>NC_058493.1:7421998-8021998 GCF_020382885.2 Scatophagus argus
CTCAGTGCACAACAAAAGGACAGGGACTTCAGTTTCAGTCTCAGGCCATTACTAGTCTCAACAACATGGCTACAGACAGAAAAAGGCCCTTGAGGACACTATACATATCACAAGTTACAAACACGAGCCAGATCAGCTCAAACTGTTCAAGACGAGAGCCGTGTTTCCTGACTGTTGTGATGACAGTGTTGTGATGGATGATTGTAAATATGAAGCATAAGTCAAGGCTGTGGGTTGATGCCATCATGACACATGCACTCTAATGAGGACTGTGGATGCTCTGCAGTGCCAGGGACTTCCCCCAAGGCACACTGAGTCGGGGGAATGGTATGTGATGCATACCAGATGTGATTGGAGACCTCACACTGTTCACGTTGTTACTGCTAACCAAATAGTAGCAGCAACAAAAGCAAAAGACCATTTTTCCTCTGTTCACACATTCAAAGCGTGATGCTGGATATGTGTAAGACTGGTTCGAGCCAGAGGCAGAATAACACATTTCAGAGGATTTTTTTAAAAGAATTTCAGAGTGTATTGCACTTGGGATAACTGCCTGGTTAGGACACTTTGGTGAAGGATACAACAATGGACAGAAAACAAAGCCACAGTATCACCTCTCCCTCCCTAACTAAATGGAGAAAATGCCTGATGCCTTCACGTTTTGTAAATGTGTCCTTTGACATTCACACATTTGAATTTAACCTGTTACCTACAAACGGGTATTTGCTGGTGATCACCCCCCAGATGAGATAGGCTTCCTTTACCTGAAGCTCTTCTTCACATGTGCCCAGCAGTGAGTTACAGATTGTATAAGTATTCTGTGATTAGAGCCTGAGACCACATGATGGCAGCAAAAGAGATTCTTAAGCCAAATTTCAAATACTGATGCAGATTTCGATGTTCTGTAAAACAAGAAAAGTGGTGTAATGATTAGATTTTTAAGGTTACCTTCTCTAAACTCCGGTCTGAGATGAGAAATTGATTGAAATCCATTTCAGTTCAAATTGGGTCATCAGCACACTTCAATCAAAAGTTACAATGTCCCTTCCTAATTTACCATTTTCACTCATATGTGTGCAGAATATGTCTTTAGGCAATGTTTCCAACATATGGGAGGAATTTTTCCCAAGGGGTTTGAAAAGTCTGTCTGAGGGGTTGTGGGATGAATAAAGGAATATGAGATAATAAAAGACTTTTCTCTTTTTTCCTATGAAATACTGAATATTTTACCCCATCAGGCCTTTAGTTTATGAACTATTCACTGTAACATGTTTTCTTTTTTTTCTTTTTTTTGATTTTTTGAGGGGGGGTTACTTCATCACAAGTAAAAGTTTGAAACTGAAAATATTACTGCAGTGAAATGCACAGCAATATTCTCAGTTATTACTGCACCATTTATTGTTCTTATTGGTTGTGTGCATCTAACTTTTGCCGCATTTTTTACCCTGTTTCACGATTCAATTTGTAAAACTGCACCAGCCTTCAAAAAGACTTCAAAAACTTTTGATGTGTAAAATTTTCATTTCTAAAGTAACAAATACAGCAACATCAAGTAAAGTATACCTCAGTTTTGCACTTGACTGCAAAAGTACAGAACTTGAGTAAACATACTTCAGTTACCTTCCACTAGTGCACACTGATGTACAAACTGTGATACAGTCTACTCCTTTTTCAGGGGTACAGATCTTCTGTGTTCAGGACACTTAGCCCCCCTCCAATTAGGTAATATTTACTAAATGTCTCAAACAATCACATGATATTCTGAGTCCATGAAAGAACATCTTGACAACATCAGGGTCATTTTACCTGTAAAAGCAGAACTGACTCATAACAGTAACTCTCAGAAGTAAAAGTGTTCTCTTTGCGCTCAGCTTTTTCGCAAACTTAATTGCTGGCATTAAGCACTTGAGGGAATTCTGTGCAGTGCTTGTTAGGTGTTTGTGTGCAACACAACCCCACACGTTCTATTAATAAACTGACACCCTCTCACCCTCCCTCTCTCTCTCTCTCTTTCTCTCCCACTCTCTGAAATAATGAACAATAAGTGTCGCTACTGCACCTCAGACACACACCAACATCAAGCAGAATGTCAAATGGCTGGAAGAACGGAGCGATTGACAGCAACCGGGCTCCACGAGGCATGCAGATTACTAAAAGCAAGTTCTGAATGTTCTTTTCAAACTTCCTCCACATGCCAGAGGGGGAAGCAGGGGTGTTGATCTGATGTGAAATACTTGAAAGAGATTCTTGCAAATGCCCGCGTTTAGAAGTGAGGATGTGACTGTTGTATCTACTGTTTTTACCTCAGTGCATAAGTACAGTGTGGAGGTGACCTGGGTTATGTAGATCACAGAAAGACGTCCAGTGGTCAGATGCCCTTAAGGCTTTCATGGAAATTACTCGACTGAGAGTATTCAAATTTGGGATGACGTGGGAACTTAACCTTTAACCCCAGATATAAATCATCTTAAACCAGCCTGCATGTCTGACTCCCAGATGGCCAGTCTGTAGGCATACGTCCAGATACGGTGATCGTTCGGTATGATGGTTTACGCACAGTGTGGCTGCTAACCAGCAGATGGTACTGTGTCTCTACTTTGTGGGAACATCCATAGAAAAAAAACAGAACATATTGATTCCTCAGTGAGGGAGGCTGACCTGGTTCCACAATCTGACTTTTCCAAAACATATAAACACAAACATTTAAAATGAATGAATGTGACATAAGTAACATTGTTTGTTGCTTCATAAACTTGCAATGTAAATGTGATGAGAGAATATTTTTGAGGAATGTTGTAGTAGGTTATTTTAAGAGGCATTAAGTGTTGTTAGTGCTCTAAGTAAAGAGTAATACACACAGTACGTTAGAAAAGCCTGTAAAAAGCACATATTGTCCTCTGGTGAGAGGACAAAGCTACTGTACTGCACAGGCACAACACTGTCCTCCTCTGTGCCACTTTAGGCAACACCACTAATAGCACCTGCTTTGAACCTACAGGCAAAGTTATTATTCTTATAGGGTCATGCATTAATTCATACACTTCATTAGCATATGATGTCTGAAGGAGACTGAAGGGAAATTTTGACTGATTCTCAGTTGCTCCTTTCAAGCTCATAGTTTAATCTTTCTCACTGGAGCTTAAATATCTGAGCTCAAAATTAAGCAAAAATCTATATTAATTTGACATCTGGAGTGTAACAAAGGCCAACATTTGGAAGTGTGTGGAAATTTAGTGGAACAATCCTTTAATGAAAACTAGAACAGAGCTGTTATCTCCGTCTGCGCGTGCACCAGGGAGACCAAATATCAATAATCTCATTACTTGGGTCAAATATTACAATCAGATTTTTCTTCCCTGAAAGAAAAAACAATCTCTTTTTTTGTTTGTTTGGTTTTTTTTTTAAACTGCATTGATATTTTTGTGTCAGTAGTGAAAATAAAAAGCTTGTATTGTCTTTTCACCTGCTGGGGTGCTGGTCAGGGGGGGTCAGATGTTTGGATCTGTTGTGAGATCTCCAACCTCCATGCAAATCCTCAAGATGACCTACTTCCTCCCCTTCACATAGACACTCCGCTAAAATCCATAAATTAAGGAAATTAACTGATGGGGCCCGGGGCCACTTTGTAAGCTATTTAAATCTTTAAATTTACAACATCCCTGCATACTTCATGTAATTGAACTAACTCCGGGCTTGTTTCTTTTAATGAGAAAAAAAAATCAGTTTCCCCCTCCAGTTTGTACCTCTGGAAACAACAAATCTGTGCCAGAGGGGGAGATAGGAGCGCTCTGAGGCGCGCTGAGGTCTGTCTAATTACGAAGACTTGGCCCGCTTCAAGGAGAGACACATCCTCACACTCCCACTAGTCCTGCTGTCAGTTCACCAGCATAACTATTTCATTTCCTGTTTGAATACTTATCGTTTTATTCTTAACTTTATACAGACGAGAGCCAAAGGAAGACAGTATAAGTCGCTATAGAAATCAAAGGCGATATTACCTGGTATTGTGGTGATACCAGGTAAAAACAGAACAATTTAAAGTTCAATGGAAACGATAAGAAAACGTAGTTTGCTTACTGTGATAAATTAAAGTAAAGGTCTTCAAAAAAAAATGAGACTATATTTTCTGTTGTCCAATAATAAGTTCCTACACTGGTTGGCGCCAGATATCAAGAAACGAATAGCACTCCTCTCTCAGGATGCTGGTACAGAGCAGCTAATTACTGGGCTCAATGTTGCATCAATTATTCACAGTTATTTACCCGCAAATAAACAAACATACAGATAAATAAATAATCGTCTCTTTGGTGTGAGCACCTGCTTGACTCTTCCCCCCCCCCCCCCCCCCCTGCACTAGGTGCAAAATTGGCGCACCACTTTAGCGCTTCATCACATGCATATCTTTAAACGCTTTTAAAAAAAAAAATAACAGCAATCAGCCAAAATCTTATTTTCCAAAAGTCTGGAGGCTGCCTGCTTTCATTGGAGAGTGAGGCGGGGGTTGTGCTGGGCAGATATCTCCATCTAAGCCCTGCGCTATAATTGAAATGGCGCATTTGGCTGCAGGCAGGTTGTGAGGGCGCTTTCTGCAGCAGCATGCATGCATGTCCATAGACGTCATTTGATTTTAACGGCCTGCAGGAAATTTGGCGTTACAACTCCAGACATTAAGGCAAGAGAGAGAGAGGGAGAGAGGGAGAGAAAGAGAGAGCGGGGACACGGGGAAAATCACCGCATGAAAGATATCGGTTCAAGGATATCTCTTCATTTTCAACATATTTTTTCTTCTGGGACTTTATCAACAAGTTACTGCGCCTTCACTGAATGCCTCCCGAGTGAAGGACAATGGCAGCTCGCTTGGCTTTAAACTTTAAATTTAGGTTGGAGATGGAGATGGAAATGTATGCCTGCTAGCTGGAACAGCCTGGGGAACTATTACATCAGACGAAATGACAATGATTAAAATTTGCTTTTTGCTGCTCTAAATCTACTGAGCGACTAACAGTTGCCTGTTAGGTTTCCTACCCCATCTAAAGCACAACTTCACACCGTTAAGGGGAACGATCTAGTTTTGCCGGGAAGAAAATAAGATAAGTTATTATATCTGTGCAGTCATAATTTCTGGATGTAGGGGGTATCACGTTTTCTTCCCTGAGAAAATTGCCTGGGCGAGAGAGTGGAGTTGAGCTAATTGTAGCCTAATCCCTGGCCCAGAGGCGCTCGGGCAGCCCGGAGCAAGAATTTTCTTTTTTAGCTCTGCTCTGTTATTTGGAGACGGATTATTGGCTTTCTTCTTCTCATAACAAACCACAGGGGCAGTTTCATTTAGGCAAAAAAGCGGACAAGAAGCTGAAATACGAAGCGGGATTCGAACAAGAGCGCACATTTTTTACGCGTATCCAAATAAGAGCTGAGAAGGGGAAGGAGATCATCTCATCTATGTACAAGGTAAGGACGCTTCCTGTGCGCTTTGGTACAAAGAAGCTTGGTGAGGAGAGGTCGAGTCAGCCTTGCAATAGAGCCTTTAAAGCCACAGAGACTCTTTGCAAGCAGTCCATCCCGGCCACAGCCTAGTGTCTTTTAAAAAAGCAGTTTAGTGCGGGATACAGAGCAAAGACTTTGCTTTCCCGGGCGGCAGCGTAGGTTCGTGCTGGAGCTGGATGGTGGTGTAGTTGAACCACACACTCGAGGGCATTTGGACAAAATATTTGAAAATTCTGGGGGTTACGCGGACAGCAGCGGGGACTGACCGCCGGCACGGATTTCGTCTGGACTCCCTACAATGTTTGAAACGGTAGGGTGAATATTTTAATATTACAGAATGCGATGTTTTTACACACAGTGAAGGTTTAGCCTGTAGTTTTCGATGAGTATAGTCGGACTGCTGCTAAAGAGTAACGCAAATGCACCTCGAGCCACAGGGCTTTTCCTTCTCTTCTCACAGACTGGACAGTTAACACGAGGGAGGTGAAGCGGGCAATGAATTACACGTGTCGGGATTATGCTTTTAATTGTACAGCAGGAATAAGACGCCATATTGAGCATTTGGTTGAATTAAAGGCAGAGCACAGGCTTTTAGTTTTCGTGCGGAGTGGGATGTATCGGATTGCTTCCTATTCTAATGTTTCCGTGTGCGATTTGTGGTCATTTTATTTGCGGAATATCAGGATCATTTTTGTGTGCGAAATTGGCTACAACTCTTGGAGAGGCTCAGCGGAAGGAGGCAGTAACACAGCAGCTCTGGAGAGAAAGTTGATGCCTGTACAGCTGCTGTGATCTTGTGCAGGAATTTATCAGATATGGTGTGTGTGTGTGCGTGTGCGTGTGTGTGTGACAGAGTCAGGGATCAGGAGAGATAACATGTTAAACTGATGAAAATTGTTATTGAGTGGGAAGGAGAGGAGATTTATTGTCTGGTTCTTTCCATTTGGTCCTTTTTACGCGTCCACGTAATTTAATTAGTTAATTGGTGGGTTTGTTGAGGAAGAGAGAGAGAGAGAGAGAGAGAGAGAGAGAGAGAGAGAGCTACGGCGGGACAGCCCGGTATGTACCCCCAAACTTCTCAAGTCTGTCCAAGTTTTTCTTTTTCTTTTCCTGGGATTTGAAATGTAATCCCATCGTCCTGTAATCGTATTAAACGAACACGATACTGCTGTGAGGAGTACAACACCCCTGCGAAAAACAAGCCCCAGTCTCTCACTTTGTGGCCACAGGCGCTTTCCGTCACAGCCGAGGGGCTGATCTGGACTTTCACAGCGGCCTTCAGTTGGCCAGTCGTGACAGTAAAATATTCCATCTGTGCAACAACAAAATGATCGATGCTGCTGATTTAATGGAGGAATAAATGGTATTATATCAGTCTGTTTAGGGTCAGTTTAGTAACTCAAAGTATTGTTTAAAAATTTGCTGCAAATTGCGTCAGGGGAGGTCTGTATTTCAACCAAAGCCTGGAGGGTAATAGATGAGTAATGATGAAGTGGGCAAACTGTGACCTTTAGTTAGTGACCATTAGGAAAATCTAAAAATGTAGACTTTCAACAGCATAAATGTGCTCTACTTCCTTATCCAAACCAGCGTGGCACTGGGCCTATACGTCCTCCTAGTGCGGCTTACACTTTGACTCTCTGGCAGAGTCATTTACTTGCAGCTGTTGGCAAACAAATTACGCACCAGTGAGTTCGAAATAAGTGCCTCCGCTGTTCTTCCACAAGCGGCGCGGAATCAAATGGCGGCGTATCGAAGTGAATTAAAAATATTTTCTCAAACATTTTAGCAGCTAATCAAACTCAGCTCCGTGCTGACCTCTGAGCGCAGCAGCGGGCTCTCCAGTGAGCTCTGTCCCACTCTTTGCGCTCCCACAGTCCTGCTGTTTATTGTATTGGCGTATAAATAATGAGGTTTTGATTATTTAGTACAATAACTGTAAAACACAATCCTTTTGATACACGGAGGAGGATTGCTCATGCTTTGGCCTGTCAACCTGAACTTGCGGGTGAAGCTTTCTCTGAACTGACTCCTGGAGCGTTTTCATGCATGGTTAAACTTATTTCTCGTGCGCATAGATTTTTAACAGGTATCAGTCGTTACACGACAAGCCACCACCTTAATATTTTGTTGTGAATGTGTGTGTGTGTGTGTGTGTGCCAAGAGAAAAAGTTGCCCCCCTCCCTACACGTCGTGTTATCCTGGCTCGCAGATTGGTGGCTTGGGTGTCTGGGCGCATCACGTCTAACACATAAGGCGACCTTTAATTAGAATATTGCAGCAGCAGTTTGTTTTATTCCCCTGGAGGCTGACACCTAGCATTCCTCCCTCTCTGCCTTTCTATCCGTCCATCTCTCTCTCTCTCTCTCTCTCTCTCTCTCTCTCTCTCTCTTTCTCTCTCTCTCACCCCGGTTCTCTAATAAGCATCCTCCTATCCTCGCCTCCGGTGCTGAAAAGATGCAAACATACTTAATTAGAGCGGTGGCAATAATTTCCAGGCTAAATACGCGACCAGACAGACATGGAAATGATCTGATAGCATTCAGAAAGGATACTACCTGCCTCCCTGTGTAGGAACACTGTGTTGTTGTTGTTGTTTTTCCCTCCCTTTATCTTTATTCCCATGGCTTTTCTGTATACTTGCTTTCAGGAGGGAAGAAGCATGTCACGGCTGTCTCTGACCCGGTCCCCGGTCTCTCCCCTGGCCGCTCAGGGGATCCCTCTGCCGGCTCAGCTGACCAAGGCGAACGCCCCGGTGCATATCGATGTCGGGGGACACATGTACACCAGCAGCCTGGCGACCCTCACCAAGTACCCAGACTCAAGGTAAGACACGTCCCCGGCTTTCTCACTCGTTGCTGGAGTTAGTTTAATTCATAACTTTTGTCAGATTTAGCGAAAATCATTATTAATGAAATACTGGCATACTGAACAGCGACTGGATTTGCATCTTGTTGCTCCCTTTCTAAATGCGACTGTTGTGAATTTCTAGGATTTTAAGTCTGTCGTCTTACTTTATAATGGCAAATCCTAATTAAACCTTCAACTAGATTGTAGGCTTAATCAGTTCATGTCACTGTTTAATAGCTTAATAATGTATTTTAGCTATTAAATCAATTATCACATTATTTGAGAGATGTTTGTCTTAATTAAGTTTAATTGGATTTATGCATTTAACAAGTCATTTAGCTGGCTGGCATCAACACAACTGCACTGAAACTTGTCCTCAGAAGCTACCAGTTTAATATCCTTTCAAACCATGTTGGGACAGTTCTGCTTCCTTCATGATTTTTAAATTCTCACAACTTTGAAATTATTAATTTTATCGTTTGTGTTTGTTTTAGTCGTGATTATTTGTATTAAATAATAATAATATCGTTTATAATAATGCTGATATTGTTTAATAAATGCCTCAGAGGCTTTTGTTTTTTATCTCCTTACACACAGTGTCAAGCTGGCAAGCACATTGACTTTTTCACTTATTCCTGTGGTGGAGTTTTGCTCACCACTCTACACCCTCTCACAGCCTTTTCTTTTCTTTTCATTTTTTTGTCAGTAGATCAGGGTCTTGTTAGGAATCCCTGGAAATGTAAATGTCCTGATCGCTGTCATCAAAACAGCTGTCAAATCTGATTAAAATCTAGAATCTGTTGTTGGTGTGTGAGAAACAGACTTTTTGACGATTTTAGAACCAGCATTTGCCACAGTCAAACCTTCTTTGTCATGATTAACCCCTAAAACCTCTGAAAAGGTGACTGAATATTGTGTGGACAAGCTGGCATCTTATTCTTTCAGCAAGCAGGGTTTTTATTTTTGATGCACTCCCATTGCAAGATTTAGTCATGATGATTCAGATTGTGTAAGAGCTGTTGGTAATCCACCCTCCCACTTTATTCACGTTTTTAGCTCCATCCACAAACAAAGTGACACAACCGGAGGTCGCTCTGGAAGCAAACACACACAACTAATGATCAAATATCTCTGTTCTCTGCTGATTTCCACTGCATGGATTCAGCCCCTTTAAAATCTGAGTTGTTTTGGGCCCCCTGCTTTTCATCAAATGCAGTGTGCCATTCATTACATTAGCCTGCGATTCTGCATCAGCTGACAGAGTCCCATGTGGGCCAACGTAAACATTCACCAGGTTGTTAGAAAATCTGCCAAATTGGCTACAGGAAACAATCCATATAATCCCTTGGTAATAGAATCCTCATATTCATAGAGTCCTCTGACAGGAAATCCCTGACAACTCTCCTTTTATCCCTGACTGTAACATGTCATGAGAAAAATATGATATGATTGTTTTTGCTTTTAAGGTGCTTTTGGTGCCCATTGTTTCTGTGTTAGACTGAGTTCATCCATGGAGAGGCCACAAGACAAGAGGATTTTAATCAAATGTGCTAATGTTGTTTGGAAGCTGCAGTCACAAATGATTGGAGATTCGCCTGTCTCAACACATCTCACATAGTTGTTAAACTGCAGAGCCATTTTTCATTTTCATTTTAATTTGGCTTTTGTGTTCTATTGTGTTTCTTTGTTTCTACACTCCGGTGCAGCTTTACACTTTACAAAAAAGTTATTCATAGGCAGAGACACACAGGGCACTGTGCAAATGGAGCACAGAGTCATGTCAGTGCACCCAAACAGTGTTTTTACAGTGAGAGTAAAGACCGGATACCACTGCGAGTGTTATTGGAGTGCTCTTTCCTCTCTCTCTCTTTCGCACATGCTCCTTTGCTCCCTCTCCCTCTCTGGGTCTCTCTTTCTCTGTCTTTTTCTGTGTCTTTCTCACTCTGGTTCTCTCTCTCTCACACACACACACACACCCTCACACACACACACACATGCATACACTCACTGTTTCTTTCTGTCTCTCTCTCTCTCTCAGCCTCCTCAGCGTACAGTTGGCCTCAGGGCTCTACTTTCCGCTGGAGCCAGTGGAAGGAGGGGCCCTTTTGTGTGAATTAGGATAATGGCTGACAGCAGAAAGCAAAACAATTACACTGGTATAGCCGTATACGCCACGTTCGGCCACGTCCGTTCGAGCAGGGCAAAACTGGCAAAACTGAAATTGTGACGACTAAAAGAGCAGGGTTAAAGAGTTTAAAGTTGATGATTACTTTTAATAGATTGACCCCTAAATAATGTAGCATGCCAAGAGAAAGTTAGTCTAGTAACTAATGTGTGGTTATTCATCTTCTTCTGTGCGGCCCATATTAAGGGACAGGGGTCATGAAACATTGATGCACACTCTGTGTAGCTCTCAGAGAGCACAGTCTGAGCAGTCACTTGAACAGAAGCTGAGGAAATTAGGGGAAATGATCCAGAGACAAGGAAACTATTTTGAAAGGACCACTGGACATTTTTCTCTTTGAACACAAGTTTTCTGTGTCCAGAGCTAATAGATCTGTATTGGTTTCATGTTCTTTTAGTGGTCCTCTGTATCTAATCATTTCTTTTTCTTTAACCTGAAATCATCATATTAAATAAAGTAAACAATATCTCGTTATTTACTATAGCTACAATATAGAAATTGTTGTATTATTTTATTTCATTTTTATTTTTCCACGTTTCTGCTCCAAACAAGGCCTCACATGTGTGCTAAGTGTTTGAGGTTTTTTTTTTTCTTTTTAAAGAGGTTGTGTGATGCTAACACACTGCCATTTTCTTAAGAAAATTTTGCTGTTTTATAATAAGACTTCTAGTTTCAGTCACTTAACATGAAATAATAAGGAGAATAGTTGCTCTTGTGCAGAAACAGTGAAGTTATGATGACTTAAAATGATTTCCGGAACCACACTGGATTGTTAGCAGCACATATTGTGAGTATTAGAGTGGGGGTGTTTGGTTCATCAACACATCATGGAATCGTGTAGGCAAACATTGGGCAACAGATCCCTTGATGAAATTTATCCCCAGACAACCATGTAAGAACATGTTTGTTGCAGTTTCTAAAGTATCAAGAGTTACACTGGATCCTGAGTCATTGTCATTTGTTCTCTTTAAAAAATTCAGCAAAATTAAATTTGTTTTCTTGTTTTGAAACTGTCACATGCTCTTTGGAAGAGAACCGTCAGCGTATACATCATCTCAGACACAGTAGTAATCCGGTTTTCTCCTTCAAACTCACCCTGCTCAGAAGTCATAGTGGGCCTGCCTTGACATCAGGCTGGACACACTCACAGACATCCCTGAGTCTGTTTGTTTCGCTGTGTCTTGTGCTCATTAGGTGCTCATTAGAGCTACAGTTTCCAGATAGCTTATGTTCTTGTAGAATCAGTGATACCTGCAGACACGTCTCTGGTGTCTGTGAGCCACTGGCTGGCTGTAGCTGCTGCAGTGAGCGTCCTGCCTGATATTGCCCACCTTCTGCCTCACTGCCTGGCCTCACTTGGCACCATTGGGTGGGAGATCTGAGCTGTTCCTGTCCTTGATAACCTCCGACACCCACCACCTCACCCCCTCTCCCCAACTCTTTCTTTCTATGTAGTTTTGTCATAGCTTTTATTTTTCTTAACCCACTCTCTCCATCTCACTCTGTCTTCCACTCATAGTGTGTTTGTTTCTTTCCCTGCTTCCTTTCCTCCTTTACTTCCGCTGTGTTTTTATCTTTGTCTTTATCTGTCAATCTCCTCATCTTTCGGCCTGTCTGTTTATGTATGTTTTCACTTAATTTCTCTATGTACACCCCCCCAACACACACACATGCACACCCTGCTCTCTCTCCCCACCTGATAAAAAAACCTTCTCCAATTCAGGGATTTAGCAGAAAGGGGAAAAATGAGGAGACCAACAGAGAAAGAGAGAGAGAGAGAGAGAGCGAGAGAGTGAAAGGAGTAGAAGAGAGAGAAAGAAAAAGAAAAACAGGCAGCATTTTAATTGCTTTTTAAAAAAGTGGAGATGAAAAACAGAGTTAGCCTGGAGGGGTATGGTGAAATTCTAGCTGGAAGAATTGCAAGACCATATGAGAAAGGAACACCTCGGGCAAAACAGGGAGATGAGTATTGGTTTTTTATAAAGCATTTTGCATCGATTTCCAGAGAGAAAGCGAGTAAGGGAGAAGGATGGAGATGGAAAGAAAGAAAGAAAGAAAGCGTGAAAAAGAGAAGGGATGGCAGGAGGGGAGAAAGGGAGGGAGAACCATCTTTGCTCTGCTTCTTCACTAAGTCAAGTCAACGGAAAAGAAAACAGGGTGAATTTGACATGATAGCTTCAGTATGTTGAGCCAACACATCAGGGTCAGGAGATACCCGATACTAAATACAAGCTCTCACACTTTTACAAAGTAGAGGACTGTAATTGCAAATTCAGTAAAATGAGCGTGTGAGTGAAGCCAGCCCTGCTGTTAGTTCATTGACATTCCCACCGTGGCTCCCTTCCAGTGTCTTGTAATAGAGTTTGACATGCCAGTGCTCAGACAGTGCCGGGTTTATGTGTGTTTTGGTCGGCATGTTTGCAGATAGGTTTTACGTTTTTCTGTGTCATACAACTTTGTCAGCCGGCCTAGAAGCTGTTACTGTGAGCAAAGAGCTGATTGCATCAAAATGATAACAATATCTATGCAGTGCCCTGCCAGTAACTATTTCTCAGAAAGACTATGGAAATGTGCAGGGAAGCTGTTAAGGAGGTTACACGGAACAGATTTCTTGTGTAAATCACTAGTACGACTTGTTTATACTGCACAGACGCTCCAGGTTTCTCTTGCTGAGGGAGAGTTTTTCAAAATGAGTCACGAAATTAAAGCAAATTTTTGCACTTCAGAGTTACATAAATTTAAGCTTTGGGGTACAAAAGTTTTACAAAGACTTAAAAACACTTGTACAAACTGCATTCTCAATATTTTAGAGATGCTGAAAAAAAAACTGTTATTAATGATTGAAAAGGGATATTTAGCATGTGGGACTTGACAAACAGACAGAGTGGAGGTGGTCAGGTGAGATGATCAGACCGGCGAGAGAGGGAGTTGTAAGATGAGGGGAAATGAATATCTGTCCAAGGGTATCTCGAGGCACGGCGCCAACATGGTGTGATGAAAGTTTAAAGATAACAGCAATTTCTGCTCTTTGCCTTGATGAGCCCCTGTAGCCAACTTCAACTAAGCCCTTAATCTTGCAGTACACTATAGGCAGCAACAAGTGTCTTATTATTTCAGGAAAATCTTGTTAATATTTGGTAAAAACTTAACCACATACATCTAATTACTGTTTTTAATTAATTATTGTTTCTCTTAATAGGAAAAGATTATTGATGCAATTTTGGGTAATGTTGTTTTCATTGTTTCAGTTGTCTTCTCTACCTAATCTAATTCAGCCTAATACAGATAGGAGAGCCAAGTGACAACGCAGCGTATTTTCTGTGTTGACGAATGATGTCGTGTTTCGTTATCTAAAACGGATCCCCGATAACAAACGTGCATTTTCAAAGAACATATGTTCAGCAGTTTGATTCCAATTTTACCAAAATATGTATCTGAGATTCGAGTTATGGGTTGTTACGGGTTCAAATGGACAATGCAACAGTCGCTAATATACTTCATTGTGTCGATAGAATTATGTAGTCACATTTTATAAGCAAAATACAAAGCATGTGATAGACATCATTACAAAGTGTAACAATGGCATACAGCAGGAGCACAGCTGTCCAAAATCTTCTTACATTCATAACAAACTGTAAAAGAAAAATATTTTTTCCAGATGTTCTCCTCACATTAATATGTGGACCTCCACCATTTCCTACCTCTCTTTCATTTCCACCCTTCTAACAGATGGAATAATAGAGCTGTAATGCTACATTCATGCCATTAATTTCTGTAAGTACAAGCAGCAAGCGTGTGTGTTGTTATAATCTCTCTGCAGAAGGGACACTTCAAACAAGTCTGGAATGGAGGAACTGTGCCTTAAGCCCCTTGTTTCAACCTGGGATGCTAATGCATTTCAAGCTTAGTGCTAATAAAATTGAAAAATAAATGGAGTAATGGGTAATTGTTTCATGCATTTGAAGGGAGCTGGCTCATTCCATTCTATGTGTGTGTGTGTGTGTGTGTGTGTGCGGCTGTCCGCGTGCGCGTATGTTTGTGTGTGTGTATTTCAATTTTCAGAATCAGTCGTCTGTTCAATGGCACCGAGCCCATCGTGTTGGACAGCTTGAAGCAGCACTACTTCATAGATCGGGATGGCGAGATATTCCGCTACATTCTCAGTTTCCTCAGGACCAGCAAATTGCTCCTACCAGATGACTTCAAGGTATGTATCTGCACCACAACACACTATATTGTGTGTACTCGACTGCGCCATCAGCTCACACAGTTCAAACAACATAACAACATTAAAAGCTCCGGTATGTTAAGCCATCTGCCCAGACTCGCAGTAATATTGTGTGAAATTTGTGATTTTTCTCAAGATAGTACACCAAAGTGTGAATATGTTTGTTTTTATTAATGTTTACCTGCCCTCTCAGGGGTTGCATGTTTTCAAAACAGACCTGATACCACAACAGAGCTGCCAGATCTCTTTTCACAGTGCCAACATAGACTCACCCCCCCTCCCATTCAACACAGTTATTACTTGTAGAATAAGCATAAGCAGTAATTAGGAAACTTTGGTGGGGGGAAAAAAAGAGATATGGAACAGACTCAGTTGGAGTTTACAGTGGCGGAGTGGTAAAATGCTAACTGGTTTTAACTGGAGCATGGCCCAGTGATGTGTGTGCCAAAGCCCTGAGCTGTTGTTGTTTTTTTCGAGTGGTTTCTATA
This sequence comes from Scatophagus argus, assembly GCF_020382885.2. NCBI lineage: Eukaryota > Metazoa > Chordata > Actinopteri > Scatophagidae > Scatophagus > Scatophagus argus. The sequence goes on from NC_058493.1 coordinate 7,437,234, forward strand.
GAGGTGAGCCCAGGTGAAATAGCCTCTGTTCCCCCGTGCTCTGATGACCGACTCCCACACAGACAGGAAGTCTCGCTGACAGTCAGAGACCTGCTGGGGGAGCTGGTGCATGTTGGTGCAGTTTAATACATGCTAACATGCGCTGTATCCATGTATACATCTATCTGTGCTCTGCTGTGCTCTTTGTGGGCCACTGAGTCTGCTTTGGCCTGCATTAAACTACTGAGGCTGCACTCACCTGGTTCTGGTTTTAGTGTCTGTATGAAAGAATTTTGTTCTTTTTCACTGAAAGTGAACGCACAGTGTTGGTATTCCAAGTCTGATACACAGACTTGGTATCACACAATACTTAACAAACTCTAAGGTGTTTGTAGTTAAACATCGATACAAAGTGTTTTGGTACTTGGTGTCTAACACTTTAGCTCCTAAATGCCCCACGATGTTCACCAGCTATTCGCCATCATCGTATGTCTGTCTTTTGCTCATGCTGATTTTTGGTTTGCCCTTTTTTTTATCATTGAGGGTGATGAGAGCAGCAAGAGTGAACCAAACCGGTAAATTTTACAGCCTTAAAAGCAAGACAATGAGTTAAAACATGCTAAAATACTCTGTATAGTGTTTTACATCGTACATAGTAAGCTAATCCATGGTTGATATAAAATATTAACAGCAGCTGTAAAACAGACTGATGGCATTACTAGCAAGTAAGTCTCATACCACAAGTATTCACACAACCACATGTAGCTTTGTCAGAATTATTATATATTCTGCCTACAGCTCCTTCCTGTTCAAGGTTTTTATTCAGTGATATTGTTTCCTAGGTGTATTCTATTCGTCACTTCTACTCCACCTTAAGTTGCGTGACCTTTCCACCGGGCTGGTGCTTGTTCATCATTCTCTACGAGGCACCAAGGCGAGGCCAAGCCACACAGAGCCAGAGGCAAACTCTCCAGGCCTCACGGATAGTCTGAACAAGAGCCAAACCGCAGACAACAGAACATGACATGAAAGCCCTGCATATTTTCTGCAAATGATGGCCTGACTCAGTGCCGATTAGTTTTTCGCCTCGTATTCATGCTTTTCCCTCCCTTTCTGTGAAGTCTTGACAATCCAATCAGGCACCACGGTTGAAGAGAACCCATCGGACTTCATTGTTTCAACTCATTACGATCCCCTCGCATAAGCTCGTGTTGATCTGCATACCTTTCAATTTGCGTGAAGCCGGGGAAAAAAAATGCAAATAGTGTGAGGCGGAATTGAGCATGTCTTTATCTGAACACAATCAGGCTTGCCGTCGCCAGAGGGCTGGGTCTGTTCTGCTGCTGGCAGCCTGGGCGCTGTGTGTTTTGCTAAATCAATGTGAAAGTCTGAGCAGAATAGGAAAAGAAATTTTTCAGCCTACATCAGTGGAACAAAATATTCACTATTAATATCCTCCCTCTTCTCATTATTCAAACTACAATTAATCACAAGAGGGTAAGCAATGCTCAGCCATACTGAAGGCATGGTTATAAACCGTTAAGAGTCTGTGATTTCTGCGTCTGTTTAATCAGGCATTTGTACTGCAACTTTAAATCAATAATGATTTGCTTCTTTACGTATCAAATGCTAAAAATAATAGGAAAGAGGTAAGCGACGAGTTTTTTTGTTTTTGTTTTTTTGTGGTGCTGTATATTAGTTAAAGTTGGCTGGATTTTTCATTGGTGGATGTTTAATCAACAACCTGTGAGGCTCTACATGTGTGGCTTAAGTCATATTTTGCCCAAAACATACGGCAGGTCTTTATCAGTCCTCCAACTCCTTTCATAGTGACAGTTTCCATCATTTTTTCCTCTTCTTCTCTTTCCCTGCCTCCCTCTCTGTCTCTCCCTCCCTCTGTCCTTCTCTGAGATGTTGCCTTGCCGGTGGGCGATCAGGTCGGATCATTATTTTGAAGCTCAAACGGGCTGTCTGGACACAGGATTGGGGGATGAATTGTCTCGTAGAGCTGGCAGCAGTAGCAGCAGCTCCAGCAGCCAGGACGGAGCTGTTGGCCCTGTCTCCCTCTCATCCTCACCTCAGCGCTTAGGATTACTCTGTTGTTTTCTGCGCTGCTCAGGATGACTAAAGTGCCTCGCAGACAGACCCCTGTTAAAAACATATCCATCCATGGCTTCAGACCTGTGAAGGATGAGGAGCTACACTTTGATACAGAGAGCTGCCTGAAGGGGAGCGTCTCAGTATGAGTTTTGTCAGCTGCAGCAAGAGGGCCAGGAGAGAAAAAGACAGGGAGAAAGGGAGAGAAAAAGGGAAAAAAGGACTGACTCCCCCTCTTCTTTTGCATTCTGAAATCTTCAATATTAGACCGTCAGCTTAAGATGTGTTGCATCAACGCTCGTCCAGATGGACTTGTATTTAGGTGTCGTTCACATGTCTCAGATGAAGGCGCAGCTTAGAGGATGGGATAAACCAGAGAGGGTGGCTTTTCAAGGCTAAACAGTCTGAGAAAAGCAGCAAGGTTAATGAATATGCTGTTTGTTTCCCTGCTCTGGTTCTATACCCAGCAGTGGTCCAGAGAAAGGACGGGGAAAAACTTGTTTTAGATCAGGGCTCCCTGGCGGCCCTGGCACTCAACACCGACAGCCACCAATGATGCAGACTACAGGAAACATATGTTGTTTCCACATCACAAACACACATTGTGTCTCTTTTCAAGGGCATTTAAACTGCTCTGCACTAAGGTGAACAATTTTGATCTGCAGCTATTTAATATGTAGCCATATGCACAATCAAAGTTGTTTGCTGTGGTTTGACAGTGTCCATGCATTAAAACAAACTCTAGCCAGGAGCTAAGGAGCATGAACATCATGTAAAAGCAAACTTTGAAAGGCTGTGATGAACATTCATAAACTAAGAATGAATGAAAATGTCATTCTTTGCCACTGCGAAATACTAATCAGAACACAGATTTATTAATTACTAATCGTTTGGCAGAACGATTTGCAGCATTTAGGTGTAACCTAATTAAATCTTGTTCTAATAGGAGCTTAATATCGGACCACTAGTCTCATTAACATGTGAGGAATACATTAAACTCCTCCTTGGCTGATGATTGTCCTCATGTTCACTTGCACATATCTTTTCCTCACCTCCTGTCTGCCTCCAATAGCCAACCTCCGCCTCCTTGTAATTTCTATGGTAGCGGTGAATGATGGTGCCATCTGGTCTTGTGGGAAATTAGAGGCAAGAGCACAGGGGCAAATGGCCCCCAGCAAGCCTTGCCCAGGAGGGAGAGGCAGGCAATCTGCTGCAGACTGTCTGCACACAGGAATGCACCATCCCACTTCACTGGAGCCCTACTGACGGCCTTTCTGGAGCCGCCTCAGTGAAACATGCTAAAGGCTAGCACAGCTCTGCCAAGAGCTACTGCGGAGGAGAGCTGCAGCATGGCTGTGCTTTGCTTATTGAGAGTGTTGCCCTGCTGGTCGAAGACCATCACCGATCTTGGTTTAATGTTCTTCTCTCCAGTAGATACAAGAGGAAGTATTTCATAGTAATGAGATGTTAAACTGCTCTGTTTTCAAATTTGGTACAATTAGATATCTTTTAGCATTACAAAGACAAATAAAGAGCACATTTTTACTTTTATATTTGAGATGTTTGTCTGATTCTTATCCAGATCAACTTAACATGAGTGCAGTACGTAAAGATTTAAACTCTTACACTGCTGACATTACAAGAATCCTCAGCTACAAGTTCATTGATCGGAAAACCCTTTGTAGTCCTTGATAAGGATTTCTTGTCAGAAAGAGAGTTGTTGTCTTGCCAGTGAGGACAAAGGACACTTGTGGTATGTGGCACACATATATAAATGTAATTCCTAAAAATATTCTGAATAATTGTAGGACATGTTGAGCATATTCATCACTGTGCCCGTAGCTGTTTGTTCTTTCATGCATGCCTGTACTGCACCATTGGTGTTTCACCACTGTAGAGGGGTCAAAGTGCAGATGCAGACAGAACAGCATTCCTGGAGTAATTAGAGGTTAAGTGTCTTCGTCAAGGACACTTTGTCATAAGTTGCTGCGGGGAAGCCATCGGGTTACCCTGTAAATATACCTTCTACTGTCACAGTAATATTGCACAGTGCCGTTGTGCATGTGAAGGGCTTGGTCCTGATGACCTTGGTGATGAACCGTCTTAGTCACACATATAACCACGAAGACCTTACACATATGCAAACTAACTGCACTTACCTCCATCTCCCAGGACTTCCATCTGCTGTACGAGGAGGCTCGCTATTACCAGCTGACACCTATGATCAAGGAGCTGGAGCGCTGGAAGCAGGAGCGCGAGCAACGACGACTGGCACAGCCCTGTGACTGCCTGGTGGTTCGCGTCACGCCAGACCTGGGTGAGAGGATCGCCTTGAGTGGGGAGAAAGTCCTCATCGAGGAGATCTTCCCTGAGACTGGAGACGTTATGTGTAACTCAGTCAACGCTGGCTGGAACCAGGACCCAACGCACGTCATCCGTTTTCCTCTCAATGGCTATTGCAGGCTCAACTCTGTCCAGGTAACACACTGGAAACCCCCCTTCATGCAAAAAACACCTATCAAATCTCGTAACTAAAATTTCTGTGTGGTGCTTCTGGTGTTAGTGAATTGTGACTATTCTGCTGGCAGCAACTGCAAAATCCAAGTGTGAGTAATGTATGACAGTTAAGATAGATAGTTCAAGAAATTTCTTTTTCTTTTGCACTGACTGATTTGGCAAATAAAGCAGGAGAAAAGTCAAGAGGATGCGCTACAAACCTATCACACAGTAACTACAATAGTAACAACTAATATTAAAGCAACACCATATTAGAAGAATACCATGAATCTGTATTCAACACAGATTACATTGTTACCACTGTAATATAAGATATTTAGGTGTAGGAGAAACATTAAGTACGAGGGTCATTCTTAAACATTGGTGATTTTTTTAATTCAAATTTTTATTTTCAAAATTACTTTTAGAGAATTAGCTATGTCAAGTCACTATACATGTTTATTTTAGAAACAAGAATACAAAAATAAAAGAATATTATGCTGCACTTGAAATCGCTATATAATAAACTAAATGAGGTGCTCTGAAATGAAAATGTGTAAACACTTGTTTATGTGTCTGTAGCAGATTTGATTTATAAAATACATTGTTTTAAAAAAAATCCTTTTTTCAGATCCTGCAAGTGTAATACAGCCCAAACAACAGAGATCAAGCTATTAAGTCTATTTTATGTCTATTAAAATGACATTTTCAGTTCACGATCCAAGATCATGTGGATCGTATGCCTCTGGCCACTGCAGGCCTCTGTTGGACAGACACTGTGTTCAGCATATATGGTTGAAACACTCCTGGAGCAAGTATAACATTATATATAACTTAAAGTAATACATTCCGGACTAATTCAAATGAATTTCAAAGTCAAAATACATTATGTAATGGATGCATTTGTAAGACGTAACTATGATACAATAGTGCTGAAAGACTTCAGGTGTTTCCTAACATAAGCTATATTTTCACCTTGAGCTTCTGAGCTAGCACATTCATTTTTTTGAAGGATCAAATCTTTTCTGCATCAAGTGAAGGTAATTCTTTAAAAATGCACAATGAAACCCTTGTATGCATTTCGTCTGGACGCTGTAGTTCTGCATCTGTTGAAGTTTGAGTTGGCACTGCGGGTGTTTCGTGGCATCTGTCCGGTCTTTGAGGTTCACCGTAGCACACAGGTTACACAAAGAATCTTCACTATGAGTCAGTCAACATCATTTGCAGCCTTGTGTACACAGACTTTTTTAACCTTTATTTATCCAGCAAAGGATTTCGCTTAGCAAGCAAAGCATTTTTCATCACCGGCCGTCAACACTTTAACACGCACTTAAACACCTGGCTGGCATTTATGCGGTGCAGCCAGCACTTTGGCCACTGTACAGCTCCACTGGTCAGACTGAGCTCAGAAGGACAGTAGTCTGTCTCTTGCTCATCCTCTCAGTCCAGATATTCTATGACAGTTTGTAGATTTTATGTACAAGTCACTAGTGATTATGATGGCTGGAGTATACTTATGATGTATTATTATATCATAAGTATACTCTAATTATTGCACACTTACAAGGCTCCTTGTCTACTAACTGGAATTTCACCTACTCTGAGGTAGTTGGATTGCTCTCAGGCCCCTCATGCTGCATCATACCATAGTAGAGATAATAGCTTGTTGTCACTAATCGAGACAATAGCCAATCTGACCACAGTACACTCAGAGTGTGTGTAGTTTTTCATTCTGTCACAACTTCCAAGTGACTCTCGTGTCTGTAGCATGATGTGAAATCTGAGTCTGGCCTGTACTTTGTGGTATGTGGCTTTATCATTATCTTTTTATTGTACTCACGTTACGTACAATAAAGGAATATAGTACTGATATAATCTCATAAAGATGTGCAGTACAGTGTACAGTATGTTATAGCAGTTTCAAACAGGGTCTGACTGAGATGCACAATCTTCTTGTTTAAAAGCCGAGTGTGTAGTGAAGCAGTAAAACATTAGAAACAACTTCAGAAAACTAGTTTTACAGTTGTGTTACTCACAGAGGTCTGTGAGAGGGAGAACGGAGGGAGACATAACAGCCTCACACCACAGGCTTGATATAACACACTTCAGTGCCCACAGCCATGAACAAGCCAACACATAGAAGAGCCCCCCCCCCCCCCCCCCCCCCAGCACTCACAGGGAGCCTCTCCCAGGCAGGCTAGTGCACTCTGACACCTCCACCTCCCTCCTGCCAGTGTGAGAGACCACCTCCAGGGAGGCGAGCGGAGCAAGCGGGACAGAGCACGTGTGGACTGCGGCCATGTTTTCCTGTGAAGCGATGAAGAAGAGAAATGGAAAGGGGGGGAAATGATATGCATAATTTACGCTTTACTCCTTTTTAAGACACAGCTCCTTTTTTAAAAAGACTCCAATATAACACCGCTCAAGGCAATTGAAATACACGTATTGCATTTTTTAATACCATACTTACAATTTCTCAAACAGCCTAAACCAGTTTATACTTCTTTTATAGATTTTTAAATGACTTGCAATATAATTAATTGGCCGCATCAACTAACACAACATTTTCCCGCTCTGTTTACCAGTGAGACTGGTTATGGAATGTGAGTGCATCTGACTAACATGGTCTGAAAGGAGCTTTTATTGTTTAGGTTTTTATTGGGCTGCTCCTCTGAAGGTGAGATGAGCTGAAATCCTCTTTTCAGACATACTGCTAACAGAAAGAGGAGACGGATCTTCAAGGTTTCCTGTAAGCGATGCTCCCTTTTGTCTCACAGTATGGCCTCTCTTGGTTATGGTGGCGTTAGTTGTGGCTTCAGGCTCTCTTTTTTGTCTCACACTGGCCCCTTTAAGACACACAGATATGCAAAATTCTGTTTAAAAAAATCAAAAGCACACACTCTCACACACACACACACACACATGCAAGCGCAGTAGAGGGGCCCGGCTCATTGGGTCGATGTAGATGAGGACATGAGGAGCAGATGGAGGTGTTTTTCGGTGTAAGGGGAGATTTTTCTAAACAACTTACTCATTCTGTCTTCTCTCATTGTTGCGTGAAGGTATGAGAAGGTTAGGAAAATAATCCCTGTCTTACCCGCCAGACAATGAGCCTCTGATCTGATTTCAGTCCTGGACCCCAATGCAGGAGAACATACACAGAACCACACCCTGCCCACAGAGGAAGACTAAGGCGAGGAGGGGGGGTGTGGGAGCTCTGTCCTGCTGTCTAAAATAGAGCATTTAAGACTGGACAGGTTTTTGAGGAGATCCTGACACAAAAGAGATGGATAACTTTTTGAACTGTTAAATGAACAGTTTTAAAATGTATTATATGCTACTGGAATAGGCAACTGAATTTCCTTCCAAATGATTTAACTGAAGTTAAGGTAGTGTCACTGCCTTGCTAGATACTAGATACTCCTAGACCTTGTTGGTCACGATGAGATAACATGACATTTCTAAACACTTTACTGTACACTAAACACAGAAAAATAGTTTTTGCAGTTTATTACTTAGTTCTGGTTCACTTCAAGATAAAATGACAATCCTGAAGTCAATCAAACTGGTTCTTAGGAATGAAACATCTCATTCCATTACTCAGAGATATTCAGAGCATTTTAAGGACTCCTTCTTTGGAGCTGTTTCAAGAGTATCAAATTCCTGATATGTTATTACATCATTGTTATTTACACTTGGAAATATGACAATCCTAACTGTTTGTGTCAGTCGACACAGAGAAGGAAGGAAGGTCTTATAGTATTTCAATGTATGCTATAAATTTAGCCCCTTCTTTTGTCCTTCATCTTGCGTATTCAAATGTGAGAGAATGAGAATAAACAACTCCACATTGGCGAGTGATTCTCCATGAAGTCATGAATGGAATTTGGGGAATAATGCAAACCACCTGCGCTGTGATGTTGATCCAGCAGAGAGAAACAGAGAGCAGCAAAGGCACTTAAAGGAGGGAAAACATTTAGCCAAAGAGCCACAGAGGTGTACACACATGCGTCCCAGAGCTGGAGCCAGACCTGCTGCTCCATACATCACCATGATGAAGCACTCAGATCAGACCAGAGCCAATCCGTCCTTCATCAATGTGACAGCAAAGGCAGTCGTAGAGAAGGGCCCCCCTGTCCCCCTGCTGCCCAGTCGGGGAGCGCAACACGTCGCAACACTCTCTTACATGTCACGCTGCCACTCCATCAATCCTGCGCTGGGTGGAAAGAGAAAGCACAGCTCATCAGAGCAGACAAGGCCACACAAACACTTCAGTTGTGCTCGTCAGTGGCAGAGCAAGACATTAACACTGCTGTGGTTAGGGGTCTTTGTACCGCCTGTGTGGCTCTGTGGGTAGAGCACAGCGTTGGACACTCAGGCCCAACAGGTAGCAGATTAACCTACAGTTCAGCGAGGATAAAGGCAGGACAGTATTGCCTGCTGACAGTTTCAGCAGTTGGTGCTCGAAAAATGCTTCAGAAAACTGTTTTGGCTTTTTTGGACACAGCATGGTTAGTTTGTTGAAAGCAGATCTTTCTAAGAGTGACCCTGGCAACCAGCAATAGGTTTTCTGATACACTGAGAGGGGAAAGAGAATGAAGAGGAAGAGAATTAATTAGGTAATTCTCAAGAGTGTACTCTGTTTAATTAGAAGACATAAACTTAAGATGACATAGACTATAGAATGGAAAGGTGCCTCCATCCACATACTGGTTATACAATTATAAACACACTGAAAGAAGTGTCATGAATAAGCTTTGCAACGGAATGTAACTTCCAGTGATAAGATGTATTCAGAGCCTTTACTAAGTAGTAGAAATACAAATGTATTATCAGCAAAATGTGCTTTAATGCAAGTATCAAAAGTAAAGGTACTCATAGTTCAGAATCAGTGTCATTTAATGCTATGCTGTGGTTATATTATGGATCATTATTACTGATGGATTAAAGTGTAAGCAGAATGCTGCTGTCATATAAATGTAATGAAGCAAAAAGCTAGTGAAAAGAAACAAAACCTGAAAACATCTGAAATCTAGTCGGCCAGAGGAATAAAGTAGCATAAAAGTGTTGTTGAGCAGATGTACTTACTTTCCATTCATCCATCCATCCATTTTCTATACCGCTTATCCGTCACGGTCGCAGGGGGGCTGGAGCTCAGCCGACTACGGGCGAGAGGCGGGGAACACCCTGGACTTGTCTCCAGTCAATCGCAGTACCTACTTTCAATCACTGGTAAAAAATAGTTTTAATAACAACCAATATACAGCCAAAGACCACAGACCACAGGTGAATAAGAAAAGATGACTGAATATGTTAGGCAGTGCGAGATCCTTAAGCCTCACGTGCTCATTATGTCTGTTCATTTTAAGTCTGAGCTGTACCACTGAGGACTGACCTAATCCTAAAAACATCTTTTCCCTGTCTGTCTCATTGGGTATTTATCCTGCAGGAGGTAGGGTCCCCTGAACTGAATTACTGTGTGGATTCATACTACTTAAAGACACTTTCAGTCACCATTCTATGCGTAATATTCAGCTCAGTCTTGTCAGCATCACAAACACAGCAGCTAGATGTGCCACAAATGCTATAATAATATATCACACTGTCAAAGTGTTTTTGTCACTTGTGATTCCTAAAAGAAGCTGGCAGATGGCTTGGAGAACTATAAAGAGTTGGAGCTTTTCGCCTGTTTTGTGCCAGATGCTTGTGATAAGCCGAGGATATGACGCAGAGACTGCAGTTAGCGCTCCTTTTCACATATTAAAGAGTGTGCATAGTTAAACAAAAGGGACCCCCTGAGTGCAGCGCCCATCACATGCTCCAGCGTCTGTGTGTGCGTGTCATACGTGTCAATCAACTCTGAGCCCTGTGCCATGAGGAGCAAGTGTCTTCCAGCGCCTCCGGAGAGGTGTTGCGAGTGTGTGTGCGTGTGTGTGTGTGCTCCGGTGGCCATCAATATTACATTGTGCTCCGGTTTCCAGCCCTGAGACTCCTCCACTTTGATTCCTGCCTCGTCGCTGTGTTGGAAATATATAGTGCTGGGAGGTTAGAAAAGTGAGGCTGATATATCTCCTTCTCTTTCCCATTGTGACCCTAGACTGAGTGGCAGCTCAGTGAGGTGGTTATATGCTGAATGTGTGTGTGTGTGTGTGTGTGTGTGTGTGTGTGTGTGTGTGTGTGTGTGTGTTTTGGGGGCAGATCCCTGTGCAGCCAAGTCAACTCTGTAACAGTGAGAATAGCTTATTATGCTTCAGATGTATAAACATCACTGAGGATGAAGAGGGTGAGGAGACGTTTTTATTCAATTTTCTGTTTCTGTCACACAAGCAGGAAAAGAGAAGAAGAAGAGCAAAAGTTTAGGGTGGAACCAGCTAACTCTGGAAAAGTGTTGTCACACCCTCTGCATTGTTGTGTTCTGATTTCCTGTTGTGAAAACAATGAGGATAGAGACATACCTCACACATGGACAGCAATACTGTCTGGGAAGGTCACTTCTAAATTTAATGTGGCGTACATGAAACAGCAAAAAAACCCAAATCTATAACAAACAAATATAATTCCATTTCACAGAAATAATCATGCATGGATTGAAACTTTGAATCAGAGTGCTCAGCGTTAGTATATTTTGCTATGATTTCGCTTAAATGATGCAGCAAAGTAAGCAGAGAAATCTACCGAAGTACGACACACCGTTAGCTGGGATCTGAAAGCCTGCATTATGTTGTAGTTAACTGAGACGCCGGGACATGCTTTAGCTTTTTAAGAGGGGACATTACTTTCTGTTGTCAGCTGGGATTGATTTAGGGACATTTTCCTCTGGACACTGAAACCTTTTGCTTGGATACATTTTAATTATTCAATGTATTGTTTATTCCCCCGTGGCACTAATTCGCAGTGTCAAACTGAATGTGAAGTTTTTTTATGGCTTCTTATAGTCATTACAGTACTCTTGAATCAGTTACAGCTATCTATAATAATATCCTTAAGTCTTTTGTGTTGCCATGCATTAATGATAAAAGTGTTTTCAGACTATCTTTATTGATCAGGCCATTCTCCTCTGTGACCAAATTCATTGCCGAACATGACAGAGTCCCACATGCGTTAAGAGATGATGGGGAAAAATGCAATGTGATGCAATGATCAAAGAAGGCTATGTAATATCATTTCCATAATCGTTAGGCTCCTCCGTCGTCTGTCATGGATTTGGGAGTGTTTGATGCTTGGGCAGGTCTCTTAATTAGCCATCCTCACCATCAGCTGTCTGCCGCCCCTTCTGTCTCACAAATTACAGAGTTTGTCGCCGTCGTATGGCCAGAGGACACAAAAAGGGGGGGAGGGTGACAGTTTATCCAAGTGGTCCTTTCTGCTTATAAGCAGCCCACATTTTAATTTTGGTCAGGAATTGTGGAGGGTCAAGTCTGTTCAGCAAGTTTTTGTATGAATATGTGTGTTATAAATTGTATTTGTAAGTTTGCATTCTTGCACACATCTCATAACTGTGTGTGATTTATCTGCTCATCACTGTTGTGCTAACCCCCCGTCAGGGGATTCTGTAACCTTCAACCTGGATGCCTAAATGCCCCACTTTAGCCCTGCGATGGGGCCTTCGCTCCTGTAATTAGAGAGGTCATCCTCAGCCGTGAGTGTGTGCATCGGTTTGCGTGTGTGCACTGCAGTCTGAAGAAACTGATCATTTCTGTGCAAACTTCTCTGGCTATGTATCTGGCAGGAGGGGCTACCCCTCGGCAAGACCTTTCATTTCCATGCGCTGCACACTCCGTTAAATAGGACGGGGGAATAAGTAAATATGCGGCACTCCCCGCACTGGGATTAAGATATTCCCCCTACAAAAAATGTAAAAAAATAAAATAAAAAAAATCCCACAAGAATTTCAGCAGATGAGGAGAGAAAAAGGATGCTGGAGTTCACATGTTTTTGTCCGAGTTTATCTGCATTTGAACTGGTGTGTGCATCAATGTCTACATTTGAGGGCTAACATGCATCTCTGCCTCCCATTCTCTCCCTGCAGCTCCAGCACTTTGTCCTCACACAGATCACCCGTAACTCCTTATCCTCATTCCCCACACGTCGCTCTTTGCTTCAGTCACGGACCTCACTTCTCCTCTCACTCCTGCCTCATTACTCAAATTAGGAGCTCCAGTAATCACCACACTGAGCCCCTTAACACACCTCACTCACACGCCGCTCTCCTTATCCCTTTGAGCTCATGCCCTCAGTTCAGTAGCCAATCCAGCACAAGCAGCATGAATATTGCAGAGGTGGTGTGATGTCGGAGTGCCTCTGGTTTTATTCCATCATGATGTGCAACTGGAGGAGGGGGAGGTTAATGACACATGGTGTATGTTGAGACTGATGCAGATGTGAGGTTGATGTAAGGATGGATGGACAACAAATACCTGAAACCTGTGCAAGACTTACTTACATTTGCTGCTGCGGATCATTTACTGAAAATGCACTTTAAAAATGGACCTTTGAAACTGTGGTAATGACATATCGCTAAACTTTCCAATATCCTCATGGCCACATTTTGTTTTATGGAGAAAACAACTGATCTTATTTTGTTTGCAAATTCATTTCAACCACAAAAATATGTATCACACTGAAAATGTGCTTAAATTTAAAGAAAAAGTTCCACTTTTTGAGAAATGCTAACTTTCTTTTTGCCAAGCTTTAGTTGAGAAGATTGATATCGTTCCCATGTCTGTATAGTAAATATGAAGCTAAAGTCAGCAGACAACTAACTTGGATTAGCATGAAGACTGGAAATGGAGACAGCTAGCCTGGCTCTGTCCATTTGTGCTAAGCTAAGTTAGCTTCATAAGTGCAAACAGACATGTAGGGTAAATATGAAGATCTATGCCATATAACACTAGCTTTTTAAGGGAAGTTTACCCTTCTTTTAAAAAGCATGAAACTTCAAGTGTAAGTAAAACTAATGTTAGATTTAGCTCTGCTGATGTGACAGGCCTGTTATTAATCCCCGTCTCTTTGCTTTTTTTTGTCTCTCCTCCCTCTGTGTTTAGGTTCTGGAGCGCCTTTTCCAAAAAGGTTTCAGCGTGGCGGCGTCTTGTGGAGGCGGCGTGGACTCGTCTCAGTTCAGCGAGTATGTGTTGTGTCGCGAGGACCGGCGGAGTCTCTCTCTCAACACTACCATCAGGATAAAACAGGAACCTCTGGACTAGAGCATTCTAGGAGAGGGACTGCCAACAACCCCAATACCCCTTCCATCTTCTCACATCACCCCACCCTGCCTATCCCTGCCCCCTCCCTGCCCTAACAGAACCACAACCACCCCGCCTCCAACATACCTAAGTATTAGCAGAGGCTTGTTTACCTCGCCAGCTCTGCAGAACTCAAAGGGGAATGTAATACCAAACAAAGGAAAAAAAAAAAAGCATCAGCAGCAAAAGTTTTTGATTATGTTAAACGCCCAAAGAATTTGGGACTGTGATGAAAGCATCAACGACAACAAATGGACTCAACAGCAGCTCACTTGAACCATTTAAGCACTGGTTGACTTTTTTTTTCTTCATCTTTTCATGAAGAAGGTGACCTGAACACAACTGCCCCCTCCTTGCTTCCCAATGCACTTCATTCCCCTAACACACAAACACACATCCCACTTCTCTGTCCCTCTTTCAGCAGTGCATCATCCAGTTCTGTGTCAGTTCTGTTTGAGGCCCAAGTCTTGTCTGAGTGGTAACAGGTCCGGCCTGCTGTGGGACTTAGTAGGTTCAGCAGACAGAACGTTCTTAAGGATGACAGGGAGAGGAAACAATCCTTAAAAGACCCCCATTCCCCAGACCCCTCGACCCTCCAACCCCATCCCACCTCACTCCACAGGCCTCGCCTCAGACGGCGGAGTCTCATTGAAAACAGCATCGTTTGCCAAACTGATTGTTTATTACAATTTTTATTGTTGTTTCTAAAGTATGTTCTTCTTGCTCCTTTTGCTGTTCTTATCATGACATGGTGTAAACAATTATTATTAATAGGATTATTTTTAATGTCTCTTTTTTCCTTTCTCCAATATGAAGGATGTATGAACGTTGTATTCATTAGGCTTTGAGAGCTTGTGGGGGAACGTTTCTTGGCAGTAGCTGCAGAAACTCAGATGTCTGCAGGCTATGTGGCTAAAGCGATCTGGCTGGCAATGCATTCAGAGTCGGAAAAAGTCCCATTGTTCATACTGGGATGGAAGAGAACCTGGATGTTTCAACATTGTTTATAGTCAAATGTGTGGCACACATAAAAATAAGTGCTCTGGAATTTCTGCTTATTCGCTCTAAAACATATCTCTGATCGGATTCTCTCTCACGAGCACAAACCTTTGCTCACATATAGCTGAAGTTTAAGAAAGTTCATTATTTTGAAATTGAATTTGCACAAGCTCTAAATGTATTGCAGTTTGTTGAGTTAGAATGTTAAAGACCTGACGACCAACATGTTGAGCTGCCGTTTACTAGTATGTCTCACAATCAGCAAGAGACGTACTCTAAATGCTTCATGTTTCTTTGCACTTAAACATCTCTTATGGAGCTGCCCTGACCTGTTCCCACCCAACACTTGTTTGAACCCAGTGACCAACTGAGCTGTTTATCTTCTCATGTTTTAGCAGAATAGGACAGTGAAACATCTGAAACAGGCAGAACTTACATGAGGTCAAATACTGTAGGCATCAAAGGAGATAAGGTGCCTATTTTGTTGATTGTACAAGCATAGAGACGTCATCACTTTTTTACAGGTTACAACTAAAGGCGACACAAAGCATTATTCAAAAATGTATGAAGGGCACCAACATTTGTTCCTTCAGGCCTCAAGTCTTGACAGTTTTGTTGAGAATAGCTCACAGCACCTTCAGACAAAGTTTGAGAGACAAAGTCTTTGTTTGCTTCAATATTGTCACTTCTAAGCCGAGATTATTTTATTGGTTCTTCACATGTATGTATGGAACAACCCAAAGTGAACTGTACTCCCCACCATCGGCATGTTATTCACAAAGAGGCGAGTGGGCGGCATTTACTCTATTCTGCTCTCATTCTTTTGGTCTTATTCTCAACATTTCTGGATCAAAGACAGAAACAAGACAGGCCAAGTTTTCATGCTTTATATTTGTGTGCAACTTACAGATGCTGTTTCTTCCATTCCAAAAGACTAATAAAAAAAGAAGAAGCCCATTCTGATCTTTTGCGGGCTCTGGCAGTTGTTTTAGTTTAACTGGAGTTGTTTTTTTAAACCAGTTGTTCATTAAAATGGGTGGTAGTTCTTCTGATCATGTTGTCCTAATGTCTGCTCTCTTCGGATGGCCACTGATTAAACAAGGCCAATGAGTGGATAAGGATGAGCTTGGTGTAATTGCAGCTCCTAGTCCAGTGTACTCCTGCCTGGGGCTCTTTCTTACAATCAAGCCCATCTTTGTTGTGACCTGCCAGTGGCCTGCGCCTTTGCATCCAGTCGCCTCAAAGGGAATGGTCAACCAGGCCTTTCATGTGCCGGGGCATGTTGGGCTCTTCACAGCGTTCCCCCCCACCTCCGTCTTCCCAAAGGCTCCCAGCTCAGTGGTGCCAGTAGAAACTCGGGCTGCACCCCCTGCTGCTGTGTCATTCCCATGCCCTGGTTTTCAAAATGCCCCCCTATGTTGTGGCCTGCTGGACCACACCGCAACAAACCAAACAAACTGATGAGTCAAATCTGAGCATACTCAGAACATACTGTACAGCCAAGCGATGTCACTCTGCTGCTGATGTGGAGAGCTTTTATCCAGTTGATATGATGTGCGGAAACCCATCTGAGTTAGTCCTTGAGGAAACAGATGTTAAATAAAGGATCAGTGTTGTACTAAAACCACACATCTGCAAGAATTACTTTTGCTTCTGGGAGGAAGAATTAAAGGCATGTTTACGCACTGATGTGGCATTTTGAAATCACAGGAAGAGCTACGGGGTCATGCACATAGGAATGACAACACAAATGACCGTTCGAACATTACTCATTCAAACACTTAAAGTAAGATAAAGGAACAAAAGTTGCAGCTTTGGGTTTCTCAGTCTGCGATACCCAAACCTGAAGTTCCCCTTTCACCTCTGTGTCTAAGTGGTCAGTTAACTACAGAGCAAGACAAACTTAACAGGAGTGGAAACTTCACCGACATGTTCACACATGCCACCCTTTCAGACGAAGTACTGGTCAGTGTTTCAGCCACTTCACACGGCATCCACTCCATTTCTGAGGCGGGTCAGTTGTACAGTTATTGTATATTGAATTATCAAGACTCTGGGTTTTATGGGACCCTTGTGTTTTTAAGAGACCTCTTAGTCCTCTTCTCAAAAAGAATGAAAAGAATTCAAAGCATTACATTGTGTACATATGGATTAAGACATTTCAAGGGTATCATAAGGTGCAAATGTATATTATTTAAAGTGTTTAAAACAATTAGACTGTGGTATTAAAGGGCATGTGTTCATTTACAGTGTCTCCATTTGACTTTTCTTGCATATTTGAGATAATAAAAGGATGTACTGTATGTCTGATGTTTGTGTCATTGCTGTCCCGTTAGCCTACATACGCTGAGGTATGTATGTGGTCCCTGTAGCCAATAAGCTGATCTCTGTGTCCTTTAATTGAACTGATGAAACCCGATAAATCTCCCCATCCATGACTCTGGCTCTGCACCCAAGCATATGCGGACTGATTTGGGGAGGGTCATCTTCAGGGTTGAATCCAGATCAGCAGTCTGCTGCCTCAAAGGAACAGGGGAATAGGCCAAGATCTTGGAAAAACCAATATGCTACCAAACTCCAATATTTTACACTGAGTTAAACAGTTTGGTCTTTGCAAAAATGCTTCTGCTTAATTAGCAGCAGAAACCTAGGGGGACTTTTCTTAGTTGAGCAGCAGTGCTTGACTCAGTTTGTACTTAAAATGTGCAATGTTAGAAATGGAAATGAAGCAGGCTGAATTAGCAGTTGACTTTGGTAAAACTGTCTTGCAAAAACATAACAGCTTAGATTTCCTTTTCAAGAGTGAAGAATGAACTGAGGGAAATATGTTACCTGGTTATTAAGTCATTTTAAAGTATATTCTACATACATCAGTGACTACAGCAAGCAAATCAAGAATGAAAGGGACCAAGTCAACATCAGCTCAGTTTAGTAAACAGCTTATTTATTCCTTTACAAAATAGGTACAAATACATAAGTATTGTTTTTTTTTCACACAAACAGGAAATTTTCAAGATATGTACAAGAGTTTACCAAAAATAACGTGGTTCTAATAAACACATAGTTTTGTAAACAATATTTACAAATCATCCTTACACTGAAGTGTTATTTCCTCCATTTGTTTACATCAGTAATATTGTCCTAATAATTTGGCTAAAAAGCTGTAGTAGTAGTAGAAATGTCCTCCTGTGAAACCACCAGAAACCATAAAAATCACTAATAAAATCATCTGAAATCATCATTGTTGTGCTTGTCTTTAAAACATGATATTTTGAAGATAAAATTTATGAAAGTGTGTTGAGCATAAAAGCCAATTCAAAAGGAAAAAAGAAAAGAAAATATATTAATTGTTAAAAATAAGTCTCTTGTGACAGAAGTTGGCAATAATGTTTACTGTCATTTCTTTCCTATAATACAGTGACAGCTTTCAGTTGTCAGGTAAAATAGATATAAAAAAAAGTGCTGTCAAAATGTACAATGCACAACAATTGTCACCCATATTTAAATAAATTTCAATATGACAAGAAAAGCTGCATAGAGGCCAAGATATTCAGTTAAATATAAAAACATAAAGGACAATCTTACATAATACAATAATGATTTGTAAAACAAACAAACAAAAAAAGAGAACAGAACAAGACGAAAATGCAATAGGACATGTAAGAAGCAGGTGTGTCCCATTTGTCTCTTCATTAGTAACACAAAGAAAAACTTTAGGCTGAAATCAGTTGTTCTCTCCTACTGTTAAACATTACTATACAGCTGTGAGTTTTAATTTAGGATCAAACTATAAAGAAGCATAAGTGCTGAGCACTGAATCGCTTCATGGACAACTTCTGTCATTCAGTCGTTACCAAAATAGGAGGCGGGGCTGAAAGGGGGCTCCAGAGAGGAAAAGTTAAAGGAATGTTTCGCTCTCCCCAGTCACCACCCGTCCTACAGCACTGACCTCCCTGAACCAAAACTTTCCTTCTCAACCAGGTACGTTTTTGAAGAAGTGAGCATGATAGTACACATCTTACAAACATCTAGTCATTAAAACAATGTTCACATTATTTTCGGGTTAAAACAAAATAAAAAAATAAAAGATACTACCCCACGCAACAAGGTGACCAATCATAAACTGCTGTCGTTGTGCGACTAAGCTTTTGTTTAATGACCTTTGCTGAAGTTTCATAGGGACTCTGTCTGAGCAAATACTCTACAGGTGAACAGAATAAACCATCTAATTTCGACTCATTCAAAGCACATGGTTTTACAAAACATCAGGTTTCATAATATTGACACATGGGTTATTCTTTTTCTTACAAAGCTTACATGTGATAAAAATATACATGCTGTAAAATAATTCAAAAAGAACTATTTACACATACAGTAAGGAAATTTAACATGATGCTGTTATTTGGAATCTTAATGTATGGTGTCTTGGTATAGAAATCAGTAAAGTCTCTAATTAATTGAGTTCAGCTAAACTACATTCATTGAAACATGTTATATGTAACAAATAGCTCGTGGGAAATACCGGAGGCTGTGTTGAGGTGTGAACATAATTCTCTTCACCAAAATAATCCTTACTTTGAGGTGGTTCATTGAAGCTACTGCCAAAGAATATGAAAAATAAATAGCTACCCAACATACAAGGTGCAAGGTCTGGGTCAGGTCCTGTGATGCAAAAACCACTTTGTTCCTATAACAAATTCAACTTCAACACAAAGAATTTGATATGGCCTTTAAACTGAATGGTCTAACTACACACCATGAATCTAAACAAAGAAGACACAGAACAACAGTTTTATTTTTTATACTTTTCTCTCTCTCTCTCTCTCTCTCTCTCTCTGTCTTTCTCTCTCTCCTTATTAAGAGCTACATCAAACGTCACTACAGTACATATGGAGACACAGAGCTGAAACATTAGACCTGATCTGAAGGCACGTGGCTGGGAAGGAAGAGGAGGAGGAGGAGGTTGAGGTGGGCGCTGAGCGGACCAGAGGCTACTTGAGCAGGGCACGGTAAAGGAGGAGGGAGTGGGCGGTCTCTCTCTCCTGCTCCATGTAGAAAATTAAGTCCCTGAGGTTGACGCGAGTGATGCGTTGCCGTGTGTACTGGCGCGATGAGGTGGACGGGGTGGAGGAGCTGGCCAGGGAGCCAGCCGTGCTGCCTGAAACCTGGAGACAAGGAAGAGGTCAAAAGGTGAGGTGGGGAAGCCACACCGATTCCTTTTACATTTTACAATTACACAGCTTTCAAATATTAATGTTTCAGCAGAAACAACACTGTGCTTGGAATAAACAGAAGATCCAGGAAGTCAGATATCATGAACAGTGATATTCTCAATTCACTGAAAATACGAACAGGAATGGCACCAATAATAAAAACATAAACTGCATCGAGAAAATGTCAACAACACAAAACACTCAAAACTGGAAGGCTGAAAAGAAATCTCTTTGAAGTGCAGAAACACAGCAGCACAGAGAGACTGGTACTGAAGATAGAACATTTAGAAAAATGGCATCATAGATTTTACTGTAGCCTAAATGTGGCAAGTGAGATCTTGTGGTCTTTATGTTGCCCAGAGGATGATCCCCAATGATTCTAATGAACCCTTAACTACCCATGAGCTCGACTTTTGTGATTTTGATGTATAAACATCTATTGGATGGACAGTCAAGAAATGTGGTTATCCCCACAGGATAAACTAGAGTAAGTTTGGTGATCCCCATCTACAGTAATGCCAACATCTGGTAAAATTGCTTTGTCCAATATTTTTGTTTCTGACCTACAAAACTGTAGCCTCAACTGTACATTTTGATTTGACGGCTAATTAACACATTTGAACGCTAATAAGCAAAACTCAGACAGTGAATGCGGTAAACATTATACCTGTTTAAGATCAGCATATTAGCACTGTCACTAGCACGGTGATGTTGAAATTCAGCTCAAAGCATTGCTGTGCCAAAGTCTCACAGAGCCACACAGCTGAAGATGCAAAATGTTTCTGTCCGGTTCCAAAATTCACATAGATGTGTTTGGCATTTTCTCTTCCAGGGACTTTTTCCTCACTTTGTCTTGAGTGAAGTGAAAGACCTTCACTATTTCCAATGTGATACATAATAGCAGTTCAGCACGTTGTTTTCCATGTTCCATAAATGAAGTAATCACAGAATGGCAAACAAATTGACTGTATCAATAATAAAGAATGTGGTGGGCTCTTAGTGGAGCAAACACCTCCAATTATGAGAATAATCCCTCTTGCTGAGCATGAAGTAGATCAAAAAGACGCACTAACAATGTCCAGATCTTCAGGTGCAGCAGTGTTTGGAAAATTTTTTTTCTTTCACTAGCTGAACACAAAGCAGAGAAACACATAATTTTTATTTGTGCATTCTATGGCTCTTTACATCGCCCTGGATATGAACAGATTTTCCTTCTTAATGAACAGCGCTACTGACATAGATCTGAGCTGACATCTCACTGTGAAATGGAGATCTTGTTGTTTGTATTTGATCCAGGAAAAACGAGAAGGATAAAAAAAAGGGAGTGTATACAGAGGCTGGTACAAATCAAGAGATGCATTTACATTTGGAAATGAAAAACACTGGGAAACAAATCCAGCAAGTGCCCACTTGAACCCAGGCAGAGAGAAATAAGACAGACATTTCAGTCAGGAACACCCTCTCACAATTACATTGATTGCACCACTCTGTAAACACACAGTACAGACAGGCCTTAATTGCAAACATATGATGGGTATGAATTTACAAGAACCAAACAAAAGTCCCTCCAGCTCCTGCCCCTTATGCTCGTCTTTGTGTACACTGTACGACGGAGCTTTGTCTCAAGTTTCCCTCAGTACACTCTCTGACCCCTGGAAAGTGGATGATGACTGAGGGCAACCAGGCCACTTACCTCAACTACATCTACTGTTTCTAGCAGCCACAGAGGTGTCAGGCCAGAGTTAAAGAGGAACTGCACTCAAAATCATTATTTTTTTCACTGTACGATTGCAGAGATTCTCATTGTTTTATCTTGATATAGGTGAAAAAAACGTAATGCAATGTAAATGTGGTCATATTGTATGCAAAATTAGCATGTATTTCCTTGATTGTATTTTTAAATTCAAATGGACAGATGTGTTCATGAGCAGTGGACTTGGTGAGTAATAAAAATGTGCAGCACGTCATAATAGCACAATTGTCTTTCCGAAGTTATTCTGTTTTAGAAAGCCACATAAATTATATCAACATTTAATCATGCTTTGTAGGAAAGCATTAGAAGCTAAGGATATCCAAGTTATCCTCACGGCTGGAGAACGACTCCCACCCCCTGCATGAGGCTGTGACAGCACTGGGCAGCTCCTCCAGTGGCAGGCCTCTTCAGCCCTGCTGCTGTGAGACTGTACAAGCAGCACTGCTCACAGCAGACCCCCTGCACTCCACCACAAGCTGAACTTCAATAAGTCATTGTGCAACAATCCCCCATCTCCTAGTGCTATACAGTCACTTGTACCGCTAATAATGGAAATACTGAGTGTGCTTTTGTAAAGTTTCTTAAAAAATATATTTCATGTAAATATTCCCTTGTTTATTTGGATATTTTTATTTGACTTGTCTGCACCTTGATTTGCTTTCCTCACTGTGAACCTAATAAAAGACGCTCTCATGTCAAGTGTGTGCATGGCACGTGCATGACTGTTCTGGAAGTTTGTTTAACAAGATGCTGTGTGTAGTAACAAAACTAAAAGATATGTTACAGGTATCAACGGTAAGCAGAAAAGAATATTTCAGTTAAATGATTTCAGTATGCATGGATGGCTGTTGACCTGGGTTGAATTATTATCCCAGTCTGACTCTGGTCTCTAGTTAGTAATGACATTCTGAGAGGGTCACAGGTCAAGGCACAAGTGGGTGTAGCCAACTCTCTGGCACCATGGGGCTCACCAGACCCTCACTTTGGGCAACGGCCTTAGCCTCATCAGGTCAATCATGGCAGACCACATGTGAAAGATGGGTCTGCCTACTGCCATGCCAATTACTGCCACTCACCAGTAAGTCCAATGACAGCGCCACAGATATTACCAATCAAAGCCATCCATCCACCTGGACGGATGGACAGTATTAGCCACAGGCAGTCAGTGGTGGGGTGGTGCTGTAGCTTCACTGGGTTCATGGAGGAGTGGTGGAAGACAGTAAATATAGCCAGACATCACTGTTGAGGTAGTGTGCCACAGCTCCCAGAATGCCTCATTCCCTTCAGGGACAGAGGCAGCCTTAAGTGATTCAAACACAGGCAGAAAGGTCAGCGCTTGTCCAGGAATTCACTCAACACAGTCTCTCCTCCCTGCTCTGTCTTTATATGCCCTCCACGTGCCAACAAACACCGTTATGTTGTCATCTGTATCTATGGAGACCAATCCCTCTCTCCACCACATGCAGGAAATCATGTTGGGGGTGGGGGGAAACACCCACACTAAACAAAGCAGATGGCTGAGTGTCAGTTAAAAAGGAAAGTGAGACATCAACAACCACGCTTTCCCTGTCGCTAGCAATTACACAGCAACTGTGTCTGGAATTCAGTGAAAAACAAAATGGCAGGCTTTGTAAGGTCACGGTGGATGAAAAGAAAAAGTGAGAAGAGAAAAAGAGAAAAAGCAGGAGAGAAGGGGCACAGAGAGAGAAGCAGAGGAGGGCAAAACTTAAAGTCTCAAAATCAGCCTGGCCAAGAGAGATCCATGAGGCAAAAAACAGCATCTGTCATTTTATCTGTGATGGGCGCTTGGAGGCATTATGTCACATGACATATCCATCGTACAGAGCGCGCAGGGATACTTCGATACATCTCTTCAGACATTTGACTTGTTTGGAGCGGGGGACAGAGAGAAAAAGAGAGAGAGACAGAGAGAGAGAGAGAGAGAGAGAGAGAGAGAGCAGTGGATAGAACCTGAGGAGAGGAGAGGAGAGGAGAGCTTCTCAGTAATAAGGCCTCTATGCCGGCTCAAACATGACAATGTGCCAATGGGTCAGACGCATTATTTTACACCATTTCACCCTTCCATGGTTTCCTGCACACACATGTTCATGCACACAAGAGCAGAAAGAGAACCCGAGTGTGCTCGTGTAGCAGGCAATTAGTATAATGGAGTGCATGTGGAAAACAATACAAATGAATATGAGACAGACTCAAGGACATACAGAAATGACAAACACAGTCATGCTCTTTCTGACATCGGACTCAGGCAAAAACAACTCCCGAAATCTCAATATATATTAAAAGTAAAGTAATAGTAATATCTTTTAAAAAAAAAAATCTTAAAACTGCTGTGAACTCTAGCTTTTAGCAAACGGGAATAAAAGCATATTTGTTGGGAGCTATTTTCACCCACAGATTAAAACACATTTCATGCTCTTATTTGCAACAGCAGTATTTGTGTCTGAGGCAATTTAAGTGTAGTATTCATATTCAGAACCGCTGGTCACATGACGCCCTGGGATCCATAAAGACTTGTTCCATTGAATAGAGAAGAAATGGCTGTAAAAGTAAAAAGAGTATAAAGAAGTAAGTAAGTATAAAGAAATGCTCTTAAACTACTCTCTGAATAATCACAACTACTGCTAATAGAATGACTAGGCTGCCATGTTTGGACACCAGCTTTATTGCACAATGCATTTGTGATGACTGCAGAGAAAATCTGAATCTCTGCTTTTGACTCCCCACCTCCAACTGTGCCACGGCAGCAGCAATGTTTGTAGGTGTCTTGAGGAATTTACATTCAGTCCTTTATTGTCCGAGAAAGGAGAGGGGGTGGGGTTCTTGGGTCTTTGAACCCTTACTGGCACCTGTGCCTTGATGCCGGAGCCAATATTGGATTTGGCCCAGGTCACACCTTAGGGCGCTAGGTTAATGGCCCACTTTGCCAGGCACACAGAGATGCTCGGCCCTGCACTGGCCAACCTGCTGTCTCAGCACTCCACTCCTCACAGAAGTTGCAGACTGCACAGTAAGAGAACACACACACACGTGTACTGCAGAAACCGGTATATTAAGACATGCTGGCTAACATACTGTGTTATCTAAAACTGGTGGACAAATACTGCTCAGCATTCATGTTGAAGGATAAAGACTAGCTCCATGTTGGATGAGAAACAGATAAGCTGTTCATGATATAACATCACTCTTTTGTTGTTATTACTTTGATGCTGAAAAATCCGTTTAAACTCTGATGTCTGTGCTTCAGGCAAGGAGGACATATATAGCACAACAGAGACAGACTGCTGACAAGCTAAACAAAGAAGTGGAACAAAACCTGAACCAGGTGGTATTTTTTTATATGTTGAATCCAGGGTGGAAATTAACAGCAGCTACTAGTCAAATATTGAAGGATTTTGCATATGACGTGAACCACTGTGACAAGTCCACTAATGAATTGGTGGGACAGCTGTATTTGCTTTGTCTAACTTGTTGATGGAACCTTTAAAGTGGCTTACAGGTACTCAGGTAGCCACTCCATGGGCCTCCCCTCATCTAACTGACAAACTAGCTTACATGCTGGCTGACTGACGGCCTAACTGAAGAGCTGGCTGTTTGGCGGTCTGGCTGAGGGCCTGACTGACTCACTGAGTGAAGGGCTGACTGACTGCCTGCCTGGTTGACTGACTATGTGCCAGGAAGCAAAGCTTTCCCACATGTTCTCTTCCACGCCGCATTTCGGTTGAGGAACGCTGCCTTGTCCCTTCACAGTGTTTACAGTGTGGAGCCCAGCCGTGGGAGTGCAGCTCCGCTTCATCTCCACACTCGGCCTGAAACGTCTCTCCTACGGCCGCCATTAATCAGCAACAGAGACTTTCTCTCTCCCTTTCTCGCCTCTCCTTTCTCTCGCTCCTCTACGCCCACAGACATGCTGGATGAGGCCATTCTGAAAGAGTTAACAGATGTCGGCTGATTTGCCCCGGGCTCTCTGACATTGCCCCAGTGATGTATTTGATGTGGAGTTTATTCAGCTCTAATAAACGTATAAAGAATTAGAATAATAATTCACAGATGTACATACCCAGATTATATGCTGAAGCCTCTCTTTGAAGCAGACAAGGCAGCCAAGATTAACAGAACTAAGGGAAAGGATGAAAAGGGTTTTGGTTCAGCCCACCGATAATCACAGAGGTCAGGATGGACTAATACCACACCGACACAAGCGGCCTTTGTTCCTGCCACAGGTTCCATTTCTGACAAAGCCTGAACAAGACCCAGCCATTGTCACTGTGTTTTCTAGAAAAATGAGGGAGAGTGAAACACATTTGCGTTTTTTCTAGTCTCATACATGCTTTTGTTAATTTGTCATTTTGTGTACAGCAGACAGAATAACAGGAAAGATACAAAGGGATAAGAGTGAGGTCTAGCATTCTGATCATGGAAAAAAAATGAGGGAATTACTTTCAAAACAAACAACTTCCATTTGCTTCACAGCTAAAGAACAACAAATCTCAAAAATGGCCAGTTGCAGAGCATCTTAATACCCACATAAACCATAAAAACAGCTACACAGCTCCATGGCAATGCATAGCAACCGTGCAGAATTTCAGTCAAGGAGAAAGAAGGCAAAAAAAACACCTTATTACTTCTAACTCCTGCAAGCCATTTTGGTCTCCAAAGGTTTTAGAGCGCCGCAGGCCATGTGTCTGCAGTGTTTCGGGAAATGACTTGCCTTCGCACGAACACTGCTATGTTCTGCAGCACTGCTGCCCCCAGCATCCCCGCTCAATTTCTGTTTAACCCCTTCCTGCCTTCCCTCACTCTGACTCACTGCAACAGAGAGCTCACACCCAGCACAATACTGTCACATTGTTCAGCCTCCCACAAACCAAGGCAAATCAGACCAGCTTTTTCACGAGCTAACACATTAACAGCACTTCTAATTTGGCTACTTAAGCATGTGATGGCTCTCACCAAACATGATACAGGAGAGGCACAAGGTTATATGGGGCAGAGAAAGATGGAGCAAAAAGCCCCTTCACCGTTCCACTTCATCTACCACAATGTGCGACACAGTTTGCACACTTGAGTGTGTATCAACGGTGGATTAAATCTGCAAACTCGTTGACACAACACATAATTAAAACATCTTGCTCGAGGTCAGGAATTTTCTAATTAGTAGTGTACTGACAAAGCTGCAATTCCATCGCCCTGAGTTTCAAAGTCCACAGGTTACTGCTAAGATGAAAGCTGACCCTGGAGCACAATTCTGCAGGGCTGCTCATACAATTCCTCAGAAGACAGTCACAGGGTCACCAAGCTAAACAGTGTGCTGCACCCGGAACCTTGCTTCCCAACAAAGAACTTCAAACTTTCCTGCCTGGAAACACAATCTTGGCTTCCCCCTCTCTCTCTTTTCAACCTGAGAGAAACAAAAGATTGTTTGAAGGCAACCAGATGAGGAAACCATAACATTGTTTTTAATCTATTTAATTAAAGTGCTTTAAGCCCGGCTAGCTAAACAACTTGTTAAATACCAGCACAAGTTGGCAACGCCTTATAGTGGGGTAATAACATATATATTCACAAATCAGCTATTCTTATCCATTAAATGAATATAAAGTTATGTTGTCTACAGTCATGATGGCACAACAGCTGGTATAATGACAATTCAGATGGTGATTTTGTTACTGTTGTGATTTATAAATAAACTTGATTTGTTTGAAATTATAATCCTCCAGATGATGTGTTCAGTGTCTTTCCTCTCTGCTATTTCTATGGAAAAAGCAAAAGTAACTGAGAAATCGCTATAGCTTGCCTGATAACCTGGACAATTAACACAAGCCAAGTATCTTTGGTTACATGAAGTATCAGAAGTAGAACTTTTTCAACATTAAATATTCAAGGCGTTTCATATATGAAATGAACCCAATTAGAGTTAAAATAGGAGAAGTGTAATGAGTCTCAAGTCAGAATGCTTGTCTTCAGAACTATTCACTAATGAGCCCTTGTTGGTTTTGCAGACTTTACTTTCAATGGTGTGGCACTGTCATTTCTGCTGGGTTTTAATTTTTAATTCAAGTTGAATGAGAGGGTGGTGACTGAGTTAATAATCAAGGCACCGGGGTGTTTTGCAGCCGATGGATAGCTGGGAGAAGTTGCCAAATGAGGCTTGTGGTCCGCCCTTTGATGTCTTTTCGAAACGTTCCAAATAGGAACAACTAGCTAACAAAAGCCCATCAGTTCCGAGTGGTATCGAACATAAATGACCACACTAAGCCAAACGTATCCTGCAAATGGCCTAATTAGAGAAAAGAGTAGGCAAGCAAAATAGCATGGCACTGAATAACACAGAATTCGAGCACTAACAGATACTGACTTGAGAATGAGATGAGGGACCGAAAGGCAGCACGACAGATTCCGCCGCTCAGCAGACATGTGCTGTATGCTGTGCGCTGTCAGTCTTCACATAGATCCTCTCATGAGCGGTGAGACATCTCACTTACAAGAAAAGGAACTCACCAAGGGGCCGCAGTAGATACGCAGATGGAGGAGATTAGAAGGCACATTTACGGTGGAGGTTCACACTATGAAATGGTCCTTGATCTCAAATTGACATAAATGGGGCCATTTTTGACATCATTTAGCCATCACAGGCTCAGTTTCAGTGCCGCTGTCACTGGTCCCCGTGCACAAGATGTGACGCCTGCTAAGTATGAGAGGCAGGAAAATGGCTGTGTGAAGAGCAGGTCTGATTAAAATCCACGCTCTTCTGGGGAAAGAACAGAGCTTCATGTTTTATATAGATGGCCCAGAAAGACGAACCAAAACTTTACTGGAGGATTTGTTGAGTGTCTCTGTGAACATCTGTGACCCCCAGTGACACTGCTTTTCATCGAGCGAACTGCCAGGGTAAGAGGCTCTCAGAGTTTTTAGAGTTACCCAGAATATAAATGTTTCCTTTACCATTTTGGGTATTTGGATGTGTCAGTTCAGCTTTAATATGAATATATTACTGATACTATTACTACTAGTGGTTCTGCTGATAGACACAGACAGCTACATTTTTCATAGTATTGTACATTTGGACAAATTTAGCCAAATTTAATACGGCACAGTGGTGTGGTGGTTAGCCCTGTTCCAGGTTCGAGTCTGGGTCCTTCTGTGTGGAGTTTGCATGTTCTGCCTATGCCTGTGTGGGTTTTCTCTGGGTACTCCAGCTTCCTCCCACAGCCCCAAAAACAAGATTAGGTTAACTGGTGACACTACATTTCTGCTAGGTGTGATTGTCTGGCTTTGTGTGTCGGCCCCACGATTAACTGGCCACCAGTCAAGGGTGTACCAGGCCTCTCGTCCGTGGTCAGCTGGGATAGGCTCCAGCCCTCCACGACCCAGCATGGATAAAGTCGGTATAGAAAATGGATGCATGGATGGTCAAATTTAAAATATACAGTACGCTGTCAGTGAGTATTGTGGGTGGTTTGAAGGTCGGGTCTGATAATGGCAGGCAACATCACAAAATTTGGACTCATTTGAGGAGTTCCTCATTATAGTTTTTCTGCTGCTTTCCTTGGAGGCCTCATTCCTCCCATCAGGTTCCTGTTCCACAGGCCCAGAAGGCTTCCTTCCTACCTGCACAGCATTTTGGCAACCTGCTTTATTCCCTGCCTACAACAGCATCATTTTCCAGGCAGCTGTGTGTGTATGTGGGTATACAACGCTTATCTACATATTGACTTGGTTTAAATCCACACCCTTGTCTGCCATAATAATTACACATCTTGTAAAAGGAAGTACTCAATTCTTCCTGTACCTGAGGCGGGCAGCTGCAGGAGTTGCCCATCGGCGCCCAGCAAACACACCTCCGGCACTGCCTGGTATCCAAACAGCTTCAGCACACACCCACAGCCATTGCCTTCAATAGTGTAATGGCGGCTTTGTATTAGACTCCAATTGAACAGAGAGCACCAACGTAAGCACAGTCCAATTCGTTTTCTATGTGCTGCAGGAACAAAGCAGTTGGGATAGGTCGGACAGGTAATAAAGACAGCAGGGACCTGTTTTATAGTTTTCAACGAGTCAGACCACACACACGCATAGCTGCACACACCTCAATACACACACACAAACACACAACAAAGCAGTGGTGTATAGTGACACAGGCTGGCCCAGGATGTATGTTTACATTCTGTGGCTCTCTGGATCTTGTTGTATGTGTATATAAAAAATGTTCCAAAAGGCCAGGCAGGTCGTTCTCAGCAAAACCACATCTAATGCCCAGAACAGTCATATCATGTAATCAGAACACTGATGCGGGTGATAGAGGCCATATCCAGCTATTCACAATTCTCACAAAGTTCTATCAGTGGAGAGTGTTCATTAGTCCAACAACTACATAATTTATGCAATCTAAAAAATACATGTGATCATAAATCAAAATAGGAATGAGAGACACAGAAACACTGAAGATCTCTGGTAATGCCAATTCTTTCTTTTGGGAAAAGTGAATAGAGGTCAAGCGCTTAGAAGCTGCCCTGCCAAACACGGCCTAACCACAACGTCGTTATTGTGAGAGCTGGTGACACTCCACTCCAAAATAGCAGCCATCTGTTTTTCTCTCAGACAATCGTTTTCCCAATCTAGCCATTGTTTAACTGTCCTAAATGCAGAATAGGGCATATATACATATACATATATTTGGATTTTAGAGGGCATGTACATGAAGTGTGACCCCATTCATGAAACTTGGGAGATATTAGGTTAGACTCCGTGCTATCTGGCATGAGCAACATGTTGCTGGGAACACACACCATTCTCAGCAACACATAATCTACAACAGCTCCAAGAGCCAGTAGCCTTTATCCTTTCTAAATTCAGGA
The DNA here is from genome assembly GCF_020382885.2 of Scatophagus argus. Lineage (NCBI taxonomy): Eukaryota > Metazoa > Chordata > Actinopteri > Scatophagidae > Scatophagus > Scatophagus argus. The sequence goes on from NC_058493.1 coordinate 7,467,889, forward strand.
CTGATAACATTCATGTACAGGGTGATGTCTGAATTCTGCTGAGATTATTTGTCAAAAACGCCTGAATTTCACAGTTAATTGGCCTCCCTAATTAGCACAGGATGTCTAATTCCCATTGCAGTCAGTGTGCTAAATGGCAAAGCTTTAGCAAGCGGATGCCATTCCTTTTCGTTTGAGCAGAGAAACTCCCTGTGCAAGCCCAGCTACACTGTACATTACACACTCAATGATCGATTCTAAATCTTAATTAGGGAAACGACAAACAAGCAAGGGGACTTAATGAACTGTGTACCTTGTCAAACAGCTGGCTGATTATATTTATTGAGATATATGTTAAATTTAATGATGTGGGCAATTAACTGTAGACCCTTCTGTAATCTCTGAGGGACATGAAGGGGCCAGGGAGGCGAGCACCAGGGCCACAGACCTAATGGAAAGCAGCTGACAAATATTTGTCATCCCCAGAGTGCTGGAACCAGCATCAGTGGCTCAGAAGACCTTGTGCGTAAGAATAAAGATATCATACAAATTTCACTCCTTTGTGTGCTTCAGTCCCAGGCATCTGTGGTCCTGGCTTACACTGCCCTGATGCTGTAATAAGACATGTTTCAGGCACTCTCTGTTTTGCCGAGTCCCTCGTCCCATTTAATGATCTGAGATGTGCCATAAAAACAATACAGAAACATAACAAAAGATATCTAAAAGTGGGCACAGTCTTTATTATCAGGGCCTTTTTTCATGGCCATCCATTTCTAACTTTTTTTCTAAATTGGTCAAATGGAAAGCAGTGAAAAGCGAGGAAAAAAAAATTAAGCCGAGCCGAAAAGTGCGACTTGGATTTAATATTTTATAATTGCCAAGGGACATTCTAAGATCAATGAATTTTTGCCCGGGACGCACATCAGAAAGAGATGTACTTCAGTCTTTTTAGGGAACATTGGTCTATTTAATTCCAGTGTCTGATGCATGTGAAATATGCCTTCCATGGCCTCCTTCTTCTTCCCCGGGCACTGCTGCGGGCAGACATTACCACTTTTAATGGGCCGCCATGAGAAGAGGCAAGTCAGCCAATAACCCATCCTCACTAATGGATCGCCTTGTTTGTTCTCTTCCACCATTTTCTGAAGCTAATTTTAGATGCTCTGTTTTTCTGTTAAAAGACAAAATAGAGGACAATGTAGACGATGTATCACAATAATACTTTAGTGCAAAACAATGAAATGACTGGGTCGTAGACTGAAGGACAGATAACTGTAATATTTGAGAGATTCACTTACATGAACCATTTCTGTTGGGTAAAATATGTGGTGGTTGGTCCAGGTTATGAGGACTAACTAAAGTGTAACTGGAAGCAAAAACAGGGCCTCTTCAAGCAGGAGATGAAGAGAGAAATTGCCCTGCAATAAAAAAGCTTAGAGTGGGAGATCAGTGGTAGTTAACAGCAGTAACTCTTAGGGATAGAAATAATCAACTCACAAGACTGACTGGTCATTGGCTATTGAGCTAGTGAACAGTATATTTAGTATTCATGATCTAAATTTAACCTCAATAGTCTAAATATATAGAATTTTGTAATTAGCATCTCTGCCATATAATTAAGTGTCATTTGTCACAGACTATGGAGTCATATATTTTTGATAACCACAATGAATATTTTTCTAATTTCACAGACATTTAAAGTCTACACTATATTTGTTTAATGGGTGATTTTTGCAAAAAAGCTCTTTTTTGTACGACATTGGCACTTTGCATCACTTAATCATCCTGTTCTATGTTCAACCTTTCACCATTGTATAGTACTAGTGAAATGTCAAGGGTTCGTTTGTAATGACAGCCCTCCACACATAAGTAAGGTCAAGGTTATTAGCGAAACATTCTTTCAAAGAGTATTTTAAATTACAGAAAAAAAATGGAAAATACAAACTGCTAAAGAGCTGTGATGCATCTGGTGCCCCATTTTTTAGTACTCAATTTTAAGCTAAGAGAGCTGCTGCTTACAGGACACATATAATGTACACCTCCACAATGTAAAGTCCTGAATCAGATTCTAAAAACACAAACGGCTGTCTATGTTGGCATTTCTGCCATCTAGTTGAAGTATTTTGCCTACTCCATACATATTACCACCTCTCCTCCGCCCTCCTTGGCATTCTTCTGCCCCCCTACTAGCACATAATGAAAGATCTTTTCCTTTTTTTTTCTCTTTTCTTTCCCCAGGCTCAAACCTTGACAGCTGACAATGGAGCTGACATAAAACTTATAGTCAAAGGAAAACAAACTTAAATACATAGCGACAAGAAAATGCATTGCTCCCTGGTACTGCCACAGTGCTGTTCTGCACAAAGCAATCAGGGTTAAATCTAACAGCATCACAGGAGGTCCTATAAAAAATGACAGTAAGTCACACAAAGACACAGGAGCTTCTTAAGTGAGCCATGAGAGGAAGAACTCTCCACGCTCTCCAGGGCTCCACCATGGTTGAGTTTCAGAGACATCATGTTGACAACTTCATTAGCAGCACCCGTGTGCTAAAACTCTCAAATTGTTCAAGAACATAATCACATGTTAAGATTAAGAATTTGGAGACCCAGAGTTTCAATCTCCTCCAGGATTGAGAAAACACAAGCAGGCGCAGAAAGGCAACGCAGTGATTGAGGCGTTTTCTCAGCCTATCCCTATGAGTGGTGAGGCGTAGGATGAAGAGAGTGGGTTTGCACTTTGAGGTATAGCTCAGCATGGGGCCCAGGATGTTAGGCTGTCCCCATGTCCCTGGCCAGCAGGCTAGCTAGAGAGCCTGCCATTATGGGCTCGCCTCCATAGCAGGGAGGCGTTGGGGGGAGCAGCAAATTTCATTCTTCAGAAATTTAATTATATCAAGATTAACAAGGGAGGTAATTAATTTCTTTAAGATGGGTATCTTTTAAGTGCCTGAGGCTCAACTTTGTTGTCAAAACTGTATATTTAACCATTATTTAAGGGGCAAAGTTTCAAAGGCAGAAATGAAGGGGATCACTACTTTGCTATGAATATGGATATATAGGACATTGTTCCTTTCTAAATAGGGAGATTGCAGTGTTAATGCTAATGTACACATGCACATTTAAGGTGATTTTAAAATTTTCAGAAACAAAATTTTAAAAACTGGCAGCATTAACTACATTTAAAGTCCTCATTTTCTTAGACTGTTGTGGACAGGCACAGCAGCATTAACTCAAGGTTGAAATCAGAGACTACAGTGTGTACCACAAGGCCATCCAAGGCATTAAACCTACCAACAACACAAATCCAAATATAATCATTTTTTCGGGGGTTCTGGCAGGGAGGAAGGTGGTGTGACACTCTCACATGAGTCAAATAGTGTTTTCATCAATTTCTCTGCACATTTAAGATATAAGACAACACATTATACATCCCATTTAGCTCGCTACTTGAAAAGGATCCCAAATGCTTTCTAAAGCAACTGAAAGCTTATTCTAGCCAGTCCTGTTTTAGGCTTTAGTGAAAGTGTGTACTGTTTTCCCTCTTCAGGCTAACTAGAGATTTATATCCACTCATGTGCAATCTAACTAATACTGCAAATACTACTGAAAATGATACATGTTATTTTATTGTATGATTGGTATACAGTGGATCTACCTTTAATCCTCTCTCCATCAATAAGAATATTTTATTATTGTCATTTCTTGATTGTGACTCAGCGACTTAAGTGGTGAAACGTGGACAGCCCATGAGTGAGTGTCTGTGTTATTACTCTTGGAGGTCCTTTCCAGGAATGAAGACATTAAAGGCAGTGAGGCTGAATCAAGTTGGCAGTTACCATATATTCAAGATCCAACAGATAATAATGGCTGCTATAATATACAAATAGCAAGATACAAATATGTCAGAACTAGGGAGGTAATTAATGTAAATAATTTAAGTAAATAATTTTCTTATCTATATAATATTTCTTATCTATTTTATATAGACGAAACAACAATCCAAATCTCAAACATAATACAGTTAAATACAAACATACCTAACTCTATATCTATATCTATCTATCTATGTATATATATATGTACATGTAACTGCTCTGCTGTTCAGTGTTTCAATGTTCAATGCTTTTAAAGCTGCCATCTAGAAACATTCTGCTAGCATGGTTAAAATGTGCTTTTCAGCCACACTAGCAGGATGGCTCCAAGGTATGGCAATGCTGGTTGGTTAAGGCGGTTGTTCAGTCCATCATACGAGCTTTGGTAATCATCTGACTTGTCTAGTGACTAGCGCCACCATGAGGCTGACATTTTCACTTCCTAGTGAAAAAGCTTGACAACTAATAGAGGGATTACCATAACATTTGGTATAGATATCCATGGTAGGCAGAGTTTGCATGATTGTTATGATCTTGACTGTTCCTATAGCACCCCCGTCAGGTCATAGTTTTCACTGATTCTGTGAAATATATCAACATCTACGAGACAGTCACTTTTCATCTAGACATTCTTTTCATCCAGTTTATGACCAAAAAGCTTTCTGATGAAGGCACAGACCTTCGTCTTCCTTTTCTCCCTTTGTAATACCTACAAAACTTATGATGTTCTCATCACCTTCAGCTGCATGCTAATGCTCTAAACTCAAACAGTTAGCATTTAGCTCAAAGCACCAACTATGCATACAAGTGCAGCATCACAGTTTTAGTCTTGTTTACACAGGAGCTTATCCACAATGACACTGAATTGGAAGCTGATGTTATTTGCAGTTTTAACTTTGATTTACTTCTTTACTGAAGTTCTATTTGTGATATATGCTTTAAGTCAAAATGCCAATAGCTTGTTCATCTGTATGCTATATGGGTTTATCTCACTATAGGTGCGGGTAACTGAAAAACATCTGTAACAGCTTGTGTTACACTGAGTGAGGTAGCTATGTTGTGTCCTTGACCCACTCTGTACTTGACAGTAAATAACATCAAAATGATATGTACAGTATATAGTGTGTTCCATACTTTGTGCATTTCCGTATAGCGCTATAACAGAGAGGATAAATAAATTCAACATAAATGAAGAAAATAGAAATACATGTATCTTTTCATGTTAATGATATGGGTGCATTATAAATGCCTGAACCCACAGTCCACGGTGCAATAATCACTGGTGGTACCACTCTGTTCTGCATTGTGCAGGGGAAGGGAAAGTTGGCAAAGTGCACTATGTTAAAGCTCTAAGAGCAAATGGCATCTGGCCAAGGAGCTCCCGTAACCATTCTGAAGACTCAAGTCTGTCTCCTTTGTCCTCTCACTGGAAGTACAGAATTAAGATGTAGAGTCAAACTAATATTACCATCTTCTTGACATTATGAAACCAACAGCAACCCCATTGTGCCCTCTTTAATCATATTTATGTTGCATGTAGAGAAGGAGAACCCACATGGGAATCCTCATGCTTTCTGCTACCTTATGCTACATACAAGTCATGCTAAAGTTACTGTATTCTACTTCATATCCCATCCTGCATTACTTAAGTGGAGCAATAAATAAATAGAATAGTTAATCGGGGGTTAATGTCAATGCTCCAAGTGGATGAAAGAAAAATCTCCATATTGGTAAGAGCAAAAGTGGAGGTCCACATGTTTAGGAAAGCCGTGTGTTTGGTTTGGACATGGAGAGGAACAAGAGGGAACCAAATACTATCCCCAACAGACTATGAGTAAAGGAGGGAAAAATATCAACAGGAATAAGAGATAGTGAGGAGGAGCAAGTGGTTTCCTCCATGCTGTCCCCTTGACTAGCATTCGGGTTGGCCTGTCTTCTTCTTAACCAAACAGCCTGGTTGGTCCTAGTCCTCTGAGTCCTTACGCCCCCCACCCTCCAGCACCGGAACCCTCGTGCTCTGCGAGTTTCCTGTTTGTCTGGCTGAAGACCTGGCCATTTTACTCCCAGGCGGCAGACTGGAAGCGACGCAGGAGGAGGAGGAGGAGGAGAAGGATAGGAAGAAAAGCACAAGAGAGAAGGACAGAGGGGAGGTTGGCGGGGAGAAGGCAAAAGGAGAGACACTGAACACTCCCGAGTTGGGATTGATTTACTTCATTAACCGAGATTACAAGTTTAACTTACAAACCAGAGGTCAAAATTTCTCATTAACAAGGGGACCGTGGAGAACCTCAGGGCTTGGAGACCACTCTTATTACTGACTACACATTTCAATCTGTCTTTGATGTTCCATGTCTGCCTTTCTACCCCCTCTTTCCCCCTCCTATTTTTTGGCAGCGAGGTTGATTTTAATTGTAGCTATAGAACAGAGCATAGTTTGCCTGTAAGCCAGCCTCCACATCTGTAGTGAGTGCAGCTTTAGTGATATTGGGTGCAGTCCATAGCTTGGGGCTAATTTTAATGGTCCCCCCCCTCCCCTTCATTGGAGACTCAGATTGTTTTCCACGTGATTCCTGTTAATTTAGCTGGAGGAAAGGGCATCAGTTTTCCTTGTGCTTTTCCCCCTCTCTCCCCATGCCTCTCACTCTATTGCCTCACTCCTTCTTTCTGATCTACAGCCTCAAAGAAAGAAGGTGAAATGAATTCAAATGGAAAAATAGACTGTGCTCACTATTAAATCGCTCGCCTACCTTTGTCCCTCGCATTGCGCCTGGTCGAGACAGATACGAGAAAAACAGTGTGGCTGTGCAAACCGAGGCAATCTAGCTGCTATTGTCGCTTTTTACGTCAACAAACAAAGCTCTTCCTTTGATGTGATAAATGGCCTCAGCGGTGGGATGATAGCTACGAGCTCGTAAATGTGTCAAGGATGTTTCAAGGCTCTGAGCATGTTTAACACTGCAGGACATTGAGCATTGAAGCACATTTTAGATCACAGAATCTTTAATGCTAACCTTAAGAGTGTACCGAGGAAACCTCTGCCTTTCATGTGCTAGCAACATAGAAGCTATGCACTTTAGTCAAGATGCACCAAATGGCAGGAGAGGAAATCATGCCAGACAAAAATCAATGAACAGGAAATGAAACAGTAAAGTGCTCAAATAATGTGAAATGTGTGAAAGTACAGAATATAGAAGGTGTGATGGAATAATCATTATGAATAAAGCTCTGTATGACTGTCTTCTGTCCTCAGTTCAGTAAGCTAAAATCCATTTTTATGTCTTCCTTGTACAATAAACAAATACTGATGTGGCTATAGAGAAGCAAGGGGCTGGAACATGGAATACATTCTGTAACCGCATAAGCTGTAAGCACGTCACATATTGTTCAGTTGAGTAGATGCCAACGGTTGAGCTGCAAAATAACAATAATAATGATAGAAATGAACTTCCAGCTGTGATAAGCATTTAATTTGTGTACATTTCCTATAGAGATATATGAGTTTTTGTTGCTTAAGAAAACTAGGAAATAAGATATCCTTTTTTCAATAGCTCAACACTTTTTAATCAGGCATTATAGTATTAGAGTCCACATCTTCAAGCCAATGTTTTGAGGGTATTTGAGCCATATTTCCATCCTCCTTAAACTTAAGTCTTTTGTCACCGCATCTCATATCTCCATTTCTTCAAGGTTGCTCATCCTTGACTTTTGTGTTGAACTTCAAAAACCTGTGTGTGTATGTGCGTGTGTTTTTAAAGCTGCCATGTGTGTGTGTGTGGGGAGGTCCCTATGCAGTGACCCACTGCTGGGGCCACAGCAGGCCTTCTTCCAGCAAGCCAGCCAGCAGCCTCAGCCATTGGCTCCTTGGAACTAATCCACCCTGCGGAGCCCTGTAAGGCCCCCTTTGTTCCCTCCTCCAGACTAGATCAGGCTGGAGACAGACACTCCAGCCTTTACTGGCTATCAGTTTCACAGCCCATGGCAATCCACATCCAAGCTCAGGCCCAAGCCCAGCCAAGCCACCATCAAATTAAAGGTGGGTGAATAGGGGTGGGGGGGGGATGAAGCAAAATTGTGTCACCTGAATTCCGTCACAGTCCGAACATGGTGAAAAGGTGGTCTGATGAGGAAAAGAACAAGCAGGAGGGAGGAAATATTGAAGAGGAGGATTTCAACAGGAGTTCTGCCTCTCGGTGAACTGAGCAGGATCTCAACAAGGCCATTATCTGGCTCCTAATTTGAGCTCTGGCACAGCACTGAAGGGCTGCCTTTGTCTGGGATTAATGCGGAAAGCTCAGGATGCGATGTCAGAGGGAAATAATCAGCATGGGCCCTTCATAACGTTGGCTGCTTGTGCTCCTGGCCAGGGCCCCCCGGCTCATTTCTGTGGAGATGAAATCTATGACAAGCCCCTCAGTGAAGCTGAGAGCAGGCAACAGTCCAGTAACACCCACAGGCCTCCAGGCATCCTGTGACCCCCTTAGAAAAGTCACATTCACTTTGCTCTGGAGAAGGGAAAGAGAACGCTGCAGGCGCTTCCAGCCCATGTGAAATGAAGAAATGTGAGGAGGTGAAAACGAAGTGAAAATAAGTTAAGATTTCTCCTCCGCCCCCTCTGCAATCACTTCAGAGGAGGGGCACACTGTGACTTCACTTCATTATGCCTTTCTAATTAAACATGAACAGGACATCAAAAAAAGGGATAAAACAGACAATTCTAGCATAATGTATATTTATGTTTATGTTGTGTAACTGCATTTGGGAAAGCAGTTTGAGAAAGCAGCCTTTTTCAAATGCAGCAGAAGGTCGCAGGCTAATACCCATCAGGGTAAAACATTCTGAAAGAGGTTGGCACTGCACTCAAGGACCAGAAGTAATGCTTTTATTTTGTTATTTATGCTTTTTTACCGGGTGCATTACTATGCTCCTCTGCAGCATATTGCTGCTAAGCGAAGGATGTGAAGATGCAACTCGATAAGCAGGTTATTAAAATGACCAATTGACATTCAGAATTCAGGCTTATTTTAGATTCATCATATTTACAGATGAATATGTAGAATTTAAATGTTTCCCCTGCCGCCTAGAGGAAAATGTGACTTGGTACAGAAGCTTTGCATGACTTCATGTATGACCCTATGCTGGAGAAATATGATCCTCAAGTCATTGCTTTGGGAACCTCAAACAGGCTACGGTTCTTTATGATAACACAGTTCAGCTTAATTAAGAACAGACTAGGCAAGTAGCATGGGAGTATGTCACCAAACTCCCTGTAACATACACACATATTTCCTACCATCTATGTCACATTGATCAGCCTAAATTGTGGAGAGTGGATATTAGACTGATTGTTAAACTTGGCTGATGCCGAACAGATTAAGCATGAAGAGCATGTGTGGTAACAAGAATAAAATTGTTCTGCAAACTCAAGCCGTGGGGGAAGGAAGATCAACAAAAAAACCCTGTCCACAAAACAAACCCACTCCCTGGTGCCTCCAGAAAGGTATTGGCTCAGGACTCCAATGGGAGATTTCAGATTTGTTCATCTTCATCCACTTTGTAGATGAATAAACATGAGAACAATGGTTCAGAGGGCTGCACACTGTGTCGCCAACCCACGAGTGCACTTCACAGCTCCCTCACCACACAACCTCAGTTGTGGATACACACAATCAAGTTGATTCTGTAGGAATAAGGATGCCAATCTGGAAGTGGATTGTTACTCAGTCTATGATCAGTGGCCACACATGAAAACAGAACTATGAACACACATTAATATGAAATAAAATTATTCATTGATTTCACTTGGACAGTAACCCATGGGCCGGCAGCACATGGAAATGACACAACCAACATTTTTTCTGTGTAACTGTGTTACTTTGGTGATGAGACATTTCAAAGCTAAAAATAGAGCTGTGATAGTAAAATTGATGATGAAAAGCATGTTTTGTTTCGTTGATGGAACGGGACTAAATTGTTAGTGGTGGATTATTGGACGTTAAAAAACAAGAAAAAGCAATCTTGTGTGTAGGCTATCAAAATAAAAACAATACATCCCTATCATTGATGTGACATGTGTACAGTTTCCTATGTTGTCCCAAATACACAGTGAATCAATGACCAAAAGATGATGGCTTCAACACAAAAGAAAGTTTGCTCAGAAAAAAGTTTTATGGGCACTTTACACTATAATTCGGCAAAAAGAAAAACACAATGTGCTGTGGTAAGGGGAGATAAAGAGACGTCCTGTGGCCACAAATAAAGTGGAAAGAAAACCTGAAGAGACACTTGAAAGTGCAACATACATCCACAAATGCCTTGGTAAGTTGGGTAACTTTAAGCACTAGCATTAAGCATATAAATTTGCTAATGTGAAGCCAACTTTACTGTGTAGTCAGATATGTGAACTTGTCACAAATTTGCTAACAAGCCATGTTGGCTTAGCCTGGCTGAAAATTGATTTTTCATGAGTCTGGCTTCCACGCTAAAATTGCTTAAGTTACTGTGTTAGTTCACAAGCTTCAAAGCTTATGAGTGAAACACGATGTGGCTTTTCAGACCTATTAAAATGTCATCAGTAAAACTACAAAGGATAAAAATGACTTCACCAATACATGACCCAAACTAATAAGCATTTTCGTCTGAAGATTACGACTAAATCTAAAATGGCTGCTAAAACAGTGATGCTGATCTCTAATGCTGCCTATTCTACATTCTGTTTTGGTGCTTCAGTCTTTTCCCTCTATTTTCAGTAAATGCTGCTCTTAAGTATGCTTATAAATAAACTTGAATCTGAATAGATTCTTAATAATTTGTTGGTACAATTTACAGTTGAGTGTAAGAGGAAATATAGTATAACTGTAAATACACAACAACTGACAAACACTCAATCAATAAACCAATAACCACTTATTTATCAAATTACTATTGTCCACTTACATTTCCATTTATCATTTATTTGTATCATTTTTATTTGAACTATTGAATTACAGAAAAAATGGGAAAAAATATTATCATAATCTCACATTTGGTTCATCTCAGAAAATATCAGAGCATATAACATGTCATATATATATATGTATATATATATATATATATATATATGTATATACAACATGTTTTCAACATGACCACTGAAGAGTCAGAAAAGGTTAGGGTCATACTCCCTCTTTTAGTTATATTTTCAATCTGCGCATTTTGACATCTTCACTTCGTTTCAAATATATTACATAAGTTGAAACAATCAAGAATTAAGGTATGTGTTCATATCTAAAACATTAAGCCTGGTTTTTAGAGCAATATAAAAACTGTTGGTTGAAAGGAAGTCCCAAGAGTAGACTGTGATGTGATCATGTCTTCCACCAAAAGAGGCCACATGTTATTCCATCAGCAGTGACTAAATGGGTTACAGAGGCTGTGCCTGTATAGATAATGTAAAATAAACAATAGATTTTTTTTTTTGTTTTGGAAGAAATGAGTAGGCTGGCTCCACTGAGACACTAATCTTGTTTCTACATCGGGAAAATATGGTGTAACAAGATGTGCTGTTGAACACTGATATATAAGAATTCATGACAATAGCTATTAGATGGACATATAAAACAGAAGACAAAAAGGAGACTGCCTGTACATTGGGCAGCCAGTAAACTGTGATTTTACATCATTCAATACCACACCCTATTGGATTAATTGTCCTTGGAGCAAAGTTGGCTTCTCATCTTGTTAATAATGTCAGAGAACTTTTAGAACTTTCTGACTACCACAAACCTTGACTTAGAGTCGCACTAAAGCTTTGGAGTATTGTGATGTATAACCTAAAGTCTCTGGACAACAGCAAGATAATTAGATTCAGGAGAATATACTGCATTAAAAACAAAAAATTCTTTCAAACAACTATTTGACCAGCAGCTGGAATTGGAATTCACTGCTTTACCTGCAGTTATGGATCATTTCTTATTCACTGTCTTGCAGATACATATTCTGTGACTCATTTTCTTTTTTTTTGCACATCTAGCAACCTCCGTGTTTTAACTTCTCAAAGTCCATGAAAATTATCACTGAAAGCTGTCTACACAAAAAATACACTCTAAGAGAAAAGCGGAGAAATACATTATCTCGGATCATAGAATTCTTTGTAGAAAGCCCAGTAGGCAGGCTGTCATTATGTTTATTGTTACAATATCGTCAGTGTGGCGGTAAAAGACCCTCACCTCCTCCTCCATCACAAATGCACTGAATGCTACTCTGCAAGACCCTCACCTCCTCCATCACAAATGCACTGAATGCTACTCTGCTTAGATGTCTATCATGAATGATAGAATATATTCTTTATACTCAACAAAATGTAACAGAAATAAATAAAAGTTCCCGCTTATATATAAGAAAGATTTCTACAGATTGTGATTGAAGGTAGATATGAGATGAGATCAGTTCAGCTCTTACCTCTGTCCCTGATGGGGTGGCCCCTGGTGAATCCACTTTACGTTTTTTGCGAGGTCCAATGGCTGCTAGTGCTGTAAGGTTGGCATCTCGCTGCCTCATCTGGGCCAGTTCCTGTTGTTGCATCTGGGACAGACAATACAAATATTAGAAAAAAATTGTCACTTCTATACAATACATAGTCTAGTACCGAGTTAATAAATATGCCATGTGCAGTGAAGGGACAGACCGACTATCAGCCTGGCCGATTATTGGTTCCAATATTCAGCATTTTTCTGATTACCAGACTCATTTTTTCTTTGGTCCAGTTGTTGATAAAATACTACTTCTACTAATACTTTGGCTCTGATGTAACATTTTTTCTCTGTCTTTAGTCTTGTTCAAGATCCCACTCACAACGTTATCTGATTGGTTACATGTCACAACCAATAGCCTATCAACACTGAATAATCTGACCATAACTAACTGTCAACTAAAGTTATCAAATGAATGTAGCAGAGGAAAGGGTACAATATTGCTCCAAAATGTAGCAGAAAATGGAAATACTTGGGTAATGCACATGTGCCTCGAAACTGTACTTTAAATTAATAAATTGTACTCCAAAAATAATGGTCTGTGAGACAGAACTTTTTTGGCTAATAGCAATGATGGTCCCAACCTCCAAAACACCATTTACATTTCTGTATATGTAAACCACATAAAGGTGCACCATGACAATTACACAGAATTTAAGCCTTAGGAGATTTTAGGAGCATTTTCAACTACAACTGTAAGCTGAGTGCCGTAAGCCATGGTGAGATCAACTGAACAATGAGATGATTAAAATCAAATGTAAAAAAATAAACTACAGGGGCATAAAGAAGAAAGATATTCCTTTTCTTCCTTTTGTCTGTTCATCCATGTATTGTATTAGCTCTTCTGAGCCAAACAAAATGGAAGCCTGTTGTCAGCCATTAACAGAGCTGCTGTCAAAGATCGTGTGTGTGTGTAATCACATGGTCCCATTGTGGTTTTTGCAGTTTGTGATGTATAAGGGGGAAGCTGTGTGGCGGCAGTGCCCAAGGTAATGTCATGTCTAGCCACAGGGCTGGGGGGAACCCAGTGTCGCTGGGAGCTGCCCTTTCTATTGGGTGGATGTGTTAGGCCCTGGGGCCATGGCACCAAGGGTGTCAGCACTCCTTCAAACATGCAAACATAGTACACACACACACGCAGTCTTATTTCCATCACTTTTGGGGACATTACACAGACTTACATTCACTTCCTAGAGGCTTAGCCACTACCTAACCATAACACTAAACATTACCTGCCTAATCCTAATCCTACCCCTTACCTTAACCTAACCCTAACCTCAACCAAAGCAAGTCTTCACCCTAATATTTAATGATTTATGTTGTCGGGACTTGTATTTTGTCCCCATAAGTAAAACGGGTCCTCACAGTGTGACTGTGTAAACAGATTTTTGTCCCCACAACTACAGGAATACGTGTCCACACACACACACACACGTGGCCATCAATCTTGGCCACAGCATAGGGAATGCCTACCCACCAGCTTGCCTGCGTGCCTGCCTGCTGGGGGAAAGAGGCCTGGGTTGAAGCGAACAGGGACAATCAATGAGCTCTTTCATGTCTTTCATGTTCTTTTATGTTATCTCTCAGCATGCGTTCGCTGAGCAGAGTGTTTGTGTAAGGCATGTATGTTGTCTGATCAGGGGAAAATTTCATGTTACCTTCAGATGGCACTCTTTAAAAGGTTGCTTTGGTGTATAAAGTCTGATCTAAAATGTGCATGCAGTTGCCTCTGATTTTTTCCCAAAACCCCGATGGCAAGGCATGCCCTTTAGGGTGTTGCCACTTCACATTTAGCATGGCGGAATTGTTCAAAGATTCAAACACGCTGACAACACAAAGTAGGGTAAATAATAGCAGTAGTACCAACCAGCTGAATATCTAAACCACAAATATTTGTCCATTTTAAAATAAAATGATAAATAAGTGAAAATGTAGATACTGTAGTGAAAATAAATACAAATTAGTAGCAACTGTATGAAGAAGCCCGTGAAGTGATTCCAGGCGGAAACAGGCTCTTAATACCATGCAAATGAAGACAGAGGATATAATGGAGTCAGAAACTGGAGAATGTGGCTGGGTGAGGCAAACAGGCTGGTGATGATTATTGCCCTTGTCCACATGGCAAATGTAGCATTAATGTTATCAATGCTAACCTTATTAGACTTTGCCACAAACAACACACAAATCTCTCAGGGCCTGACCTTAAAGAATCCTTCTGCAAAGGGAGCTGAGAGAGTGATAGAGCAGCAGAGAGACAGAGAGAGAGCAAGAGAGAGAGAGAGAGAGAGAGAGAGAGAGAGAGAGAGAGAGAGGTCCGCTATCTCACTGATGGCACCAGGATGCCGGCATCTCTGCCTGGCAGTTGGCACCAGGCATGGGCTCCCAGCGCCCACAGCAACTGCCTGCATTTTCAGATTTATGACTGTATGATAAATGAAGACTTCATTTTACCATCTGCAACCCTCCAGTCTGCGTTTCCCGTCAATAAAGAGCCCGCCATGACACAGGGAGACTGATTTCTGATTTCAATCTGGTGCCAATATGCCGAGTCTACCTTCCTTTAATAGTTGCCAACTGATACAAGCAAGAGCTGGTCCAGGCTTTGATAGATTTGTTTTCCCTATATATACTCATGTAGTTATGCATTCTTAATACACGGGTGTTAAGAAAATCTCCTGTCAAGAATGCTATCAGTTTCTTTTTGTGAGATTCTACATGTTGCCATTCCTCCTCTTTACCAATGCCATTTGTCTGTTCTGCAACCTGTCATGATTTTACTGGTACTGCTGGTATATTAAATGATTTTGTAAGTAAGCCATCAGGGCACCATATTGATAAGGAAATCAAACCTGTGACGTACAAGTACAAAAATCTCTCTAACTTCTCAACCCGCCCACAGGCAATGTGAAGCAATAGGTGCAATCACCACCAAAAACGGCAAAGGTCACTACAGAGATTCGTCCCAGACTGGAAGAATAACCAACTGGCAGGATGCATACATTTGCCAGGTCCGATCAATGGTACCGCATAAATATCTGCTGTTCCAAAGTCACGTAAATACCAGTGCATCCAGTCTGCCTGTATGCCCTTTCAAAGCAGGGAACTGGAACTTGTAAAGTCAAATTATTAACAAAGGTCAGCAGATGTAAAGCATTTTAAAGATACCCGACAGAATCAATCTACAGCTTTGTTAGAAAGAGGTTTTAGTCCTGATGTAAAAAGCACAATGTCAGGCGATGGTGTTATGTCAGTGTTGGGAAGTGGGAAATGTATGCAAACGCAAACATGCATATTTCTGGGGAAACACTTATCACAGGTGCACAAAGTCAAAGCTCTCTTACTGATGTCCAGTGCAATGCAAAAAAGCAGCACTTAACACTATGATGATACAATGTGCTGAAGCTCTGAATTTAATATTAACCAGATCAGGGCCTCTATTCATCAAGGCTCTCAGAATCACTCCTAATCTCTAATCAAAGTTTGATTACAACTAAAAATACACTGCTGGATTAAGCTTCCACGCATACTCCCTGGAAGAAGTAAAAGCTCTCCTTTCAGAATAAATAACATCCCCTAACATTTTATGACAGTTAAAATATATAGCATGAAATTGCCCACAACCAACCCTTAAAATGCAAATTTTTTTTTTTTTACTATGAAAGCTTGATATGTGTGAAAAATCCAGGTTGTGGATACTGAATTACATATAGTCATCAGATTATTCGTGTCATGAGGTTATGTCCTAGAAAATTCTTCCAAATCACATTTAAATAAGACTAGGACCTCTAGTTGGAGGGCAGTCGAAGTTAATATTTATCAGCAGTGTAGACAGCTGCTTTGTGAGCTTAACAAACAGTGGATGAATCACAGTCGGAGCTAACAAACTAAACAGTGAGCCTGAGTAAAATGAAAGCTAAATAATATACTATTTTAATTGTGTTTTCCTTACTTATTTTCGTTATTGACTTATAGACTGAACTGATTCCGACCCTTTTGCGTTTTATGAATTAGGAGTTATATTAATTATATTCACTGCATTCAAATATATGAAAATTTCTAAAATTTATGACAATTTCTTAACATGAATTTTCACCAATTCACTATATATTTGTATATTAATACAGATTTGAGAAGTGTGGATGAAATCCACTGCTTTTTGTAACAGACTACACATTTAATTGCATGTAAATCAGAACAAATCAGTCAACCTTTGCATGTTCTGACTTTACTGCAACCACTTGACAGAGAAAATAAGAAAACTACGCATGATAGGGTGAATGTGCACAACTAACAATAATGCATTGCTTTTTTATTTGACTTGTCTACCACATCTTGTCTGATCTCAAGCTCTGTGCCCTTAATAGTCATAATAATCTGTAAAACGTCCAACAGGACCTAAATAAGAAATAGCAGGGCCTTTTCTTGACACAGAAGAAATAGCAGTATGTTCCCTTATGACGCAAAACTGTCCAAAATACGGCAAGAACCTCTGAACGCTCTGATGCGCTTGAAGTGAAAAGGAGGGGGCAAGCTGTAGGAGCCATGATGGCCAACCTGCCGTTCTCCATCTCTGCTGTTTTTAACAAAGGCTTTTCTCTCCATACTCCCTCCCTTGTCCTGGCCTGAGGGGCTGCTCGCGGCCCCCCAGACGCTTACAGACAGATGTCCTTGGTAGAGCAGAACACGCTCTGCTTGACGTCACAAGCAGCTATGGGGCTGTGACGGAAGCTAAAGGGCTGTCTGCCCTGCAAAAATGGCAATGTAAAAGCAAGACCATGGGTTCTAAATTGGTCTGTTTCTTACCCTCCCCCTAGAAAGCTCTGGTCCAACAGGACACAGCAGGGGAGCTTCTCACTATATAGACATAACATATGTCACTTTTAGTGAATGCTTCTTTTTCCCAGAAGAGTCTTGGTAGAGTGCATACATGGCATACACACAGGGGTGCTTGTTGCTGCTATCCTGAATGCTGAACTATAGATTATAATGGAAAGTGTTTATTAGAGTGTGTTTGTTGACAAAATGAAGCTGTATTTAAATGAATAACTAAAAGAATTCAAAACGATTTTCAGAACTTGACAGAAAACCTGGATATGGTCAATGCTATGGGAAGCACCAGACACGCGGAAAGTGAACACACTGATGATGATCACCTGATGGCTGATATTCACTGCAATGAACACTACACTCTTTTTAACCAACTTACGTTTGTGTAATGGTGTGTAGGTAGATGTTAGTTTAAATATATCAAAGTGTGCCTGCGGGGTAAATGTACTGCATTAAAATAGTGAAAACAATAACGTTTACATCTTTTGTGCTTGAGATAACTAGCTCTGGAGTGGTCTACACAAACATACCACAATGTTATATTAACGCCAATAACTGTTATTGTGTTGTTATCTGTTGCTGTGTGTTTTTGTTGCTTTCTCTTATATATAGTGTTCTATATTTTATTACTATTATCTGCTTAAATTATAGCTATTTTCCTAGCTCTTCTTTTTTTCCCACACTTATGTAAATTGTTTATTATACACTTTTCACTATCCACTTTGCTGATGTAACAATGTGAATTTCCCCATTGTGGGACAATAAAAGAAATCTTATCTTATAATAATAATATTCAGTGTCAGCAGTGTAAGAGAAAGGCTGGGAGGATGTGACTGACATTCTGTTCAAAACTTTGCATCTGAAAGATAATAATTAGTGACTTGCTTTACAACCACATACGTGTGTTTGTCTTGGTGGTCCTGGTGGCCCAGTGGTGTAAGACGCTCATTGTGTTTCCATAACAACACCCGTTTGAAAGTGAAATTTGGCACAGACATTCACATTTCCATCAGGATGAACTGTGACCTTTTCCACATAGCGCCATCAGTTTTTATTTGTCCAAAACTTTGGTTTACGACCAAATAGCTGCAAAACTAACGCACTGCCATTAGCCTCAACTCTGGCTTTATTGCTAATTATCAAATGATAACAAGATAACTACACAAAACATGGTATCGTTTAGCAACAGCATGACAGCATTTCAGAATATTAGCTTGCTGATATTAGCTGTGCCTACATAGAGCATCAGAAAGCTTCTTGTATAGACTTTAGTCTTGTTTTCATGAACTGTACTATATTTACTGTGCACTGACTTGACTCAAAATGAGAAACAAATCTCAAAATGGTGCACATTGGTTAATAATTATTTTTAATGCTGCATAAATAAATAAAACATTTAATTGTCTCAAAAAAGTTTTTTGTTTGCACTATTACACTAGTAGTATACACTGCTAGTATACACTAGTTATTCATATGCATTAGTTACAATCAAATCTGTGTGTACAAATTTTCCATGAATGAGGCTCCCTGGAATTTGGCATACACACAAGGTAAGATATTTTTTCCTAACTTCATCAAATATGAAATAAAAATAATTGTGTTTTTTCAAACACCAGTTTCAAGTGCTGCTGTCCAAAACAGTGCAGTTTCCTACTGCTTCACATGAAGGTGCATTGACATTTTATGTTTGTGTTTTATGCATGTCTGTAATCCAATGATCTCATTCACCTGACACCCACATGGCCGACATTACACGAACATCTGTGAGCTGCATCTTGAGGCCTTCCTTCATGTGAAGTGCCTGGCAGTTAGTTTGCTGCAGGGAGAAGGGCCATTTGCAGTAACCAATCAGGTTTCACTTCTCCATCTGCACTCAGATGCTACAAAGAGACGAGTTCAGCCTCAAACTGCTAATGTAGGCAAGTCTTTGTGTTGGATAGAGACATGTATGACTTCAACAGAATTCAGTAATTACACATGACATCCTTTCTCAAGAGAAAATACTCTAATATTGAAGTTGTTTCTGAAAATACAGTTTAATGTGTGCATGATGTTAATGCACTGCACTTTGAACTGTCACATCTAATTGGCCTTAAAGGCATAGGTTTCATTGTATGTTATTCACTGTTGAGTATCTAATGTATATAATAGTCATGTGTATAAATAGTATGCATGTTACATAGTATGCTGTTTTCAAGCCACCAACCAACATGTACTGACATTTATCACAAGATATTTTACTGACACTTTTATCCATTTGTGTTAACACAAGACTGAAATGTATTAAGAAATACTTTGTGTAAAACTGAGAGAATTTTCAGTTCCATTGAACACAAAGCATTTTTACACACAGCTCTCCTTAAATATTCCAGTAAATCGGTTTGTGATTATATTATTTTACCTATGGAGATGAATAATAAAAATACATGCATGAGCTAATAGCCTTGGCTCAGAGTGTTCCTTTTCCTCTGAAGCTGAGTATGTTAGAAGTGTTTCCAGGGCCAAGGACCAATTATTCACAGCCCTCAGCTGTCCCTGGAGCTAAGGTCATTATGTGAGTGTCACTATCATGGCCCAGTGGTTCCTCTTCATCTGCAACTTATTTGCAGGAATTAAACCCTGTAGAGGGAGACATATGTGTGGATAATTTGAATGTGTCTAACAGACTTGATGCCTTTACTTCGGAGCAAGTATTACTTTTATAAATAATAACATTTGCTCTGCACATTGTGCCAAGGAGTAGTGCTTAATGACAGAGCCAGAAATCAGTGTTAAGCAGAATCTGACGGTGCTACACAGGAGCGCAGAGAGAGGAGAGTGGTGATCATTAAAAATACTGCTTATCTAAGGGAAAATCTCCTACTTTAAATGTTCTCTCGCTTTGTCTCATTCTATGCTGTCGTGCTTCGTCTAGCAGTCTTCTCTCTCCCTATCTCTCTTTTTTTTTTAACATTTAGATTCACCGCTCGTCACCTTCTATTGATCACGCCTAATTTGCATCCAGGAAAAGATGAGAACTCAGATATTCACACTTCGAGAGGACGATGTCAATGATTTATTCATTTCCAAATCAAAAAAAAGGGAGTGAAAGGAAGGTAGATGAGAAGGGGAATCTTCATAGGCAGCAGGCGACTAGCAGGCTCTGAGGCTGGGCTCCTCTTCCCCACACCGCCCCCAGGCACATGGTGTGCAAGTCCTCCTAATTAACAAGGTGAATCATGCTGCCGCTCTCTAATTAGCCAACATGACAATCTAATGGAAACATGCAGGCCGAGTTGGCACACTGAGCATCACTTCACAAAGAGCCCCGGTACTGTCCTTCCCATAAGAATTTCACAAAAATGACACCTCTGATTTTAAAAGGAAAAAGAAGAGAAAAGGTGGGGCAGAGAAGTTAGGGGAAGTGTGTTTTTGGGAGAGGTCAGAAGGGAGAAGTTAGCTGGTGAGGGTGAGTTTTTTTTTTTTCTCCCCTTCCCATCCTCTGTGTGCGGTGTTTGTTGCCTAATTGAAACGTGTCCTGCCTCCTGCCTCCCTCTCACTTATATCCCAGGCACAGGAGGCTGGCACCTCGCCACCAGCATAGCTCAGCATGCCCAATTCCCCTGTCGCTGAGTCCCAAGGAGTGCTCTGGTGCACAAAGAGAAAAGTGAACCTACAGGCTTGTACAGCGAGGAGACGAGTCGCTATCTCCCTTTGAGGCAAAAAAAAGTCCTTTTTTTGTTGTTTTGCTTCTCATTACAGCTCTTTGTAATATTCGAAAACACACAGGAACACCAAAGGTACTTTTAAAGCTTGCTCCTTTTTTTTTCTTGTAATATGTCTTGAGGTGAAGAAAAAAACTGAAGCTGAGACTACCGACAACAAAGCAACAAATAAAAATAGGGTTAGTGTACTATCTTTAGGACGTACAAAACAGACCTTGTGATAATTAAATTATCCCCACCAACCCCTTGTACGAGCTTTCAAAAAAACATAAAAATCCAGTAGAAATTAATTTAAATAAATGGACACCTGCTAATATAACGCATAGCCTAACTTGTAAAAAGAAGGTTTAGAAACACATGATCTTTCCACTTGAGGCGAACAGGAGCATAATGTTCTCCTACTCACAATTCTAGGAGATGACCGTGAACGCTGCTGCTCTTTTCATATGAAGGTATTGTGCATCTGTGAGGCCAGAAGACAAGAATATAACAACCATGGGTTGGGAAACACAAAACAGCAGGAATTCTCTTTGAAAGTCAGCACAGAGAGGGAGAGAACGTGGAGGAGGGTAGCAAGCTTTTGCCCTGGGGCCTGCCTAATGGGGGAGAGCGTCTCTTTGAGCAGAGCAGTTTGTGGAGGGCCAGAGGATGATAGCCTATGAACTTGCAGATATAACTGGCCTAATAAAAACTAAGGGGTTGCTACATTGTCCTCTGACACACAAGAGCCTCTCTCTGGAGAAGTGTGAGGCTCTGGCTGAAGGAGCTTTCAGTGTGGGTGGATTCCAGTCTCTCTGTGAACTGGCCACTTGTGGAGGATGCCTGGCCAATCAGGAAACATGTATGTGTGCATTAAGGCCTGGTGCATACTCGCTGAGCAGAGGGCTGAGGGTTAAATAACATACACAGCATTCATGTGAACAATTCACAATGAGGTAAAATAATGTAAATCTAACCATGGTTGAGCATATGTCACACAGATTCACAGATTCTGACATATATATTCATACAGCAAGGAAGGATGTTTAACTTTGTGATTTTAATTGGAGCCTTGCAAGGTTCAATGTTGAGCTAGGGCAGAATTAATTCGGTAGAGGTTCAAGACATTTCAAGAAATGCCGGGGCCTAGAGATTGGCAAAAGAAATTCTCTTAATGCCTGAAGACAAAAAAATATTTGAGGAAATTATTCTAACAAAATTCACACAAGTCCTCTGGAATCACTCTAAAGTCTCTTTTACACCAAAATTAGCATGTATGTTCAGGTTTTTTTAAACTCAGGTAAACCTGCTAAAAATAGGTGACAAATATGCCCTTTTGTTTTTTATTTTTTTTCCTCCCGGTGTCTCACGTTCACAGAAAGCAGAATAGGAGCCACAGTGTCCAACTTCAATAGCATGATTCTGGAAAACGGGCAAAAAACTTGCATGTCCAGGTGTCATGTTTCCATCACTGATAATCAAGGCTGCTGCCAGAAAATATCTGTGACAAGTGCAGAGTTATTTGACCCAGGAGTGAATGCTGACTGACAGTGGGTGTTAGTGCGTATTTGTCCAGTGTGAAAGGGGTTTAAGTAGAGTTGCTAAAATGGTCACAGGGATAATTGGAAAACGTTTGTGTTGGTTTGATCCTTGAATTAAAAATCCTATAAAGTGGAAATATTAACGTTTTGGGCATGGCATGGTTTGCTTCAGCAGCTGAACAGACCCAAACAGGTGCTTTTGGCCAGATTCTGGCCAGCTGTAGTAGCCAATTTGTCTTTCCTCTCCTCCCTCGTCTCTCTCTGCTCCACTCCTCTTCACCAGTTCACTTGTTTCCTATGTCCAGTTGTGCCCGCAGACGTGGTTGCGATGATGAATCTGTGGCTGCAGTGTGTCTGTGTCTGACATTGTGATGTATCTCTACTGGCCTTAACTCCCTCTCTATCTCTCTCTTTCTCTCTGCACTGCAACCCCCCCCCCCCCCCCCCCAAAGTCTCCTTTTCTCTCCATCTCTCTGTCTCTGTCTCTCTGTCATCTTCTGTCTCTCATTCTCTCACTCTCAATGACGAGGCAGTGCCGGGGCTCCTGCCTCAGTGATGGAACAGACAGAACACACAAAACCACCACCAACAACAAACAGGGACTGAGCTCCACGATTTGCCCATTGATTTTCACTGGGGGCATTTCTGAAATAGCCCATCTGACCTTTTGGCCAAATGGTACTGAATGCGGGAAACAGAGGCGCTAGACCGCTCTGCCTCACTCTCATGCAAAATGTCTGCCAGTGTTTGTCTGACCAGCCTGCTCTGATGGTGACAAGGTTGTGGGTTAGGTTGCTAGTGCAAGTACATAATCAGAGTGATAGCTATGTAAACATACAAGGCTAAAATCCCAAACCCTGCTCGTGGTACCTAGAACGTAGTGCTCCTTTTCCCTCAATACAAAACTACTGGACAAAAAACACTTTACTGTTGATTTCAGCATTTTGTGCGTGTAACACTGAAGTGAAACACACAATATGTAATTCATACCGCTAGAAATGTGTTTCCCTGGAAGTTACTGCAACAGAATAAAGTGATAGATTTCTCTGAACACCAGGTCCATGTATTTTAATAACCTGTCCTTTTAGTCACCATATTAACATTTAAAGACTGGGCTGTTAAAAGGTGAGAACTAATATTCTGCTATGCTAGAGACTGTGAGCAATGGAAGCATCTTGACAGTACTGTAAATGAGCAAAACCTCAATGATTTTCCAGGTTAGTCAGGTCAGCGTTAGTGAGCTAACTGTAGCTATTCAAGCACCTGCTATGTGACCTGTGTGAATCTACAGTGAGCAAATGATATCACTTTCTCAAAAACAAAACAAAACAAAAAAACACTTTCACCTGAGTATGACAAATGATCCTGGACTCATGGGATCCCATCTTCTCTGTTGCTCTCACTGAGGTTTCTGCCTTTTATTGTCATTTTGATTGTCTACAGGTGGATGTGTCACAAACTGTAAAGCCCTTTGAGGCAAGTTTGTAATTTTGGTCTACTTAATTGCAAAAAATAACTTGACTTGACATTCAACCTGAGCATGACCACTCATGTCATTAATTTAGTTTTTTTTTAATCGTGTGTCAATACCAGGTCTCAGATCTGCAACAGTAGTTTCACAACACACAGTGCCTGCCTTTTTTAAAAACAAATCATGTGCAAGCTCAATTTGCACGCCGACACTTTGTTCAAGTATGTAACACGATGTAATTCCATCTCTCCAAAATGATGATTGTTTGGTGGTCATGGCTGTTTTGTGTGCGTGACCAGGGAGAGGGGATTAAATAGAGGATGGCTCCTCTGCCCGTCGCCTGGAAGAGTAGCTCGGGCTCATTATCCTGATGAAATTTGCACAGATGTGTGAGCTGCCGACAGACTCTGCAGTGACACAAACAGCCAGCTCAGGTGATGAAAACTGGAGAGGCACGGGGGCTGAGAAACGACAGCCAAAGAAAGCAGTGAGGGTGTGGGTGTGTATGTGTGTGTGTGTGGGTGTGTGCATGTGCATGTGTGTGTGTGTGTGTGTATGGGTATATACAGGAGGCAGATGGGGGGTTGAGAGTCTTCTTCGTCTCTTGGGAGAAGGCATTACATAAAGTAACAATTTCCAAACCACCTTCTTAAAATTCCAGATGAAAATGAAAATGTGCATACGTGCACGCAGCGTCTCCTCACGAGGCACTAATCTGACCGTATCCAGATGACGAGCGGACTGCCACTTAACAGGGAGGAGATCCACTTTGATCACATGGCCCCTGGGGCTAAACCTATCGCGCTGCCTATTACGCTTCTTCATTTGCATATGTGGGACTTATGGGTAGGCTGAGATCTAGAGTGAATGTTTTAAACTGCAGCAGGGCTCAGTGTTGCTAGAAAGAAATGTCCAGGAGAGACGCAGAGAAAAGACAGAGCGCTGCCAGTAGCCAGAGGTAAGAGAAGTCCACTTGTCACTTGAAGGTCACACGTTCAACACCACAGACTAGATAAGAAAATCCTAAAAATTAAATACTTTGGCCAAACAACAATACCGTGCTGCCCTGGAGCAAGGCATTTACAGTTACCCCTAAATGTTAATGGAGGAGTGGCCGACAGTAAAAGACAGTGGTTCCACTGGGGAGCGGTCAGGTGGAAAATTGTAGAACTGTGTTAGTATAAATTAAAGTGTTAGTGAGGAAAAAAAGTGCATACATGCTCAGTAAACTTTAGCCAGATGAATAAAAGTCTTTAAAACAGAGCAAGTAACTTAGAAGAAACCACCTCAGCTCCATAAGTTCTACATCAACAACAACAACAACAGGTGAATGGTGCTTGTTTTATCCTGCTGCCTACTCAGACTACTCTATGGAAGCTTCATACAATCCTCTTGATCCTTGTTAGCGAGCAAAGGACTGAAAGCACCCAGTGAAGTTCTTTGGGAGCAAACAAAGAAATAAAAAAAAAAAACAACAAAAAAACGAACGCAAACTTCCACTGTGACAGAACTATTTCGCTTTGCGTAAACAACATTAACCAACCACTAGAAGATCTACTTTCTGGAGTCCACTGGGAATTTTACCATGTATGATATCTGCACTTAAAATGAGCAGGATTTAACACCATACTGACAGCAAATGTGAACTACATCAGTAAAACAATTCCCAATTTGTAACACTACGTGTTGTGCCTTGGCCTATTACTTGAAGAAGGAAATAACTCTTTTTACTCCTTTGTAGGAGTAAAAGTTAATGCAGAGCATGAACTGGTACATCCAAAAGCCTCATTTACCATTCACTAGTTTTTCTTTTTATCACTACTGTTGCAATTTGACTCTTTTTTATAAAGAGAAATGGAAAGGAAATTGTTTGTTTGCCCTCATTTAAGCCAAAAAGTATGAGTAGGTTTAGAGACAGACAATTTTATGTGACAACAAAATGGTATGAACAAAAAGGAATGAGTCGAGGACATGAATGCATAATAAACCTACAAAACGACTACTAGCTCCGCTGATAGTTCATCTACCAAACAAGGGGCTTTATCAAGATTCTAGTCAAAATGTGAACCGGTGCAAGATGAAGAGGCTGAAATATATAAAGAAAAGAAAAAAAAGGGGGGTGGAGGAAGAGGAGGGCATCTTTGGTGCGCAGAAAATCATTTTCCACACACGGGCTTCAATCGGTACAAATAATTCCTCAAACTTTTTTAAGTCCGACTTTAAATGGCATTACATATGTAGTGAGGCATGAAAAATTAATACGCTAGAGTCGGGGAAATGTCAAGGGTAATGATCTCCACAGCAGCTTACCTCCTTAGCTTTCTGTTTCAGTCGAGCTTGCTCTGGGTCCTCCTGCCTGGAGCGACTCTGTGGAGAAAAGGGGGGGGGGGGGCAGGTTAACAGCTGGTTTAAGGAGACCCCCGCCCCACACAGACACACACACACACACGCACACACACACACACACCCCTCTTTGCTACTCATCTGTTGCTGCTGCAGCAAAAATAGTGCAAAATGGGAACAGGATACAGAGGTGTCAAGGACATTGTATTTGAATTCAGAGAAGTGCAATGGAGCGCCCCCCGGGGGGCAGTGGCCTTTAAACCCGCTCCAAATCCAGCCCTAAATAAGCTGCTGGAGGGGGATTCTAATCAAAAGAGGTTATTAAAAATTCTGCACGAGCCAGCATACACACACACACACACACAGTCACATACACACAGGGCAAAGAATGTTGGTGAGTATCAGTGGCAGTGCAGGGGTGTGTGTGTGTGAGCCAGTGTGGTTATCCGTTTCTCTGCATGTGTGTGTATATGTGTGTGTGTGTGTGTCCCTGGCCTAACAACACAGCACTTCTATTTTAATCGGCAGACAAAATCTGGGTAAATGTACTTGTCCCTGGGAATCCTTCACCACACAGCCAAATGTACATGTACGGCTGACCACTGCAGGCACTATAGGGGAGATTACGATACTACACACACCATGAGTGCTGTTATGTTGTGGGTCTGGACATAATCTGTGTAGTACCATTTTTGCTGGATTAAGCAAAATTAGGTCAGGTTCATGAAAAAGCATCTTTTATCCTTATTGCACAATGTGTCTCCTGGCAAACAGAGCATCAGTCCTACATGTAGTTTAACACCTTTCTTTTATTCACTGACACAAAGTGAAACATGTGGGACTACGTGAAGAAAATGCCAAGGATAAAATAATAAAATGTATATTCTAAAACACTCTCTGTACATCATAGAGTATTAAAACCTACTTTGTCCTTCTAATAACAAATCAATCAGAGTGAATGCTAGGCCTCTCTCCAAAGCAGGAAGCCACAACCTTCCCTTTCTCCCCTTCCTCCCTTCATCTTCTCTGCCTTATAGATGGAGAGCTGCTCCTCCTAACCTCCCTGCTAATTGGCTTTAAATATATCAGGCGGTTCACGTACTGGTCGGTATCTCAACTAAGACTAATGTGTTTGCCCTCCGGTCGGCCCAAGCATCCCTCAAGACTTGAGTCATATTTTAAATGGGCGGCAAAGAGGAGAGGAGGGCTTGTTGTTGAGGAAGGAGCAGAGAAGACGGGGGTGGAGGGGATTATTTTCGTGGGTTTCTTATTCAAGAGGTCAAATTAGCGGGCGCTCAAACAGGAGAGAGGCAGGCGGGCAGGGAGGGAGGTGGGTGGGAGGGTGGCAAAGGAGTGGGAGGGGTTGGTACAGATGGACTGTTTACAAAGGGCAGCGGTGCCACTGGCATGCTTTACATCTCCTGTGTCAGCTGCCCTGATTTTCCCACTTACAGGAAAGAACCGAGGGGAGAAGGGGAGGACTGGGCAGTAGGTGCTGACAAGCTTTGCTAGGTTTGGCGGAGTGGACGGTACTGTACTTAAATTTTATATATATATATATATATCCTTGGTTCCCTTGGTTCTTTCTACATATTTACACACATTCTCATTTATTTTACAAATCGCTGAAAGTGAAAGACACAAATATCCTCTGAATAGCCAGTGATGAATATAAAGCTTCACTTTACATCATCTTAAACATGAGAGCAAAAGTACTGAACATTGAGGAAAAAAAAAGTGAGACAAGACACTTATGTAGTATGTGTTCTGGCTGCAAACACTATGGAGTTTTGAGGTTTACATATAAGGTTTTCCCTCTGTATATATTAAGATGGAATACTGGTTGAAAATGGACAGTGCAAATAAAAAAACGTTTTCTCTATTTTGTCTTTCTAAAGAACAAATGCCATTTAGGGTCTGGGCAGTTGTCATTACGAGCATGAAAAATAAACTCTAACACTGAAAACAAAAAAGAAAAGACAAAATGAGACAACACTACTTTAAGTAAAGTAATTTTAAGTGTTTTAGGATAAATTGTCCGTTATAATACAACCAATGTGATAAATACTGTATGTTTCCATACTGTAATACAGAGGAAGACATAGCATACAGGGTTAAATAGAAATAGAGATGTTCTCAGGCAGTGTGGTGATGTAATTTATCGTACAGTCATTAGGCAAAGATTCACTGTCCAAACTTCTCCTTGAACTGAAACGCCATGGCAACAAGGGCCAAAAAGCCATAAAAATGGCTCTGAGGTGAAGTCAGACTGCTCAATGATGCTCATGCAATCCAAACAGCCCCGAGGTAAGCCCTTCCAACAAGAACTTGGCTAAATTTTTTACTAATCCTCTTCATAAAGAGAACTGTTCACAGTAGAATAAATAAGATTACACTGTTCAGCCATGTAGAACTGCCCATTGACAGGGGATATGAAAGTGTCGCTATTCATCTTTTCAACAACACACTTGACAGTGTTGTTTTCCCACTAAGGCGATCTCTTTTTTCACTATCACCACTGAGGCTACCTGGTCTATCGCAGAAGAAAAAACAGACAGGTCATGAGGCTTTGTGGCCAGTGCTCATCAACTAGAAGATTTTCTAATATCCTGCATGGCAGGACCGGAGCATAATAATGCAATTAAGACGGTGAGGTGTGCTGCAATGAGAATCTTTACTGTGGGACATTGGCTCCATTCAAAATTAATTAAATTAACCTAGCTTTCTGCTAATGTTGGACCGCAAGGCATTTTCATTTGCAAAGATTCTCTTTTTTTTTTGTTCAGGGGTGATCCTTCCACATTTAAAGAGCTTATTTTTACTGATAGACAAATGCCTGTATATGCACAGGGATGAGATCAGAGCAGTGGACAGGTAACAATGCAGGGACCCTGCTGGAGACTGATTACCGGAGGTCGTGAGGGTATTCCTCTTCTTTGTGCTTTTGTGTCACTGTGCGATCTGTGATCTAAAGTCACAACTACACTCTACCACAATTCATAATAGTTTTCAAAGGACAAGAGGTCACTTATGTCCCTGAATAGAAGAAGTTAAAATGTATAGGTTACATCCTCCATATTGCTGAAGGGTTCACATCAACTGTGCTTCTTCCTAAAGGGCTATACCACTGATATAAAGCATACAAGCATCATTACAAAACGCATAACCTTCCATCAGTGCTGAAAGTTTTTTGAGAGTGTATGAATGTGATTTTTGTTTTTGCTGCGGTGCATGGTACTGAATTTTCTTTGCACTGTGGAAAGGAAACATTATGAAGAGTTACATGCCACATCTGTACAAAATTTTTACCTACTGTAGCCTTGTAAAACAGCTTATCAATATACTAATACTATTTCGAGTTATTTACAGCTGGGACTCAACTGAAAACTCAATACAGTAACTGCAGCAATTTGAAGTTTCGTTGATTGATATGGACATGAAGCTTGTTCTACTCCAGATAGCTAAATGATTCACTGCTTTGAGAGTAATCGAGGTGTTAGCTGCTGGTACCTGTTGAAATTATGGCAACTAGATTTCTTTTTACTAAAAATACAGGTCTATAAATCAGTCTTTATCATTATTCAAGACTCAGTGAAAAGTTGTGCCTGTAGGTATGATTGTGTTGGAAATGGTTTGTGTAACAGTTAGCTACCCCAAGTTTGGCACCTTACATATAGTGTTTTGGAATAGGAAATCATAACATGTCTTAATGTTTAAAGTTGTAATCTATGACATCTGTAATTTTATTTGTGCTAGGAAACACTTATTATTGCAGTTTTCCAAAGACCACCTCTACATCAAGCAGTGCAGCCAGTATTATGAGGATTTTTCCCCTAAATTTCTGTTCATAAAGTTTAAACAAAGCATCTACCTCTGCTCTTGATTACTAATGCTGTTTATTCCAAACAAATAACTGCTGTTGGAAAAAATACTTCCTCCAATTATCCTGGTACCTGACACCAGATGTTTGGAAAAAAAATTTCCTATAAAACTGATGCTCTGTTTCACCTGAGCTGTCAGAGCGTGTGAAAGAGAGATGGTACATGGGGACGGGTGAGTGTGTGTGTCGACTGCATGGTGCATGTGGATTGCGTAGTGTGCGAGGTCCCCCGTCCTCATTGTGTCCGGGGAGGAAGAGCCAGGGCAGAGAAGCCCTGGGGCCAGGAGCCTGGGAGGACATGGGGAGGTCACTTCATCCACTGGTGTCACACTCTAATTCATCTGTCAGGGCCTGTGCGGGAGCGCTGTGCACACACACACACACACACACACACACACACACACACACAAACAGCGGTACACAAAAACACGCTGTTGCATTGGAACAACTCTCTGTTTTGCGTACACACACCCACACACACACACATATGCACACAGTAGGATTGTGAGGTGACAATATCTTACTTTAGCGGCTTTCAGCAGGATCTCTCTCTCCTGCTCGTCCTTCCTTTGCTTCTCGATTCGCTCCAGCTGCTCGAAGAAACGAAGCTGAGAGCGGACGTCTGCAGACTGCTCATAGCACTCATCATCCTGACATGGAGAGAGACAGAGAGAAAATCAGTGGAAACAAGCTATGAGTCTAAGTCAGAGACTGCTGCTGAGGCTTTGGGCACAAATTTCAGAGCTTCTGGGCAGCCTTCAGTCCAGCTATACATAATAAATTATCTTGAAACCAGAGCTAGAAAAAGAAAAGGGCAGAAGTGTGGTAGATAAATATTTCTCTGACAAAACTGACAGAGACACCAAGTTTGGCAAGATGAATCGTGTTCTCTCAGCATATTTTGTCAGACGTACAAAACCCAAAAGATACTCAACTCACAATGGTGAGAGGCAGCAAATCCTAACATCACGAAGTTGGGGCCAGCAGTTTGCTTTGGCCACACACCTTCCTTTACAACATGTGAGTGATACGTGCATGTTTGATAATGTCGGAAACTGTGTGTATGTGTATTTTCCTCTAATACCAAATTTCTTCCAATAGTAAATTAATAGAACATGTTGTCCAGGTCATCATTAAGATCTATTTATTGTAATCTTTGACTGGAATTAGAAGTCAGGGATGTCCTGTTGATGAGCATAAAAAAACTTCATTATCAAGTGCGTATTTGGCTGAACCAACTTTAAGACACAGCTTATCTAAAACACCACCAGACTTGAACACACAAACTTTTTCTATTTACAGATGAAGCATCTCTTTGCATATGGTGCACCACCTCCCACTGGGGAAATGGAAAGGCAAGTGTAAAAACAACTTTTGTAGGTCATAAAAAGTTAATAGGATAATTGCTTATTTCACATGTTTGTGTGTATGTCTGTCTGCCTCCTATGCAGCTCTGCTTGTGCTTGATTTCTATATCAGTGGCATTTCCATCTGTGTGTGTGTGTGTATTTCCATGAGTGGGAGAGAGAAGCTGGGTGGCACAGAGCACAAAGACACATCAGAGGAGGTTCACCACCAGCACCCCTATACCCCCCACCCCTCTTTCTCTCTCTCATCCAGCCTCCCTCCTCTTTGTTGCAGCGCTGAGCCTGCACTCTTGCTGTAGCTCCTGCCGCCGCTGCCGAAGCCCGGTTGCTCTTTAAGGCCGCTTTGTCTTTTGGTCTTTTCTCTGTTTTTTTCCTTTTTTTTCTTTTTTTTTCCGCTGATGTCAACAGAGTGGCTTCACAGAGCTTCATGCCTCACACACACCTCATTTGCAAAACCACAAAAAAAGAAGGAACGAACAGAAGAGGAATAAGAAGAAGAAGAATCACAAAACACGATGGGGACAGCTGTAGCAATGCTCTTCCTCCCTCCTCCTCTTCCTCCATGGTGTCAGGAAAAACACATTTTCAAAGTTTCCCCCGAGTTCTCCCAACATCGCCTAAGATTTGGGCTTGTAGTCGAGATGGAGTTGTGCTTTAATGTGCACCAATTAAATGTGGTTGTAGAGTTAAATTCAAGGGCTATGAGGGATGAAGTCACCCATAACGAGAAAAGTACGCAGATGTACGCAGACGAGCACTTGAAGTGACTGAAAAGTCTGAGCTCTCATGCTTATCGACTCAAGGTTAAAAGAGATTTCTTATATTAACTTTTATGTGTTCATGTTGGTTGTGCACTTGCATTTTTGTGAACTCATGTGTGAGACGGATAAAAGGCCAGTGGTGTGCCTTTCATTGTCTGTGCAGGAATGTTGGAGCACGCAAGCATGCTAAGTTTGTTTTTGCTTGAATGTCCTTTCTTTTCCCAACTGCAGTGATTTAATATCCCCCCTGAGTTTTTATACAATATTTACCGTATATTTCCCTACATAATGGCCCGTCATTTATGTGAAGGGCGCTAGGATACACGCCACATGTCATCCATCGGTAATATGGCAATTCATCAACAGTTTTTGCACAAGAAAAATAAGCAGGTTGGCGTTCTCAGGAATAATATTGAGGATGTGAAAGTAGAAACATAAATCATAAGTCTTTTAACTGATGTTGGTGGAGTTGCTTCCCAAAATTAATAATAACAGGGTTGTTAATTTTACTAACTAACAGGTTAACTCAAACATGAAACTCAAACACTCCACATAGCCGGTGCTAAAAAAAAGCACAACATTTATCTTCTCATTCACTGCATCACACTCACACTGATGGTGGCGAAGCCGCCATGTGAGGTGCTGGACTGCCCACCAGAGGCAACTTGGTGGGGTTCCGGGGCACATAAACATGCGGACAGTTCAAGCTGGGAATTGAACCGCTATCTCACAAGCAGCAGAAAAGGAGAGATGGTGACTGGCCACCCTGGATGCAAGGGCATTCATGAGATATCCGTCAAACATTAATTTGTAATTTTCAACTCTACCTGCACACCTGCCTCCTGTCTCAGCACAAAGGTTCATTTTCGGAATCCAGTCTGACTGTGTCCAGTCTTGTTTTTGGTCTTGTTTAATTGGTTCTGCAGTGCTTCAGCTGCCTCATTTTGGTGACAAGCTAACAAAGCAGCTGCCATTTTTAAAGTCAGCAGATAAATGGATGGACAGCTGGAGATCAGGCATGGACTATTGCACTTACACATTAACAATTTAAAACTTTTGCAGATGATTACAGATAGAACATTTGATGTTTTCCCAGTATCTTCTGTACGTTACCTCCCAGGATATGCAGCTTTTGCAGGCACATGTGGAGCACAGTGAGTAACAATGAGACACAGATCGGAATAGATTAGATATTAGTTGTGTGTATGAGAGAGCGAGAGTGTGTGTGTGTGTTTCTGAGTAAGTGGGACTGCATTCTTCCTACCTTACAGGAGTCCAGTCGGTGCTGTGCGATAGTTGAAACTTTTTCTACCACAGTACGAAGTCGTGACTGTGTGGCGTGAGAGATGAATGTCACTGCCTCCATAGGGACCTCTGTGACTCCGAACTTCTTGGCTGTGAAGGATACGTGTACACACACACACACACACACACACACTTAGGAAAAAAATTAAACTTGCAATCAGTGTATCATTAATATTTATTTGACACTTCTTTCTCACAGGTACAGTTTGTACCATCGCTTCTCATAATTAAAACCAGATTTCTCATTCACCTCACTGATTCTGGTCCAATTAAAATGTTGATCCAGTTCTTCACCATCTGGGATCTCTTATAATATAACCTTTATTTTCACTTTTAATTTACTACAGTGTGATTGTTTTATCATCACTTCTCTCACTACCACCACTTGTCATTTTGAGAGAAACAACAGCTAAGCACGTAGAGGGTAATTGTTTCACAGCAAACACACACCCAGCCAAACAACTCATTTAAAAACACACCAACAGAAAACAGCACACAACTAACTAACTCGACTCATGCACACATTCACACTGAGCAACTGTAAGGATTAGTACGTACAATTAACTCCAACAAATAGGACTCATAACACACAAATGTTCATTTGTTTCACGGTGCAAATTCCAGAGTGACTTTAGTAGCTGAGCTCCTTCAAGTGTATAAACGACATTGACCATCTCTTTTCGTAGGAGAAGGATAATTTAGTTTCCTTGGAGCAAAACTCATCTGAAGTCGTAACAAAAGAGAGGAGGACAGACTTTGGTAGGGTTACTATCTGTTTCCAACTTCCTTTTAAATTATTCCATTACCATAATTTTCTCTCTGGCACCCTTTTAAGTAAACCACACCAATTATTTAAATCAGCTGAACAATACATATACTCCTCACCCGCTCAAGCTTTGAAATGGATGGAGGCAGCTCTGTTAGCCTCATAATTACAGTGGCAATATATGTGGCAATGTCACAAGGTCAAAGAAAAACACTAACAGGCTTCCGTTTCCGAAAAAATAAGATCTTTCAGGGTCATTAATATTTCAGAGAAAGTTTAAGAGACTGAAGAGCCAGGAAGCCACATTTCTTTGAGCAAAAACAACTGCTCTTCAACTTGTACTGATAGGCTAATGAACTGGACTGCTTCATAATTTTGCTTAATCTTTATATTAAAGGCAGAAAAGATGACAGTAACAACCTGGGTCAAAGGCTGAAACTTCTCCACTTGGGTGGACCATTTGTATTTTAGCCTCTAGGGATGCCGATGTCAGTCAGTGGGTCGGTGCATCCACCACTTTGGTCCAGACCAAACAACCTCAGCAATTATTGGAAGGAATGTCATGAAATTTGTCACAGATATCCATGGCTTCAAGACAATATATCTGCATGAATAGGCTAATCCTCAGACGTTTCCTGTGGTGCTTGTGGTTTTGGAGAACTACTGAATAAAAGGTCATGAGATTTGTCTCACGATCAACTGTAATCACTTTGGTGACTGTGACATTTCCTCTGGTGCCACCACTTATTTGTTCTGTACTTTGGTTTATGGCCAAATACCTGCAGAACTAATTACACTGAGCAAGCTAAACTGACTTATGGTGTTGAATAATGGACAGAAAACAGTACGATGTCACAGTGATATTTGGATATAAAGTGGAATACCTTCATCATTTTATCCTATTAGACATTTCTGTGAAATTCTGTCATAATCATGCATTTGGCCCACAACCTTTGACCACCAATTTCTAATCAGCTCATCTTTGAATTCAAGTGGACCACAAATTTGAAGAAATTCCCTTCAAACGTTCCTGAGATATTCACACGATGGGTGAACAGCCTGAAAACATAATACTTTCAGGCATGACTGTCACCGGTGCAGAGGCACAAAAACAAAAAGAGGAGACAAAGCTGCGGAAAAAAAAACCTGACAAGTAAGTCCTATTATGTTTAATACTGATGCTACTGTAATCAACGTAATAGTGGATCTAGCATAAAAATATCACAGCATGGTGAAATAAAGGTATGATGGAGCTGCTTCTCAAGTGACTACATCACTCACTGCCTGTGATGCGCTATTAAAGGAAGCAAACAAGTTGCACCAGGTTAGATACTGTAACGTAATAGCTGTACCGCTAATTATAATACTTGCAAATAATGCCACTTTAGAGACCAGAGGCCATTGGAGACCAGAGGCCGGGCACACTGTTTCAAGGTCGAACATGTGCGTCTGTCCACATGTAAAAACTGATGTGATAGGCCCATATGCTTGTATGTGTGTGGACTTTTAAAGAATCAGTGGACTATCATTACTTTGAGGAGCCTTTCTAGAGAGCTCCAGCTGTGCCTGTGTTCTGTTCCCTGAGATGGGGTGGGGGGTGGTACTGTTTTGCAGCTTCACAAATGAAACTAACCTCCAGCTCAAGGACCAGCCTGAAGAGTTATGGGGGAGGGAGAGAGGTTTGGGAGAGGAGGGCAGCGTAAGTGTTTGTTTGGAGGGGATAAATACAAAAGGAGAGGAGTATAAAGAAGGGGATAGAAAGAGGCAGCCAACATTCTCTCCTGGAATCATGATATGAAAAATGAAGAAATGAAATAAATGGGAAATAGGAATCAGGATGTCTCCTCTGATTTGAAAATACCAAAATGATGAAGGACAAAAAGATGCTGAAACCCTTCTTTTTATGGGGGCAACCAAGAGGCAGGAAAGGTCACAGTGAAGTTTTAGCAGGATGTAAATGAGAAGGCAGGGCAGAGTTGAGCTCGGTGCTTGTACAGTTAAGAGGAGCAGCCGAGGCTTTCTGATTGAGCGGAGCTGGCAGGCCGGAGGAGCCTCCCCTGGACTGCTGTCAGCTGAGAGCGTGGAGAGGCCCATCACTGACACAACAAAGCTGCATAAGTGCCACTTCCCCAGCAGGGGGCGCTGTAGCCCCCTGCCCTGTATCAAGCTGTGTGCCCCCCCTGAGGAAAGATTTATATTTTTAAACAGCTCCTGTGCCCCAAGGTGACGGAATAACAACCATGCCAAGAGTCCACGTAACAAAACATGACCTGCAGGCCTTTGTGCTACACTAAAGATACTTTAATTGAGATGAAACAAGATGAGAGCGCTAGACTCCCCGTCACGTGGAATTATGCTGTGTGTTTTCTGATCTGATTCGCAGCAGCAAGAAGCTAGGCACAGGTTTATTTTGAGTAATAATGCTCATTATACATTTTTACGGGTTTCACTGCCCAGCCAGGGCCTAAGGTATATTTCAAGCAATAAAATTGACTGCTAGTAGCAAAAAGAGGTAATGAAGACATCATCGCTCTCATATGATGCTGCAAACAAACCAAGACTTCTCTGCCTGTATCGATTAGCACACACAATGTTGTGTGCTATCACAGTGTCAGGATCCACTAAAAAGAGAGAAAGAATCAAAATTTCACTGCCAAGTCTCATTCCTCTAAACTCTGTTTCTTTAGTCCAGAGGACAATCTGACAGCCAGCCTTCAAAAGACAAACCCATAAAGTATTTATGCGTGTGCCTGGGGTCCAGTGAGTTCAGACAGCCACTGAAGAATTCATTAAAGGAGGTGAAAGAATTGTTAAGTGTATCAAATTTAAACCGAGGCCAAACAAGAAAAGGCTCAGCCTGAACCACTGTAGGAAAGAAAATCAAAACTGTCTTTAGTGATGACACTATAAATACAGAAACAACATGTTCCTAACACAAAAGACAACAGATAGTGATTTCATCACTACTACAGCCTGGATTTTCAGCTTTGGGTTGTTGTTCAGAGTGGAAGGGTGGGGGTACACTGATACAACATTAAGGTTTTCCCTATTGCCAAGAGAACCACTTGATTTCTGAGAAGCTAGCCTTCTCTAACTGCAGAACATTTCAGAGTTAAATGTTTAGGGGCTAAGACAGGGCTACATTGCAGGTCAGGCAGGGCACACCAATCTTACCCGTTTCCAATATTCGTCGATGGAGCAGCCCCGGGTGGAGAAAGGCCTCGTCTTTACATGAGCGAATTTGCGTTCCCACAAGTTCAGAGTTGGTGGCGAGTATTCTTGCACTCTCCTCGTTCAAGTTCACACCGGCCATGGAGGCAACGTCATTGATGTCATCATCATCCCTGCAAAATGTAAAACGGGGGGGTGAGATAATAGATAAGAGAAAATACATACAATGGAAAAATCCTACTTGTTAATATCCAAATTAAATGATCTTTTTGGCAAAAGAAGACTCTACCTAAAAGTATCAAGTGATTCACTGTATTCAGATTTCAATGACACACGCAGGTATTCATTTCACAGATTTTGGTGGTGCCTGGTAGCTCCTCGGGCAGAGTGCGTGACAAAGGCTGAGTCCTCAGCAGCAGTCCAGGTTCGATTCCAATCCAGGGCCCTAGCCCTCAACACGCTGTTTTATCCAATAAAGGGTGGACATGTCTTCATTGTGCCAGAAGACGCAAAATAAATGTTCGTACAAGAGTAGTAAGAGGCACTTTTTGTTTCTTTTTGTTAAGTCACTGAAGTCAGTGAACATTGCAAAGTGATCAGAGTGTTCAGACAGTGAAAGCGCAAGGTCCACTTTGGAAGTTGTCTTTAGGGATTGTCTCCTTGTTGCAGCATTAGCAACTCCTAGTAGTTATTCTGTCTACACCCTTCATAGTTGGTAGTAGAAACAGCGGCAGTAGTGCAGAGGTAAATGTTCTCAAAATGTCTGAGAAGACTGAAAAAATCTGAGAAAGAAAAGGCAAAATTCCGCTCGACTCACAATGGAAAAACAATTCAGTTTGGAGCAATAGCCTTGTACAAACCCACAAGCACTATCAAAATATATTCTGAAATTCTACTTGTATTCATGCATATTTCCTTGGATGACAACATGCATTAGTCCTGTGAGTCAGTGCTATGCTTTGGTCATAATAGCACAGAATTCCCATTCCAGGGTCTATTTGTGTAGGCAGTCTAAAAGGCAGGGAGATGAAGAGCTTTTGGACGGAGTTTGGCTCGGTAAGGATGCTCCTGAGAATTGGCACTGAGCTGTGATGAATCTGGCCATATACTCATGTCAACAAACTCTATTTGTACATTTCTTTGCCACTCTTTGCTTTGCATTTTCTTGATGAACTGTTCATTTCTCACAGGCCTAATGCTGGGTATAAGCATGTAGACCGCGTGTGTGAATCACTGCATTTACGGTCAGCGAGGTCCCCACATCCTTGAAAGGCTAAAACTTTATTTGCGAGGTGTCACCAGGACAAATTCCTCTATAATTGTTGTACGTGGCAAGCAATGATTCTAACTCTGGCCTGAATTAGCTGAGCAGTGACGTGTTGTGCTTACAGGACTGGCCCAGAGCAAGCAGAGGTTTTTCTGAGTGGCTTTGACGGAGAGAACACAGAACCACAGAACACACACAGAGTGGCTTCTCGCCACTCACTGGCTCACCTCCATAGTCATTTACGTTCATGTGACCAATGTTGGTTGCGACAGAGCCAGTGCGTGTGTTGCTGTGCTTTTGTGTACGATGTGGGCACACACCGTCGGCCAACTCCACCCCGCCGAGGCCCTCCTGCTCTTCAGTGTGGCCACAGAGAGCCAATATGAAACTTGACACCATAGCGGGAGGTTGACAAAGATGATTAGAGCAACTCCCTGGAACTCACACACCTCTACCTTCTCTCCCATTTTCCTCCTCTCCTCCAGCACTCAGTCTAATTATGCCTTCACAGAGAGCATCTACACAACAACACAAGCATGGATACATAGGATTATATCCTGTGCTGCACCTCAGGCAGTGCACCTTTCTTCATCACGTCCTCATGGATAACATAACCTGTCCTAAAAAGAAACATGCCTGAGGCTGTGTTCACTCAGGTAAAAAAGAAACACTGCTACTTCCACAGCTTCATATGTACCAGACAGGAAGATGACCTTATCATATGTGCAACACTGCCCTGACAACAAGTTGTGTAAAGAAGAATAAACTTCACAATCACCACAGAATACAACAGGTATTACACCCTGGTTCTCTAATATATATAGATTGTTACTGTTAAACAATGGTGAGAACAAGTAAAACATACTGGTCATTTAAAATAAAACAGATAAAAATGTTTTACAACACTGTATCTGTTGAACAGATATCAGGCTCTTTTTGGTCAGATCTGCTCTCTCATCTGAGGTTGGCAGAGGACAACACAAGTTAGATTAGACTATCTTGTTAAAATAAGGCATGCAACTTTTATATCGGAGGTCACTCACATTTGGGGTTGTTAAATGAAAGCAATTTAATCTTCTTTTTTGAAAATAACGAGACTAACAATAGCGAGATACAATGTTAACCACAGAATCTTTAATATAATGGCTGACGGTTACACACTCCAAGAAAATCTATTAACATTATTTCCTGCAAAACTGGCTTAGGCAATGCTGCACATATTAGAATGCTTATATGCTTATGGTTATGTAATTGTCTCTATAAAAAAATATGAAAAAATAAATTTATAGACAAAATTATTGGGATGGGACTGTTTTTCAGGGTTTGGGCTCAGCCCCTTACTTCCAGTGAAGAGAGATCTTAATGCTTCATCATACCAAGACATTTTGGACAATGCTATGCTTCCACCTTTGTGGCAACAGTTTGGGGAAGGCCCTTTTCTGTTCCAGCATGACTGTGCCCCAGTGCACAAAGCAAAGTCCATAAAGACAAGGCTGGATGCTTTTGATGTGAAAGAACACCTTTAGAACACCTGATAGAACACCTTTGGGATGAACTGGAACAGAGATTGTAAGCCAGGCCTTCTTGTCATCAGTGCCTGACCTCACAAATGCTCTACTGCATGCATGGGCAAAAATTCCTACAGAAGAGTGGAAGCTGTTATAGCTGCAACGCTGCCTATATAATCTAGAATGTAATGCACTTAAAGTCCCTGTTGGTGTAATGGTTAAACGGCCCAGTACTTTTGTCTATATAGTGTATGTGGCCTATGGCAATCTATTCATAACCCTTAAGAAACAAGTAATAAGCTGCACCACAGCAGTAGTCCTTTTGATAAATTGCGCTGGCACAACTACAGACATAGTTATATTTAAAGCAACAGTATGCATTTCCCCACTTTCACAAGTCAAAACTAACAGAACAAACACTCTATAATGAGCACAAAAAACTACTCTAAATTTGATGGATAATGCTGGAAAAATGTCAGTGGTAATGTGAGGTGATTACTACACTGGCAATAACTGTATAGGTATATGAAACATCAACCAGTATCCAAGAACACTGTTAATACCATGAGTGTTTCATTTTCTTGGATGGTTTGATTTCTGGCTATTTAGGTCTGCCGGGGCTCAAATCAAATGATAATGCCAAAGACAGGTCTGACATTAAAAAGAGGGAATGAGATATGAAATGCAGAATATTCCCGACTATACCTCTGCGCTAATAAAGCAGAGATGTAATTAGCTTGCACAGAAGCTAAAGAGCAGCCTCTCAGTTAGTCGTTTGGGTTCGCTTGGGGATATGGAGCCGGCGGTCACATGAATACATATGCATGTCGTTTCCATATCAAGCTTGTGTTTCACAGAGGGCACGCCATAGGTGGTGAGACGATTGCATTGCCATTTGGAGGTTCAGGGTGTGTGAGTGTGTGAATAGATGGTGGGGCATCCAGATATACTGACCCCCCCCGAGTCAACACCACCATCACGCCAACCCCCACTCCTGTGGATAAAGGTCTCTGTGTCCAGGCAGGGGGGCCTGACTGATCCCTGTGACTAACACCCAGGGCATGCAGGCTGCGTGCACCCACACTGAGAGACACAGACCACTGGAGAGGCGTTCTCTACAAAGCAACCAGGGGTTCACCGGGCAGTTGATGGGATATGTGTTCATGACCCAACTGGATATCAGTGCTGGTGGCAGCAGTGGCACAAGAGGGACCAATAACGTCGGCAACGAGCTAGATGCTGCAGTAAGCTGTAATTATTCACAAACATTAAAAAGCTTGGACTTGATGAATTGTGGACAATGCTATGATGAATGTGTGTTGTATGTCAGAAAGTCCTTGTTTAACGCGGCTTTTAACATAAATATATCAGCATTCCTGACTTTCTATTTTGTCTGAGCGTTTTGGAGTGCCATATTTTCTCAGGGATTTTTTTTTTTTTTGGCGCAAGTTCTTAGTGGCACAGCAACCAGTCTGAACATAATCTAATCTTGTGGCTGCTGAGTTTCCATGTCTTTGCATCAACAATTTTTGGGAGGTCACTTTTAAGTTCTAATTGAGTCACATTTATTTGTAAAGCCTTTTTTTTTTTAAAGCAAAACAGCCACATCACATTGCAATTTATAGAGCAACAAAGGATGTTACCACAAAGACAAAATGAACTCACTTTGCTGGTAAATGATGAAAAAGGGATGGAGGACTTTAAAATCAACTGGCAACGGTGATCAATGAACCAAACAATCTTTTCCTCATTTTGCATGTGTGTCTGTGTGTTGTCTTTTCCTATGCAACAATGCCAGTGTTTGTGTGCATATGTGCACAGTTGTGTGTCCACCATGTAGGACAGAGTTGGATTTGAGGGTCTGAGGCTGAGCTCGGAGGTTGGCAGAGGGCTGAGGGCCTCGGCTGGCTCGCCTGTGATTACAGCGGATGTTGAGTGTTTACAGAGAGATGAGGAGGGAAGGAGGGGGGCACAGAGACAGCTGCTTTCACTCTGTACTGTAAACCACACACACACACACACACACAAGCACTTACACAGAAGGCTGTAGCTGCACTGGAAACCCCACAAGCCCTGCAGTGTGTATGTGTGTGTTTGTGCTACAGCTGGCCCGCTGGGACCAGTGGCTCAGAGTGACAGCCATACACACATCAGTCCCCCAACTACAGCTGAACACGGTGCAGGCTGGATGGGTGAGAGGCTGGTGGATGCTGACTGACCAGGCCGGCTGGACTGTAGATTTTCTTTCCTACAAGGATGTTCACTCCTCTCTCAAGTGTTCATTTCTAAGTAACACTTTGCTGAATAAATCTGACCTGATGTGACCATATCCTACGAAAGGAATATTGTGAGTAATGACAGTCAGTTGAAACCCACCTTGAATTTCGAACATCTTGTCAAGAACATATAACTTGTGTTTTCTTTCGCTGTGATTTACAGGAAACACAGCCACCACCTCTGTTCACAGGTCAAGTCATCATGTTCACATTTCAGGTTTCTGGATATGGTATGAAGACACAATGATGTCCGACTGATCGCCTTGCAACACTGAGCTCTGTTCCAACATGTTTATATCCTCAGGTAAGAGAAATAAACAGAGAATGAGACTGAGACATTTCAAATATCAGTAGCCAACCAAGTTCCAACTGAAACTTTAACCCTCAGCAACCTTTTCTTTGACTTAATTTGAAAATGTGAGGAAGTAGCTGTCAGAAAGAAACAATGTACGGTAGATGTACATGTAGAGACAAACAGATGCAGAGAAGTAAGGGACAGTTCATTGTGTAGCAAGTTTAACCCATATGTTCAGGAAGGCTATCACCTGACCTGAATAAAATGAAACTATGCTTCTTCCGTGACAGTGGTGCTGTGTGTTATTGGGCTTATGCTGAAACCAGTGCGATTGTG
Organism: Scatophagus argus; assembly: GCF_020382885.2. Classification (NCBI taxonomy): domain Eukaryota; kingdom Metazoa; phylum Chordata; class Actinopteri; family Scatophagidae; genus Scatophagus; species Scatophagus argus. Next base: position 7,511,046 of record NC_058493.1, read on the forward strand.
TGTTGAGGGCCACTGTGATCACCCTGCGGGGGGAAAAAGATTGTCAGTAACAAGCGGGCCTGACAGCTTAATTACCAACGCAGCTAAAGATTTATTGGTTTATCAATCAGAGCCTCGGGCACTGCCTTTCCCCTCAGGAGATGGGAACCATTACCATGAACCCGTTGGCCCATGTGACCCAGACACTCTTCTTGCCCCAGCACGGTCACACCAGGGCAATCCTAAACCACCGAGCCTGTCAGTACACGCATGCACAGAATTTGATACACACACATAAACAGTATTCTCAGATTCTTAGGATATACACATATGCTCATATGCACCCAAGCAGGGACACAAACAAACACAGAGAAATAGAGGCGTATATGCAAACATATATATACATGCAAACTACCATGTATACGCTGCACACACACTGACAAACACAAATACACAAAACATGGACCACAAAGGCCAGCATGTGGGCGATGAACCTTTTATGTTTTGAGACAAAAGCGTAGCTGAAGCAGAGACAAGACCGGAGAAGGAAAAACAGAGAGAGAGAGAGAGAGAGAGAGAGAGAGAGAGAGAGAAAGACAGAGACAGAGAGAGAGAGAGAGAGAGAGAGAGAGAGAGAGACAGAGGGAGAGAGGGAGAGGGAGAGGGAGAGGGAGAGCGCAAAGCTGCGGGCTAAATACCGTATGTTTGACTTCACCAAAAGGTATTTTCAGAACCACATCCAGAAATTCCAACCATCTGGACACAATTACCTTATTTCTAAATTAAGATTTAGCTCATTTCTAATCCCGTCGATGAGTTGTGACACTGACACAAGGAGGGCGATCGTGAGGGTGATCTATTGGCTGGCAGCGTGTTGCTATGTGGTGGGTGCAGAGAGAGAGGACCACCGATCAACCAGCCTGGCAGCCAGGCAGGCAGGCAGCCAGGTGGCCAGGCAGGCAACTGGGATAAACACTCATAGCCTTAGCTGAGAGTGTAGCCTGTAGTCATGAGGTAGCATCTTAGTGAAATGCTGCCCCCATGTGACTGCTGCCAGGAACAACAGGCGCTCTACAGTCATTCTTGATGAGAAATGTACCTGAAAGAGCCTCCTCCGGGGTCATTGAGCTTGTTTTTCTGATTCCCAGAGATCTGCACAGTCAAGCCCATGGGACTTTTGCCTCCCTGGATAATGGCTCCCTTCCCCATTGTGCCTGTTAAGCAAAGGAGAGAAAAGAAGGAAGAAAATCCTAAACAAAACAGGAAAGGAATAACGTTATCATTGGAGTGTCCCTTTCTATCTGCGTCAAATATCCTCCTGCCTAACAACTACCTTCAACTGTGTCTGTCATCCTCTCAGGGGTAGATGGAGGGGGGGTAGGGAAGGAGCGGTACTGTCGCTCTCCCCAGGTTGGTGCGGGAAGCGTCACTCTGTCAATATCACTGCGCTTCACCGGCTCTCCTTACACTCCTAAACCGCATCCTGCTCCGAGACACGTTTTCCAGAGAGGCACAAGGACTGCCAGAGTGAATTTAAACTTGATTTTAACAGGCATGTTCCTAGCCAACAGGCACAGAAAAGTATTTTTAGAACTATCCCCGCATTCCAATTTATGGGCATAAAACAACCTACAGATCTTTCACTGCAGGCAATCTTTGGGAAGGGGGCAGATCAAATTTGTATGCACCTCCGATCGTACACACACACACACGCAAAAGCAAAAACAGGTACACATACACGTTACACACACCACCTGAGAGCACACAGCTCTCTTAGGGGAGCGTTACGCCCGGTTAGTGTTGGGGCGATATTTGTGGGTTTCTGTGGGAAGAGTGTTTGTGAATCAGTGTGAGTAAGCAGCAGCGCAAATGTTTGAGAAGGCTTTATAACCAGACAGGAAAAACACCTGTTCTCTCAGTGGCTCCTGCCTGTTTACACATCTTCCAGCCTACTGAGAGAACATTTAGAGTTTCACTAATGGCTATCTTTGTTTAACCGATTTCACTGGCTCTTTATTTCACCAGAAGGTCAGGCAGTCTGAATATCTTCAGATATCTGGCCGAGCATGCAGCCTTAACTGGGAGAAGTAAAAATTGGAGGCCAGAAACAGAAGAAAAGCGTGTGTCAGAGGACTTCATCAAAGAAACAAAACTGAAAACTGACTCAAGTTTTCAGAATCTTTTGTCTTCCACTGAACTTACTTTAGTCTTGAGCAATTTTTAATCTCAAGAGACAGAAAAACAAAAGAATGCCTGAAATAAATATGGCAGGTGCTGTACATGTGATTAAATTCAAAAGATTTAATCAAAAGTGGCTGCAGGATGTACTCACCTGGCGCTCTGACAGACTGTGTAATCACCACAGGCATCCGGACCTGGCCACTGACAGTGCCCGCTGCCTTCATACCCTGTGGAAGCAAAAAAAAAAAAAAAAAAAAAAATTAAATTAAATTAATAAAGATTATAATAAGAACTAAACAAGTTATAAATGAAAGGGGTGATTAAAAAGTATAAAACTGCATGACTACTGATCCACTTTTACAACTTCCCCAGGCATAACTGTTCAGGTAGAAAGCAACTTTTGCTACCCTTTTAGGCTTAGTTAGTTACAAGAAATGATCCGGAGACAAGCCGGCCTGAGAGCCACTTGAGTTTTGTGTACTGATTTCTATTCTGCTGTAACATATTAAAATATCTGCAGCAGTAATGCAGAATAGATGCAGAATAGATACAAAGGTGATGAATGTCACAGCGGCGAACCCTGCACACCGTACAGGCAATGCTGAGATCAGTTTAAACACACAATAAGGATGGACTGCTGTCACTGTACGTGACCTACATTTGCTTGCATTCTAGACAGGGCAAGAAGAAGTCAAGACCACACAAGACCGCAGTGAAAATGTAGTTTGGAAGGAGAAGTAGTAGTAGTGGAAGAACAAGAAGGAGCGGGTGGAGAGGAGGGGGGAGGCTGTGCTGGGCTATTAGAGTCACTTCCTTCCTTAGTAGCAGCCACAGGCCCAGCCTCAGGCTCAGCCATCCATTCCTACCAGTTTGCTTCTTGCTGCATATTTTTTAGCCTTGTTTTCCATTCCCTGACACATGCTATATTACTGTTCAAGCTACTGAAAAAAAGACAGAGGCCTTTTTTCCCAGAGATCCACTGCAGGGCCCTGCAAGAGTGGGAGGGAAGGGAAAAAAATACATTCAGCATGGGCAGAGATAGCTAGCACCTCTGGCCAGCCAGCGACACAGTTAAAAGGAGAAAAAAGTCAGGTAGAAAGTTTGGGAATCAGAGGTTAAAAGGAAAACACTGAAAGTGAACTCTGTACTCATCATTCATTTCAAATTTTATTTGACTAATTTTAAACATCAAATACCAAAGTGATGCAAATACTAAAGGTTATTATAATTACTGTAAACAAATGATACGCATTAAATTTTGAACGATTGCTATACTTGTTACATACTAGTTTTAACCTCAGTACTAGTATGCTTCAAAAACACCACCACTGCAGTGACTGTTCTCCTGTGACTTCTCACAAAATCTGTTCAGAGTAATCTCACTAATATTTCAAAATGAATCTCTGTCAAGAGTACATGCATTTGACTGGTTACACTGTAAATGTGTTAGCACACATACAATGCACACACCTTAACTGTGGCTACTGATCAGCTGTGGTGTCAAAGTAAAACAAAAAAAACTTTTAAAAAACTTTAAAGTGAAGTTTCATTGGTTTTTTTTTACCTTAAATGAGTCATACTTCAGCTCTCTTGCAATAAACCAAACTGTACTCACATTTAACCCATACCATATCAACATTAAATCACTGCATTATTGTATACCCATTTGCAGTAAGTGTAATTACAGAAGAAACCTTAATTATATAATCTCATCTATAGATTTAAACACAATGGCAAAACTTTACATTTATTAAATGTATTATATTTACATTTAAAAATGTCCCATACTACTGTAAGAAACAAATGCTACTCATACTGCTGCAGTAAGAGCAGATCTTTTTAGCCTAATTCAAACTAGCTGTCTGGTTTCAGACTGTTGATGTGCCAGGGGAGATCATTTACTAATGTTTTGTGTTTTAGCTTATGTTGGTGTTTTAAGTGTGTATGTGTGTGTGAGAGAGAGAGAGGGAGAGAGAGAGAAAAATGGAGAGAGACCAGAGGCATGTTCTGGACATAGACTGCGGCCGCCACATTGCTTTAAAATTGACCCGGGGCTGACCTAGTTACCTCGCTTCACCCTTCAACAGTTAACGGGTGGATGGAGAGAGGAGGGAGAGAGAGAGAGAGAGGGAGGGAGGGAGATGAGAGAGCAATGCGGGGGTAGATACAGTGAGAGAAACTGTTTGAAAGAGAGAGAGCGGGGGGGGGGGGGGTTGCAAGTGAGAGGAAAAAACTAGTGAGGAAAATAGTGAGAGAAAGAAAAGAGAGAGAGAAGGAAGGAGGTGAGTGAGAGAAAGACTGAGAGGAAAAATGCAAAGGAGAACGAGAAAACCCTCTAGCTGGCCCACCCCTCTTCCTGGACCAATCTGAGCATGACCTCACTTGACCCGTCCACAGACGCCTGTGCTCTGCGTGAACTCATCATTTTCAACATGTGCACACACACCCACATGGTAATGCGATACTGCTGTGAGTCGAGCGAGGCCGTCCAGCGATGGACCCTGCAGGTTACCTGGCCTTACTTCAGCTGTATCCCCACACGAGCACTGGATGAACTGCTCACAACTGTGGGTACTATTTGTCCAGTTGCCAGGGGAAAGGCTGACCTAGAAGATCTTTGACTGGGATACTGAGCACGTATATATCCTCTGTCCAAAGAAGTGGCCACGATATTTTCTCTTTCTGACTTACTTTTCAGTTTCAAAGAGAGATTACAGAGTAATACGAATACAGTCAAACAAAGATATTAAAGATCCATAGGGAATAATGGAAGGAAGAGTTTGGTCAACAGAGAATGTTACACAAAACCATAAATTCATTTTATTTTACAGAGAAGGCAGAGGCCCAGGTGCATTTAAGTTAAGATGTTTGAATCAAGCAGATATAAAAACATTCCCAAAGAGCAGCATTTATGTGTTTTTTGTGATCTTTGAGGATGAATTTCATTTTGTGTTTCCTTGCCTGATGTACATGTGATTTGCTTAGGCTGTCTGAAAGCAATATGTTGGTTTGCCTTTAAATGAGGTGATTTTTGGCAAAACTGAAAACTTGAATCCTTTGAAATGTTCCCTTTTTGAATTTGTGGAGCTGTACAATATAACATGTGCAATGGCCATCCTGCTGGTTGAAACCTGTCTAATGTCTTGTACCCCGGTTTGGGCTGGGCAGCATTTGATGCAGGACTCTTGAACAATAAATAAAGAAATACATTTTTTAAAAAAGCATAAGGTATACAATGCTGGGTGTCAAGAATAGTCAGTATCCGTGACATGCCATTTAATGCAGATTACTGACTAGACTGTGTTTTCTAACCAGAGGATAGGAGTATAAATCTTGTTGTGTGTGATACTAGCATTAGGAGTCACCAAAGTTTAAAGCTTTCACATCACATTTCACACAACCAAGATATCAGCTGGCTGTCTAGGATAAGGAGAAAACGGGGAGAAAACAACGCATATGACATATGAGTTAAGAACATTTTTAAAAAATGAAATTATGACTATATATAATAAAATCACTTTGGCAGAGCTAAAATGATTATTTGATTCATCGATTTCTGTTAATTAGTTGAGAGAGGATTTGCAACAGAGAATGTAATAGTCACGTGTTGATTACACCTTCTTAAAGATCTATTAGGATTTATGAGAATTGTCAGAGAGTGAATATAATATTCAGAATTGTGTTTTCAGCAGTGTGAAATCATCTGAACCATTTGTTCATATTTTTCTCACTACCTTAGGGAGAGGGAGAGAGAGAGAGAGAGAGAGAGAGAGAGAGAGAGAGAGAGAGAGAGAGAGAGAGAGAGTCCTCTTCCACAGATCCATGTTGCTACAGTAGCCTAAAACAATAAACGCCGGCTCTATAGAAGGGCTTTCACGGTTTCATTCCTTAGCAGCCACTGTGGGTCCTCCTGCATGCTTGGAAAAGGATGGTGAGGTGAGGGATGTTGAACTGGTTGCAATCTGCAAACATACCGCTGGGTACCCTTAAGTCCTAAACCTTTAAATGTTAAGATTTCATACTTTTTCCTTGAAACACATGATAGTGAACAGGGTATCTTACAAAGAAACAAAATACTGCTGCCCGATATTGATTTCTGGGCATTATAACTACATTATCTTTTTAATTATCATGCTTAATAGCAAGTGTTGGCCAACAGAAACAGCTTTATGCATCACCCTGCATACACGCAACGTAGCATTTAAAAGGGCAGAAAATGGTCTTGGTTTGTCACTGTAAAGTTCCTGAGTCAGGTACTTCTGATCGGCTGTCAAAGTCAGGGCAGGAGTACACAATTACCAAAAAGGTGCCCTTGAGCCAAATGCTCAACTACAATCTGTACTGATCACTGTCGAGCTGAACAGCTTGGTCATACTGAGCATATCCAGGGTGTGAATATGCAGATTTATAATATGCATGTGTCTTCTCATTTAAGTTCTTAAAGAGAAATAAATAATAAATTACTTTCTGTGTGGAGTTTGTTCTTCCTGTGTCTGCATGAAGATCTGTCCAGTGTGTACTCTAAATGATCAAGGCGTAGGCCTTGTGACGCCCCGCCATAGCACTGTGATGCTCTTCAGCCCGATAATTCAGCCATGTATAACACTTATGAACATGAACACACACACCCATCACATTCTAGCACTTCTCTACTGAATGTAGGAATATAGTACAGAGTCGGTAAATATTTGCCACATCTATTACCAGACCACTACAGCTCCTCAGCTCTCCATTCTCACATACATTCTTACATACATATTTACACATATTTAATAACTGCTCCTGTACCGGACTATAATTAATTTGCTGTATTGTGCAGAAATAATCCAGTTTCCAGATACACACATGTCTATTCATGTAATGTCAGTGACTTCAATTTAATTTCAATCTAAACTGTACATGTAAATGTGTGATAACTGTGTCTGCACTAGGGTCTGTTCCAGCTGGTTTGCTCCATACATACCATGGCAGCTGCATGTCCGATTGTCCCAGCGGGCAGCGCACTGGCACCCGCAGTGGTACTGACGCTGTTAGGGTGGCGTATGCGGACAGCTGGCCCAGCCACGATGGCAGGGGGGGTGCCGCCGGGTGCCGGTTTGACTCCCTGCTGTGGGGGCTGGGTCAGGGACTGCTGACTATTCAGCAAAGACAGCCTCAGGGCCGGGAGGCTTTTCTGTTGACGGGTAGAGAGAGGACGGAGTTTGTTGTCAAAGAGCAAACAGACAAGCATGAGAAAATATCATAGACGGCCACTGTGGTCACTGGATAATTTAGCCTAATGTTATTGTAAAAAACATGGCTACAAGCAGCAAAAGAAACACCTGCTGAGACATGGGATAATATCCGTATTCCTCACACAATGATTAATGTTGTTTTATACCTTGTAAAGAAATGGACTTGTATAGTGAATCTGATTGATTAGACTTCAGGACAATGAAACTACAGTATATGTAGCATGTCCATTAGCCTTTTTTTGATGACCCACTGTCACAGCCAACCTGAGGAGCTGATGTTGCTCCATAGAGACTATTTCAGGCAGATTTTTGACGTAAGCGAACTAACATTGCATGACAACATGTGTTTGTGGCCGGGTTGGGCGGCCGGGCGCCTTGATGTGACGTTCATCACGGTTGGCTGGAGAAACCTGCTGGCTACTGGCAGGGACGACTGCGGGGGCCACTGTCACACACAGTCAGAAGTCAGGCCAGAGGGGCGTGTGTGTGTGTGTGTGTGTGTGTGTGTGTGTCACTCTACTGTCAGGCTTAGCCATCACTGGCCTGGTTGAAAGTGAAAGGACTACTTTAGGGGTTCAATTTAGTTTAATGGGCAGGTTAGAGAGCAAATTCAGGAAGCAATTTTATGTTCAATTTAGAAAGTAGCTAAGGAGCCCAGTTAACTGTCAGTGTAGTGCCCCAGTTAAGCTGAGTACTTTATGAGTCAGATGTAGATCTCAAGCTTATCGTTAACAATTCAAGGAAACAGCTAGAAATCAGGCTTTGGAGGTTGAGAGAAGTAAATATCATTTAGAGCCACCAGCTTAGAGAAGCTAGTACTTTAGGGGTTAGAACTGTCTGGATCAAGCTCAGGGAATAACTGCCTCAGTCAGTGTGGCAGGCAGTTTTATAGTTGATTGAGCAGGTTTAGAGAGAAGGTTAAAAATAACAGTTTACAGGCAAGAACCACACCTTAAGAAAGGGCACCAGGTAAGGCTGCGGAGACGACTTGAGCTCCGTCTGCAGCCGGCTGGTAAACTCCTCCGGTTCGATCTTGGCATCCTGTTAGGTGAAGTATAAACATCACTTTAACGGAGAAGACCTACAGTGAGTTTCCGTGCACCATGGTGACATGAACACAACAGGTGATGTTCATCCCATCGCCAGAGCTGATGATCAGCCTCTCAGCTCTCATCCTGGCACCTCAGGGTGCAGCTCATTAATGCGTAACTGTGTGTATAAGATGAAAATTCATGATGGAGGAAAATGGAGGAAGGAGGGTTTTGGAAAGAGTTTCATGCTGCCATCTTCAGGTTTCAAATATTCAATACAACATCACATTAAAATGTGAACTTTGATTTATTCCTTGTTTACTTCAAATTACAAAAAGGAGAGTAAAATCATACTTTTAAACAAATGATTGAAAAAAACCCCAGATGTGTAAGGACGTGTGATGTGTAATGTCAGAAAAGTGGCATTTTAGTGTGCAATGTTAGTCAAGATTTTGAAAATGGTTGATTACTTCTTTGTTGAAAAAATGGTGAAAATGTGATTGAATATGAGCTGGAATGCAGTAACTGAAAGTGTGCAAAGTTGCTTAATTATGCAGGTGCAACACTTTCACAATGTCCATACAGCATTTGTTGGTTTTTGAAGCTCACCAGCAGGTCCTGAACCAGAGCCTTGACGTTCTTGGAAGTCTCAGGGGACGGAGAGTTGTGAGACGCAAGCTTGATAAGTGTGGCCAAAAAATTCTTACACTTTTTGACATTCTCTTGCATTTCCTGCAAAAGATAAGAAAACAACAATTAGAATTAAACAAAAAGGCTCAAAATAATAATAATAATGATGATGGTAATAATATTAGTCTCTGGTGCCGATGTAGGGCCACAATTTAAAGGTCCAGCGTGTAGAACTCATTATCATCTAAGAGGTAAGGTTGCCGGATGTGAACACTCCTCGTCTCACCCTCCACTACAGAGGCAGCTAAAAACTCAACACAAGGTGAAAGCCCCTCTTTAAAACCAATGTTTTGGTTTGCCCATTTCAGGCTGTAGAAACATGGCAGTGCAACGTGACAGACACTGTAAAAGACAACCCGCTGCATCTGTAGATGTGAAAAGGTTGTTCTAAGATGACAAAATCACAGGGATTCTCATTTTCATGTGATTATACGGTAATAAAAACACATTTCTTAATGTGGAATTCCATTTCTGCCCCTGAATCCACCTAAAGCCCACACACTGAACCTTTAATACCGAACGAAAGGTGTTGGATCACATCCTAAACAGAAAAGAAGAGGCTTTGTGTTTGTGCTGCATTTCTTTCAGTAATACTTAACAGAGGCATGAAAAAATGAACTCACTTGCACCAATAAAGAAGCTCACAAGCATCAGTCCCAAATCGAAGCAAAGTGCACACTTTGCATGATGAGACAAGACACCTGTCCACTCAAACTGCCAGCCGCAACAAACTGTAGCACCTATGAGGACTCACTGGTCTGAATACATGAAGATGCGAGAGTCTGCGTGTGTGATCATGTATCCATATGCATCTGTATTAATTATGTGTATATGAGCCTGCATCTACGGCTGTATGAGTCCATGTGTCCCTGAATTCATGGTAGTTCACTGCCTTCATGTCTGCATGTCCTTGGGATGGTAAGCACTTGTGTGAATGTATGAATGCGGATGTGTATGGGCATGTGTGAGACTCTCAGTGCATGTCCAGCTGTGTAAGGCGAAGAGGCTGTGGATCCGGGCTGAGTTTGTGACACAGCCAGCCTGCTGGCAGCTGTGACAGTGCCTGCGTCCCTTGAGGGTGGAGTGTGGGCAGCGCACGGGATGGGAGCGAGGGGCGGCAGAGAGAACAGACCTGGGACACGACAGGAGCTCCGGGGGCCGGGGCAATGCCCGTCTGCGGAGGCTGCACTGGCTGGGAGGCAGCCTGGGCCAGGGCCTGCGGGGCCATAACCACGGGGGTCTGCTGCGGAGCCGTCACAGCCACGGCCGGTGCCACAGGGCCCTTCTGGAAGAGCAAGAAAGAGACAGAGAGATAAACAGGACGTGACGCCTCGCTCGCAGCAAGGCCACAGAGAACAGGAGGCAGGCGCCACAGCGCTCCTGTCACATCTGGTGTCCTGACTTCGGTGGACATCGCTTAACAGACAAGGAGGAGGAAGGGGAGGTGCTGACAAGATCGAGGCTGGGAAAGACGAGAGGCCATCAAAGCTTATCTTAATTGTCACCTACCTGACAAGATTTTTTTCAAGATTTGTTCCTGATCCTGATCCTGTAAAAAGCTAGCTGCCTATTGCCCACTTTCTCACAATGACAGGCGAGGAGATAAGTGACCAGACAATGTCTCACATCTGAAACACAAATTTTGCTCTACAGATGAGGTGCCGTCAGCAGTCTCTCACTCTAAAGCCCTCATCACCTCTTTGAAATCTCGGAGGGCCCGTTCACACTTGGCAATAAAATACATCTTATGTGATGCAATCATAATCGGACAGTTCTAAACACAGGTGTGAATGCACTCAAAATGTATACAGGACACATTAGGGTCTGATCACTCAAGCCATATATGAATGGAGGAAAGGCCGCATGTACGTCCACTTATGTGATGTAGTCGTGCAGTGTAGTGTGAGACAAAACACATTTGCACTGAAGGACTGCCGGGTTAGTGTGTATATAACGACTGCCGGGTTAGTGTGTATATAACGACAGGTCAAGCCTGAAGTCTAGACAAACAAACCAAACAGACACAGCACATGTGTACGGAATACCTCACGTTTTCTGTTTTGCAAAAATCTGAGTTTCTTCTCATTAAAAAACATGAGAGGAGAAATATATTCTGCAACGCAACTCAACTGGCTCTAGATACAAAGTGAACACACTGTGTTTGGACAGGAAACACTGGGCCCGATCAGAGCCTCCAGGGCCTCGGAAATAGAAGTGATTAACTTAAAATATTAACTCCACCGGTGCCAGTGTACAGTACAGGATGTTATGATGAGTTGCCAGGGCAGCAACAACCGGCAGCTGTCTTGTAACAGGAGGTGGAAAGTCGATATTACTCTCATTTTTTCTGCACACAACTTGCTCATAAGATTTTATTTGGAAATAAATAGTTAATTCATTCTGTAGACACAATTAGTAAACGTTACTCGATGTTCATTAAGTTGAAGTTAAAAATCAAATTAAAAAATATATTACAATTACATTCCACAACGAACTGTAAATGCTCAGGATAATTTAAAGCTCATCAATAATGAATTACGATTGTGCCTTCATGTGCTATCGGTGAGACGTGACACTTATGAGCTCCAGGTATGCTGGACTAAACAGCTTCCCTACAATGTGACTATTGCACATGGGCACAATGCTGAAATGATACACGGTGCAGTCCTGGCTATGACCGTGTTCCATCACTTTGCGACAATATCACAGGGGTGACTACGGGTGCTTTCAAAAACCTGATCACAAAGAGGTTTTTTTTTTTTTTAATCATCAGTAGTGTGGATATAAAGACTAAGGGGATAAAGTCAGCAATTAGCTAGAATGGTTTGGTAAGTTCAGACATGTTATGCAGTGTTTACAACCAGATAAAGAAAACTCGTATGCCATATCAGCATATAACAACATCCAAAATCTAAAACAATATCTATGTCTCTAATTTCACTTCTTGTCACCTGACACATGAAAAGAGTGTGTAGAAAACAAGTCTCATTCATTTTGGTCCCACCCAGATTCTCCAACCTGGTCTGCAACCTGCTATGTGACCTCCTCAATATCACTGAGTCAAAAGACTAGTTCTTGGGATCGCTCGTGAGGGATGCAAAAGAACAAAAATGCAAGGCAGAGGAGTGAAAAATATGGAAGTTATCTCACTGGGCGCAGTGCAGGACAGGAGGAGGAGGAGGAGGAGGAAGAAGAGGAAGAGGAGGAAGTCTGGAGAGCAGGGCTGGAAGGAGTGGGAGAGGCAGACGGCACCATCTTAGCTGGAGTCAAAGGACACTGCCTGGTGGTCTGAGAGGTCACGGGAGACTGCAGGAAAGAAAGAGGGCAACACACAGAAGCAAAGAGAAGAAAGACAAACAGGGAGACATGAGAGCATAAAGATATCACAGAAAAAGTGGAAAAGGACGGGGAATCAGAGGAGATAAAGGAATACAAAACACCGAAAAAAAACAGTGTAGATAGTGAATGGAAAGCAGAAAAAGGATTGGGACAGCACAAGAGAGAGAAAGAGCAACAGAGGAAGAAAAGAGCAGCGGCGTGCCTTGGAGACAGATGAGGAAAGGTCATGACAGCAGGATAGAGACAAGGTGGCAGCATGTTCGAAGTGCTGAAGACTGAACCAGAGAGCAGCATGTTTGGTTAAAAGCAATGAGTCATTTTGTAATAGGGTCTGTGGTCTCATGACAGGCAACTATACCAGTGACATTTACCTGCACAGACCCCCACTAATGTAGGGATGGTTTATATATATATACATATATGTTATCTCAAGTCACAAGTGACAAATTAAACTTGATGAATATGAAGTCTTAATTTACTGACTCCTGAGGCCTTTGACAGCGAACTCATTCATGGCAGGTTAACGGTCATAAACGTCACTGCCTACATTCAGGTTATTTCAACTTATTTAAGACATTTACAAGCTTTTGCAATGACAAACAGATACAAAATGATTAGTTTGTAGGGGCTGAATAAAGTCGCTGTTTCTTGGAACACTACATTTCCACTGAGACATTAGCTTATCTAATTAATTTTTTAATGAAACCTGTAGATACCATACTAAACCTGTAGATACCATACTAACTAATAGAGAAATAAGCATAAGAAACCCTGCGTAAAGACCCAGTTCCTCCTCTAAATATGCCTGTGTATCTGTTCTTGTTGCTGTCTCATAATCTTACAGCAAAGGCAAGTACGTAGTGCCCATCAATTACAGTAAATCAGCTGTGTCAGTTTTCTAGATTTCTGTGAAATGAAAGAAGCTATTAATGGATGAATGAGTAAATAAACAAATACAAACTTAACCACATGTTTGAATCTGAAATCACCTGCAAGAAGCAGGCATGCAGCAATCACTTTTGATGACACTAGTTCAAGATCATTCACACACCTCATATAGCAACACACCAATACATAAAACAGACTACAGAGAGATAAAACCTTACACTCATTATAAACAGATCATGCAGGACAAATACAAGAGAGATTAAGCTGATACATATACAGCGCTGTTAGTAATTATTTGGACAGATTCTTTCTAGCGCTGTATTGCAGGCTCCGGCATAGTGGATTTGAAATGAAACATTAAGTGGGATGCTCCAGAGCAGACACCCAGCTTTCACTTGAGGAGATTTACATCTACACTGCATTGTAATGTTGAAATTACGGCTGTCAAGGTATCACATCTTCATTACACACACACAAAAAAATAATTATAACAATATCATTGCGATATCTCTAGATAACTTGAAAGAGCACTTTGTCTCTTTTTTGCCAAATAAATTATACTCAGAATACAAGTGTAGGGAGGTGAAGAGAGAGTCTGTCACCACAACTGTACTAAAGAATACAAAAAGAGCAGTTTACACTTAATGACAAGAGAAAAGACAACCAGGTGAACTGATAAACAAAAGATGCACAAGGCCGAACATCTGCGCCGGATTACTTACACTCTATTGTCATATGTGTATTATTAACACGATGTCAGTATTTGACTTTTTAAATGTTATCATCAGTACCACTGCAGCACCTTTTAAACACATTCCTCCAGCTACAAAGGGAGGACTGAATGTAATCAGACAGTTGGCTGCTCAGGTATGTCTTGGGTAGGTGTGTTTCGTTTCATTGTTAATTCATGCACAAAATAAACAAGATGTACTGGAGTGACATTCATATTGGCGCCTGTTGTTGTCTGATAGGTGGATGTAAACGGGTGGATGTTGAAATTTGTCATAACTCAGGTTTGTTTATTAGCATATTAAAGGCACAATTGCAAATGGGATGACTTGACGTTACCCCTTGGCTCATCCTTGGCACCCTTGGCACACTCACACATTCACACATAAACACACACACACACACACACACACACCTTCTGGCTGCTACCATGTCTATGGGCCAAGACAACCCAAGAACGCCTCTGCCACGACCTCTGGCACGCAGCCTTCCATTCACAGACAGGCCAATGCATTCACACACTCGCTTGACAAGCACTGACACGCAGACAGCAGAGAGAACAGGCACACACAAACACACATTCAAGCACACGATAAACTGCAGTTGTCTTGCACACAAACACAGAAGGAGAGAGGCAAAGAATGCAACATAGAGGAGAAGAAGTAGAATAAGAGAGAGGCGGAGGGAGTTTCCCCTTCACTAAAAGTTTTGTAGGATGCAAAAGAATGTTGTGCTGAGGAGTTGGGGGAAGTGAATGTATGAGGGATGAGGTGAGAGGGGATGGGGGTGGCGGTGGGGGGAATGGGGGGTTGGTAAGAGCCATGGGGTGCATCCCACCGCTAGCAATGCCTCTCTCACACACAAACACTCACAAATACACACATACACGCACACACACACAAACACTCAAGAACCAAAGCCTTGTTAGCTTTTTAAAATAATCAGGCAGTTGGATGATGAATGATTTAACAGGTATGGAAGGAAGGAAGCTCAGGATGCCTTCCGTTTCTCCCCTCAGGGTCATGGGAAGAGTGACAGGCCGACAGAGGGGTTGAGCTCTGGGAATAAACACCATTCCCTTTCATTTCCCTGCTTCTGCTTTTCCTGTCGAGATGGCAATGCCGCGGCCCGCTAATTTGTCATCACTGTGACTGCGAGAGGCGATGACAATCTGCGACTCTTTTTTGAGAGGGGTTCATACCAGAATGGATACAGGTAGGCTGGCTACGAGTACAGAGTCGGGGTGGGGGTGGGGGGCTGCTGTGTAACTGATGTGGACTTCTGTGTTGCCTAACAACTGCAACTGCCAAAGGATGTACCAGTTTCTTTTAAATGACAAGGTAACAGAGGGTGGAATTTTCCTTTAATAAAAAAACAGAAACTCAAAAACACATAAATCTTGGTTTTGAAACATGCTACATGCTACAGTCCAGACAGCTCAGTCTGCATCACAATACTGCCTGAATGTAGAATGCAAAGCCACCCACCAAATCACAGTGCTAGACAGTGTGAGTTTGGTACCAAAGGCTGTGCTCCCTGGAGATTAATGCAACCCTATTTTAGTCTCTGTGTCCTTTTGTTGAATAAAACTGGATGAGCACATGTTTTTTTCTCCTCTGTACAAAACGATAGGGGAACAGTTAGCCTCATGAGTGGAAGCAGTAGAAGTAGAACCACAGAATAAAGTCGAGCCCTACTGAAAAAGACAATGAAATGCTGCCCTCTAGTGTTTTGTTCTCACAGCTGGTATGATATGATATTTGGGACCAAAGGCCAAACAAAGAGTGTGTTTGAAGAACTTACTGACTTCTCTCTGTCAGTTTGTAAAATCACTGCTTTTTCAGCTGACCATAATCTGAGCAGTTAGTTTTTAGTAAGAGTTATTTAAAAAGTTACTCAATACTTATTATAACAAAGCTTGCAGAAACATTATTTGCTAAAATAAATTTAACCACGTAAAAGTACAAGACAAGTGGTGTTTTCAATAATATACTGTTTGCTATTACCACAGGATGATATCTGAAATCTTTTCACTGTTTTACCACTAACAAATGCCTTTTTAATTCCAGATCAGTGTTGATATTCTAAAACCAGTCGAAGCAGAGTTTCAAAACACTGATTTGAGGGCGTTATGTCAGTTTCTCTGTAACTGAAAACTTACAATAATATTTTCTAGTTTTCTCTATTGGTGAACTACCTGCATAACTTGAACTGTTGATCAAGACAAAACAAGCAGTTTGAACAAGCTAATTTGGGCTTTGGGGAATTGCAAAGGTCATAGTTTTGGTGTTACTTGACATTTCATAGATTAATCACAAAAATTATCAAGAAAATAATTAGTAGATTAATTCATAATGAAAATGAACATTACTTTCAGCCCTTCGAGGCATTATCTCAACCATCCCATTATGGTAAACTCAACAACAGTGCTGAAGTATCCATGTTCTGAGGTCAGTAAGGAAGATACAAGTCATGAGACACCTCCAACAGAAGAAATGTTTACCTGAGTCATTTCAGCTGTCCTGCGGAGAAGCTGTGAGAAACGAACGATCGAGTAATCTCATTATTAAAAGCAATTTAGTTCCAAAGGTGTGGATCCAGCAGCACAAGCTCAAGTTTTTCACATGAATGATGTATCCACAGGTGATAATAAGCAAATTCCAATGAATGATTCAGTGGCTCATTAAATTTTGATGAGAGGACCCCATGGAGTCATTAGGAAGTCTTGAGACATTAATTCACCTACTAATCTCAGTTTAATCTATACCTAAAATAATCAAGAATACTAATTCATTATAATAACACGGTTTAACATATTAATCACAACCCAATTAGGATCTAGAGCCCAGCTGTTCACTTAATGAGGAGGTGCCCACCCAACATCAACTATATGTACCCACACATAATTAGATTAAAGTTTTTTCAGTTCACACACCAAGCCAATCAGTCGGATTAGAGTTGACAAAGGGAACCAGCTGTGGCATTAACATAGGCAGAAATTCTGCAAAACTCAACAGACTGACACCCTTCGCATTCTGTAAGATAAAAATGGAGAGAACCTGGAACTGGGGCTTCCCATACTATAACTAATAACTTGCTTAAAAGTGCACCTTAAATGAAGTAGTTTCACGTGACTGTCCAACAATGCTGGTTTACTTTTGTTCTCTTCAGTTCCTTAAGGGCAGTGTCTTAGTCATGTGCAATGGCGGGGGCTAATTCTTAATATGCATTTCATTGGTGTAGAACAGGGGTTGGCACTTGCTGTATATTGGTTAATGTTGATTTGGTTTACCAGCAAAGGCTGTAGTAGCAGAGTAGGGATTTCTGGCACAACTTTACCTACTTCCAAAGTGCACAGAGAAGGGAAAAGGTCTAAAGAGGTCAAAAGCCCAACAACACTGCTAGTAAACAGAACAACTTTATTGTCAGACCAAGATGTTTTGGCTTGGGGCCTTCAACGGGGTCATCACAAAACAAACCACAAAGAATATTCAGACAAGATGGGCATGGAGCAAAAAATGTGATGAAGCACAAAAATATAAAAAAAGACAACCAATCACATACATGCACATACAAATCAGCCGAAAGTGCAACCACACCACACCACAGATGGACAGAGCACATGGGAAGCAGCTTCAGGCCAGTCACTAAACTGGCACAGGGGCCGGTGGACTGCCCATCAGTGGACATGGGGGACACCATACCTGGTCCACAAACAGAAGACGTGCATTTAATGGCCAGCACTCATGCTTATATAGAGGAGGTCCTGACCCAAAATGTGCTATGTATGTGCATGGATATGATTCATTGCCTTTTCATTTTTTAATGGCTTTGCTTCATAATTATTAAACAAATATTAAGTGAGTGATCTTGAGTGTTCTTTTTGGTCTGTTTTGCAATGAATGCCAAAATGTGTTGGTGCAATAATAAAGTTAAAAATTGCTTTATTGAAACAAAATAATTTTCTCTTTCATTCATGTTCATTAAGTTTAGATGGTTATTCAATATCCATAGCCCTCCAGCATCTATTATCTTTTTCTGTAGTTCTGGATATTAGCTCCTCTTCTTCCTCAAACCTCAAAGATGGCGTCCAACAAGAGCCACTTTTCAGTCCATTCCATATAATGTTGCAGTCCAGTAAAAACCACATATCTCCAAAACATCAGCTTCTCCTGAATTAAGAAAAACTGCTCTGTTTTCAGCCTTTTACCAATGTATTTTGTTTCTGTAAACCATTTTTCACAAAGCTGTTTTTAAAATACGGATCTGCCGAAATGACAACCCCTGGGATCTGCCCCAGGACAGCTCTAGTAATAAAACAGTTTCATTAATTTCCTCAGCCAATAAAAACGCATTTAATCCTTCAGTCTCTCATAAAAATAAATAAACAAAAACAATATTGCCAGTTCTGCAATGGTTTTCACAAGTGGTGACAATGTGCTCCCACATGGGCCAGGGGGAGAAAAAAAAGAAGAAGAAGAAGAAGAAGAAGAAAGGCCACATTATTTAGCAGCATCAAGTCACTCGCTGTTATGCTGATTATACATCGATTTACGTTCTCTGAAAACACCAGGCTTGAAATGACAATGATACAGACGTCTCAAAATTTACTGTAGCTTAATCTGAAGGAGATGGAAATTCAGTTGTCTGGACCCTCCATGGATACATACTGGTGAATCCTTTTACTATATTCAGTTGAATACAATAGAAAGAGAAGATGTCCGCATTCAAACTGATAAACTTTATTGTTTTCTTGTATATGTACACTCATTCTGAATTTGATGCCTTCAACATGTTTCAAATAAGTTAGGACGGGGACATGTTCACGTCTGTGGTACATCAACTGTTCTTTTAACAACACCCATTAAGGGAGTTTGGGAACTGAGGACATTAACTGTTGAAGCTCTGACACTGAACTTCTTTCCAAGTCTTGTTAGATATACGACTTCATATGGGGTCTCCATTTTCATATTTTATCCTTCATAATGTGCCACATATTTTTGTTAGGACACAGGTCTGTACCACAAGAGGGCCAGTCAGGCACCACACCCTTTTGCTACAAAGCCACACTGATGTAACATGCACAGTGTTATCTTGTTGGAATAAGCAAGACAATGTAGCATATGTTGCTCGAAAACCTGTATGTACCTTTCAGCATTAATGGTCCCTTCACAGATGTGCAAATTACTCATCTCATGGGCTTAAACGCACCCCCAAACCATTACAGATGCTGGCTGTTGAACTGGGTGCTGGTAAGAATCTGGAACATTCCTTCCTCTTTAGCCCAGAGGACACAACATCCATGATTTCCAAACACTATTTGAAATGTGGACTCGTCACATACAGCCGCCTTTCTGTATGTTGTTGATCTAGGGTTTTATTTAGGGTTTTTTTTTTACTATTTGAAGATGATCTGTAACATCCTTTATACAATTACGTTAGTTTTTAAGGCAGTGCAGCTTGAGGGATCAAAGATCAGAGGGGATTCAGTGTTGGTTTTCCGCTTTGCCCCTGACATGCAGAGATTTTTCCAGATTCTCTGAATGGATTGTAGGTGGTGAAATCCATATCCATGAAATCCATCCTTGTATACCGAAAAAGGAAGTGAAAGTCACTTTCTTTTTTGAATGATATAATATCTCAGAAATAATTATGTTAAATGATATTACTTTCAAGGAGCACGGTGGTGCAGCTAGCACTGTCACCTCACAGCAAGAGGGTTCCAGGTTTGAACGTCTGCACTCCGGCTTGCTCCCGCACTCCCAAAAACATGCACATTAGATTAATCAGCTACTCTACATTGCCCCTAGGTGTGAACGTGTAAGCATGTGTGGTTGTCTGTCTGTATGTGTCAGGTCTGCGATTGACTGGCGACCAGTCCAAGGTTTACCCCGCCTCTCGCTGTTGTCAGCTGGAATAGCCTTCAGCCCCCCGCAACCCTGACAGATAAGAGGTATAGAAAATGGATGGACGGATGGATGTATAGATATTACTTTCATTTTAAGACCATCTTATTACACTAATATAGTGACAACATAATAGCATAATAATGCAAGTACAGCCTTTCAAATGACAATAAATTTTCAATTCTTAATAGTAAATGCAATATAAATAAAATAAAACCACACAACCAAAACAACAAATAAAATGGATTCTCAGGCTCTGTTAACAAAAACTGCTAGCCATGGCCTCAAGGTTGGAGGAGCAGCTTGTGATCGGAAGGTCGCTGGTTCAATTCCCCCACCGGAGGGGCAGGAAAAATTTGAGTGTGGTGGAGTGATTCATGTGAAAAATGCTCCCCCACTCCATTAGCTGGCTGATGCCCTTGAGCAAGGCACTTAACCCCCAACATCCCTGGGTGCTTGATGCAGCCCACTGCTCCTGTGTGTGTTTCACTGCATGTAATTTGCTGTGTGTTGCATATGTGTTCAACTAAGGATGGGTCAAATGCAGAAGACAAATTCAGTGTGTGTATGTAAAAATACATATACGGCCTATAAAGCGATTCTTAATTCTTCTTAATTAGAACAAATATTAAACATTTGACACAGATGTAAGTTATTCAGTCCTTAAGAGGCACTTTTTTGTTGGGTCATGTTCTGAAGTCAACATCCTTTCAAGGATGTCCCTTTCATACCCAGTCATGATACTATCACCTGTTGTCAGTGAAGCTGTTTGCCTGTGAATCTATCCAGACAGGTGTTTTTGAGCCATACACGACCTTCCCAGTCTTTTGTTGCCCCTGTTACAACTTGTATGAAACGTGCTGACATCCCAGAATAAGCACATATTTACAAAAATCATGCTGACGCCCACCTGGAGTAAAACATTATATATATCATCTTGGTACTGTTTTCAATTGAATATATGCAAAAAAAAAAAAAGCAAATAATCACATTCTGTTTTATTTATGTTTTACACAAAGTTTAAACTTTTTTGTAATCAGGGCTGTTGTAGCTAATAAAGGTGACAATGGTGACGCGTTTAAATGTTACTTCAAGTTAATACATTTACAGCCCAGAACAAAGTGTATACATGCATTCAGAAATTGTAATGGTAATTAGGACATGCTAATTACCAGTCATGCTGTGTTTCAGCTCTTAGTCCATTTGGAGAAAATCATTTACTTCAAGTTATCCGTCCAAAATAGTTGGAAGTAGTGGGCAGCCACAGCTCAAGACTCAAAGACCACCACCACTTTTGAGCGTATTTTTAAGAATAATAGTAATTCTGATACCTTTATGCAGTCTTTTGCTGAGGAGGGATACTAAGATATACCTCTTACAAGGAAACAATTTTTTGTTTGCTAAACAAGGAAAGGTGGCATATGCATTATGGGCTCAAAAACACAGTTAGACATGCCAAACCACAGAATCTGAGCTAACCTGTGCTCTTTTTGACAAATTGGCTGCATAAAGCACAATTCACTTCTGATGCTTTGTTTGTTACACCAGAATAAATTGTCTTTCCAACCTCCGGTTCCTTTTATTTGCCAAGTGGGCTCACGTCAATGGAGTTGGCTCCATGTGAAATTTGTGAAAGTTCTATATGCTGCAAATAACACCTGTATTCATTCAGTGTCGATGTGGAATTCATATTAGATCATACTTCTGATATGTTTCCTACCATAAAGACAGTAAATAATAGTTACAAATAGCCATTTTTGTTGTTTATATTATAAATACACTTACCAGGTGGGACAAGTACATGTAGCTGACCTGTGCATTTGAAAAATAATTCATATTTTTGGGAATTTCCCTCTGGCCAATTGGTGACACAAGCCTCGTTCACAAATGCTGCAATGTCACAATATTTCTACCAACAGACAGCAGAGGAATTCCAGTTGACCCAGATGGCAGCACTTCTCTTCTACTGTCAATTTTATATTATCCTGTTATTTTAAAAAATGAGTAAGAGAAAAATAAGATTACCCTGCAGCTATTTCAGGAAACACAGAACATTGATCTGTTCTTACCCAAATGATGGTCACCACCTTAAGATTAAATTTCTGCATAATAACGCTTCACAAGTGAAGCCACACACACATCAGATGATCCATTATCTCTTCTGTGACTGGTAACAAAAAGGCAACAAAACTCATTACGCCGTGTGTTTGGATACACGATTCATAGCATGGTACAAAGACAAATATTCATGTGTATTTAATAACAAGGTTCCTTAACTTCTCACTTCTCCTCTTCTTGCTCTTGTATAGCTTTAAAATCCTTATGCTGAGGTAATACTGTGTGCTGTGTTCATACTAATGAAAGCGTACAGGTGGCAGCCACCATGCAGAGCCTGCAGCAGAGTCTCACCTGTGGAGTTGTTACTCTGAAGGATGCTCCTGTTGTGGGGGTGGCAGGTCGTGGAGAGATGTTGTTCTGGGCCTGAGCCTGAGCTTGAGCCTGAACTTGAGCCAAAGCCTGCTGAGGAACCATCACCAGCTGGCCCAATTCCGTCCGTACCAACACCATCCCTGAAGGATCACAGGTAACATTCATTAGAGGACACACTGTGACAACATAGTCACTAAAAGGCATTTAAACCAGCTGCTAGCCAAATGCTGATATATATTCTTGGATGTAGATGGTAGGACTTGCACAGATAACTAAGCATCATCCGTATGTTCCAGCAGGTGAATTATGACTGAAAACAAGAATGCATAACAATCACTGCTTAACCTGCAAAGCCACTTCGACACAGCTTCAAGATTAAAAAATCAAAAGTAAAAGATGTGGTAAATAAGATCATTTGATTGCCAGACTAAATGGCAATAAACAGAAACTATCAAGTAGGTTATGTCAAGAGCCCTGGGATTTAATGGTGAATGAGCTTATGCAGTGGGACCTGAAAATATCTGTTTCCGATTGGCTGGGAAGTGTCTGTTAAAATCATAACAGGACACCTTGAGTAATCCCACTCAAATGTTCAGCTACAGCTCTAAGTGAACCCTACCAAGGCCATAACAGACCTAACCACCAGTTAGACTGACTATAAACAAAATAATGAGCTACACCATGGTCTAAACTTGAGGCATTTTAATACAGAAAATAACAGACCCCTCATCAACTGTTAATTTCATATATCAGGACAACCCAGCGTGTATTATTGTTTACTTCCTTGCCCTAGAACACCGTATACAATGCTGTTTCCCCAAATTAATATTCCAAGAAGAGATCTAGACCTTGCTGGGTATTACAGTATCAGCTGAAGGTCAAGATGAACTGTTTCATTACACATTTGTTTACCTTTGCAAAATTTCTAATCTTCTAAGTAAAAAAACACCTGAGATAGAAAAATGTTGTACCGTTTGGCAGATAGAAGTACAGGATTTCACCATTGATTAAAAAAGTGGAATAGGAGTTTACTTGGTGTACTTTTATAGTTTACTTAATGCTTTATTGATATTTGATTTATTCACACCGTAAGTAATTTTGATGATTAGAGAAGCACTTTGAAATGCTTTACAATCTTGGAACAATATCTACGCCCAAAAAGCCCCCCCCCCCCCTTACACGCAGCCAGCTGATGTGACCTAACCCCCAATTAGGTCCCCGGGCGCATGACAGTGGTAGCCCTCTGCTCCTGTGTGCATGTGTTCACTACATTAAATTTACTGGGTAGTGTGTTCAACCAAGGATGGATTAAATGCACAGGAAAAGTCAGTATATGTAAAATTATATACACTGGCCATAAAGTTGATTCACTGAATTGTACCATACAGTTGTCTTGGACCATCTTGTGGGACTCTGCACAGATTGAACGACTCTTGACGTCCGCTAGTGTCTGCAACTATAGGACATAACTTACTGTTTGTATGTACTATGGGTGAACGTTTCTAGTTGTTAATGTATTTGCACTGACACAAACACATATTCAACGATATTTTTTATATGTGGCAATGGAGACTCTTCAAATTATTATTCTTGAAATTGCTATTAGGAAACATGTCAACAGTTGAAATTAGGTGGCAGTCATTAGAATAGCTGTCATAATCTGCTTTGTTTACAACTTCGGGGTATGAATACCTATTCACCTATCATATTTCTTAGTGTTTTCACTGGAAAGAGTCCTATTTTTCTTCATTCTGAACTCATATAAGCATATAAAACAAATTCATCTGCTTTGGGAAAAGTGTGACAACATGGCCACATTAAAGTATCAGCTAAATGACTCAAATGTACACATACATTTAATTTGACACACTTTCAGTGCAATCTTCATGTAAATTTTGTAGTATTTCTTATTATCAATCTCATTATTGTGGCATTCATGTCATGTTGCAGTGGTGTTAAGGATGCTTGGTGTATATTTAATGCTTTGCACAGCTCAGTTGGCACATCACAGCACCAACATGGCAAGGTGAAGCGTTTGATTCCCCAGGTGGCCATGCTAAAACTCACAGTTCCTCAGCAACAGGCACATACAATAAACAGTGTGTACACAGGACAACGGGAAAGCTTCCCCAACACATTCAGACAAACATGGTTGCGAGAGCAGGATGCCACACATGCACAATCTCTTCATATTGAAGAGAGTCAAACAAACATTGTATCCTACTGACAACCATGTAAGGTTAACACAGGTGTAAACAGTGGCTTCTTGCTGTTCTCCTTCCCCTCCTGCAAACCTTACCCGGTGGGATGGTAAACCCAGGGGGCAGCTGAATAGTCGTCTGCTGTTGAGGTGGTCTGACAATCAGCTGGGGGGCTACGATCCTTTGAGGTGCTGTAAGTCCAGGACGGGGTTGAGACTGTGTGCAGGTGGCCACAGCAGGTGCTGGGGAGGGGGCTGTGGGCCTGATCATGCTAACAGTGGTAGTCACTGATGTAGTTTGACCAGTTCCACATACAGAACTTGTTGCCACCCCTGTAACACACGCAGCAGATGTGACAGAGCTCAGAGGTTGGGTTACTGTTGTAGTTGTGGTAGCTGCTGCTGCTGCTGCTGTAGTTGTTGGTGTGACAACACAAGGCGCGGGGGGCACAGTGTTTATTACAGAATTGACACTACCAGACTGGCTTGACATTACAATTTTGGATTGACAATCGCCTGTTTTGGAAGCCCCGGTGTCTGTGATCGTTTTGCCGTGGTTCCCCTGTGAAGCTGAAGAGGTGACGGGTCCTATGCGAGTGCCCTGCTGGACCAAGGCCGACACACTGGTCCCGCTCCCGTTCTGGGCTATGCTCGCTACAATATGACTCGGGAGTCTATGCAAAGCAATGGTAGGGGTCCCCCGGTCGAGCGCGATAGCCGACTGACCTACGGGGAGGTTAGCGTTAGATAAGGTGAAAGTCGAAGTGTTGATAGAGGATGTCACCGGTCGAGTAGAGTTCTGTGTAGTTGCACTGGCATCCACGGGGCTAACGTTTTCAGCCATCGCTGTGTTGCTGTTCCTTCTCGTCGTTACAGCTGCGCCGTTCAAACTCTTTATCCGAGCCGAAGCGCTCCTCCGTGGCGTGGTTATGCGTTTTCTCGGTGGGCTAGCTTCCGTCGGCGTCTCACTCGTGCCCGGGTTAACCTTAGACCCCCGACTGGATGTGGTGCTGATGCTGGCTGGCGTAGATGTCAAAGTTGACACACCAGATGCAGCCAGTGTTGTGATGGATGCTCTATGTGACTGCGACCCGCCGCTGGTGGCGTTAACACCGGCAGCCGAAGTGGTGGAAGGCTCGCCAAAAGAAGGGGTACAGCCCAGAGAAGGAGATGTGGAACTTTTATCCGGGCTAACGTCTTTGGAGTTGATCTCCTGGCGCATCTCAGGTTTATTACGCCGTCCTTGTTGTTGTTGTTCTAGTGTTGTGGTGCCCACTGGAGCTGGTAGCGTTTTTCCTAAGTGATGGTTAGCGGGGGCCACTGAGCCAGCGCCTCCGTTTTCGTCTGTTTTCCCTGCTGGATTGCTCTGGCCAGCAAGCTGTGACTCCAATGAGCCCACTAGGTCGCTCACGGCTTTTTCATCCACCTCTGAAAAGAGCATATCTTCCAGGGGGTCGGAGGCGCCCGCCATCTCTGATCACAGATAGCTCATATATTTTTTACAGTGCGCCTGCGTGTTACTGGGCATTGTGGGAATGAATCTGACGTCATTAGATGAGGGGGGCGTCCTAGTTGTACTTTTCATGATTTTTCTTCAACTCTAATACAATCAAGTATAGTGAATGCATGTTGTAATAGTACAATGTAGCTAAGTAACGATCACAAACCTGGATAGGTGTCACCTGTGATGTATTTTCTATTTGTCTGTGGTGCACCGATTACAACGAAAATCGAGGATTTTCATGTGCTCGAAACAAATTATGCGGTATGCACATATTCTGTATTTGAAAATGCATTATCCAGCGATATGGGGAAGGGTGGGGGTGGCCGGCCTGTGTAATATCGCGATATGATAGAATGGCCGAATCTCAGTCCTGTGTCAAGCATCCTATGATTAAATATCTCAGCTTCTTCCTTCAATTGGAAATCCCCGTAAAAGCAGACAAAACTTCTCGTGTAGTCTTGGTACTACTAAGTTCACCGTGTTTTCCCCAAATTAACCTTTTCCGTTAATGAGAAGTGATGACAGTGGCAGGAAGAGAGGGCAACTTTAGAAGAATAAGGCACAGCCCTTTTCCCATCAGCCTTAGCGGCGAGCGAAGGAAAATGAAAACGGCCATGTCGTGGTAGAAAATCAGTCTGGGAACGAGCAAGTCTCATTTCACAACGTAACTTACTGATTCATGTGATGTAGCATTAAACTATATCTCTGAAAGTAAAAGATAAACCATCTCTTTTGACAGAAAACAGATTTCGTGAAAGTAAGTGCGTTTTTATAACCGGGAGACAAACATGAGCGGAGGAGGAACGCCATACATTGGTAGCAAAATTAGCCTAATCTCCAAGGCCGAGATTCGCTATGAAGGAATTTTGTACACCATTGATACTGAAAACTCGACAGTAGCTCTTGCTAAAGGTAAGTTCAGTAAGTAAAAGGTGGACTGCAGTACTTAGAAAGGGTTATTCCGTGGTTCATTAAAGTGTTGAGCGATGAGATAACTCAAATCAGTATCAGCGCAGTTAGCTATGTTAGCTAGCTTCGAAGCTAGCGAACAGTTAAACGCTGTAGGCGCAGTAGTTAACACTCTGCTTCCTTTGTTTACTCTGTGTTTGGGCTGGCGTGAAATAACTGGTTCTCGCTGCTGAATACACCTGTAGAAAGTAAATCCTTTCTTACCATCGTTTACTATACATGACTAACTGAAGTTTTAGTTTAGGTTAGGGGTTATTATTTAAGTTCTGATTTTTGAAGTGTGGTGAATTAACGCAGATAGCGTCAACACACTCAAATCTTAATATTATATAAAGTTAAACCTTTTAGTGACCCGTAATAGTTGAGTCTCCCGAGTTACACTCGGGATCATTTGGCCTTATTATACTGTGTTGTTAGATGCCTTTTTAACATCTGACAAGGCAAAGAGATCACCTCTCAAGTCCCCGAACAGTTGACTCTGGATCATTTACAGTTCCTTGGATAAAAAATGTGCAAATAAAATATTATTTAACTATTTGTAGTAATGAAGAGTATAGTATACCAGCACTGTGATAGACAATGGGCGTTAAATTTGAACATATTTTCCGATGCTAGGATCTACATTGAGGGACAGATCTGCTTAGTTTCAATGCAAAAAAAACCTAATGGATGTGGAGTAATATAAATTGTCCTGTGAATTTTCCCCACAGTTCGCTCTTTTGGAACTGAAGACCGGCCCACCGACAGGCCTATTCCACCTCGGGATGAAGTGTTTGAGTATATTATCTTTCGAGGAAGTGACATTAAAGACCTGACAGTGTGTGAGCCACCCAAAGCCACTAGCTGCCTGCCTCAGGACCCTGCCATAGTTCAGGTAGGTTGATTTGTATGTATTTTGTGCTATAAATAGCCATATATGTGTCAGTTTGTTTCTTGTTCTGTGTATTAAGTCCAAGCAAAACTTTCAGCACTTTTTAGGGGAATTTCTTTGGGGGGGGGGGTGCATTGTATATCCTCATTCATAGTCGTGGGACATTAGCATAAGAGAGAGCCCCCGTTGAATGTTAGTAGTAACACCTGTGCGTTACCTGCAATGACAAGTCAGCATGTATGCTGCAAAAAAGGTATGCTCTTTTAGTTAGCCAAGAACACATTCTTTCCCCAAATATGTTCACTGTTAAATCATGCAAAATAGTACAAATAGATAACATGGACAGTTTTTTGTTTAGTTTTTTTTTCTTTGTTGGAAAGATAACCATAATTGTAAAATACTGTTAGTTAAGAACTCATAATGTGACAGATCTTTGAGAAATTTTACTTCTTTTGTTCTTACAGCTCCGTATCAATATTATATTTAACTACAGAGCATCAGCTGGTCCAACTCAGAAAGACCTTTTTCATGGCAAAAATTTGATTTACCACTGCAGGGAATGCACAAGTTAGGCTTGTACTGATATTAATACTAATGAAATGATTTTATCTAACTTGTTATTAGCGCTAAGATGTTTTACATTAATCTGCATGGTAGATGAGGGAATTTTGAATCCTTGAATCCAAACTAGTTTTCTTTTTGTCTCTTTTCTATGGTTCTGCCACCATTCGCCTCCGTTCTTCATGCGAACCAAAACTTTGCTCGCTATTCATAAGTGTGCTTAACATTATGGAAACGATTTGGATTGTGATATTTAAGATGAGCTAATAATGTGAAATGGAACATGATGCTGTGAAATTATCAACTTTATAAATTGTCCTACATCTTTTCCACAGCTTGCAGATAGGCTGTGTGTTATCTTTAAGCTCACCTTTGGCATGTGGGTAAATCCCATAATGTCCTCAAATACAAGATGTTACATTTTCCTTTGACAGTAAGACTGCAGTAAGTCATCCATGCTGGCATCTCACTGGTATGCTTTGACATAACCTCCCTCACCCTTCCACCACTTGCAGTCTCAAGTAGCCACAATTGGATGTCATTAATTATGGCTCATTTTATTTCAAAGCAACACGTGAGTGTAGCTCACCCACCAAAATAGAATTCATCTATTATTAATTGATGTTGTTAATTGCACCTGTGCTTGTCAAGTTATGACAAGTTGAAATGTTTGCTTTGAAGAAAGTGTATTGTTATGATTTGCAGAGGAGGACTCTAGCAAAGTAAATAATAGGTTATAAACACAGCCAGTCACATTTGAACCATAAGTTGTTTTTAAACTAAACATGAATATAGAATTCACTTTGCACTGATAACAGCTTGAACTAACAGTACAGTTTTACAACTGTGTCTAGATTCTGTACTTGAACACCTCCAACTCCATTGGTCAAAATGACTTCAATTAAATAGCTATCAGCTATGTGGCTGATACTTTTATTAAAATGATTACTGCTGTCATGGTGTCAGTAATCATAATATGTCTTTCTTATAAGCAAAAGGTGTTCTATTATCTCACAAGTAGGCCATGTAAATTTATGTGAAGTGAGTGTTGTCATCTTTTGTTGTTGTTGTTGTTTGTTTTTGTTGTTCTTTTTTTTAATGACTCTGTATTTGTTTCTGTAGTCATCAGTTGGAACCACCAGCGCTGCAGCAGCACCATCATTCCCATCAGCTGGGCCCTATGCTCCATACAACAGGGCTCCTGGCCCATCATACAATCAGTTTGGTGTTACACCCCTCGCAGCTCAGCAGTTTGGCTCTGCTGGAGCAGGAGGTAAGGATCAGTTCTTGTTCTTGTCATGGTTCCTGTTCCTACACAGTGATTTATTTTAGTGACAAAAATAATATTCAAAATGTTAATGCTTGTGTGAATCACCTGATGCAGAAACATCATATTTAAAATGCTGTGATATTAATTAAAGAGTCACTGAATGCTCCACGTATTGAATTATAGCCTATCAACATTGAATAATCTGAACCTGTGGAAATTAAATATGCAGGTAAAGTGTAAATACCTCAAAATTGTACTCCTATATAGTTCTTGAGTAAGGGGGAAAATGTTACTTAATTACATTCCATCACTGATTGTCATGGTTCCAAATATTAGTTTTGTTGATTATTAATGATTATTATCTGGCTCTGAAAAACAACATACCTGTCATAAAGCACTTTGCTTGAGAACCAGGGGCTTTAGCAGATTACTGTGAAGGTTAGAATAGGGCTGGACAATATGGGGGGTGGGGGGGCCTGAGCCTGAAAAACAGGTCATTCAGCAGCTAAACTTTAGAATTTAGTTTGACAGAACATTTAACTCTGCAAACAGAGGTTTTTCTGCCTTAACAAAACACTAGAAGTGAGTTAACTCGTCGCTTTAGTATAACGAGCTCTGTATAAAACAAACCAGTTGTCGACTTTCACCCCCCCATGCCCCCACCCCCACCAAGAAGAACATCAAATAGTCAGAATGTCCCTTTGCTGGTTCCTGCAGGGCGCACTAGTCCTCAGCTGGACGCTTTAACAAAGAGTTCCACTCTGGAGCAAGTGGTGCAGACCCCACCGTCAGCTGCCCCAGCACCACCTGCACCTGTAGGACAGAGGAGTCAGACGGGGGCGGCAGCCCCGAGACCCACCGGCACCACCGCTGGCAGCCAGAAGCCCCCGGACCTGCTGGAGCAGAGAAAAGGTAAGCATACCTTGTGGGTTTGTAGTCCTTAATATCTGAATCTGTACCTTGTCCGAACAGCTTAGCGGTGAAGTACACCGTTACTTCACCGTTGTGCTGTGTTAGACCCGTACCACTTTATTTTGAGTTAAATCAATGGTGAATGTTGTCTTTTGTCTGAAGCTCCTGAAGTCCAGAAGGTGTCACAGCCAGATAATGAGCACGGAACTGTTGAAAACCGGGATCCTAACAGGCATCAAGCTGCTGGTAAGTAGTTTTACAACTTCATAATATCCATCAGCACACTTAATTACAACCACTAAAATGCTTGTTTTCAGTACTTGTATCCATAATAGTAATACACCACAATTTTTTGTGAGTCATGTCATTTGTTTCTTTGCTGAGGAGATGTCTGATTGTTACCATGGCCAGTGTCCTATGTTCAAGGAGAAAAAACGTTTTTTAATATTTCTGTTTTTTTATTGTTGTATTTTCATTCCGTCAAAGTCAAAAGCTGTTTGGAAGATGATGTGTGTTTCATTTTTCTGTTTATCTGAACTGTGAGGTTAAAGTGCTGACAATCAGCTTTAAAGCAGCATTTGCAAAAATTGATCTTTTAGTTTTTTGGGGGTTTTTTTGCAAGCTGTAAGCAAACACACACACACACACACAAACTCAAGTGATGTGTGCACTTTTAAAAAACGTGCAGAATTTTCATGGACAGCGTGGATGTATTTACTGATGTGGTCAGAAACGTTTACACTCAGGTTGGTCTTCGGCTGCATGGAGTCATGCAAAAGGACAGCGCTCATCACCCGGGTCACAGTCCCTTGCATCTGAGCTGCTGCAATTGTCGCTGCTGTCCTGAATCACTCAAAGCGCTGTCTGTACATCAAACCAATGTGCCATCTTCCAAATAAGGTTTACCTTCAAATAACTGAATTATGCTACAGTCTGCAGGGTATTTTATTATGTGTCCAGTGGGCATTTTCATTTTCATTTCAAAATGAAGCTGATATTCGGCACTGAAATCTTTGCGGCATGGTTTCATTTTATATACACTGTGTTTATATACACAGCTAATGCAAAACCGTCCCAATGTTACTGACTGTGCAGTTGGCCTACTTGTTGTTTGTTGTAGCTTCGTTGCATTTCATTTTTCCGTTGTTATCTCTTAGCTGCTGCTCAATCCAGCCGCCGTGGCCGTGCAAGAGGAAACCGCAGCAGAGGCAAAGTGAATGTGCGCAGGGACAGCCCGATGAAATTTGAAGAAGACTTTGACTTTGAGACCGCCAACGCCCAGTTCCACAAAGATGAGATTGACAAAGAGCTCCAGAACAAGCTCAAACTGAAAGGTAAAATGTCTTTGACACCGGCTACAAGTAATCGCCTATCAAAGCACTAAACAAAGCCCAGCTCCATTTTTAGGTCATTGCCCTCAGTCTCGATGGTCATCTTATTATAGGTTGACTCGGTTTTTACGGTGTTGTGAGTTTTACAAAATTTCTTGTGCACCACAGATGACAAGGTCCTGAATGGAGAAGAAACGGCTGACTCAGAACATCTGGCCAATGAGGAGGAGGCGGCTGTGATAAACACGTGTTACTATGACAAGTCCAAGTCCTTCTTTGATAACCTGTCCTGTGATGACTCGAGGTACTTCAAAATGTCCACAGTTCAAATTCACTGATTTTAAAAACGAACTTGAATCTAGTGTGATGCTGTATGATTGCTAACACTTACAGCTGTGTTCACACTCATAGCAGCACTGCTTCAGAAATGCTTGGTGTGTATTGTGATACAGCTACACATAAGAGATTAAATATCAAGCAGCAAGTCCAGTTCATCACACCCGAGGCAGGATCTTAAAGTCCTGGGAAGGCGTCATACAGTAAAGCAGCAGAATTAACAAATTATTAGCCAGCAGGTATTATTCTACCTGAACATGCATGTGATTGGCTTGAGCTTTGTTGAAACAAACCAGGGGGCTCTGTTTGTGAACTGGACCTGTTAATACAGTGGAAAAACTCAAGGGTTTTTTTGTTTTTCTTCTGTTTTTTTCTCTCTCAGTAAATCGGGCGAAAGAGGATTTTCAAGGTAAGTCGCATATTTTCTAAACTCAGGTGAAAGCTATCATGAAGACTAAACATCAAAATGTCTTTCATGTTCGATTATATTTATGCATTTGCTCTACAACTTTAACTTTCCATCGAGGCTCCACATGTTAAGGATGTACCTGTAGCGTACTACATAATGTATACACAGACAAAGCCTCATTGAATGTATGTTTAAAGGGTTTCTTTAACCCCAAACAACTGATCCTGAATGGTGTGTGTGTGTGTGTCAGGGAGCGGAGGCCGACTTGGGCAGAAGAGAGACGAATGAATTCGGAGACATTCGGCATCCCTCTGAGACACAATCGAGGAAGAGGGGGGTTCCGTGGCCGAGGCTTCATGGGGCCCCGCGGAGGCCGAGGGCGACCTCTGAGCAGAGGATCGTTCGGGCCGCCCCGAGGTGCCCCACCTGGTTTCAGGGGCGCGTTCAGAGGTGGCAGAGGAGGCCGGGATTTCTCCGATTTTGAGTACAGGGTAGATTATTAAAACATATTGTTCAAGTGCAGTATGTAGGAAAAGAATATAGATGTTTGCTCTTAACTTTTGTTTTTTGTTTTGTTTTGTCTTCCAGAAGGATAACAAGGTGGCTGCATAGTACTGCAGCGACGGATTCACAGAGAATTGTAGCTCCTGATACTGAAATGATTCCTGTTGAAGAAGTTGTTTGCTCTCAGCATTTGACACAAAGAATGAAGTCATCCTCTCACTCACCAGCACTGGGGTCGCCTCCTTTACATCAGGGGGTGAGAGTGCACCTCCCTTTTCTCCGCTGTGAGAAAAGGGCT
This sequence comes from Scatophagus argus, assembly GCF_020382885.2. Classification (NCBI taxonomy): domain Eukaryota; kingdom Metazoa; phylum Chordata; class Actinopteri; family Scatophagidae; genus Scatophagus; species Scatophagus argus. Next base: position 7,544,618 of record NC_058493.1, read on the forward strand.
TTTTGTTTTGTGCCCCGGCCACCAGATTGACAAGAGCATGTGTAAATACCGTGCTTTGGAGTAATTCTGTATTTTTGCATAAATCAAGTTCATTTCTTACTGAAGTTTGAGCCTTTGATATTGAAGGCTGTATGCAGGAATCCCACTGATACTGTGAGTGGATCACAGTTCATGTGATCAATAGCTTTATTTTCTCTTGGTTTTTGATATCATGACGTGTGTTGGCACCAGAACTCACTGCATTTCCTGCTGCTTCATGTCTGTTTGTGTTCGGACTTTGGTTGCCATTTGTTCAGTATTTTCGCCCAGTTTGCAAAATTTCTTTTTTTTGAACATCCATAATTTCTCATTGAAGTAGGGATTTCAAAGCCAGCTGAAAGATACAAAATCAAAATTGAGTATTGTAATAAAAGAATGTATATTGGGGGCCATCTTCACCTTTGAGAACTGGCAACCTATCCAGGGTGTTTCCTGCCTCTGGCCCAGTGTCAGATGGTTTCAACACCAGCCACCCCCCCCCCCCCACGGCCCTCAAAATGATGATTTTTGGCTCTCCAGACAGACTTTTAGTTTAGATTAAAGAATATACATGTATTCAGTATCTAGAAAGCCCTGAAACCTTCCACATCAGATGAATTGTTTCTGTTTGTAGGTGAACCTCTGGGGGCCTGTTGAAAGCCTAATGCAGGCCATCAGTAGGATCCAGTCTTTGGATTGACATATGGGTTTACAGCATTAGCCTTAGAAGTATTTGTTCACTGTAGATTTTCTTTGATCGGGTCTGTTTTTTATAGATGACTAAAGAAAGTGCATTCCCATGATTTGTGTCTGTGAAAGAGGAGCATCTGTTGCTATCAGTGCTTTACGCAGTTGTTCGAAGGGAAAACCCTGAGTTTATTCAGGCAGAACTCGTTGTCAGAAAGGACCTTTATCAAGTTATATTTGGACATCAAATACTCTGCTATTTTGCCAAAAAAGAACATGTGAGCATTTGGTTGACCAAAAGTAAGTGACAGCTCATTTCAGAAGTACCTGTTAAATCTACCTTTCGATGTCCAAAACGTACTGAGCCACCTGTTAAATGTGTTGTTTTTTTTTGTTTTTTTAAATCAAACCTTTGAATTGTCTTACAGTTACAGTCGTCATCTGTGTTTGTTAGCTGTTTCACTGCAAAACTGCGTGCTTGCAGTGTTGTAGGGTTCGTTGTCTAAATGGGAAATATTGTAAATGGATTAAATGATGTCTCAAAATTTACGTTTCAATACAAATTTCTGATCGCTATCAGCCATCGGGCTTGTTTGCAGCTCCTCTTGTTGCAATGTTGTCAATGTGAGTGTTCTTTGGAGTAAATTTATTTTTTTGTACTAACTTGTGAACAAAGGGACAAGAGCTGGGTGTGATTCCAGTGTATTGGGGGGAGGTGGGATTTTTTTTTTTTTTTTCGTTTTTGACTCTGATTTGTTAGTACTTTAGAGACCTCGGAGTACTTTTGCCTTCAGGGTGGTGAACTTTTTACAGCTGTCCCTTTAACTTAAAGGTTACCTTTTGACAAAAGTATTGATAGCACTACAGAATCAAAGTAGATCCTTCTCGTCAGCTGTGGCTGTTCAGGGCAAAGCAGCCCAGTTGAAAACGTGCTGTTTAACTGGATATTGCACAGATTGCTAACCACTGCATGATAGCCGTAGGAACCATCACTTTATACAGGCTTTCGCAATAACCAGCAAGACTGAATTAGAGACAAAATGTATTACTGAACTATTAAAAACTGACGCATTTTCATATGTTTGTTACTCCTTCCAGTCAGTGGAATTGTAAACCAGGAATTGTTTTCTTGACAATATAAACAAAATTGAGTTTTTACGTAAAATAAAGACTTGTACAATATACATGTCTCTGTTATTTTGAATCCACGTTTCTGAATTTTCACAGCAATGCTACTTCTTCAGATTATATCTCCCAGAGTTTCTCCCAATATTCCCCTTGTCTTTGTGTTGAAACATCCCAGGAACATCTCAGGAACTTTCCTGTTTGGACACACATTTTAAACTGATCTTACAGTGTCCTTCAGCAGCACGAAAACATTGCTTTAATTGCTTCTTAAAATGCAATAGAAGACAACATCCCATTGGTCCACTCAGTGTCACCATACGTGTTTGGGACTAATTGTTTTTCTTACATTTACAGAATCAATACAAGTTGAACAGGTACAGTTGCAATGAATCATTTTTTTTACTTGATCTACATAATAAATAATTTGCTTCAGGCATTTTTGACATGTGACAGGAAAAGTTGAAATTGTGAAATTCAAAACATTAGAAAGGGCTGCGCTCTTTCAGCTTGACTTGTTTCCACTGCGCAGTAACATGACGCGCAGTGCAGCAGAGCCATCGTTAATCATGTTGTTTGGGCTTTTCCTGTTTTGACACGAAAAGGGCCAATTACCATCCTGCAATAAATCAAGTCTCTTCGATGAAATACTGAAAGTAAACTCTTTAAATATAGTATTTACCAAATTATAGCTTGCCACTCATTACCTGTAACTGGATTGTAAAGTACAGTTTCAGTCCACTGTCTCCTCAAAGTGCACCCAGACAGTAAACAAGCGTGGTTAGAGGACTTGTCACACAATAATGTCAAAGAAAAGAAAAAGAGTCTTCGGTGAGTATATTCTTTGTTTTCCAACAGCATGTCTGCGACCAAATGATGTGAATGGAGAAGAGCTTACAGTGTTATTAACAGAAAACATCAAAGTAATGTTTTAATTAGTGCCCTCATTGTGACTGTAAGCTATTGTAAGTGTTGTGAGGGATACTGGGGAAATTCTTCCCAGGTCCACAACTGCTCCTGTGTCACTTTTTACATTTTGGCCTTGGGGTGGCACAAATGCACCGTTCATGGACGTGTTCAAAATGCAAAAGCTCGTTCTGTGGGGCTGAATGTGCTGGTTGATTTAAGTTGGTTAGTTAGATAGGTGTTTTTTTGTGGTGTTTGCTGAAAGATCGGGTGGGGTCACCTGAAATGCTAGAATTCATGCTATGGGACAATCAACGGAGTCAAGATTGGACATTTTAGGTTGAATAAAATAAAGATGACGAGACTTCAGCTCTCCAGAAGGTGGCGATAATACCAAAAGTATGACACGGCCGTCGATTAATATAGTCGACGAAGAAGAAGACGACAGTAAAAGAGGAAGAAGAAGAAGAAGAAAACGAAGAAGCGTTCGCTAGCATACATAAGCAAGTATCATACCAAGTGCAAGTTAAAAAAATGTCCATTGTTTTTGTGCCAAAGAAACTACGAGGGACGGCAAAAATTAACCAAGAGACAATACAAAGGGTAAGACATTAGTGGAGGATTTTAACGCTGCGGCTAAGTAGCTGTTAGCTCATTCACGTAAATTAACCTGTGGTGTGAGCGTTAGCTTTTAGCCACTAGCTAGTTACTTTATCCGTTTATCCATTCACTCGCTCTTCGTTTGCATTTGATTAGGTTTGGTGAATTCGAAAGCGACATTATTGTTTCCAAGAATGGTTAAATCCTGTTAAGATTAAATAACTGATTAATGTATGTTATTCGAGTCCGTTCATGTTTTTGTTTTCTCTGTCCCAGTTGCTGGATGAAAACGACCAGTTAGTTAGATGCATCACCGAATACATGCAGAAAGGACGAGCAGTGGAGTGTGTACAGTAAGTGGAAACAAACCTAAGTGCTCTGCTACGAATTTATCTGAATGCACAGTAAAGTTGTAGTGGATACAGCAGAATTGTAACGTGTATGTGCGAGGCTTTTCCAACAGGGGGTTTTCAGCTGCTTATTTTCTGATATTTCCATCAGATATCAACAGTTCCTGCACCGCAACATCGTCTATCTGGCCACCATAGCTGATGCCAGTTCAGACAACACACCCCCCTCTTCAAATGTAAAGACAAACCACACAAATCATTAATGATTACTACAGTAATGATACAGTTATTAGTAGTATTCTGTAGTTGCTTATTCCTATTACCGATGTTGTTTCTGTTTCCAGTCTACATCTAATGAAACCTCAGCCTCCACACCAGCTGTGAACGGGCACGAGGGGACGTGATGTCAGTGGAGTGGGGATGTATCGTCAGCTTTTGACACAAAACTGGTTTTACGTCACATGAAAATATATTTTTGTTACTGTTTTCAGTAATGTTGTCCATTTCGGGAGCACTGGTGTTTCAGTTCAGCAATGTTATAGTGTTTATATTAAATCAGTGAATACAAATTGTGCATTAAAAATATTCTATTTGTAAAAGTTCGTTCTCTTTGTTTTTGAATTGTTTCAATACAGAGATGTTATCACTGCACAGGATATCTGATTGTATGAGATGTCTTTAACGGAAGCATTCAAGGAATAAATAAGCATCTTGTCAGCAGAAAAACATCAAAGGCGGGATATTGAATTGCTAGTCATTTTTATTCATTTTTTTGCATTGCTGGTACACTTGGAAAGATTCGGTTGCCAGCTCAAGAGAACAATAAGCAACATAAGCCAAGCAGTCCCCCTTCATATCTTCTAGTAGGGCAACATTTTTTTATTTTTTTTTTTTGTTTGTTTGTTTTCTTTTGTAGAAGCCACTAGTAAACCATTTGACACAGCTGAGAAGCTAACAGTTACAGTCCAAGGTCTGTAATGATGTCTTTAAAAAAGGCTGCAACAGTTAGGGAGAGAACACAGACAAAAAGCAACAAACCCTATATCTTGATTGTGCAAAGCACATTAACTATAAAAAGATATATATTTATATGTATATACAGCAAACAATTCTCTGTAAACATGTTAAGTATGTTAGTTTTCTGAAAACATGGTGTCATTTCATAAATACAGGCAACATTGGCATCCGCAAACATCACAAAAAGTTAACATTCTGGGCTTTTAAATGCAGCCCATTGCCATAGAAACCGAAGAAACAAGGGCTTGAAAACACCCTCATCACACAACGTTTTAGTGTTTAGCATGGCATATTTGGTAACCTTTATAGATAGATGGTGTAGTTCAACTTTGTAGGAAAAAAATGTGCTTTTTCACATATTGGGAGGTGGAAAATAATGTTTTATGTAATATGCCTACAAGAATACTAACATACAGTAATGGTATAACATGTAAGAAAATACAAAAATAAGATTAATACTGTCAATAATTGTACAAGAAAAATATTGTATTGTTAAAGAAAAGCTAGGTTTATGGGAGTTAGTGTCAATCTGGAGCACACAACCGCCAATTAGAGAGGAGGAAATGAATGCGCTTCCGGGCGTGAAGATGTTCCCTACTGCTCTCGTCCAATAGGGTGCGTTAACTTCACCGTTAATCAATAATCTCAGACCGCCACATATCTCTTCAGCACCATTCATCTTGTGAACAACGCTTTGGTTGGAAATAATAGTCTGCAAGTGCTATCAATACCAACATGGCACATTGTTACTGCTATAATTCTTAACTCTGGTCAGTTGTTGAAAAAGTAGTGTATTTCGCTCAAATGACACCTCTGCAGTGACTTACTATATTTATGCTGAGCCTGCTCAAAGCCTCTTAATAAAAAGAACTAAATATTTATATTTCAACTTCAGTATTTTACAAGCTATGAAACAGTAGATGGTAGCTGTATTCTGAGTCATCGTGCGTGAGATTTGGCAGTTACAGCTATGTAGACACAGTATATTTATTATGGGCAGAATGAGAGCATTTCAAGCCCCTGCCCTCTTGTAATCCCCATCCTTTACACACACACACACGTTCAGCTGCAGAAGCAAGTGGGTGACGGCCGTGCACGTCTCCAGCTCTTGTCTGAGGATACGTCAGCTCAACAGACAGAGAAACGACCACTAGACTAACTGCTGCCCGCATGACACATGCAACTTTCGCAGTTAAAACATGGCAGTTCAAAAAGCTTCAAAATACGTCTCTTTATCAAATGGGGATGTTTGACGTGGAAAAATATAGATACAAAAATGTTGAGCCAGTGTGTATACTTAATTTTGCCTCTGGGGCTTTGAAATCTTCCAATTCAGCGGGTGTGGACTGTAATGGCTGCAGCTCGGCCCACTCAGCAGCTCATCTAAACAGAGCAGCAGGCCCTGGGTGGCACTTCACCGTCGACATGTTCGACATTAGACTTCGATCAGTACTGGTGAAGGTAGGAAGGCCTGTGCTCATGTTTGAGGGGGAAGGATTTAAAGCCCTTGGTCATGGGTTTGTGTTGCTGCTGCTGCTGCTGTGGTGGTTGTTGTTGTTGTTGTTGTTGTTGTTGTTGCTGTTGCTGCTGCTGCTGCTGCTGCTGGGTGAAGGGAAAACCAGAGGTGATGCCGGTGGAGGGGGAGCAGTCACTGGCAGTGGACCACACAGGAGACTGCAGCATCTGCATGGAGTCACTCCACTGAGAGGAAGGAGGGATGTTCATCTGGTACAAGGAAGAGCTGGGATTGGGCATGGTGTTAGTGTGGGTCGAGTGCTGCCACGGTGCTTTGGGAGGCCAAGTTTTCGTTTTGCAGTCCTGTGGAACAAAGCAGACAGAAATCAGCAAAGTGACAACTTCTTCCTGCCTCTACCTGGTAAACACTAGCCTTTCTCAAATTCCACATTAAAAACTAACTATGGATCTCAGAGAGGATAAAGACTTCCAAACGATAAATAATTCACAAAAGTATCAGCGCTAGTTAAAAAAGCAGCACCATGCACAGTGCTCTCTGCTTTACCTGGTTATCATCGCTGATGTGATGGAGCGGTGGGGAGGGTAGGGTGCACACCTCCTGCTCACCACAGCTGTGTTTTCTGAGAACAGAAAATTACGCATTATCAGTACTCATACACTCACACTGCTGTGTTTTTGTATTTTATCATCTATGCAATAAGTATCAATAGTAAAAAGGTAGGAGACAAAGAGATTAGAGCCATTACACAAAGTTTTGTGTTTGAGTGTGAACCACATCTTATGACGGAGATGGGTTTGGGACTTCTTACCTCCTTTGTTTAACTGCAGCTACAAGGTCCGGCCCAGAAAACATGGAAAACAGACTGTCGCCATTGGCTGAAGACGTCTCATCGCTGGAGCTGGCCGAGTCCCCCTGATTGGCTGACCAGCTGCTGTTCACAGCCTCCCTGAGGATACAAACCAGGACAGCTGTTAGTGCTGTTCCCAGTACACTTTTAAACATGTGGTATATGGACAAAGTGCCAGAGTCAAATTTATTCAATGACGCCCAATTTACGAAAAATGTCCAATGTGTGAAACTGTAAACATTAAAATTTAGACTTGAAGAGTTAAAGACAACTAGACATGTATTAAAAGTGGGTTAAATTTGGGTGATGTATTTTTACAGATTTTGGTTACATGTAACTGTATAGTCAGTGGCACTTGATGACTATTTATCCATATGAAACAGGTTCTACAGGATCCCTTTATCCTATTTAATGACAGGCACATAAAAGTGATTACAAAGTAACTATAACAGTATTACATGAGATTAACAAGTGAGATGCCACTGCAGTATAATGGCTGTGTGGATGCGTACATCTGGTCAGATTAGTCAGATAAGCAGGACGGTGTTGCCTCACATACTGATGATGTCTGCCACATTAATAGCTGAATGAAAACATTGCTCAACACTGTCGTGCACTATGAGACTAAGCTTTAAATAACCCTGCAACAGATCAGCACTATAATGCAGCCCTAAATTAACCCTGAAAGATCTTATTAAGTTAGGCATTTAATTACTGCCAGATTTGGCAAGGATGGTAAAGACTGTACTGGACACTGGTACAATCCATGTGTGCGAGCGAGAGCTGAGGAGATTGGTAGAAAACTGTCTACCTTTAAATATACCTAAATGTTGATTTGTGTTGTCACATTTAAACAGTGTTTCCAGGGAAAGACTTTCATCAAGATGTACTGAGAGCAGATTATAGCACACTGTGGGTGTGATCTTACTTTTGCATGTGGCAACATGAAGCTGCATGTAGCAGTAATGCATATGATGTCAATTCCACTACTTCTACTTCTTTTCTGTTTGTATTTTTACTTTTTCAATATAGTCTCTTACAGATCCTGATGAGAACCTTGAATTTTTTTTTCTCTCTATAGCAGTGGCCCGGTAATGAAGGCCATGTCACATACAGACACCTACCCCTCGCTGTAGTACTCTGGGTGGGACCAGGTCCTGTGCTGCTCATCAGGCATTGGCCAGTTGCTGCGTGGGTTGCTGGGACGACGGATGTGCTGCACCTGCCGTTTCTGCTGCATGGCCTGATTGACGCCAGCAACATAACGTGCGAACTCCGGGTCTGAGCCAACTGCATATGGATAGAGAGGATAAACACAACTGTGAGTTTCTGACACCCTCAGCTTTTCTCTTTTGTTCCCTGGAGCTCTATCCATTTAGCCAGAATGTCTACCATAGCAGAAAAATCACAATGGCTGTAAGTCAACTCTGCACAATAGGCTTCCACTGCAATCAAAAGTGTCTGCTGCACTGTAAAAATAGCAACTGACACAGGCTAAATTCAGCATAAATCACCACCTTACAGTCGCAGCTACACGCAGGGGGAAGACAGCTGCTCATACTATCTGACCTACATTTATTATGTTACTTTGATCAGGCTCCAAACTCTCAAATCTGCTTGAATATAATATATAAATATTATATGACTATTTTATTATACGCTGACTGGCAGCATGACAAAACACCTGCTTTACTGGATGCAGTGACGGAAGCCTAATAAACATTTTATGCTTATATTTTAAAGACTGTTTCATTACCAGCTATGTGTTTTGATTACCTGTACACTGCTTTATTTTAAAATAATGATGTCATCTTTTGTGCACAAGAATAATAATTGTTTAATAGTTCCTTTATGTTATCAACTGATGCCTGCAAACAAATTTTCTTTTACGGCACAAAAATGATTTTCATTTTGATGAATACCTTTTTACATGTCAGCTGGATACGCACTGCAAGCATCTAAATGGTTTCAGCTGGATTCAATGGACACTATGGGCAAGTCAGTACACCCAACTCCTGTTTTGAACATTATGTTTCACGTATAATGAATAACTAAGGACACTGCAAGTCATAAAAATATTGCTATGCTGCTTCTCTTTCCAATAATGAAACAATGGTGTCAGCAAAGCTCCAGGCCTGCCCCTCCCTCACACTGCTGACTTAACAGTCTGACTGAAGAGCTTGGGAAGACACTCATATTTGGAAATATCTTCATATCTTCTACAGAAGAGCTGGCAGGCCATAACTATAAAAATGTTATTTGGAACATTTAGGTCTTTACTAAAAAAGCACAGATGATAATTCACACAGAAAGTGAACATAATGTAGCTCTGTATGCTAATAAAAAGTGAAAATGCCTCCAATGTGACAGAAGACAAGAAAACACAAACATTATTGAGCGACAATCAACCACAATTCATCCATTATCCTAATGCAATGTCAGCTTTGACTCAGAACAATGCAAGCTCTTCGCTCCCTTCGACATTTTTAAAAGACCACTGAATCAATGGGTTGTCCTCTGAATAAACGAGAATGTGGATGCGTGTTACTTGATTATTCTTTTGTTTTGGGATGAACTGCTTTTTAATCAACCTGCTCAGTGTGTATGTGTTGTGCAGGGTAAGTAGACCTCCAGGACAATCGAGATGGCTCTCACCTGCTGGGTCGAAGGGCAGTGCGTCTCCCAGGACTCCAAATACTCCTTCGCTCTGGTCCCTGTTGGGCCAAGTATTGTTGCGGGGCCCCTGTGGCTTCTGACCCAGCATCTCTGACATGACACTGTCCATGTAGGTGCTAACCAGGCCCAGACTGTACAGATCCGAGCTCAGATCTGGCAGTCCAGGAGAGCCCCACTGGCCGATGGGACCCAGGGGTGACAGTCCTGCTGGAGGGCCTTGAGGTGGAGGCTGTTGCCCAGAGGTGCCAAGCCACTTGCTTGCAACTCTTTGCTGTGGCAGGACTTGGGGTGGGGTCTGCTGAGGAGGAGGTGGCTGCTGCTGACTGATAGGCTGCAGGAGGTGCTGGTAGTACTGCAGGGCCTGCGGGGAGGGCTGCTGAGGCGGAGGAGGGGGCTGCTGCTGCTGCTGGGGCTGTTGTTGCTGCGGAGGAGGTGGCTGTGGTTGTGGTTGTGGTTGAGGCTGCTGCTTCTGCACTGGCTGAGGCTGAGGCTGTGGCTGGGGCAGGGGCAGGGGCAGGGACAGGGGCAGGGGCAGGGCTTGAGCTGGGGTCTGCAGGGCATTGTGAGACATAGACTGGGAAGTTGGCGGCGGTCCACTCGGGGGTTTCAGCTCAGCAGGGTTTGCAGATGCCACAGAATTCCTTCTCTTGACCAGGGGCGAAGCCTGCTGGGATTTTCCCATGTTGAATCCTGAGAGAAAGTCGATGACATCCTGCATCTCTTGGTCAGTCGGCAGGTTCATCCCCTGGTCCTCGGACACCAAGCCATTGGCCAGCTGGCTTTGTTGGGGAGAGTCAGTGCTGCAGGACAGGCTGCTCATCTGCAGAATACTCTGTAGCCTCCCGTCACTGTGGCCCAGGCTCTTGGCCTTATCCTCGGAGCTGCTGGTTGATAGCATGCTGCGAGACGGGGTGCTAGGGATGGAGTAACTGCCTCCATTATGAGAACTGGATGAGACTTTCTTGGTAAACTTGGAAGTTAGCTTGGATATTGTTTTGGGCAATCCACTGGAGGTCTTGGAGGTGGTGCCTGGAGGCAGATCTGCGTGACCACCATAGTCTGTGCTCTCCCGCTGCAGCTGTATCTGAATAGTGGGCAAGGCTTGCTCTCTTTTGAAGGAAGAGAGAAAGATACACATTCAATTATTGAATATGAATTCATTACCAAGTATCAAATGTACTTAATATTGTAACCAGAATTCACTTGACTATAGTTGCTTTCTCTTCGACAGATTGACGATCGCATATGGAACAGATTTTACGATCAGCAGAAGAACTTATTAGTGGTTGAGCTTATGAAATTCTGCCAAAATCGCACCTGTACCATCACAAAATACTGGTGCTTGGTCCATTTGCTTTCACAAAACAAATGAACCAAACCAGAGATTCCCAGGAAGCAACAGCAAGATGGCCTTGGGAATCAACTTTCAGAGCAGCCCAAATTAATGGTACTAATCAAGCAAACATTCCAGGGTTTCCTGAACAGGCTAAGTGTGAAACGTACATCTCAACAGTTAACATGTACAGAAACCTGGTAAAGCTTCTTGTAAGAAAATTACCGGTAAGTTATTATTTATTACAGTTTAACACCACTTACTTTCTCTCCTTCCATCTGCTGATGTCAAAGACTGCTGTGTAGAGCACGTCTACTAAACCAAGTGTCTTCTCTGGGTCCAAGCTCCGCTGGAGCAGGGACATGGTGGCTGGGTCCTCCTTCAGACACCTGAACACACACACACGCGCACACACAAACAACAGGACAGGACAGGTCATTAACAACAAATCCAAATGTCCCGCACACAGAAGCTCAGATGCATTTATTAAAGATGTTCATGTGACTTTTGATATTAATAAACAAGAAAAAACAAGAGGAGCTAAAAACACCCTAAGAGGCTACTTTACATTTTGTGTAGTCATTATAGCTACATGTCAGCTGCTCAAAGCTGAAAAGCAAACACACATCTTCTTACCAGGATGTTAACTGAAACTCACACTGTGAGGCATATGAAGAAAATACTTTCCCTTTTCTCAAATGAAACTAACTGCGAGTATATCCAACTTAACTGCTCCAAGACCCTAGGTGTATTGTAGCTTTAATGGACAGTCCCTAAATGTATGTGTATACATATATGTAATTATATATGGCACTGATTAAGGCACAGACACATAATAACTCTATCAACATTGATTTATATTATCACATGAATGAATCGGCGGTGTAAATGTAGGTCTAGACGAATTTCAGTTTTGCTGCACCATTGAAAAACTTCCCTACAACTCATAACAAAGGACCAAATTTCATCTCCTCCAAAGAACAATGGCATCTTGATTTTCTAGTCTTAAATTCCAAGACGGTTACAATCTTGTCATAGCTGTCATAAACACTGATTGTGAAACCCAGCAGAGCAACAACGACTCTGTTCAATAAAATACCACAGAAGTCTGGTTAATGCAGACATTTTACCACTATATTACAAACGTGCTGAGCAGCTTTGTGTACTTAAATCCAAATCCTATGCACTGAACAGATTTTTCATTCTTCTTCATTGTGTTTTGAACACAAGGTCCTTTTAGTGTGCAGTGAAAACATGTATCAACAATGTGCTGTCATAGGCTATTGTTTTCTGTTGTCTGTTCACTGTTATCTCATCTCTGACTGTGTACATTAGATTTACATAATTAACCTTTGTGTTTACGCTGCTACACTTTCATTCTGTTGTGTACACAAAACCATGTGATCAAACTGTCCACGTAACTGTCCAACTAGGTAATAATCCAGTTTGTGTTCATTAGAAATGTACCTCTTTTTAAAACTGTCTTGATTTCTAACTGTAACTGCAGTTGGAAGAAATGCAGAGGTTTAACAGTCGAATGTCTTCTTTTAAAAGAAACTATCTTGATGTGCTTACCATGTAGAGGGAACCTGGACCACCACCTTGGAACCCTCAAGAGTGATCTGGGGAGCATAGGCCTCCTTGTTCTCAATCTGAGCTGTATCAACAACCACCTGTTGGGATACAGAAACAAACTTCCATAAGAATGTCTGGACAGACAAGCTTTCAAGCTTTTAATTTACATATACAGCAACTAAACTTCTCCCAATGTAAAGCAACTGAAGAAAACTGAGACAGTCTTGAAACAAAACAGATTGGTTTTATCCAGCGCAGTATGTAAACCTGTCAGATTTAGCTCTATGACCCGCCATGGTTAAAAAAAAAAAACATAGCAAGAAGGCACAGGCTTTTCATTGATGTCTGGCATTAAATTCCCACCAAGCAGAGAGGCAGTTCAAGCTGAGGAAGCTGAACGCATTCAATCAGCCAGTGACAATAAACAGACTCGCGCTCTCCTGCCTGCTGCTGGTCACATTTATTTGCGAGTTCTTTGAAAGTGGCCTTGGCTCCTCAAGATCCATACAGCTGGCTTAAATAGAGGGAGGGAAGGTGGGAGGAGTCCATTTCCTGTATCACAGGAAGTTACACTATTGTTACTTGGAAAGAAAAAAAAAAAAACAAAAAACAGGTGTATCCTCAGAAACCCCTGGCTGCCCATGTAAGAGAGCAACACACACACACACAAAGTCTATCAGCCATGTTGAAACACAAAGTTACTGGGGCAGGAATGAGGAGGGAGAGCAGCAGCAAAACAGACGAGGTCAACTTGTTCACCAGGCTCCGAAAGCCATGACTAGAAAGGAAAAGGGAGTCACAGCTGAATAATGTTTCCGCGAATGACAGCAGAACAGCTATGATGATTCTTACAGTGTGTGTAAAAGAATGAAAACAGGGAGGAGAAAGACTGTATATGTGGAGAGGTGAGGACAGTGCATGACAGTGAATGTTTCATGAGAGTATGTATATGCAAATGTTTTCAGAAATGTTGGGGAGATACGATTTGTTTTGAGTTGAGTGGCCATAGGCTGAGATAAGGAGTTAATGCAAAACACTCATCCATCACCCAGGGATTGTTTTACAGTTAGCACGGGGCTGGCAGGGCTGGACGGGAACTCTCCATCGACCTGACACACAAAACAGAGCAGACCACACAGAGGAAATAAACACCGGAGCATAAACACTCCGGTGTTACTCTGAGGAGTGTCCTGCCAATGACCCTCCCTCCCCATGACTCTCCTTTTCAACGGGGGGGGGGGCTCTGTTTGCAAACCCACCCAGGCCGGCCCATCCTTTACCCAGATGCTGCAGGAATGTTTCTTTTGTGTCTCTCTTGTGTTTGTTTACACCTCTCGGCTGCCTCCAAGCAAGCGGACAGATCTCCTCATCTCCATTACAAATCTGACAAACAATGGGATGTGAGCTGCCAAACCCACAGATGCACAAAAGGAGAGGATTCGCTAACTTAAGCCGAAGTGTCGCTGAAGGACAACAGGCCTGTTCACGTCAGCATGTCGCCTCTTCTCCATCGCTCTGTGATATCAACTACACTGTGGTGATGGATGTTAACGAGAGCAAAATACTAATGAAGATACAATACAGAACTTTCTCAACAGCTGTTAACTTAGAAGGTCTCACTCAAACAAGATAACAAAAAAAAATTTTTAAATTAGGAAAAAAAAAACAGTATGATCTATGTTAAAATAAATCCTTTTACTTGCCTTTTTGCTCATATTTTTAACATTTTTGTAATGACAACATACTATTTATATATACTTACACAATACTATTCAATAAAGCATAACAATTGTAACCTAAACTTTTACAGACCAAGCTTTGCTAATCTTGTGACACTCTTGGTGTCACAAGACTACAGTGTAAGCATCTCTCAGAGAAACACAGCTTTACTGTAGCGGCCCTGGTCTTCAACATCTCCACTCACCAGACCAGCCTGGGCAAACAGCAGCTGAACAGCTGTCTTGCAGGCTCCTCTCCAACTGGATGGGCAGACTTGGTTGAGGACCTCGGTGACGGGAGAGTCGTCCCTGGGGGTAACTCCATTCTGGCCCAGCGCTTCCTTAATGAGCTGCAGCATTGTGTGCTGAAGAGACGAAACACAGTGACCCCTCTACAAATTAGTCTGCTATCACCATCTGCCAATGTTACAGTACACATTACACTGAAGAGCAACTAGAACTTTCACTGATACACATTTCAGGTTAGCGCTCAAAACATAGTGGGTTTTTTTTTGTGTTTTTTTTTTTTTTAAGAAGAACCACAGTCATGAGCAAAACATGGCTAACACTGCACTCTGGTAACCGATAGGGGAACTTGAACTTTTTGGGGGTAACCATTAAAAGTAGAATGAAGCTGACCGGTCGAGATAGGGACCATACCGTTTTCAGTTTGAGGTTTTCAGCCGCTGACTCATTGAAGGACACTCCTTTCAGGAAATGAGAGCCAATCTGCACAGGGATGGTGGGCAGCTCACACTGGATAGGCTGGGAGGTGGTCTGCATTCTGCCTGCCTGCTGGGCCTCTGCCTCACTGCAGCAGCCCTGCGCACACACACAGACACACACACACACACCAGCATGTAAACATTTCCCATAGGGCAAATATGTCCACTTTAAAGACTCAATAAATCTTTGGTTGTATTGTAGATTACCACTCCCTACTATATTATGTGCGATGAATTTGAACTCACCTGTAAGGCTGCCTCGACAGCTTTGGGGTTAAGATGAAAGCCAGCCTTCAGAGCGTACTCACTATGGCCCAGGCTCTCTAGTGCTGCTTTGTAGGCCTGGAGATATTGAAAAACACACAGGGCTTTCAGTCTAACATTGCATTCATCACTAAAAACAATAGATTTGATCCTACTACTTCCCTGATAGTATAGTTAAATAATGACCATCTAGTTCAACCCTTTTTATTAGATCTAAAAAACAGTCCTTTCACCTGGAGGTGATCTGTTTTTTATACATCTTGTGTAGCTCCCTGACCTGGTCTATTAGGTGATCGCTGTACCTGTAAAGCGTTGTCAATCTTCATGTTGAGTTCCTTCAGCTGGTGCTCAGGGATGGTGGTGTTGTTGGAGCAGAAGAGCTGCTGAACCTGGATGCCTGCCAGGCAGCCGTCCCGGCCCCTCTCTCTCAGTCTTGCCGTGGCCTGTAGTGTATACAGAGCACTGGGTCAGAGTGACAGCGCTAACATCTACACTACTACAGCACAATGTCACAGAGGAATGCAGGACATCCTTGAGGATGAGTGGATTTCATGAGACAATTCGATGACTGGCATTTCAAAGGTGATGTAAAAGGGTTTATGAAGATGTACAGAAGTTAAATAAAGGGTGTTTTTAAAAAAAGACAGCACAAAGTGTTACAGGTACATCTCTTTTGAATATTGGAAAATGACTCATAAAATAATAAAAGATTTGATAAAACAGATGTTACACACTAGGAAATACAACCTTTTAGATGATAAAAAAGCATGTGCAGAGCTTCTGAAGAAGAGTTCTTGCCATCTAACTTTGCTTTAACAACCCCCACCCCAGCCCATTCTACTGGGGCCTATCCAGCCTTGTCCCCTCCAGGGCTGACGCTTTGCATGCCAGGGTTTAACAGATCAGTCAACCTACTATTCTCCTCCCTGCCTCACTTCATACAACAAAGCTCAAAATAGGCCAGTGGGACTGATTATCCTGGGGATTAGCCAAGTCCTCTTTCAAAACTGCCTTCTTTACATGGTCTAGGGTTTAGAGAGGTACTGAACATAGCAGATTCACAGATGAACTGCAGCTCAAAAAAGAGGAAACAGGAAATTGAGCCATTTCAGCATTTCTTAGGAATGTGACACAAGTTAGCTTTTCACCTCAAACAAACAAACCCCATGTTTCTGAGACCCGGACCAAGAAGATTCCCAGGACACCCTGTGACTGCATACCTGAGCTGCACCTTTCCATGAGCGAGAGGCTTCCTCCAGCTCTGTGAGAGGCCCAAGGTCGGCGCTTTGGGAGCGGGCGTTGGCACAACGCTCCTGGGCCTGAGCAAGAGCCTCTGCCAGGCAGGACTGAGCCACAGGCTGGACCTTCTGCAAAGCCTGTGACAGAAACTGGAAATGG
The DNA here is from genome assembly GCF_020382885.2 of Scatophagus argus. Classification (NCBI taxonomy): domain Eukaryota; kingdom Metazoa; phylum Chordata; class Actinopteri; family Scatophagidae; genus Scatophagus; species Scatophagus argus. The sequence goes on from NC_058493.1 coordinate 7,561,334, forward strand.
ACCTGCATCACCGTGAGGAAGCAGCGACCCAGCACCTGGAAAGACAACAGATTACTGTTAATGCATACCTCATTCTAAGAATACCAGAGTACCTGAGCCAGGAGGTTTGACACACCATACAATATGGATGCCTGCAGGCTAGAAAACTAACATGCATGGCCACATGCTTCAGGGACTGATTAACAATCCAAAAAAAACAAATGCTTCTTTCTAACAAAATGAGATGATGTTATTTCTTCATCCACACCTTGAGAACTGAGAACCTCAGCCAAGATAGAAAAAGTGTGGCTGTTGTTACACTCATCTCCTCTTTAGGAAATAGTAACTCACTTTCTTTCTGTACTGTTTGTCACAACAAATCCCATAACAGTAAAGCTGCTTTAGAACTAAAAATCAGTACAGGTTGTGTCATGACACAGAGACAAATCAGTGAAGCGAGTACTACATCTTACAAAAGAAAACATTTTGCAAGACTAGACTGCAGCAAAGTAAACATGTGCATGTGTTTGCATTTAAAGTGAGTAATTTCAACAGGTCAAGTCATTTTCAATTTATTTTATTTCTAATAAAATCAAGAACATGTATGTACGGAAGAACACATCCATTTACAACTATTAGAACACTGCTGAAATGTTCACAAATATTTCTAGGTGACATACATCGCTCCACACCTACTGAGCTGAATGCTGGAGTGTGTGTGTTTGTTTGGTAAGAGAATAGTCCACATTTAGAGAAGGTTTGTTGTCCAGTTAGCAAAATAAGAGAAACAGGACACCACAGGGTCCACCATGGTCACAGGGTTTTCTTTTATGAGGTACCTGCTGAAAATATCTCAATGGGGAGGCTGAGTTGTAAAGACAGAAATATGCTGCTGCTTTCGGATGGCAGACAGGAACAACAGGACACAGCTACTTTCGTTCTTCAACACCACACTTCATGGAGACCAAAAATAAACTGTGTCAAAGACTGAAAAGCATGAAACCTTTAAACCAGGATGTGATGACAAATCCATCGTCCTCTTTAGAGTGTCTGAGCCATGACTTTGGAAATCTGATGGCTTCCTTCTCCTCGTTGTTTATTTCTTGTAAAATTTAATATAAGAGGATAATGGATCATAATTTCTACTGGGTACTATTGGGCACACTACCTATCAAACTACTGGACACTGAGATGTCATGGTGGTCTTGTCATTAAGATATGCACCACATACTGTAATCACAGCAAACCCAATTTGATCAAGCTTGGGACCTTTATTGTATGTCGTTGCCCCACTTTACCCAGTCGTTGCCCAGTTTACTCATGCATGCTTGATAAACACAGACCCAGGTCCAGTGCGCACAAGATGAGAGATTCCTGTTCCTGCTGTTGATCCTGAGCAACTAATCAGAACTCATTTACAGTATATGCAAAGTAGACAAATAATAGCTAACAGAAGATATGAAGAGTCTGATAATGAAGCTTGTATGTAATAAAAACAGCCAAATTATACAAGACAAAGTCACCTGCAGTGTATCCTAATGAAAAGCACAAAATAGCTTGACCACAGGCTGGCGGTGAGACCAAATTCAGCTAAAAGTGTTCCAAAGTTGTCTACAATAACAAAGTGAGGAAAAAAAATTGAGGCCATGGCTACAGCACAAGATAATGGATAACACATGTGATTGGCTGTGCAGTATCCCACACAGTCATGGAAAATATGAGAAATAATAGCGCGGCAGAGCCAAGCCGATGCTGGGCCCCTCTCAAGCCCAAACAAGGCGACTCATGAATCAATCAACATGTATACTATTCTATTTTCTGAGAACACCTGCACTATAAATTCACTGATTCTAGGAGAGCAGTGTTCCTGAGATCTAGATGTCTTTTACAGAAAGTGTGAGGGTGTTATAATAACCAGATGGTCATGTCATGTTGCATGGCAGCCTGACATTTGAAAAACCACCAACAGTCTACCTTCTTGATTAATGTTGACGCTAAATGCGGCAAATTGCTGGCTTTACTTTTATCACCTCTGTCAAGGACGATAACGTTTGTTGGTTTGTACGCAGGATTGTAGAAAAACTATTACCCTGATTTTCATTAAAATTGCAAGGGTTTAGCATGAACCAAAAAAGAAAACAGAAAATTTTGGATCCAAATCACATTTACTTTTGTTAACATTGCCAGATAAAGCATTTGACCTCGGCAGAATATATGCCATCCATTGTAAATTCCATATGGAGAACTCGGGGATAGTTGTTTCATAGGGAGAACACTTGTCTCAAACTAAGGTGTGGCTATGGAAACATATATATACACACACACTCATATATTATACACATATACATATACACAAATTAAAATTGTAAGTTGTTTAGCCATATTCATGTTATTTCAATTTAGGTATTTCATATTTGTACATATATAAATGATAAGGGCTTTATAGTTTTCACAAATGCATGTTAAGGTGAAATATTTCCAGTTTACAAGTACATAAATGCAGAGTTGATGACGCAGTTTCATCTGGGCACAAGCATATTTCAACAGAATTTTGTTTTGTAAGGTCTGCGCTCACTGAATGCCCACTGAGTTTACTGCTTGCTCTCCATTTTCCCTTTTACACAATCATACAAAAGAAAGAGGAAGGACACAATGGTCTTGACCCCTGAATTGCTTAGAATTGGTCTCTCACATATGTTGCAACTGACTTGCTGTGTAATTTTAAAGTCATTCTAGATATGATCGAATCAGTCTCACCATGTCCAAGCTAAAACAGATAAATGTCACTTGGAGAGTTTTCTTGTCAACTAATTAAAGATATGTTACATTAGTTGTTTCTCACCAAAACACATTGGGATTTTTTTTTTTTTTTGTGCGTGTGTGTCTGTGTTTTCGTTCCAGAGTTGTTTTGATCTATATTTGCATGTTTACACACTGACACATTTCTTGCCATGACACGACAATACGAAGAAAACGAGGATGTGTATCACATAGCTACCCATCACAATGACAATACAAGCAAACTGAGAACCAGTTCATGAACACACTGTTCCATAGCCTCACTTTCAGGCCTAACCCAACTGATGTACAAGCATGTTTTTTCCTCTTCAATTTTGTTTTTTTCCACAACACACAAGTCAAAACAGCCAAGTATGTAACTTACAAAATATACATCACATGTTTTACTGCAATTAGATGAAACCCTCACATGACATGGCCACATTTCATCACAAAACCAGCGGCTGTATCTAAAAAAACACCATGAGTGCATTTAAGAACTGAAAATAAACGAGTTGTTTCCCCAGTGTTTCCAGCCTGCAATGGGGTTGGCTTGCAGAGCTTATGCAGTTATCTGACTAAAGCAGCCATCAAGGGCTCTCTGGTCATGGGGACCTCTGTCCGCCTCTGGCCTACACTCTGTGGTTTAAAACTTACAAGCTCTGCAAATGGCCTCGAAACATACCGTTACATATTCATGCATATTTGGCAGTGGAGTCACTCTGAGCAGCCAGGGATCCGGGCTCTGATTTGTAAAGAAAAAAAAAGGTAGTTTGTTTTGCAGGCTGCACTGACTTGAACTTTTTGGGGCTATTGGTTAAAAAAAATCGGGGCAAAAGAAAGAAAGAGAAGAAAATGTGAGCAAGGGAACATAGGGGGGGAAAGCTTCACATACCACAACCCCCCTAAGTCAGAAATGCATTTTGTTCATTCTGAAGACCTCATAATCCACCCAGCTCCCAAACAGCATTCCTCAACTCATGCAGACAAACGGAAAATCGCTTTCACAGTTCAAATACATCACATAATAAAAGGACAGACGGAATTAGCAGCAAGTTTAACTTGCATGTGTACATAAAACTTACTACTATCAAACTAAAACATCTGAGATAGTATTGCAGATATTGAGTCAAAAGCAACGCTCTACTTGACTGAACTCAAACCTGTAACATAGATGACTCATTGCAAAACCATAAAGCCACTTGCCAGTGTTTTCTCAGAGGTTAATACAACTAACATACTCAAATAAGGCCATTGTGAAGTCAAGTATTAATGCGTTTCCTTCTGCACTTTAACAAATGTACCCTTTATGCCCAGGGCCAGACAGCAAGTGTGAGTGCCAAGACATGCGGTCTAAACTTTCACAGACTTGGGCTTCCTCAGTATTCATCTGTGCATATTCAAGACCACAGAGAGTCAGATTTACTGACTGCGGTGCAAAAGTGTTTCCTGTTATGGGCTCAGCCACATCCACTGAGGTCCTGCAGCCCCTCCAGTGTCTTGGCCGCAGCCATGTACCTATTCACTGCTACATGCTTAAGGATTATGGAAACACTGATGACCCCTGATTATTTTTGTTTTGTACTGCTGTGGTTCCCCTGACAGAACAGTATGCTACGGTTCTGTTAGAGATGTCACAGAATCAAATGGAATGGGAATTATTACTTGTCTTGAATGCATGCTTAACTCTGCATTGAGTGGCAAATATACAGACTGACACAAGAAATGGAGAAATACAGATGCAGCAAAGACAAATTTGACAGGGTAGCTAAAACTGGGGAGTGTGCATGCAAGCAACCAAACTTGAGGCAAGTTGGAGACTAGAATTTAAGGCCAGATGAAGAGAAGTTTTGCCATGTTAAAATGTGTAAGTGAAATTAGTCAAAATTTTGACATAAATTGTAAAATAACATGCATAGTGCTCTGTAGAATTCTGTTTTGTTGACCATGGAAAGTGTGTGAGAGCAGAACTGTCCTGGAATTTGTTTTACTTCATCTTCTTCACATCTTGCACTACTATGTGCAGCAAAGGCTCCTCATTTGATTTTTTTTCTTTTGTCTTTACTTTCTGGACTTTTTCTTCTTTTAGATGTCATCATTACTGAATTAAAATTTAAAGTGAAGTACCAGTATGATTATACTTATTTAACTGCAAATCTCTATTTGATGTCACAAGACAACAGTTAAGTGCATCTTCTCCTAATCTGTGGGATACAAGCTGGATAGGCACACAGGGAGTTCCACAGACTCACAACTCTGTATTAAATGGAGGATAAATAAGCAGACGCAGTAATCATAAAAAAGGATGGGGTTTAGGCTGCCTGGGTGTGGTGTACAGCTGAACAGACTTGAGGCTGACGGCTCCACGTGAGAGACTGTCTATTAGGGCAGCACAGTTACAGCAAAATTACCAACTGCAATTACTCTGATAAAAGCTGTAATTTAAATTTTCCATCTCAACTGTCAATTCATGATTATTTCTGAAAGCAAGAGTCCCTTTTAAGTCTCTTAAATTTTGAATACTTGCTTCCAGATCTTTTGCAGGTGTCCATTTCAGACTGATGCTGTAACCTAAATTGAATCCATGTTTGAGGTCTGATAGTGTAGCACGTGTTATCCAATCTGGCTTCATGAAACTCCTGACCTGGGTTTAAAGTGGGCCTGACACAGCCTAGACTTAGCAGAAAAGGTTGAACATGGGTTTCAATAACTACAGGATTACTACACTGTTATTACTGCTAATGACTTATGTGTGCCATAAGGCCTGCTCTTCTCAGTAATGATCAACCACAGATGAACAGTGGAAATAATGGTCAGACACTCTGTGATATTTAGGGAAAGCTAAAACTCTCAATTAAAAACAACAGTGTAAACAAGAGTAAAACATATAAAAGCATTTTGGGACAAGACAAGAAAATAACTCCCATAATAATTCTTATTCCCATTTTACACATCAGCAAATTCAGAGCAATGGAAAGATGGTGTGGTATTTGGAATGACAAAAGATAACTTTTCTTCTCACATCCTCAGTGTTTTTCACACCTCACCCTCAGATCCTGACACCAGCTTAACACTAGGCGTGAGAAGACTAATCTGAGCCAGGGAACACTGATTCATGGATCCAGCCTTCTGACAGAGTACAGCTAAGCATCTTTGCACTGCTGCTAGAAGACGAGTTATAAGTAAATATGATAAAGCATGTGGTTCAACTAAAGCACCACAGGTTGTGAACTTAACTAATTCTTTCCAGTAGAACAAACTGTGAACTTGAAAGTTAATAAGTTTTTGTATGGGGGCAGACATGAGACAGAGTCTCACAAAGTCAACACAATGTGACATATTCCAGAACATGGAAGAAACAAGTTCAACAAATGGTTACAGTGAGATATTGTGCCACTCTGTGGGAGCACCTACCTCAACATCCTGCAGGCTGAAGTCATTCTGGTCTTTGAAGTTAGCGGCCCCTGCACTCAGCTCCATCAGCATCTTGGCGATCTCAGGCTTTATTGCTGCAGTCAGCCTGCTGGCAGCCTCCATGACGTGTTCCTGCACGTCCTTCAGTTGCATAGCTGCTTTGGAATAGTGAGAGTTCCTGAACACACTGCTGAACAGGTCTGTGAGGAAGGCGCTGGCCCTGCAGAACACGTTGAGGGCATCCAAATATTTGGAGATTCCTTGCTGGATGTCTGCAACCGCGGTAGTGGTGCAAGAAGGAGGTGGGTGGCAGCTGCTAGGCATACCCACCCCGGTTCCCATGGGAGAAGAGGCCGAGCAAGAGGAGGCCAGGGAGGCGCTCAGGGTCCGGCTCAGCTCAGGCATCTGGTACTGCTGGTGCTGTTGCACTTTCTGCTTGGACCCGCCGAGCAAAAAGCGACGCTTGTAGTCCATTTTACTTTCCTGTGCACTACAACAATACATAAGTGGTGCGACAGCACCGGAAGCTGTTGTTTTTAATTTGTTTTTCCTCCCACAAATTGCTCTAGTCCTTTTTATAAAAACACTAAACCCAACAGCCCTGAAACTGTTCAAGTTATGTAAAAAGACAGCTCAAGGATTCCACCTGCCAGAGGCTCATCTCAGTGTGCCTTGTAGAGAAACAGCGCAGAGTTGGGTAAGGTCAAAGGGCAATCAAAGAGACTGGCAGGCTGAGTGAAATGCTTACATGCAGCCCTGCTGCAAATATGTCAGGTCCAGGTTAAAAAAACAGCACAGACACACCTCCAGATTCTCTGCTTCCAGCTTCAAACAAAATTACCATAATAGGGGAGGAGAAGTCAAAAACACTCCTTAATTTACTTAAAGTGATACTACAACCAAGTTTAAAGTGCTTTAACTTTCCTTCAGAATGGGAAAAAATCCTTCATACAGTATGCAGAGTATATACACATATGTATGTACATATATAAACCTATACCAGCCTGCACTAATGAAAGTAGAAAATTCTTTTAAAAGTTGAGAGGAAAAATGAGACACTGGTCAACAGCACAGAGGAAAAATGACGGTAATAAAACAAACAAGTAATTAAATGCTGGAAACAGAGGATGTGGTTTCGGCTCTTGTGCACTGGCTGGTACAGGAGCTGTGGGAGGCGAAGGGCAGACAGATCCAGTCCGTCTCAAATCCTCTTCACAAAGCAGGACTCTGCAGGCAGTGAGCAAGTGGCCAGCTGATAGCTCTGTCTGCCTGTCTGAAGTCTCCAGCAGCTTCCTGGTTTCTCCCCCGTGTTCTGGCTGAGGTAGATATTACTCACCGCGGAAACAAGTGTGCTTCCAGATCGTGCTGTTCTCCGCGGATGCAGATTAGAGCGACAAAAGCACAAATGTATCTGTAAGGCCTCTAGGTCATTTCCTAAGGGAGGAAAGGGCACAGACACAGAAGAGAGAATCAACATCATGTCAAAGAGGAAGGATGGGCTTCGTTTCAACTGTTTTACTCTAAAATAAACTGGACTGTCCTTTGCAACTCAAAACATAAAATAAAATAGATAGGCACTTGGTATTTCCATAAAATGGAAATATCCATTCAATACTGTATGCAAGGTTATAATTAAAATATTTATGACGTGTAGAATGAGAGCTGAACACAAATTTAATTTGTCAAATGATACACCTTTGAAAACAGCAGGTCTAGCAATAATTCATATTATAGAATAAAAACCTCACAGACTGATCATATTGAAAGCGACTATTTCGCAAATCAAAGCTCGAGTAACACGAATCTTGAATCCAAAAACTGATTGAGTCTTATTCATGAAAAATGAGATGCAGATGTGGCGATAATTACTATACCACTTGAGAAGACAAAACTAGCACATCAAAGCTCAAGTCCTGACATGAGTGTAATCAATCTTTGTGTTGATCTACAGTGGCTAACGTCTGGTCAGAAACGGCTTTCTTAGGGCTGATCTGTGGCATGCAGTCACAACCTGCCACCATCAGCTGACACTCCTTACTAGTTTTAAACGGACTGACTGCATCAACATAAGGTGATCTACTTTAGGTTGCTCAATAATTTCAGCACATCATTGTTATTGGCCCATAAAACCTTAAAATGAGATATTGATATCGGCCTGAAACGAACATTTCTGCCAATGTGACGGGCAGATAAGGTGACACCTTACTTACAGCACGGTGGAGTGAACTGTTGACTAAGAACTTTTCTTATTTTGTCTGATACTTCATGTTCTCTGCAATTAGGTGGAAATAAATGTGTGTATATGTCTACAACAGCATTTGCCAAAATTAAAATATCACCTTTAATCTACAGTTTTCTGTCAAGACAAAACTAGGGGGTGCCATCATGAAAGCCAAAAATATTGAATATCGATCTCTATCTCTTGCTTTTTTTTTTCCCCTCAAAGGAGAGCACAAGATGTAGCAACTTTTAAACTTAAACCCCCTCAAGGGGCACCCTAATCATTGACAAACTCCAGCCACATCTTGGACAGTAAACATTACATCTGTGTTACAAATGGTTTCAAGTCTCAAACATCAAACTATTTTTTTTTTAAATTTACTCAACTTGTTTTGCAAGTTTCTTTTTCTGCTCTGCAGTTCACACTTTTAATTTACAAAACTCTGCAATCACTTCACCGTATAATTTTCTTTGTTCTGTTTTCCGTCAAAAGACACTGTCAGTAACAAGACTCATTATATGAAAAGGAGAATGACTGACATTTACTAGACTTAATTCCAGTTTTATCCCATATCAAATTATCATACTTGTCACGATCCATGCTGTTTAGCTTTACGGCTTGTGCAGGACAACACATCTTCTTAGTGGTTAGAACAGACTGTACGGTACTGTACAGTCCCCAGGTCACATCCGGCCCTTTGGCCGTCCCTGACCGGACCACGTGAGGTCAATGGGAAAACAAGAATCAAACGTAATAAGTGTACAACATGCTTGCAATACAACTGCACTGCTTTTAGCTTGAAGGCAAATTCTAACTTCTTCAATTTACGGACGTTTACGTGCAAGCCTATGTATCTTCGCTGTAATGTGTTGCCTAACAGACAATTGTGAGAGACCTGAGTTCGCTGTTACACCTCAAAAAAAGAAAGACTGATGCAGAATCTAGAGTTTTTAACAAGACATACACTTCTAAGTATTTATTTATTGATACTGTTTAAGAATTACAATTTGAACAGGCATTACAAGACTAAATATGCAGAGAAATACAAGAACTTGACTGATGCAGAGTGCGCATTGACATTTGAAGCTTTGCTAGCTAAGCTGCAAAAGCTACATGGACTTTTTACCAAGTTTTACACATTCAAGGATGGACCTGCAAGACCAGCTCTGTGATATCCCACAAAATCACAAAACACAGTAAGCCATTCTCTGTTGGGGAGTTTATTAAAGAGTGTTTGGTGGACTCTGCAGTGCCAATATGCCCTGACAAAATCGCAGGTAGTCTGGAGCTTCAGCTGCAAGACAATGCAGACAATTCAGAGATTCAGGAGTTTTGTGAGAGGAAAGGCAAGGACATAGCAATGATGTTGAGCATGAACTTATTGAGCTGCAGTGTGATACAGTACTGCCAGAGCACTTTAAGTCAGTATCACTGCTGAAGTTCCATTCTTCTCTCAAAGAAGAGAACTTGCCTTCCACTTGTTTCCCTTTGGATCTACCTACCAAACATTCTTAGCAACAAAGTCTAGCAAATCCAGATACAGATCCCCTCTCCTTGACAATCACCTGTCAGCTGTCCTTCACATATCCACTTGAGACATTCAACCTGACTTTAGTGCACCTGTTCAACCCAACAGAGGACTTCTGTTGAACTAGACTTCTCTCACTGAACAAGAAAAAGAATCTGAAAAACAGCAAATGAGGTAAAAAGGCTACAAACAAAACAGTCATAGCACTTTTATTACATTTTTGTATAAAGTTAGTTTAACACTTGTCTTTGCAAAACATGCACATTTGCAAAATTATTTTTGTGAATGTTGATTAAATAGTGTTAAAATGTTGTTTTTATTATACCTGCCAAGCAAACTGAGTTCATCAATACAGTGATAACATCAAATCCCAACTATTAATTGTAACATCTATAATATTCTGTAATCTATCAACAGCTGTAGCAACAAATAAAAACGAAGAATTTCCTGCTTTGACTGAAAGATGGTCATATTTAGCCACACTGCTTTACATGCAGTAGTAATACATTACAGGTTGGTAAAGAACTGTGGTTTAAAGTTCTACATTTCTAGACGATTACTAACATCATACCTCACAGAGAGCGTCTCTGAAAAGAATCTCTGGCAGTGACTGGTTTACCAGAACACAGCTGCAGAAAGAAATTCCTGCAAGAAGCTATTGTTGGAAGACACTGCAGGGTCTGTTGAGATGCACACAGTAGGAGTCACAATACTCTCATTCAACAGCCAAGCATTCTGGCTAGTCTTTCTCTCTTTGGCCTTTTCATTTGATTGTGAATGTAATATTTTACACTGTCAACATCAAGGGGAATTTGGCCTCACATCTCTTCAAAAGGTCAGCTGGTGACTGCAGGTTTTCAAAAAGATATGTTCAAGACTGAAGACAGTGACTTCTCTGACATGGAAAACTGAGAGTAAATAAGGTAAATAAAAACTACCAGTCAGTGTATGTACCTGTGTAAGAAAGTAATTTGTCTTCTTTCCATTCCAAAAGCACCACGCAGTAGAAAAAAACATGTCTATAATAAATTATTTTTATGAAGTAAAGACATTCCATGAAGGAAACTGATTTCAATACTCTGATTTTGTGTTATATTTTAGGTCAAAAAGTGGAACTTTCAAAGAAAACAGTCCCTCCTTTAACCTGTTCCTTTGCTATTTAGAGTCCTAGTCTGGCAATTGATACAGACTCACTCCTGATATTACACTCAATGGGACACCAAACATGAACAACACAACAGACTAATCTGTTGGATGCACAGCTCCCCACACAGCAGGCTCATCATTCTGTGGAACATTCAGACTCTGTTATCTTGAAGCACCACGCTGAAAGCTTCTGTGTTTTGGGATGAATCAGGAAAAACAACTTGTGGAAAAAAAACACCATCGCCATCACCATCCAGTCTGTTATCACCACACGCCAAGCAGCTGCATAGTGGCCTTACATGCGTAGCTTCCATTCTGACTCCCCGCCAACATTCTCTCGACCTTCAAACCTCACTTCCTTTCACAAACGAAGGGGTACACCCAGCAGAAAAAAAAACCTCTGCTCAGCCTCATCTGCCCCTGGCCGTAAAGTGGAGAGACAGAGCCAAGGGAAACTAGTGACCTCCTCATGAAGGGACAACAGAGATGTGCTTCCTACTTGTTAACCCTTGTATTACAGGCAGATATTAGATAGATACTTATTATTTAAAGAAGTTGCACAGAGGGTTATCTGGCTCCACAGACACATGCATGTACATTTACACTAGAGTCAATAGGATATAATCTTGCTTGTGCTCATGCTCTGCCACCTTTTTAACATCTTCCAGAACTTTCACAGGCTATGTTCAACCCCAGTGTTTCTCTAAACAGAAGCTGCTGTGTTAACTACATCAATTATTAAAATATATATATATATATGTAAAAAATAAATAAAAATCACACCAGAGGTTGATTGTTAGCTCAATGAGATAAACACTTTTTCAAGACCTTAGCTTAAGTTGATATGATATGCCAGATCAGTAATGCCACTAATACAGGCCTTTGTAAGTGGATTATGTATCAGACATGACATGACAGATCCAAATTAAATACAGTTTATTCTAAAAGTCATTATAAAATTTAGTGTTTCAGCTATTCAGATGCACTTCTTATTCACTCACCGCAGGCTGCACATCCCCTTGTGTATTTTTATTTAAGCAGTGGACTTAATCTGCAACAAAACCACACTGTAGCTGTTTCATAAATTCCTCAATGAAATACAAATAATACCACAGATCTACATTTGAACTGTAGACTACCATCACTTCTCAGCCTTTGAGTTAGGTTCAAAAAATGGTATTCTGAACTGAACTCAAAAATACACCATTAACCAATGAACTGCGTAGACAGAGTACAGTGATTAGGATGAAGATTTCCTTTAAGAAGCATTTGCAGGCTGAACAGCACATGCAAACTTGTTATCCAGTGGCAGTTTGAGGGCAGCTAACTACTGCAACAGTGCAGACCTCTAAATCCCAGGGATTACAGCCACAGAATCTGCCAGGTGCTCCACAATGCCTGATAGCTGATACAGTTAATAGGATATCAGCTTTTGTACAGTAAACAGGAAACCTGAGCTTAACTAGCCTGGGGCTACCCTCTAGTTCTCACACTTTGACAGTAAATAACTGGGAAGAGTACAGAAATACAGTATGTTGTTTGCAAGACGACTAAATAGGTCAGAAAGCCACCAAAGGGAACAAAACTTCATTCAACGTGTGCATTTCATATAAAAAACAGTCTGTTTATTGTGGTTTTTATATATTATTTTCACTATTTTATTTACATATAATTATTTCTTGCAGCATTTCTTGGACACAAAACTGTAATAAGCAATGTAGAACAAAATGGAGGATCTTCTCACAACTAATTGTGTGGACAGTGGTGAAACAGCTTTAGAAAGGTGAGTTGGAAGACCAAAAGTTCAATATTTAATGTTTGAGAGAACATTTTGCTTTTTTTATGTTTAATCAGTAGTGTTATTCCAAAGTCTCTGATTTATTTCTATATTATATATTTATTTCTATATTGAAAATAACCTTAAACTAAGGTTTGCACAGGGTATATACTGAATGACTGGAGCATGTAATACTGTAATGAAACATGGTTTTTGTGGGTTTTGACTTCTCTAAGAGTGAAAACTTCATCTTGGTTTCATGTGGTTTATGGGTCCATCGTCCTCAGAGTGAATAACAAAAGTCGGAACTGATTAAGAGCAGTGAGTCACAGTCCCTTCAGCCTGAACAACAAAGCCAGATTTTTTCGAGAAAATTGTGGTCCACTTGCTCTGTTACACAGTTGTTCCAGGCAGATATAATTTATCTATGTTAGGTTATTAGAGAGTGTTCGTGGTCTACATTTCCTTCCTGGCTATATAACTCTGTAAGCAGAGGTTATCCCAAAAGAAGAAGGCATGGCATCCATATTAATGAGGACCGCTTGCTTCTTGGGGTAGCTCTGTTGGCCGCCAGCCTCTTGTTGCGGGGCACACTGTATTTGAAATTGCACCCAAACAAACACATGTGATAGGAGAGTCCCTCCGGATGCACACTGGAGTTAAGCCAGACCACTCTAATGTCTTTCCTCCAGCAGGGGCCGCTTCGGGCTAATGTTAGCTCTCCTTCCACACTCACGGTACATGTCAGCTGCTCAGCTTCAACAGGAAGGGGGTTAAGGTTTCCTGGAGCAAGCTCCCTGTCGCCAGTAACAAAAACGTCAAACGATAGTATGCCACTGGGTAGGGGCATGTAGTAAATCATAGTGCCAACTATGATTTACCTGTCTGTGCAATCCTCTGGGCAAAAAACTGCATCTAACGACAGATAACTAGGGGGGCATATCTTAAAGAGATAGCGTCCTAGCAACAAGATCAGCCATAATTCAAAATTCTTTTTTGTTGTTTTATATCAAGCTAATAACCAATCAAATAATGCAGTGCAATTTGCAATAATTACAAATTTTCTCACTGTAGCACTAATAAAGGATTATGTTATCTGAATGAGTGTTCGTTCCTTTTTGTTTTCCAGAGAAACTCAACAGAACATACAAAACATCTCTGATATGACCAAGTTCATCTACATGCTTCTATTACCGACTTCTGAGCATCTCCACACGATTATACAAGTGCCATTGCTCAAAGGCACCTTCACACCAGCTGCTGAGAAGTCTTTTATTTTATTCACTTTCCCCACACAGACTTCCCAACAGATTCAACGAAATAGACCAATCAACCCTCTAGTCACAAGCCCACTACTATAACATTTAAGATACTGCTAGCCACTCATTATAATAAAAGCAGTTACTTCTGCATCTGCAGCAATATTTTGTGTGACTGTCACATCACAGCGAGGTAGCTTTATAGCTGTGGATGGGGCAACTGTTACCCATGCTGACAGCTCCTTATCCATCTGCCACTGTGAGGCAAACACAGGCCCTCTGACGCTCCAGCCACAGGCCCAACATTAGCTCTCTCATGAAGTCTATTTCAGCCTCCATGGGCAAAACAGCTGCCCTACGATCCACACCGCACCGTTTTTAGACACTCCAAAAGGTTCAGCTCAAAGAAAAAAATGTTCTCCTCTACATCTGTTGCCAATGAAGCTAAGGAATGCATTTCCCCAGAACCCTCTTAATGTCGGTTCAAACGAGCACAAAAAAGCAGGTCAGGAAAACCACACATCTCAAAATGTCAAGTTATTGTGTAAAAAAAACAAAAAAGAAGAAAAAAAATCAAGTACATTTTATTATTGTTTTATATATGTGTAAAAGTTTTAAGTGACTTTGCAAAGGAAGACTCTGTTCGCATAGCTGGAGAAGCTTCACTGAAGACATTCCACAGGGCAGATAAGCTATAGGAAGGAGAATCGGCAGACAGGTCGAGGTCAGTCCAAATGACAGGACAAGTGCCGTGAGCAACTGTGTGACAGGAGCTGAGCCTGGCTTCCCTTGCCCACAGAACACAAGGAGGGTACTGTGGCAGGCTCTGGTCTCCTCATACCAGCACACAGAAAAAACACTCTCACACATACAGCTGCATGACTTTGCAAGTGAAAGAGGAAAATAAAGGCCATGGCTACGATTTAATATGAACCGAAAAGAAAATACTTTCTGCCATCAATATAGTGCTCTCCTAGAAATATATTGCAGGCAGCCACAGTTTTTGGTGGTGAGAGGGTAGTGTTTGGGTTTATTACCTAAAACCAATCCTGTTTTGGTCCGGTTTTCTGCAACTTAAAATAAATTTACTTTGACACTCAGTTATAAAAAGCTACTCATATACATGGTTCTGTGAAGTCACATCAAGTTCTGCTCGATTGCATTTACTGGAAAATTCAACACTTTTTAAAGCAGTGGTGAAACTTTTCCTGCCACTAAAACAAACTGTTGAGTAAGTCAGAACAAAACACATAACACTCATATCAGTCAAGAGGCTGATACAGTTGGTAAACAGGCTGGATAATATTAGGCTAACCTGTACTGTCATAACAGACATTGTAAGTAGCTTATGGCTCCAATAAAAATAGCAGACAGGCCACTCTAACAAAGGACATACTTGAGGGCCCCACAGGTCTGTGTCACATATGCAAACACAAATTTCAATATGCGCCTTTTGTATAAGCAAATAATAATGTGTTTCCAACACCCTAAAAAAAAAATCAAAAACAATTAATTTACTAATACATTTAAGTTTCACCAGGGGAACTGAGATGACAATGAACTTCTGAACAGACAGATGAATGCTAATTATACACAGTCTGATTTGATCTAATCAGAGCCTTTGCACAAAGCACACATACCTTTCAGTATTCGACTGTAAGAAAACAGAATTAGCTCAGATATCCCCTTCAGAATAGCAGCGAACAATAGAGTGTGTGCCCAGCCGGTGGGTTTCAACAAGTGAGAGCTGTGGTGAAAAGCTCTGACGTCAGTTCCATTCATGAAAGGCTGATGGCAACCTGCAGGGCTGAAAATGCTTCCCTCAGCCTATATTGAGCAGGCTATATACTGATGTTGCAGGTTGTGCTGCATGCCAGTCACCAGACTGTTGTATTTAAGCTCAGACAAAATAAGCATTCATCCTTCCACTTTAGGGACAATGAGACATGTGGAGGTGCCACAGAAGTCAGGAATTCAGGCCTGGTCACACATCTAAGCAAAGCTGTGGCTGTATATTTCAACACCAAAAAAATAAATAAACAAATAAATAATAATAAAAAAATCAAGTCATATATACTCAGAAGTGCAACAACAGCAATCAACAACCCTTTACACAGGAGAGAGGAGAAAGATCTCTTTTAAAACCAATGCCTTCAGGAGAAGAATGTAGAATATGTTGACAATTATGACAACAGGTGGAGTAAAGAACCATATTTTAAACAGTGAAGCCTCTTTCAAGTCACTACTTATGTGCCTTTGAACAGTGCAACCTATCTCTATCAGCTCCACTATTCACTGTTAATTCTCCGATTTCCAACCTCCTTGTGGAAAAACACGGGTAAAATATTTCGGGCAGGAATTAGATGGATGGAAAAATATCATACTACATTAAAGTAACACTTGATTCTTGCTTTGTTTGATCATCTCTGGTGCATGAGTAACCATGCAACTCACTGGGAACATTTGACTGAGGGACAAATAGCTGACCAGAAACTAAGGCTAAATTGGTTTCCCAGGAGACAGGGGGAGATTTCACACGCTACAAGGCTTGTCCCCCTTATCTGTAAACCCACTAGCTGCTTCCCTCTGAATGAGGACTGGCATTTTATTAAGTTCTGCCTAGAGAATAGCCTATTGGGTTTAGGAGTACAAAATAAGCTGTGATAACCCAGCAGCAGTGGACTAGATGTAGTGCTGAAGCATCCCCCTGTCACAGAAGAAGCAGACCCCAGCCGCAGACCCCAGCCGCAGACCCCAGTGCAAATAGTGCTGTTAGTTTTGTGCATCCAAATGAAAATCCTGTCTCACAATACAAACTAAAACAACCAGCATCTCTCTGACGCACGGGCTGGCAGAACTTGTAGGTGGATATTATCTAACAGACTGACAGAACTGCATGTAATCCAGCCTTGGATTTTAACTCCTATGCCAGAGGTGGACAACGTGGCATAACTATCACAGAACAATTTTTATTTCTATTCAAATGTATATCGATTTCCCACTAAATATTAGCACAGTCCTAATGTCTCTTGTACAACAAAAATACACCCCACAAAGTGTTGATTCTTCTTCCAATACACTTCTACATGCAATCTTCTTTAGATTTTTATCACCAATTTAAGAGCGAAAATATTTCTTGACATTTACTGGACATCAACAGTCCATACCTTTTGGGGATATCAACAGTGTAGAGTACTTCAAAATATAGTATTATCACACAACAAAAACCAAACATCCCGGATACAAACGCCGCCATTTTGTGCTGTTGACATCATTTGGAGTCAGAGCCTGCAGTGGATATTTATTTCTTCTGACACCTGTTTTCCCTTTGACATCTTCTTAAGGTGGGAGCTTTGTCAAAATCTCAAGAGATAAAATCACAAGTGGCCTCTGACATTATCACTTTTAAAAGAATAAAAAGTTAAAACTTAGTCAGTCAAGTCAGGTTCAAACCTAAAGAAAGTAAAATTTAATGTCCAAAATGTTAGAATTCCCAGGTTCTAAGAATACCATGGGTTGTGTTAACTGACCCCTTCCCCCAGCAGAGACTACTCTGTATCACTCATCTGTACAATCTAAAACTGTGCAGCAAGAGAAACACTAGAAAGCTTCTTTGTTGAAGGAAATATCATTCACGTTTGTGGAGACAGCGCCAGCAAAGCACAAGCCGGGGCTGTACTCCACCCGAGGCAAGCACAAACAGTAATCTTGTGACTTATGTCGACTTCCTCACAAATGCATCCGGATTCAATGTTAGACTATGGTAAAAGTTTCCCTTCTGGTCCTATCACAAGTTGAAAAACACTGGCAACACCTAAAAACAACTAAGAACTCCAGTTAGTAGAACTCCAGTCTACTAACTGTGATGACCGTTTAGGTGCACAGTTGATGAAGCTATTGAAAAGAAGGAGTTTAAACAGAGACAGGAATCTTGCAGAGCAAAGCATGTGTTTCCACAGTGACCCAGCTGTGATACAAGTTTCAACAAGCAGGTCCAAGATTTTTAGCAGTTTGACAATATTAGAATAAAATTTAGTAATAAGAGACATTGACGATAATAATAATGACAAAAATGATGATGATAATAATAATAATCAGACATTGGTGCAGACTTTCAGATTCTACCAGCAAGCAAAGTGTCTCCTTATGACAAACCTTGTAGCAGTGGAAAATTTTTCCTTCAAACATTCAGTGGACAAACACCCTCAGTCAAATCCTATGGGAAACTAAATGATCATTTCTAGATTGGTTTCTAATCACAAACAAACGAAACAGGAAACACTTTCCACATCAAAACAAAGATCCCTGGCAAGACTGTAGATGCTTAGAAAGAAAAAGGGCAACGTTGCTAACAATTCTAAATATCTTATTTGCTATGTAGAGACTATATAAAGCCACGTATATAAAGTCACTGAGGTTGTGTAACTTTGTGCTCTTGTGCACGCAGAGCACGATTATTTACAATATGTCTATCGTCTATCAACAGGGATCAAAGAAATAGTTCATGTATGTTCTGATGCACGACCCATGCGTCGAATCGTTATTTCTGGATATTTCTTCTATGAAGAAATGGAAATTACAAAATTACAACACTTCTGTAGCAGTGCTGCTGCTCTCTATACGTTACCAAACACTGCACGGCTACACTAAGACGACATGATATTAACAGCAAAACACTGTTAAGTACTTAGTGTTTCAACTTCAATGAGGCAGAAAACGAACTAGTTGGTTATTATTGTACTTGCTAAGCGGTTATTTTAAACCCCGACCACTATTTAGCAGGAAGGTATAAGAGAATCCCCGCAAGCGCAGTTAGCCGGTTTCACCGAAACTCCCTGAGATGACATGGCCCAAGTCATGGGAACACTATGTCGCAGCTATTAATACGGCCTTTGACGCCCAAAGTGCAGAGTCGCCGGAAAGGCTTCTGAGGCATCAATGCATCTACACACCAGCCATTAGAGCAGAAAGCGGCAACTGAGCGCCACAGCTTAGACAGACGGTGGACACCCGGTACCCTGGGTTCGCTGCGTTCCCGACTTTGACACTCACCCATCGGCCGCACAGAACCAGACACCCGCTTGTTAGCTAACAAGCTAGCGCAGGTTCTATGAAACCTATCAACATTGTCAGTCTAACGCCAGCCGCGGAAAGAAGTTGCACAACCACACGAGCTATAAATACAACATTTTTGTCCATTTGTCAAATGTTAACCTACATTCCATTTTGTGTGGTGGTCGATTACCGACTGCACCGCGCAACTTACAACCAAGAACGCCCAGATCGGTTATCGGACATGCAGTCAAGCCTGATCGCCTCTAACGACAAAGCTTATTAATTTACTCCACTGTCTTACCTGCACTGTCACGGCTTTCTGTTGTCGGGACATGGTTCAAATATGAAGCATCGCCCAGTGATCAAAGCCAGTGGCAACGAAAACAGATATAACCTACTCCGCCAACTGCTCCTCCTTCGCTAGCCTGGACGGATGCGCTTCATTAGCAGACTTCAAATTAGATTTGTACACCAAAATATGAGTGTATATTTGCGTAAAAATGTCATATGCGCCTGCAACTCTCTCTGAAAACATTTATCCGACTGATACTGGGGTGCAAGAATTCAAACTGTGACGTGTGTCCGATAATGGGCACATCGGCGTTTCATCGTTTCTAAGCAGGGTCTGAGCAGGATAGCTACATGGCTAAGCGAGCTAACGTTAGCTACCCAGCTAGCTCTCTGCGACACGAATGTAAGTGCTGGTAGAAAGCACAAGCAAATGCAAGCGGCCCAAGTGAACTCCGGTACAGACCAACAACAGTCGGTACCACCGAAGCTCATGAAATCCAACAGCTTAGGTAAAACAGTAGAAAATACGAGTAAACGTTAAGTTAATTACCACATCGCTCACCAGCTCTAGGCATCCACCCTCTTGACAGCGAATCCCCTGTCCGTATGACTACCGTTAAGAACACATCAATAAAAGCGTACACTTCCGGTACACCCTTCACAATAAAACTGTCACAGAAAAACGTGTATTGTACAAAAACCGCTTTGAGTACTAAAACCACAGAGTCAAATTTGGTGCCAGCTGGAATTTCAAGATGACTTCCAAGTCGTTTTCTATTTTGCATAATATAATCACCAATTCAACAGACCTATTTACCATAAAGACAGCCAGTGCCATAAAGCAATTTTGAGCTGAATTAAAATATGGATGGGAATGTGCGCCATGAAAGATAATTCTGCTGTTGCACTCCTTGTAAATCCTTCTGAACACTTCAGCTGCCTGCAATAGCATGATTTTTGAGTTATTTCCTTTCTTTGAGGTTCTTCCAAAATGACTCCATTGACATCGTGTCTTTGTGATAACCACCTTTCACTTAAGCCATATGCTGTTGTTTTTGTTGTTTAGACTCCGACTACGCCTAAAAAAGAATAATTTGTTCGTGCAATAGACTAAGCGTGTCTCGCCCTCTAAAGTTTGAGAAAGAATATTACATCCTGTACTCCGCACTTTTACAAACGGTCACTTGGGGGCGTTGAGGTCCACAAATTGCTGTTGGGCACAGCAGGAGGTGGATGTGAGCCTCACTGTATGTCTCTTTTACGACCTTAAAAGTTGACTAAACGCGCTCTGCAGAGATCAGAACATTTATGAAAGAAACAACTAACACGTCGTCCTCTAAGAGACTGTAATGACAATGGAACTGTAAAGGTGTATTAATTGTACTCATGGTAGTATGATATTTGGCTTCAATGCTTCTAAGAAAGAGTGTGAGAAAAGGACTTGAGATAATTACACATAGCCAAAGAAAGCCACTGGATATCAGATGACTTCATTTTATAAATATATGCTTTTACATAAAAAAAAAATGTGCATAAAATATATTAATGTTTATTGTATCAATATGATCAAGAAGTTCACATGGGACATGAAGAAAACGTAAACCCAAAATACAGAAGTTTTTTTGAAAAAGTCAACAGAATATTTAAGATGCATGAAAAAACAAGTTCTATGGTGATATGGAACAAAATACAAAATCCTAACACACAATACATGCTGCAGTACAGTTATACACAACATAAGAACTTAGTGTGTTGGTTGGCACAAACACACTCAAATACAAACACACCCACATGAATATGTGAATATATGACTAAACACCTTGAATATGAATACAGAAAGTATCAAACTTCAGACTGCCGTGACTGTTATGCAAATGAATATACCAGTCATATATCATACAATATTTTGTAATGTTGACTATAATGCAAGTAGTAATGCATTGTGCAATGACTATTCCTTTTGTAGGCAGCTCCTTTATCTATTTGAGAAGGTTGTACAGTGAGTGCAACAGTAGAATGAGCTGCAACACTGTCGCTGGCAGCTCACCGAACTATGTGCCACAGTGTTGGTATAGTGATGACACTCCCCTGCCAACATGGGCTCGTTGGGAGGGGGGGCTGTGTCTCTTGTAGGAGGGGCATGTCTGGATCTGAACTGGATGCCCTTCAAAAAGCACTCCCTCTGACCTGCTCGGCCCCACTCAGCCCAGCTAGTTGAGCACAGCGGAGTACTGCAAGCCCATTTGGACATCATGGGACTCACACAGGACCCCAACTTCCAAAAACTGCAGGACTGGTACACAGCCCACGCCCTGAACCTCAACATGAGGCATATGTTTGAAGCTGACAAGGAGAGATTCAACAAGCTCAGGTACAGCGTCAATGATCAAGAGGCGCATAGTACATAAATGAGCTGTATTATTAGTCTGATTACATGGTAATAATAATAATAATACTCAAAAAAAATACAACAATCTCTGTTCTTGTCAGTTGATGTCCTTTTGTGTTCTGACAGCCTAACACTGAAAACTGAGGATGGAGACATTCTTCTGGATTACTCCAAGAATCTCCTCACTGATGAAGTCATAAAGATGTTGGTCGATCTGGTAATTTAATTTCCATTTCAATTCTTAGCGGCCTTTTAAATGCTAGAGTAGATCTGCTTATCGGCCTTGATAATAAAATTTGATGAAAAGCTGATGTGGACAGCTATGAGGTGGAAATCCCATTGGACATTGCTGCAAGCTGCAAGTCTGGGTCCTCTCATCTCATACAAGCTTTACCTTGAAACAAAATGTGTGTTTATGTAATTATATACAGAATGTAAGTTAAATGTATTGTTTGGAGTCAGTTTAGTCAACAGTTTCATTTATAACCACAATATACACTTTGAATATTTATCTGCTGCTGTAATGAATCAATGTTGACTGTCGTTTTCAGGCCAAGTCAAGAGGCGTTGAAGCTGCCAGAGAGAAGATGTTCAGTGGAGAGAAGATCAACTTCACTGAGGTGCTCATTGTTGATCACATGTCAGCTGTGGCTTGAATTATGGCAGTGTTTACTTCTTGACATTTATGCTGGTGCGCTGAAGCAGGCACTGACACAGCATTTACACCACATGACACAGTGACTCTTTCACGTAAGCTTCTCTTTGGCTTGTTTTAAAACTGAATACACTGAATACAGCAGCTGGATAATCGTTGACCCCTTGATCACCAGCAGCATAAGCAGTCAACAGTAAAGGTTAAATGCCACAGCGCTGAGTACGTGTGTGTCTGTTTCCTGGTGCTGTGGATATGTAGGGTCGCGCTGTGCTCCATGTGGCTCTGAGGAACCGTTCCAACACTCCCATCATGGTGGAGGGTAAGGATGTGATGCCAGAAGTCAACAAAGTTCTTGAGAAGATGAAAGGCTTCTGTCATGTGAGTGACACAAAGCTACAAAATCACAAAGTTTTGTTACACTGGAGTTCATACAGTGACCAGGATGACAACCTTCCATCTCATGAAGGGTTGTTGCAGCTATCCACATTTTGTGAAGGAATCTGCTTAATGTTTCCGATGGTTGTGTTTATCTGTTGCAGAAAGTTCGCAGCGGTGAGTGGAAGGGTTACACAGGGAAAGCCATCACCGATGTTGTCAATGTCGGCATCGGAGGATCTGATCTCGTGAGTTCACTTCACGGAGAAGTTGCATTTTTTATACATTTATTACAAAATTTCAATGAACCATGCTTTTACAGTGACCCACGTTTACCCCTGTGAGCTGCCCAGTGCAACCATCTGAATTTGAACTTGAACTGATTTGAATTGTAGGGCCCCTTGATGGTGACTGAAGCCCTGAAGCCTTACTCCAAGGGTGGACCGCGTGTGTGGTTTGTGTCAAATATTGATGGAACGCATATCGCCAAAACCCTGGCACAACTGAATGCTGAGACAGTTCTCTTCATCATCGCATCCAAGGTGTTCACACAAAGCACATTTTTGAAACTGCATCATAATAACGTGTTGGATCTATTGAATTTTTAAAAAAAAATTGCAACAAAATCTTTCCTGGACAGACCGATAAATTAAGTTTCCCTTTAGACAGATGAATGTGGTCATGCTGTACAACATGAGATGCTCCTTCTTCAGGCAATGTTACGTCAGCTGACATTCATGTCTGAATATCTTTCATATCAGCCTTCCAGCCTTGGCTTGAATGATATGGAAAGATCAGTAGCAGATAAAAAATTAACAAGTTATTGCAAAATGTTTGAGATTATTTTTCTGTCCTGTGCTGATGTGTCATTTTGTAAGAAAACTATCTATTTCCTCCTTTGCGGGCAGAACTCTAACTTGAGTTTAGTTGCATTATGTATATTAATATTTGGTTATCTGTGTATTTTGTCTATTTAATTCTTTACTAAAAGACATTCACCACCCAAGAGACCATAACCAATGCTGAGTCTGCCAAAGCTTGGTTCCTTGAACATGCCAAAGATGTAAGTATGAAGCCCCCTCAGACAACAGCAGCGTTTTGGTAGTCGGCTGATTGATACCCATCAGTCTTATCCTCTCTATGTTTCTACAGAAAGCTGCTGTCGCCAAGCACTTTGTGGCCCTTTCCACAAATGGAGTAAGTCACAAAACCTTATTTACAGGTTTACTCTTCTCTCTCTGTCCAGACATTTGATCCTGACTGTCCTGTGTTTCTCTGTCTCCCCCTCAGCCCAAAGTGAAGGACTTCGGCATTGACACAGAGAACATGTTTGAGTTCTGGGATGTGAGTGCACTTTAAGGCTTAAAACAGACTGCATACAGCAGTTCCTGTCTTCATCCATAGACTGTGATAGGGGTTATAGGCAGAAGCTATAAATAAACTAGACTTTTGACCTGTGAAGTAGGTGGGACAGACACTCTGGTCAGCAGCTGCTGGGTAATCAGAAGCCTCTCTCTCAGACTCAGTTATTATTGGTAGCGACCTTCTCTCTTGCAGAGGTTACTGTAAAGGCTAGGTTGCATCAAAGGTCAGAAAGCTGCATTTAGTTACATTGTTGGTATTTACACAGTAACAGCTATTATATGCCCTTCATGAAAAAAAATGGCTGCCACGTCACGAATATAAAGTTTTTATCTCTCAAAGAGAAACTTGAAGAATGACACAGGACTTATGCAAAAGATCAAAAGCTCAGTGCAAACTAAACTGTGTTGTTGACCTTTATTAAACGGTTATTAAAATATAAATATTATCTCCTGAGTGTGCAGGTACTTCAACACAAAAAAATGTGAGGTTATCAGCACCTTCTACAGTGTGAAAAACTTGTTTCTCATTCATTAAAACACCACAGTTTCACATAGGAATTCTGTATCAGACACAGTATTTTCAGAAATTTTCTTTTTTCTTTTTTTCTTTTCTTTTTTTTTTTTTGCTTTTAGTGGGTTGGTGGGCGTTTCTCCTTGTGGTCTGCAATTGGAATGGCCATTGCTCTGCATATTGGTACGTACAATGAAAATACACATTTTTGTTTTTTCAGCCGTGCAAAACTAAAACATTGCCAAGTCTCTGTGTTTGGAATCTGAACTTGTCTGACTCTGACTCCTCCCACTAGTAACGACACTGTGGCAGACAGTAATGTGTGCATCATCCCTCCAATATCAGAGATGTTAGAATGGCACAAGATGCTAGCATCTCTGTGAGGCACATCACTGCTGACATCTGCATTCTAACACATTCACAAAACATTAAAATGCAGATGTTTAGCAGGTACGATGTCTGCAGTGTTCGCCACCTTAGTAGCATGTTTATGTTTGATAACCATGGCACTAAAAATAATATACAGTTAATGGGACTGTCACTAGTTTTTCAGATACAGTCATAAACTAAAATTGGATGAAAATGAAAGATATTACCACAGTTATTGCAACTGATCCTTAGGGTGGGGAGCCAGGCTGAAATTACAAGAATCGTTCCAAACAGCCAGTTCAACTGTTTAACCGATCATTTATTCAGTCAGTTAATTTCTCTGTCATACCTCCTCTCCTCATCAGGTTTCGACAACTTTGAAAAACTTCTTTCAGGAGCTCATTGGATGGTAGGCCTTTCTTCAGTCCCTTCCGTTTTCTACCTTTCTGACTATTCATATGAGTCTTCCTGGAGAAAGGATGAAGTGAAATGTGAATGTAAACTCTCATCTCTCCATCTGCTGCAGGATAAGCACTTCCGCTCTGCTCCTTTGGATAAGAATGCTCCTGTCCTGCTGGCTCTGCTGGGCATCTGGTACATCAACTTCTTCCATGCTGAGACCCACGCCATGTTGCCCTATGACCAATACATGCACCGCTTCACTGCCTACTTCCAACAGGTCAGCCTCACTCATTAACGCAAGAACATCCCAGAGAGGATCAGGTATTTTGTATCAACAGATAAGGATTTTGAAATGACTGTGGATGCTATCAGACTTTGCATGGTGATATTAACGCAGTTTGACAAAGCAATGCCCAACACAATGTCTGTGGTAATAGTCCACACCCATCAGTGACAGGGTTGCTAAGTGTTTGTTATCTACAGGGTGACATGGAGTCAAATGGAAAGTACATCACTAATCATGGAGCACGTGTGAACTACCACACTGGGCCAATAGTGTGGGGAGAGCCGGGAACCAATGGACAGCATGCCTTCTACCAGCTTATCCATCAAGGTAACGCCACTAAAAATAATCATTCAACCGTTCCCGTCTTGTCATGAGTCTTTGGTTTACTTGTGTCATTATCACAGCCTAACTGTTTTCATCTCAGGAACACGCATGGTACCTTCAGACTTCCTGATCCCAGCTCAGTCACATCATCCCATCAGGGACAACCTGCACCACAAGGTATCACCATGTTAGGGTAATTACTTGTCTAAAGCAGTGTATTGAATGGGTAGAAACCGTGTGTTCAAGATACGATACATTTCCTCACCTTGTTTAATAAGCCATCAAGTCCTTGTGAACATCTTTTGGTGATAAGTCCTTGAGGGCAAGGAAATAAATGTCTGTGCTCTAGGAGTCTCAATCACACTTCCACAGAGCTTTTACCTTTTTACTGTCAGGTGTAGTTAAATATATATTTTTTTAGACAGACACATAGAGAACCCCAAAATGAGGAAGTTCACAATTTAACACTGTAACATTATTTTAAAAAAGATTTGCATAACTCCACTGTCACTGTCAGATTTTTGATCCGCTACAGGTCTATTCACACATTGTTGTCTAACACAGATACTACAGTCTTTCCATTTACAGTCTATAACTCATTCTGGAGCAGAAAACTGTATTGCACTGTATCTGAAGGTCTGTATGTTTGATGTGGCTGTAGATCCTGCTTGCCAACTTCCTGGCCCAGACGGAGGCCCTGATGAAGGGTAAGACCACAGAGGAGGCCAGGAAGGAGCTGCAGGCCAGTGGAGTGAGTGGGGAGGCTCTGGAGAAAATCCTGCCACACAAAGTAAGTGAAATGAAGGGGGAAAATGACTATAGAGATGACAAACTATAGTGAGGTACCAGAATCAGAGTAAGAAAGCACTGGAGGTAGCGCCCCCCAGTGACCATGAATAAACATGGTTATGCAAATCTTATTATGAACATGTGTGACAGTGGCAAGGTCTGTATGATGAAGTCTTTACCCATGTTTATTTTAGGTATTCCAAGGAAACAGGCCAACAAACTCAATCATCTTCAAGAAACTGACCCCATACACGCTCGGAGCACTCATAGGTGAGAGTAAACAGTATTTCTCGTGACATCCAGCCACTGATATAAAAAAGGAAACTGCTACTGCAAATGGTTAAAGAGATAGTTTTATTTTTATTTAGCTATTTTATGGCTAGTCTCCTAAATGAAGGTCATAATAAAATCACTTTCAGGCATACTATAGAGCATATGCATACCTGATTATAGACAGCTGCACGCACACTCAGGCATACGTAATCATAGGCACATACAACTTTCACAGACACATAAGCATCTGTATATCTAAACAAATACACACATACTGACAGTGAAGTTATGCAAAGTATCACCAGAGTTAGCCAGGATCTACATTCTACTGTCCATCAGCTGTATTACACAATATACACATATAACGGTTTGACCTGACTGCGCAGCTGAACATTTTCTCACGTGTTTCACCACTGTGGGCCATCATTACAGACCATTATGTAGTGCAACTCACTCATTTCTATTTCTCACCTCTGTGCAGAGATTGTAAGATAATTCTTACGGCAATCTGAAATCTGTCCTCTCTGAGATGCATTAATAACTGGCATGACTCTAAATTAGGCTGCGAGATAACCTTTCAGAATATCTTTAGATTGAT
Organism: Scatophagus argus; assembly: GCF_020382885.2. Classification (NCBI taxonomy): domain Eukaryota; kingdom Metazoa; phylum Chordata; class Actinopteri; family Scatophagidae; genus Scatophagus; species Scatophagus argus. Next base: position 7,589,117 of record NC_058493.1, read on the forward strand.
ATTGTAGTAAATAGAAATAACAGTAACTCACACTGGAAAATTCCTGAAACAAAATACCATAATTTACAGAAGAGGTTCGGTCAGGATGCTACACACTGTAGAAACAGTCAGTCTGTTTGTCCCTTTGACACCATACTAAGAGAACAGCTTACATTACAGCATTTGTGCGATCATTCTGTCTTTGCAGCGATGTATGAGCACAAGATCTTCATCCAGGGAGTGATGTGGGAGATCAACAGTTTTGACCAGTGGGGGTGAGACAGTCATTACTACATACTGTACACAATACACTGATATACACAACCTCTGGTTCTGTTGAGCATCTTTCATCTCATAATCCTGAAATAAGCAACAACCAGACATCATTACAAACCCATGCTGTTCAGCCAAGATTTTTTAAAACCCAAAACCTCCAAACTCTATATGTCAAATTCTACTAGTTTCCAATGGTTCCAGAAATACTAAAAATGTCAGGCTGGATTTGGAAAAAGAAATGTGAGTATAATAAGCCACAGTCTGTCCAGAATATTTCCATCTGATGGAATGTTGCAGCCATAAATCATGGAGATTTGGTTTTGAAAATTTCAGTAAACAGTTGGAACAAGCAGATACAGAATCTATTTGTGACACTATGTCTGTGAAGAATAACTCACAGTGTTAATGTGGCTGGAAGAGACAAAGCCTTTCACGTGTTCTGCAAGCATTTGTGTCACGTCGAACCCATCACCTCTTTTCTGTTTGTGTTCACTCTCCTTTCTCCTCTGCAATATTAGAGTCGAACTGGGCAAACAGCTCGCAAAGAAGATCGAGCCTGAGCTCAGTGACACTGCAGAGGTCCACTCCCACGACTCCTCAACCAACGGACTCATCAACTTCCTCAAGAAGAACTTTGCCTGAGTCGAGTCACCCTGAAACAACTTCCACTTTACTCCACATCATCATCCATCTAATCAGCTTATGAGCTGCATTGAACAAGAGACTCGCAGAGGCAGCTGGTCACTCCCACACAGTCAAGCTAAGGCACTCTGTATGTTTGTACTTATGAATATCACCACTGTCTATCCTGCTGTCTTTTCTATGTTTGTTCACCACTGTGAGGGGAAAAAAGCTTTTTGTATTAGAGTGCAGTGAAAGGCAAAGAGAAATGTGTTCTCACTGTCTCTCCACCACCACAGGAATGTGTTTGTCATACCTCGTCTAATGTTAAATAAATAAACATAGACACAACAGTTGTTGTTTGTGCGCAGATGCAGAAATGGCTGTTCCTGCAACAGCGTGCATTGTAAGCTAGATGTGCAAGCAACACGTCACTAGATGGCATCAGAGTGCCAGATCTATTTAGTGGAAGCAAATGAGCCACCCAGTAATCCACCACTGATTCAGTGGAACAAAGGGTCAAAGGTCAGTGCATCTGCACTGTTACACCACACAAATCCCCAGACTCAACAGCAGCATCCATTTCGAGAGAAAAGCAAACAGCTGGACTAAACTGCATCTGGACTGAAAGTTAGTCCTCACTAGCACTTTATCTAAAAATCATAAAACTTCACTGTTTAGTGCCTCAATATTGTGTACCAGTGTGTGACTGCTGATGCCTCCTCCAAACATGAATTTGCATCTAACAATGGTATGAGAGACAGCACCTCACATAAGACCATGCCATTAACCACAGTGCACTAAAAAAAATGAAATATATTTCACTGTGTTTCCTATTCCTCATACTCAATGCTGGGTACTATTACAGAGTGTGTATGAGGACAAACAGAAAGTTTAAAAAAATCCTAGACCCCCAGACACTGCTGGGTTTTCAATGCTGTTGCCAGGCAACAATGCTTTACTTCAAATCTAACTTGTCCTTTTTATCTGCGGCTTGGAAACAAGATACAGAACAAAATGAGTTTGACTGGATAGGAAACCATTCTCACTGTCATTTCTAAGATGTGGCAAATCATTAGAAGGGTGTTCTTTACTAACTCATGTCCAAAAACGTGATCTTACACGTTTTTGATTGTTCCACAGAACGTGTCACATTTTTGCAAGTGGTGTCATGTTCCTGAATGAATTTCATCTATAGAGGGCTGTCAGTTGAGTCATGAGTCTCATGCACACACACCTGAAACACACTGCAGAGTTAAGACTTTGTTCCAGACTACTTATGCCCAGTGCAATAGGTTGAAATAAACAAGAAGTAAGTTAACACAAGGAAATAAGTAATTAGGCTCAGGCTTAGTCCATTGGAGAGCAGAACCAAATAGCAGCGTGAAAGGATGAAAAAGGTTCTGTGTGCGTTCCTGAGATGTTTGTTGAACAATGGCCACTGGATACCCTCACATTCCACTTCATGCTTTATTGGTCGAGCCTGTCAGTCATTTTTTTCTCTCTGGCCTGTTAAAGAGTTGCCCCCCTGGCTCCATCATGGTTGCAACCTGCCCCAGTGCGGTGGTTGCCATGGCAATGTCACCCCCTGCCACATTCGGCTGTGCAGTCCCAAGTTCATGGCGGTGTCATACAAAGGGTTGAAACAGGGTTTGGGATTCTTCTGAGCTGACCAACTATACCACCAAGCTGTAGGCCTGCAGCTCAGTTAAACATCTTCCCAGAGGCAGGTTCTCCATGCATTCCTATCATTTGTATTCATCATGAGCCACAGTGCTGGGAGCAGCTTCAGGGTCAGCATCCTTGCATGTAAACAAGCTCGGAAACTTGGCCTCAGAGGGGAGGAGAGGCCTGCAGGTCTGCAGCCAGTTTTAAGTCTCGCTTGAACTTCACTGGAATGCTTTTAATGTGCTTGAATTCAACTACCCCCCACTCCCAGAAGCCTTCAGGGAACATACTCTCTCGGGCTAAACATTAGCCTTGCAAACACATGACTAACCCCCCTACACACACTCACTCACACACACACATACTCACACACACACACACACACACACTCACACACACACACACCACATTTCCTGGTATCAAACTCAGTGGATGGTTCCTCCCACAGAGTGTTCCCAGTCTGTAGATTGAGACTGTCATTGATGGTAGTGACACAGAAGTCCCGCAGGCTAAAAAATAGCCATTGAGTCAGGCCCAACTTTGTTTTTCCCACGACTACTAGAGTTATATAAAGATTAACTTTAGTACGTGGGCAGAGCTTGTCGTGCTGCAGCATAGGAAGCCAGCAGCAGTCCCATGAGGCTGCAGGGGGCTCCAGCTGACCCTTTGTTGCTCAGGCTCCATGTCTCTTCCGAAAAAAATTTCTTCAGATCCGCATTAGCTGGATCAATCTTTAAATGCATAAGTGTTGGGATTCACGTGGAAAACACAGGACACCAAACCTCTAAAAACATAATCAAAGCATAAAAAATAAACATATAAAGAATATACTTATGTGTTTAGCACATCTGTGTGATGATGTGGGGAAGAGAAAAATGAAAGCATACAGATCTCATCACCCTGAGAAATGACTTTCAAAAATATTCTTAAGTTTGAAAAAGATAATGTTTTAATGTTTTTGTGGCACATTTGCATGCTCCATATCTGAATAATTTCTCTGAGATGTTCTCTGACCTGATAGAACAGTCAGAGGGTTCTTAAAGCAGTTTATCTCTGCCAAACTACCAGACAGCTGGTCTTGCTTGTCCTCATGGGATGCCTCTAGGTCAGTTATCTGGTTATCTGTGTGGGCTTTTGAATACTGTGCACCCATTGTTGTTGTTTTTTTTTTTTTTTTTGTCTTCACTGCCTCTCTTGAATCCACAGAAATACAGATATACTGACCGACCTCTGGCTCTGGCAACGCAACGTGAAAAAAAAAGAAGAAGAAAAACCTCCCACACTGATTTCAATCTCTGTTGGTCTTCTGGTGAGACTGTAAATCATAATGTTTACAATGACAGTTGCTGTTATTCATTCATTTATTCATTTATTTATTTTTGCATCAACTCTGTTTCTGCATGTGGAGACATATTTGGTGCCAAGCAGGCACAGCTGTGGGTTTTTAAGTCACCACCAGCAAAGGCAGGATGAATTCTTTTACCAGAATAACTTACTAGATCCTCTGATCATGTGAATCACTTACCTCTGCACTATGACAAAAAAAACAACAAAAAAACAGATGATTGTTATTCTCTATACAACAGCTGAAAGGTTTGTTATAAGTGAAAGACACAATTTCAATTCAGGAACTTAACCCTACCCTCGTAACTGAACCACACACTGCTACACTTCAACAATGAAAGGGAATACTTCAGAAATGCTACTTCTTGTGTCAAGCGGATGCTCTTACAATTTAATATTGCATTTCCAGGAAGGTGGGGCTCACAAGAGGCAGATGAAAAGAAAGAGCAGCCAAGACAGTGGTTTTTAGTGCCAAACAATAGGGGCAGGTTCCAAAAACATTGGATCCTACATTTCCCACGATGCAACTCAATAGCACAATGCATTAGATTCTCCATGACTGGTAAAAGTCTTTCACACCTCTTGTTTGTAATGCAGACATTTTGATTAAAAAAAAAAACAACACCTGAACACAAGTTAGAATAATAATTCTAACATCTTGATAAGATCATCAAAGTAACTTCTTTGTCTTCCAAAGAATTAGTCCAAGGATTATACACACAAACAGGGATGTTGGTTCTGGTAAGATATTACTTTTAGAGTTGTAATTTAAACAGCTTCAAGTCACCTCCAGTGTAATCATAGGGGAACATCTCATCAATTTAAAATCAAACCTACCTAAAGTGAGAGCATGTGTTTTGTGAAGTCACTCACTGCTAGTATCTGATATTTTCTGTGTGTCAAGTCTGGTTCCGTGTAAGTGAGGCTCTAAATATTCTTTCTCTGCTACTGTCACAACAGGTTTACGCAAAACATATCACCTACAAAGATGCAACCTTATGTGTTTAGAGTATCAAATGTAATAAATTAGTTCATTCAATGTTATCTATCATTTTGGAATACTACAAAAAATGCTAAATAATGAGCGACAAGTCAGACACGGGTAGCAAACAGGTGGCTGAAATTTTTATTGCAGGAACAAGACAAAGTGTAAGTAACCAAAAATTCAGAGTGTGTGAGGTAATCCTGTGGCAAGCATATTCTCACTCATTTCCTAGCAGTGGAGGGACATATATGCTCCAGGAGGAAGGTGGTCTTTTGTGCCGCGTAACAGAGCTCATCTCACAACAGAACCCCTGGGGCTCTGCTACCTCTGCACCACACACACACACACACACACACACACACACACACACACCTCCCTGAGTCACAGGGTGGAACCCTCACAAACATAAAGGGTGCTTTGTGCCCCAACTCATGGAGCTGACAACCAACACCAGAGAGCTCCCCACACTGAACACCACTGTTCAGCTAACAGGAGTGCTCAGTAAGTGGGCAGACAGTGCTTTTATGTACACCCACACAGAATGTAGCTACATCGCTAACTATCTGTGTATCACTGAGCTACAAGTACAGCTACCTACTGTAATTGAAATTTGAGACGAAAAGGGTGTTAGGTGTGTACGTGTTTTTAATAACCTTTTTCAAGTTTTATCCTCGATGCAGGTGCAGAAGCAGTGAAGCTGTGAAAAAGTCCAATTCCTGCAGTTTTCTTTTTCCTCCGTTATGGAAGTTATATACAGTCATATCTACATGAGTCTGTCTATCAACCAAACATTTCCTGTAACTGAAAGGAGAGGATGCCTTGATTTCTTACCCTCTTGGGGTTTAAACCAGGCAGCAGAAATTTAGAAGGTGAGCAGTAAAAATAGGACTTCAAATGAAACTCGCCCACTCACCTGCAGGATCTGCAGAGTGGTGACAGCAGCACTGCCTGTAGCATGTTCAACCTCACACAGAGGCATAGTGAATTAACAATCCACATTTTTATCTTACCAGTGGTTCATATGACTAATGTAAAACTTGTCACTTGTGATGACGAAGCTCACAGAGAATTATGATCCAACTCTGTAGGTCCCTTCTGGTTTACAAAGTGTTTTAGTTCCTTTCAGGTCATCGTTTTGATTTAATGACTCAGCTCCCTGTCTTCCCTGTCTTCTACTGCCTGCCTCATCAATGATGAAACACACAAGAGTGATCTTAGTTTACTTGCTGGGTTACATAGAGGACCGGATGTATCTAATGGAGATGATAAATAATTGGTCTCAATTAGTATGGCTAAATTGACAAAGCAAAACACACTTAGAGGATAATAAAAATGTTTGGAGATTCTCTATCAACCTGAGCATGATCCCATCTTGGAAAGTGATGTACATAGTTTAAGGTTTTGGAGGAAGAGTCACATGTTCATATTTGATATTAGGACTAATCAGCCTACTTTGTGCTCCAATTCGCCCAAATGTTGTACAATACAGCCCCACAGAGGTGCAGTCTCTTCATTCATCTCAACAGCCCAACAGCTTTGTTCGACTTGTAAAGCATAATGAGCATTTTAAAGACCATTAGCCAGTGAAGCCGGAACAAGAGACTCTTTTATTTATGTGAGTTAAGATACAGATCCAAAGCTTTCTCCAAAAGCAGTTTCCCATTCTGAGAAATTCTGCAAGTGCTAAATAATTTATGAAGTGACACGAAAGACAGTGTTTGTGTTACAGAGACTTAAAGCATTTCACGGTTGACCTGAGGCTTGTTTTGAACTTTTGTAACTAAAAATTTAAATAAATTCCATGGACATCCCCACAGTATCCCATCATTTATCATGTCTGTGTGGTATTTCAAGGAATGTTTATGTGTGTTGGAGCAGTTTACTAAAAGGGTCAGTACCAAGGGAACTGACTCAGTGAGTGTGTTTCCTCTCACTGCTCTGCATCTTCTCGTATCATAATGTTTAAATTAATGTTCATCAATTGTTGCTACGTTTTCTCTTTCCCTTTATAGTTGTGATGTTTTTTCTGATGGCCACATCTTTTCCAGGCTTCAGATTATCTAACCGTCAGAGAGCTGGACTATGTCCCAGGAGGGAGAGTCCATCACAACATGCTGCAAGGTTGCGTGCATGGATGTGATTATATAGCAGAATTTTTGCTAAACTTAGACGATACAAACCTGGAGCACATATCTTATGTGGCTAATGATTATTTGTGGGAGTTTTGTTGTTCCCATTGGGGGTCTGAGATTGAAGTCATACTTTTTATTTAATGGGTTTCATAATGTTAGTGATGAAACTTTTTTGACTGCTGACTGCCACTGCCTGCTATACAGATGAGCAAACATCAGTACTGAAGGAGCACAGCGAAATGAGCCTGCGATCCAACCATAATCCAGTGATACCTGGATGATCACATAGGGAGACCTGTCAGCAGCAGAAGACATTTAGAGTGCAGAGATGAGTGCAATTAGAGCTACTAAAGGAAATGGTACATGACTGCTTATAAAGGTTGATTTTTTCTTTCACCAGAATGTTAGAGGTCCAGTAGAAAAAATAAAAACAGCCCAGCCATGGGAAAACCACTTCCATGTGGTCAGCTGTTCTTGAATCATCTCCATATGTTGTTCCGGCCTGTACCCCAAAACTGTATTTTCTGTAGTTGGTTTAGTTTATGATTTTAAAGTCTATTTTTAAGTCCCACTCCAGTCAAAACTGTTTTCTTCTCGATCCCACCTCTGAATGTTTGAGGTTCTGCTGCACTGCGCAGAGCAACATGAAGCGTCTGACACCATAAGGCTGTTTTCACATTCGTTGCTGTAACTGCAAATATTCTCTGTGCTCACTGGAAATTTGATTTTCACAGGCAGAGCCTATGAGTATGATTTGGTGACAATTGTACTTTTTTGGTGCAAAAATCATGTCATACAACCACTGGAGAATTTTTGTATGTCATAAAATATTTATAGAGGGGATCTTTAAGACATTTTATAAACGTATTACTTATTAGGTGAAATATTGAATACTTTCAAAACAACACAATTCATAAAGATGTATGTGAAGCACATTATGTACAATGAAAGTGTTACAATTTCATTTCAGCAGTATCTTGTAACTGGGTGTGATTCTGTGGTGGCAGATTTCATACTGTATATAAAGAAAGTTCCCAACAGCAGAAATGATATAAACACATTTTTTGCAGTTAGCTACAAAACCACTTTATTGAAAAAGCAGATTATGTCATCTACAGTTAAATGATACGTCCCGATTTTTAATACATTAAATAACTTTAGACTTTTTCATGTTTAGATAAATAGATCTAGTTTCCTTTTTTTATGAACCATCTAGGTAATCAAAACACTTAGCGATACAAACGATGTGTGACACGTGTCGAGATGTGCTTGTTGGAACTACCAGTAAGAGAGGAAGTTCTCCCTTTCCAAGTGATTTTTGACAGAAAAATTAGAAAAAAAAACTAGCCTCTTTATGTACAGGGTAACTAGCTGTGTGCTATGCAATAGAAACTGATGTAGTACTTTTAGGTGAATTAAAGTATCTTTAAGAGGGGATGAACCCTGATCTTGGGGGTTGATATGGTGCAGACATGTTCAAAAAATGGATCACTCTTCAAGTATGGCACACATTACTTGACTAGAACCCCTGTACAAAGCTGAGGTTAATCAAATGACAAGGGGAATGTCTCACATATGCAGTCCTTATTTTCTGCTTTTACAGATATACAACCAGGAAGAGAACAAACGCTAAGCATTATTACATTCGAATGAATCTCATCACATCAGGTTACATTAGAAAGCACTTTCCGCCTGTGGTGAGCCCTGCCTTCAGTCTCTGCTTCACTCTCTCTGTTTTGGACACATTCAGTAGTATCTATTCAGACCTGTGTGTACAGACATACAGTATGATTAAGAGCTGGGCCAGCATTTGCATACAACTGTTGGTGAGTGTTTTATTCTTGTTTGAATACCAGATGAGTGGAGTTTGCTACAGGAAGCTATATCAGTATTTACTGGAACATTAACTGGCACATGTGCAAGCCCCACCATGGTACTGGACAGAAGCCCGAACAAACACCAAGAATTAGACGCTAACATCTGGAAAAAGGTATGTGATGAATGAATGCAGCCATCAAATCACTGGGTTCTAACAGAGAGAGCAGGAGTCAGTGTGCTGCGCTGGCCTGCAAACACAGTGAGGTGCATGTGCCATGGCCCTGCCACTAGTACGTACACACACACACGCACGCACGCACGCACACACACACGCACACACACACACATTTACAGAATTTGCTCATATTTCAAATAAGCACATGTAATTGGGGTTTACCTGCATAAATGTGCAGCAGCTCAAATTTTTGCTCAGTGCAAGAGTGAGCAGAGTTTTCTTCAAAAACAGAAGTTCCCTAAAATATCTTACAGGGAAGGAATCTATTGAATGCCAATCAAAAAACAAAAACAAAAAAAAACTTATTGACGACAGTAACCAAGTGCACATCACATGCACACACACACAGGTGCATGCAATCAGCGAGGGAAACCTGGGGGTACCCCCCTAAAAACACGGGTGGGACCAGCAGCTCCGGGTTTTCAGGGATGTCCTCCCAAAACACAACAGCAGACAGAGTGACACACACACACACACACACACCTGTTCTGTCTTAAGGCATGTGGACAAGGGGAGGTTCCTCGTACTAATGCACTGTGTTCTCAGTGCTCATATGACAAAAACCAGTGTCTGGAAAGTAAACCAGGAAACAGTGTCCTTTACAGATCTGGTGCAAAAGGTATTTGCAATTGTTTGATTCCTCTTTGAGTACCAGATGGACCAGATGCCTTTAAAGAGAAAGGAGTTCCCCCAAATGGCCAAAATCTTAGAACTTAAAGACCAATTTCTAATTACGCTCCCAGATTTTGAGATTAATCTTAAATCTTAATCTCACAGCTCTGTGTGATAATTTGGAAAAATAAAAGCACCGTGGACATAAAGTCAGAAAAGCCTTAAGTTAAGTTAATGTCAATACATTATTACACTTTGAGGGGATTACTCAAAATCAATTTGGACTTCATTTTGACTTTTTAGTAACAACAACTTTACAATACATACGCTGCTCAAGGTTTAACCCTCTCACTAAGATAGTGAAAATCAAGGAATGCACTGATGTCTGACTGTTAAGAGGAACAAATCAGTTGCCAACTTGATTTGGGCACGAAACATTCAGTACTCAAAGTGGAATAAAAGAATTGATAACAAATCCTGTTTGAGCCAGGTCTGCTCCTACAAAGCCAGCGGATCCATGAACCACTGACAGACATGAACAAGCTCTGTGTCCTGGAGGAGAAAGGATACAACAGACCCAAAATCTTCAGAAGCTTCAGCCTGCATGACAGACAGCATGTTTCACTTCTGAACCTATCGTGAGGGCAGCAACAACAACAACAACAACAACAACAACAACAAAAAAGAGAGAATCTACATCTATGATCTTATGTGGAAAACATCTGCAAAATATATATTCATATATAAAAGACAATCTATGTGCATCTAAAATCTTCTTTTTCTGTCATAATATAATCATTAATTAAGACACTGCTTGTGAATCTCTGGAGGTCTCGTCTAAGACTTCTAAGTGGAATGTCGGTCGGTTCTCTGGCTTGTGGTGCTACGGCGCATCTGTTATTTTGGGGCGCTGCAGGATGAGGAGCGATGAGTTAATAGTTCTTCTCATGGTCCTCGGTCATGATGCTGGGTGTCCTTTGCATAGCCTTTAGCAGGACTCCATTTCAGTGTTAGAAGCTGCACAAAGAGAGCCCGCTCTGAAGGCACAGCATGCCCACCCCGGGGTCTGTCTGGTCCAAGACTGGAATGTAGAGGCTCCTTCCCTGGTCTTCCCCACAGTAACATCAGCAGTGCATGTGAATCCACTGCGGTAAACCGCTTCAGCCAGAGTACAGGAATGAAAAACATGAAAAGGAAGTAAGGGAAGCGAGGAAAGATCTCTTCCTCCGATCCAAAAGCCCTCTCTTTGATGAGTGTGCAGGGGTCGGGAGGTGTGACGTCACCGGGGGCCTCTGGGTGAGCTGGTGTGTTGGCTTTCGGGGTTTAGGCACCCCAGGAAAAGAGGGGAGGAAAAGACCACAGATGGAGGAGGGGAACCGTTTTCTTGATTTTTTTTTTTTTTTTTTTACCAGCCCTGTCATGTGAAAGCAGGGTTTGTGGTGGAAGCTGCACACTGTGTGTTTGTCCACGGTCCAGAGGCAGTAGCTCAGAGGCCTCCCTGGAACTGCTGGAGGGAGCACAGGTCTTTTCTTCCTGCTGCTGGTGTCTACAATCACCTGGAAGGCAGGGATTGGTTGCTGCCCACCCTCCTCGCCCTCACAGCTCTGTGACATGGAGGGGGTAGCTGGGGGGCAGGTGGGGAGGGACCTGTGACTGGAGCCGGTGGATGTGGCAGCCATGGCAGAGCAGGTGGCCTTCCAGTGGATAACAGCGGTGGCCTTCTTCGTCATTTAGCTGGAGACCACAGTCCTGCAAAAGTGACAAAAAGAACAGAAGCATGAACATACCACGAAAACAATGTAAACCTATCCCAAGATTTGCGTGTGCCTGTTAATTTAAAATCTATTTAAAGAAATAGTTTGACAATTAGAGAAATGCTCGAAAACTCTTGAATGTCTGAAGATACAACCAGTGCCAAGTAAGCTTAGCACAAAGAAACATTCTACATGATTGATTTGATCTGCACAAAAATCAAGTGTGAAAATAGCACATAACCCCTTGGAAAACTGTGAACTTTTTCTAGTCCATGTGCTAAGCTAAGTTAACCTGCTACTGGCTCTTTTTTATAGACATGAGAGTCAGATCTTCTCATAACTCTTCCAGAAATATTGTCCCTCAAAACACTGAACTATTCCTCCAAATTTGCTGAATTAACACAGTTACTTTCGTCACATACATTGAAGTTTTACAAATAGTTTTTAGGGAATGTGGGTTCACTGAGGTGCAGGATGGACTGATGCATTAATGTGGTGACCTCGGTCATGTGGATGTTTGTATGGACCCTCGTGGTGAAGACGCCACCAAGCCCAAAGGCAAAGCATATAGTGAAAACAAGGAGCCGGTTTAGTGTGCCTCCCATACAGGCGTTTGTTGTGTATTGTGTCTTTTCTAATGCCTGTGTTTGTTGGAGGAAGATTCTGTGCATATTTGACAGGGAGGAGATCCCCTAGGGGAGACCCTGAACATGGTGCAATTACATAAACAGACCGTACATGAACTATTCTACTGCTATCGTGATTCTCAAACATTTCATTAAATTTTCATCATTAAATTTCACTAAGTCTCCTGCTCAGTGCTGTTGCATTTTGTTAATGTTAATGACAGAAAAAAAACCTTGGAAGCACCTCATGTGTTATAGAACCTAAAAACTTAATTTTTTCCCAATATGTAATGAATTTACTATCTCCAGGATGATTCAGCTCTGGACTTTATCCTTCCCCTGTCCACAAGTCACCCCCCACCCCTTCTACTACTCAGCTGAATGATTACCCACAGCTTACATAACGATGTGCTGCATTTCTATGTCAGCCATTCTGAAGAATCAGTCTGTCTTATTGTGCTGCTGAGGACACTTATCTCTCAATTCACTATCTACAATGCAGAAAATTAATGCAGAATCACTGTAGGGTGGCATGAAATGTTAACGTAAAAATGTCACGTCTCTCTGTCACACCTGAACTGTAAACTGCCTGACGGAGCTGAGCAGCAGGATGACTGGGATTTCACAAGTCTTGTTCAAGCAACAAGCCCCCAGCTGAGTTCAGAGCTCAGCACTGGAATGTGCTTGGTCAATGAGTCATACTGCTGAACTGTGACCTTGGGTTGATATGCGTCTGTATGGGTGTTTTTTTGTGTGAGCGTGTCTCATTCTTTCCACAACACTGCAGCTGTGATTCACACTTACAGAAATGAAAGAGTCTAGTCTAGTCTCATCCCACGATTTGTCATCCAGGTTCACTGTGTCTGTGGGCCTGAATGGATTGTGCGTATATAGATATGCCTGGGCACAATTATGTGTGTGTGTGTGTGTGTGTGGCTAAACAGCGTGAATTGCATGTGTCTCTTTTACAGAAGGCTAAAAAGTTGAATCATACTCACCATACTCACTGATACTGTATTGACTCTAACCAAATTGCAAGCATGGTAAACCTGTCTATTTCATACTGTGTGTGCGTGTGTGTGTGTGATACTGTGAAGGCAAGAGCACAGGCCTCACCTCACAGTGGTAACACTCCACATGGTAGTCCTTATCCATAGAAACTACTCGGATGGTTTCTTCAGAACCCTGGTGGGACAAACACACGGTAAGACCTTCCCATTACATCTAGTGTCTCTTTAAAGTGATGGTCCAACAAGCAGAAGCACTTGGGCCTGATCCCTGCAGATGCAATAAGTCCCGAAGCAACACCCACACACACACACACACACACACACACACACACATACACACACAGCCTGCTCTACTCTGTCTGCACAGAATGGTGCTGCTGTTTGAGAAGTGTTGGCAGGAGCAGTATATAGACAAATAATAAAAGTAGGATTTCAGGAAAAAAAAGTACAAAAGTTTGCAGGCAGAAAAGATAAATTTAGCTGCATGTTTTTCCCCTTCATTGATATTTCAGTTTTTGTCTTCTGTATGTTTTATCTTGACGATGGTGATAATCTTCACTGCTGTTGTGTTTATTTTCATACAGTGTGACAATATATAGATATAGATATAGATTTGATATCTCTCTCTCTCTCTCCCTTTCTCTCTCTCTCTCTCTATATATAGTATTATATAAGTACTGAGTTTAAAACATGGGATATAGAGTAGAAACCAAGAGAACCTAAGATCTGAGGCACATTTATCTCAAAAAATGCTATATATTCATTAAGAAAAAACAAGTCTCATCTGATGTTTATAGTTGAATTTCTTTAATCTGTAAAGTATGTGAAGGTGTCCTCATTTTGATAACTAAGACCTTCACTCCATGAACTCTGCTACTTAACATTTAAGAATTTATAGCCCTGTTAACCAGGTTGGTCCTCACCTGGGCTGGAAGGATGGGCTGGTTGCAAGAGGCACACTTGGGAGCGAAAACCCTGTCATGGAAGAGGCAAGAAAAATTAGCAGCTGGAATATTTCACCAGTCTCTTCTTACTCTCCACAATTAATACACATTTCCCCAAAATAAACAGCAGGACAATACCAGTTCAAAGATACTGCAACAGCAGCAGGAGCACAGCGAGCACCACACATATTGTTATAAACTGTGCTATTTGCTATGTTCCGAATTTTCCTCTTTGAGCAGAACAGCTTGTTAGGCCAAATCCTGTCATGCGGCAATCACATTTTATCAGAGTGCGGAGCAGAGAGATATCCTCCTTACGTGTGGTAGTCTTTGACACAGTAGATGTTGTTCTCAACGTCCACAGTGAAAGGCACTCCATCTAGACCCTCTTTACACACCACACAGCGGAAACAGCCGGGGTGGTAGGACTTGCCTAGTGCCTGGAGGATCTAGACACACACACACACACACACAAGATAACATTAATAGTAGAAGGAGGCAATGGAGTTCATACAGTGATATACAATTTGCTGTCATCAGGGAGGTATCTTAAAGTGCAGATTAAAAAGATAAACTCAGTGAGTGCTGTTAAGCAAAGCTATTAAGCACAAACAATGAAAAATTTTGACTTTTAATAAATCAACCTGGGATTTTATGTTTGCATAGTATCACAGTACCTTTGCTTTACATGTCTAATAAAGCTCTTACCATCTCCATGATGAGGTGTCCACATACAAAACACTTCTCAGCTGTCTGCTGGAAACCAGAGTACTGTGGACCAGACAAGACACAGGGTTTATTACCCTCACGGGTGAATTTTGAGTTTTGTACTCACCTAATGCATCAACTCGCTTCAGTACACAACTCATCTATAGAGGGTGCTGCAGTGCTCTTTAAATTAACATGACAAAAGTCTCCTTCTGGATCCTTTGGCTCTCAGCTGATATGTTCATCATGCAGTGGAACCTTGTGGCAACTTGTGTTTTCATCGTTATTTTTCTGAGGAAGGTCCCCCATCATATCCATGCATTTGGGACTTGCCGTGTTTGTTGGTCAGCAAGCCTCCTCACTGGACCAACTGGGTGTGAGGAGCCTTTGTGTGTGCTGTGCGCTACATGAAACAAAACACTCTGTGTCACACTGATGGCTCCTGATGCCTCCTTTCCCTTAAACACTGCACAGTGCGGGCAGATAATGAAGGTGACCATCTGTAGCTCACATCCCCCTGAGGGTCATGACCTGAAGACTAGGGGGGACGGGACATGGCTACCAGGTGGAGGTGGGAGGCGGTGATGGGCAGGCTGCCCCCTGCCCCGAAATCTCCATTCCCGATCTACCATCTGCCACCGCCTCCCCCCACCACTGAGACACCCCCGGGGTGACAAGCCAGACTAGTCCGGTCTTAGCAGTATGAAGGCAGCGGAAGAAGATTAGTCTCATCCTCTCATCTGACCTCCAGCATCAGTTTATCACTGAGAAGCAGCAATTGTAAAGTGCGGAACAGGAATTTTAATATTTCCCGATAAATAAACAGGTTCCACCCTAAGGGGAAGTTGCTGATAAACAGGAAGTATAAGACAGCAGATGACCTCCTTTATTATGCCAAAGAAACCAATTATCAGAAATGCCACAGTTTCATCCTGTTAAGGTTGTCCACATTAAATGTATTGTTACAAAATTTCTGACAGAACATTAAGGCATTGTGAGAGCAGGTCCCGTGTCTGCCCTGCTAACCTGAAGCAGATGGACCAGCAGCCTGAGAGCTGCAGCTGTCCTCCTCCCACTCTTAATTGTAAGTGCCGGAGAGCAACTTGTGGGGTAATTGAGCTCCTTGGGGAAATTTGGGGGAAATTAGTGTGAATTGGAGGGGTGGTGCTAAACTCCTAATTGTAGCCGCAATGTCTGTTTTTCTCTGGAGGGTTGCAGAATGTAGTCTGAGATCATAATCCATTGCTCTCCGCTACACCTGCTCCTCCATCATCCTCGTGCTAACACAATGATGCAGTGCAACCAGCCGATCTGCTCATAGCAGAACATAATCAATAATCAAGAACACACAGGTGGCTTACCAGAAAATCCTCCTCACAATAGACCTTCCCGTTGACGTTGTAGAACGCTTTTCCTCGCAGCCTCCGCCCTGAAAAGAAAGACAACAAATGAACTCTACATATTTGATATATATAGTTTAGTCAAGACACTGCACGGATACGCTACATGGCCAAAAGTATGTGGACCCACATTTTCTATACTTACTATCTATACTGGTTTGGGACTGTTTTTTTTAAAGCTGGGCTCCTTCATTACAAAATAAAGAGAAATATTCTACAGTACACAGTAACATTTGAACAGGGCTCCAGCCCTTCTAACACCTATGGGAAAACCTGGAGGGTTGAATGTGAGACAAACCAAATCACCCAAACATCAGTGCCTTGTCACACCAGCAACGTTATGGGGAGTTATGAGGAGAGTCAAAAATAGAGGAGACTATCATAGCTTAATTAGCTAGGCTGCAACCTCCCTGGTCTAAATAAAACTGTTCAACAACAACAAAAAAAAGTAAAATAGTAAAACTGACATTTATAAGACAAGTCAATGGTACAAATAGATCTTTTGAATAAGCTCAGTGAATTTATATTTCCATACACCACTGTACTAAGTTAACAAGCTAATGGGCTGGTGACTGACTGTTCACATGAATCTGACTCCCAACTGTTGATGTGCTGCTATAAAACAAACAGGGAATGGACTGTGTCCAAAACAACACACCAAAGAACATTTTGACACAATTTATGTTAAATACATGAAAATAATCAAATAATACATCATACTGTATGTCTCGAATCTCTCTACTTCACAACCACAACAGCAGGTCAGCATGGAGCAGATGGTTGGCCGAATGAAGCCAACATCCTGCCTGCACCTGTTAAATTACTTTGGCCATTGATTACAAAAGGATTCCATTCACAACGCATACACAATCAATACGGCAGACTGCTTTCCAAACCTCCCCCCAGGATCTCTCCACTTCCCTTCCCCGCCACTGTGCACCATTCACAGACAGGCCAACAATGGCAGACTGGAACAAGGATGTTCCTATCTTTGACACACCAGTGCAACATTGATCATTGCATTAACTGATCAGCATATTGAATCAATTTGATTACCCATTAAAATCTTTGGTCAAGATAGAGGACCCAGTCATTACTGCTAACGCTGACTTAACTCACTGTTCCAAATGAAAATTCAGCTACAGGTCGCAACTTTTAGACATCACTTTGCTGGTCAATAGCCTGATTTTTGGATTTACATTTTTAAAGACCATAACACATGAAAACGACCAATAGTTGCAGTTCTACACCTTGCAAAACACATCCACAGAGACATGCCCACACCACAGAGGGCCCAGGTTCAGCATACTGGGCCTCCGGCTCCAAGTGTGAACACTGAATTCCTTGGGGTGAGTCTTCATTCATCAGAATCCAAGTCTGAATCCAATCTAAAAAGAAATTCTGCTGCGGGCTGGCTTCTGCAGCCCCCTGCCATGCACCCCTTACAGCTCGGCCATTCAAATTCATTTAACAGCAGCGGTGTCTCTCCAGCCCTGCGATGACTTCACCCAGGCCTGGCAGACGAAGCACATGGATCTCATAAATCTGTTGGATTAGTCAGATTTAATTGTCGTACCGAGCCACCATTGATTTTATGGGTGTCCCAGCATGGGAAATCCCCCCCACCACCACCCCTCTCTTTTTAACACTGAAATTTATGCAATCGCTGTATTTCACACACAAACACAGTGTCACAATGCTGGGAGATGGCAATACATTAACACCCACATAAATGGCTGGAGCAGCCGAGGAATGCTGTCCACACAATAGGTGAGACTTTTAAGACTTTGAGACGGAGGAGCAATTAGCATTTTGGCAGTGTGGAGCAAAGAGAAAAAAGCAGAATACAGGAAGAACTCCACTGTCTTCAAAACCAAGACTTTGGAGAAACTGAACTTGCAGGAACAGTGAGATTATAGAGAACAGTGCAGCAGCAGGGGCTGCGAGGTGTTGCTGTGTGCTCGTCTGTGGCCTCTGCTCTGGAGTTTGGGGTCTGGAAGGTGAACACAAAGGCCCCAGTGCTGATGACTGTGTGGAGCGCTGCTAGGGGAGCGGGCCGACTGAGCAAACGGGGACATTCTTTCTGCCTGAGGTCACTAGCTGGTCCCATTCAACCCCCCACACCTCTCCAACACCCGCTCTCTGCCCGCTTCCCTCACTGAGAAATGGAGGGGGAGGGCTCCATGCCTGCCTCTCTCTCCTCTGGCCTTTTGTCACCAGACAGAGAGCCTGAACCTCCTCGCAGTGTTCCAAGTGATAGAACCAACGGCTCAGTTTACAAGTTACTATCTATCTGCAGGTTTTAGAAAGCCAAATATGTGACCTCTTCAACACTAAATGGAACTGAATGAACTGCACAAAATGAGTCTGTAATGTAAACCTAAAGAACACAAGAATGGAGCTTCATATCAGTCAAAATAGTCTAGATTTTTTAATTTCTAATTAAAACTGGTTGGAAAACACATAAAATGTAATTCTTTTGATTTGAATATACAGTTATATGTCAAGTTTTATATGGCCAAAGACAGGGTGACAGGGCCTAAGCAAGGTGGAGGAACACACTCCCATTTAACAACGTCAAAAAAGGTAACAGACTCTATAAGTAGTAACTTAACCACAAAATGATTAACAATGACAGGATGATGATGACTAATTTTCTCCTCTCGCTCTAGCTGACTGTTCTGCGGTCACAGTGTTACATTGGAGAATTTGACCCCCACACACCTTAATGGTTCCTGCTTGTCATTTTTGGTCATTTAGGACATGAACTTTATTCTGCTAATACCCTAATAGTGTTGCCATGGAAATGAGAGATGGTCTTTTGAAAGAGGTGCCACCAAGGCAAAGGCTTTGTTTGGGTAAATTTCCTTCTGATATAGAACTTGTGTTGAGCTGGTAGATACATGAGAAACTGGAACACAATAGTTTCCATGAATAAACCAGCAACATCTACTGGTAGGCTCTGTGGAGAAAGGGCTTTCCTGGTGTTCATTTCGAAGCAATGGCCTCGACTGAGGGGGCTGTCGGGGGGATTAGATGCTTGGATCATGTGGCATATGTAGTATTTTTCATGGATATTGAAATTAAATTATAGGTAGCTTTTCAGCACCAGCCATAACCTTTTCCTGGGGAAGGGCGGACACGTTTATTTTCTGGCTTGAAGTTTTCTCCGTTACAGCCTTTAAGCCTAACTCAGACTATCTTGTTGCATCTTTTGGTGAGGTACAGATGTAATGTTCTTCTGTATTTGATTCACTGACGAAAGGGTTGGTGGGATCACTTTATCCAACAGAAAAGTTCTCTCATTCAAATGTTTTTGGCTGTTATGAAAATCAAACTCAGGGTCAAGTCTGTTAATCTAACTGAAGATGACAGGATGGGTGTGAAGGGCCTTTAAATTGGTCTAAATATGGAGATAAACAGGGCTGCCAATGGTGAATAAAATATCCCTGTCAAACATTTTTAAATACTGACCTACTTCATTTTTGTGGCTGAATAGTATTCACCTTTGAAGCATCTATATCCACATTGCAAATGCTTCAGAAAAAAAGGGAGTCATATTAGGTCACATTCCATGTAGAAGTATTTGTCAACTTCCTCTTGGTCAGATACATCCTGGTGTGTGTCAACATATGATAACTGTTCCTCTTTGCTCCTCTTTGTTTTGCCACTCCCAAGAGTGCTCGTCTTGACATGAAATTATGTTGCAGTTTTCATAACTCTCAGGATTAGAACACTGGATGAGTAATCTCTGGATAGGCAAACCTGTGCTGTAAAAAGTGTTAAATAAATGAGGCAGACTCACAAAATCTTTGTAATTAAACACAAGTGTAACATTTTTGGTTATCCTAAGGAGTGGTTTACAGTAGATGCTGGCTGCAACTAAAACCTTACAAGCAATAACATCTCTGATTCTGGCTGTGCAATCAGGTTGATTAGCCGGAATGGGTAATAGCTTCTGATTGCAATCACAGCATGGCAACATCAGGTTTCATCCCTCTTAGGCACTTCAGTGCTGAAAAAAGGGCAGTGCTGAGTGTTTTTCCCAAAGTACACTAAACAGACAAAAGTACTGGGATGGGGCTGCTTTTCGGGGTTTGGGTCTGGTCTCTTACTTCCAATGAAGGGAGATCTTAATACTTCAGCATACCAAGACATTTTGGACAATGCTATGCTTCCTACTTTGTGACAACAGTTTGGGGAAGGCCCTTTGCTATTCTAGCATGACTGTGTCCCAGTGCACAGTCACGCTAGAATAGCAAAGTCCATAAAGACATGGCTGGATGAGTTTGGTGTGGAAGAACATGACTGGCCCACAAAGAGTCCTGACCTCAACCCCATCCAACACCTTTGGGATGAACTGGAACGGAGATTGTGAGCCGGGTCTTTTCGTCCAACCTCACAAATTCTCTACTGCATGAATGGTCAAAAATTCCCACAGAAACACACAACAAAATCTTGTGGAAAGCCTTCCCAGAAGAATGGAAGCTGTTACAGCTACAAAGCTGTCGATATGTTGCGAACGCAATGTCATTAAAGACCCTGTTGGTGTAATGGTCAGATGTCCCTATACTCTTGTCTATATAGTATAGAACTTTGATACTCACAGACGAAGGCAACAGGATGTCTTCTGATATTTGTATTTTATCACCTCAGTATTTTTATTCCATAGCTTCATTGTATTGTCCCTGACTATACAACTGTTTAATGAGAGGTGTTGCTCTTGTTCTTGCTGGTGGGATGCATCACTCAGTCTCTCTGTTCTCTGGCTCTGGCAGAGAAATCTGAGCTTTTGCCAGGCTAGAAGGACACATGAATGTAGTGATTTGCACAGAGAGGAGCTTCAAACAGATTTTTTAAACCGTGCCATGACGAGCCTGTGCAGGCCTGCAGTCTCAACAACAGTTTGATTTTGTTTTTATTTTTCGCAAAAACCCAGCTGTGGAAGACACAGCACAGGTAGCAGTAAGTGCACCATCCACCATGAGTGATGCAGTCCGCTCAAATCAGAAACATATCACTGTGTTCTAACCAGTGATGGACTAGATGTACAACAGAAGTGTTCACTTGTCACAGCAGGAAAAACACAGGTGGATGATGGCTCAGTTCCATTAAATGTCCCATTGACAGAGACAACGAACCATCACGCACAATTACAGGACATCCGAGTGAAATGCAGCAATCATTAATACACCACAGAGTTTCCTACTATGCTGCCACACCCCCTTGCAGCAGTCACAGCAGTACTGAAACCAAAAGCAACATATCCTACATACACTCTGATTTCAAGATATTTAAGGTTTACAGATAAGATTTTCACTTTCCAAACAGATCTCAGACATGACTGGGGAACATCATGATATTTTCAAAATTGTTTGATGTTTCTAAGAAATTCCAAATTGTCATCTCTTTTTTGAGTGGAACAAAGTGCACCCATAGTGGACAATAAGAGACAGATCTACAAAGGAAGAGGACTCTTGAGATGCAGCCATACAGCTGGTGCAGCCTTTGGGTTTGGAGTACAGCTATCGGGGAAAGGACAGAAAAAGTGTGTGCGTTTGTGCGTGTGTGCACGTTTTCTTTCCGTGGCACGACTGGAAAAATAATGTTAATATATCCTCTAGTCTGTAAAGCAGTGTTATTTTCTCATACTGTAGTCTGAATGTTTTGGGGATTTCAAAGCTGATAAGCTACAAACTCCATTAAATTTGTCCCCATTGTGTTCAAAAATGAAAATGGACTGACGTCTGTTGATGCAGAACATAGTGCAGAGAGGGGTTTCCAAAGAACAAATCAACACTGCCACATAATGATCAGATACTGAGTTGTTGTATATTGTGCAACATCACGACAAAAAAAAAAAAAAAAAAAAGGAGGAGGAACTTTATTATTAGTATTGAACAAGCTATTGGCTTTTAGAACTTTATGTTGGTACGTCATGTCATTTCATTTGAGGTACACGGAATATTTGAATGTTAAAGATGACCATGATTCCACAGTCAAAGTACTGCCTTACTCTTTCGACAATCCAATTATTTCTACTAATGCTGCTATAATTAATGTGTGTGTAAACGCACTGGATGACTCAAGTAACAAAACACAAAAGCACTGAATGTTCCTTATTTTCAGCGTTCTGGTTTCCGCTGCCTGGCAGGAGCAACTAGTGGCAGTGAGTGATTTGAGAAATTCAAGCCGCTGAGCTCTCTTCTCCTGCCAGTGCTTTCAGGGGCCCTTTGGATTACTGTAACACAGAAATGAGTCATCAGCCTCGCGGGTGACAGTCTGCTCATGGAGCCTGAAGCACCGTGTTTATTTTTTATTTCATCCGGAGAAGGCGTGCTTATTTTGAACAACACCCTGACTCATAGTCAATCACAAATCACTGAGGTGCATTTCAGTAAAGTGATGCACTGCTCTTTAACATGCTAATGTGTACGTACTTGATTATTTTTTCCTATACATGTGTGAAAAGAAACAATGACATTTTCTGCAATTCTTAAGAGAAAATCCACCCTGAACTCATATCCATTTGTGTGCATGTGTCTGTACGTGTAGGCACGTCCTTCTCCGAGCATGTGCTGTTTAACGTGAGCACATGCCAGGCCTGCCCCCACTGATAAGCAGGTCCGGTACACTTTGTGTGTGACTGTCTGACTGAGGTCCTCCAGGGAAGGCCGGTTGAAGTGGAGGGGGGTAGTTTGCATTCTTGGCCATTTCATGAAAAAAGGGTGCAACCATGGGAGTAAGCCAAGAGGAGGGCTCAATTATGCATGGTTAAACAAAGCCCAAGGCTACCAGCGAGCAATGTCTCAGCAAACTCGGCCTCATTCTGGAGCTCCAGACTCCGGGAGGACCTTACTCAAACTAAGAATGAAAGAAACCAAAAACACAAGCTCCTGATAAATCACTGGATTGTGTTTTGACAAGTGCAGGCACTTGGAAACTAAACTTCTCAGAGGCCTTCAAAACACTGTTTAAAAGAAAACATTCCCATTCACATGAGGTCAAATGATACATCACAGCATTTACGTTACCAATAAACCATCTCGAGAGGCGAAAAGGCCTGAGAAGCTATCGATGATGACCTGCGCCGAGCACAGAAAACAGCCTGTTAACAAATCCTGGGCATGACTTCTCCAGTAACTGCAATAATAATTCTCTCAGGAGCTGTCTGGGATTTCTATCTAACAGCAGTAAAGTCCCACATAGTTATTTTATGATGCAATTACACCACCCCCCAGAAGTAATTCAGAGTATTTTTAACTTTTAAGAGGAAATTATCTGTTTGTCTTAAGAGATCAGTTTGTTTCAAAGATCTGTGCTTTAGGAGCTGATGACTCGGACATAAACCCAAACAAAAAAAGCGCTAACACCTAAACCAGGTCAGAGGCTACTTTTCCACAGCAAAGCACACAACTTCAGCATCTGGCCCCCTCTTTCTTCAGACACACAATAAATCGGAAAGTATGTGGCTTTGGTTACATGTAAATTATAGGCAGTTCTTCCAGAGCCGGAGGGGGTGGGGTACAGGATCAGTATCCATGTATAGTACACATATGAATGGGAGTGACCTGGCTAAAAAGCTCTCTCCCGACATCTTCCTCTTGTTTCCCCGGGAAACAGGAGAGGAGGGCTGGAGTCGGGTGACAATCCAAACCCCACACACACACACACACACACACACACACAAACACACACACACACACAGTCCATACTGTGAGCTCAAGAACAGATTTAATTACAGACCAAATAATGTCAGCATTTTATTTCTTTGTGGCATTATTAGCTTGTTCCTGCTGCAGAGAGATCTGGCCTGCCCTGTTATTCTACTGAACAGACTTCAGGCCGGAGGATCTTTTAAGCAGCAGATGTTTTGATCCCAGACTGTAACACCACCTCTGACAGCAGGCTGGTGATACTAATGATGATTTTTCAGGAGCTGCTGAAGCTTAGAGCAAGGTTGTATGACAGAAATGTGCAGACAGAGAAGGTGGGAGGCTGGACACGAACTGAAGCAGAATCATTAGTGCACATTTTTCCTGATGTTCTCTCAGTTTTCTGGGAACCACTGATGTCGCATGGAAGTAGTGGGATGTATCTAAACCACAAACACATCTGAGGCATAAAGACTGATGGATTTTCAATTCCTGAAGAGCACTACAGGATAAAGTGGCGAAATAACAAACTTTTAGCCTCCAGACATCCAATCACCATCCACAGCTCTGTTTTTTACTGTGCAATTCAAATATGCTGTTCTCTCTGTTTTCCCCAGATGAAGAAACAATCAACCAATCAGAGCTTTATAGGATAGCCAGGTCAGCACCAGACAAATGGCCACAAAAAGATCGATAAGTTTGGATGAGATCGATACAGCTGTACCAGTTGTTGTGGTTCCACTCACAGATACAAACAACTCAAATCAACATATTTCCTGTCTCTTTGTGAAAAACATTAACTTGTCATGGCAACTGCTACCGCAGCTTCCCTGTAGACCAGAGGTTTCCAAACTATGACGGAGTGTTTCAGGGGGTTACATGGAGGAAGAGATGTTAAGCAGAGATAATGTGTGAGGTTGGTTATTGTAGTCTGTCCCGACGATTTGGCCTGCTTATCAGAGGCTGCAGCTGCAGCATCTCTTGTGACACACAGCTCATGGAGACAATTAAGGTATATTAAAGCTATTAGTGGCCAATTGCTACAATTTGCGTAAAAATGTGAAACCAGTCATGACTCAGCCCAATCTAAACAGACAGAGACGATACATATATTTTTAGATTAAGTGTGACCACTTACACTTCAGTTATCTGCTATGTCCACAGCAAATAAATGTCTACGAATCTGTTTTGAATTCACTGAAAAAAAGATGCCTCTGTCAAACTTTTCCCTAAAGTAATACACTAAAGTAATACAGAAATAGTTGTCTTTTTGTCCATTGCTACACAAACAATGATTTCTAATACTTTTTCTTACAATCCCCAACTATTTTGATAACTGAAGCTACAAAACTTTTCAAACAAGCAGAAATAATGGGGGTTGGGGGTGGGGTGGGGTTGTTATGACGAAAGGAGTTGTGGGTCAGTGTTTGTCTCAGTTTTACTTGAGTCTGGCATCAGACCTTGAAAATGCCTAGTGCAGGACAGTCACCATTCTTGCTTAGAGTCCAGAACCAACAAAGGTCTCACACAGGAGACGATGAAGCAGATTTCATTATTACTCTACTAAATTGGCAGTTTTACTTACCACAGGAGCAGCAGGTGAAGCAGTTTGTGTGATACAGGTTGCCCATGGCCTGACAGGCTTGGCTGGCTCCATACACACCTTTCCCACATTTGACACAGATACCTGTTAGAGACACAAGGTCAGTTACTTAAAGCTTTGCATCCTGAACAAAAACATTTGGGATACAACAACAGAATAAGCATAATGATATCATTAACAGACTAAATATCATCACTACTGTATTTCCTGAGGCAGATTTCTCCCCCTCTGCAGCTTTTGAAGATCAACATCACATAAATTCAGAGATGTCAAAGCATGTCAAGCTCTGAAACCAGACTGTGTCAAACAAAAAACATTAACCAGCTATTACACTGGCACAGTTACGCTTTTAACCGAAGACTAAAGATAGTCGGGTGCATTACAAGTTTCAGACTGTGATATGAAATGATTTATATTCCAGCTGCACAACCCGAACCCAAACTTCTGTCATTTCCATGCGTTACATCATGTCTGAAGGCACACTACTTTGGGAAATCTGATGGAAGGCTGACTGGAAATGCAGTGGATGCGAGGGAATTGTCAGGAAGGCCAGATACAAGGCTGTGCCACAAACAACTTTTCTGTGCTTCTCTTTTTCACCAGGAAAAAAGCTGCTGCAGGGCATGTATGGTCAGTGACATGCTGCTACACAATCACACCAGACTACAAAAGGCCTGTCGCCTGTGAACTGATTTTTTAAGGGTACTCACGAGGATGAAAATGGCCATGTGGGCATTTAATGAGAGTCAACGGACAGTGCTAGCAACATAAGCCAACAACCCCACCACTGTAATCTGCTTCAAATGTTGCCGACTGTGCCTGGCACACAGAAATAATGGACTTCACCCTTTTCCAAATGAGCCATGTCTGCCTTAAAATGGTGAGAGGAGGACAGGCAAAAGCACAAAATATAGGAATCTTGCGTGTAAAATAACCACAACTCAGCAGAAATACTCTATATAGACAAAAGAATTGGGACACCTGACCCTTACACCAACAGGTTTTTTTTCAATGACATTGCATTCCAAATGCATAGACAGCTTTACCGTTATAACAGCTTCCACTGTTCTGGTAGGCTTTCTACCAGATTCAGCAGCGTTTCTGTGGCAATTTGTCACCTATTCATGCAGTAGTGCATTTGTGAGGTCAGGCACCGATGTTGGACGAAAACACCAGTTCATCCCAAAGGTGTTCTATCAGGTGTTTCTCCACACCAAACCCATCCAGCCTTGTCTTTATGGACTTTGCTTTGTGCACTGGGACACAGTCATGCTTGAATAGAAAAGGGCCTTCACCAAACTGTTACCACAAAGTAGGAAACATAGCATTGTCCAAAATGTCTTGGTATGCTGAAGCATTAAGATCTCCCTTCATTGGAAGCAAGGGGCTGAGCCCAGCCCCTGAAAATTAGCCTCATAAAGTGTCTCAATACTTTGGTCAAGATAGTGTAGATTGTCATTTTTCAAAAACTCGTGTGACTTTAATGTGCTCCAAGTGTTGTACAAACTGCAATTTCCTTTGAAACAATACTGATGACACAACCCTGATGTCCTTAACAGTAGGTACAATGCTAACAATATTAAAATGACCTCTGTTGAAGAAATGAGATAGGAACACACAGTAGCTTAAAACTATTTGAACACAGCAGCAGTGGCAGACTAACAATCTCTAAACTCTCACGCACAGGACGACCTCCACCGGGGTCACATTCCTCAGGGAATGCAGGGTCAAAGCCTGGGTGGGGTGAGTCCAGGGTCACAGTGCCTACAGGACGCAAGATCTCACAAGATCCCAACAGGGAGCTGCTCATCGGCCCCACCCTCCCAAAGATAAATTATTGCTTATCTTTGCATTAAATCCATATTTCAGGATGTACTAAGAGCAAGGACACAGTTTCTGCGACATAACTATGGGGTTTCCTGACGAAGCAACCGCTTCCCTTTCCTAACAGCTCTGGTGCAGCCTATGACATTGCAAGAAACAGATAAAGGACACATGTACAAGAACCACCCAAAGGTCATATGTCTTCCCTTTAAACCTAAAGTGTTTGCACAAATTAATTCAGTGGAATCAAAGTCAAATATTGGCGTTTCCTGGTGCAACCTCGACTCATGACTTCACTCATGCACTCAACAGAGATAACAGAACAACACAGGCGATAAGAATGGACAAGTTGACTTCAGATAACCTTAAACAATTTCTCTAAAATAAAAGGCTATGATAAACAAAGAAGGGGGGGAAACACAGGTATCTATATGTCCTTCATGTTTTCACTTTGAAACATTCCCCATTTAAATCCAGAAAACTGTGCAGTCTAATCCAAACACAACTACTGAAATCTGCAGGCAAATACAAGTGCAAAAAAAGGTGTTATGATGATCCTGATAAACACATTGGATTCATCAGTCCAGGGTCAGAGATGCTCAATCTCAGCTGTCAATGAATGAGTCAATTAACATTTACTGCATGGCAGTGCGTGGTCCAGCATTGGTAACCAATGTGTTTCTTATTCGCCACTGTAGCTCAAATGAACATAAGGCCACTTTGTAAGTAGAGAACCTTATTACATACTCAATAAGACTACAATTTTGAATAGAAAATGCCTCTTGTAGCTTTATTCATTTCATTTCATTTCTAAATTACGCTCACACGTCAAGTCTGTCTTTCTTTAAGCTTTTTCATTTTAGTTCTCCTCCCAATTTCTGCATTTTTTTTGGATGCTATAACGTTTTGCACTGCATGAAACACATACCGATACAGACATATCCTGCTATAGTATTTGGTCACTTTAATTTCTGCTATTTTATGTATGCATCTTTTAATTTGTTGATCACAGTCTGCCACTGACATAACCTAATTTCCCCCTTTCACCTCATCTCATACTGCAGTGGTTCTCAAACTTGTTCTGCCGCGTCCCCCACTTCAGAAGCTGAAAAGTTCGCGCTACTCACCCAACAGTTTTGTTTCTGTTATTGACAATAACTAGATAGCAACTAGCAACCCCCAGCAGGGCCCGTCCTCCAGTTTGAGTTTCAATGTCATACGTCATTAAAACAACAGCTCTTAATTTGGTATTGTTGCATGCTATTGGCTTGTACATATGACTGCTACCTCTAATGTGTAAGCGTGCAAGTTAGTGTCACATCTAGTGAGGCCAGCCAAGCCAAGCCAAGCCAAGCCAAAACATGCCATAGGTTCAAGCCATGATCCAGTGAGGTCCACTCGACTCACTACACAGCTGTCTGAATGAAAGTTACTTATTTTACACAGCTGAAAGCTAGTCAACTAGCATGATGACAAAAACTCAGCAGAGGAGTTTATATTCCACTACAAAACAACCTGAGAAACATTTTGGTAGCAACGAAAGAGTGTGTATCCAGCTTGCAGGCGTGTGTGTGTTTACCCCCCAAGTTTTAGGCCGCCATGAGTCTGTTCTTATGCATAATTATATAGCTTCATGATGAGAGGAATTCAGGTATCTATATTTAAAGAAAGTCTCTCACCTTCCTATCTTTCACATTTTTATTTCTTTTCACAAAATGAATCTATGGACGAGCAATTACTGACATGGCTCTATGGCTCTGACTCACCACCCAACGGCTAAACTAAAAAAAGATGATTTATTTATAAAGCTACATCGATTTACCTTCATTAGTTTATTCCCTTTGGTTGCAGCCATACGCATGCAGTTCCTTAAAGTATAACCAACATGTATTTGCAAAACTTTCAAGATTTCATTTGTCTGCATGGAAATGTTCTTTGTCACGTGGAAAACTGCTGAAAACATTAAGAATCAACATGTGATTGTTTTATGATTTCCACACAAGCACTAAGAATCCTGAAGTGTCTCATGGGTGAGGATGTGGTTATCATTTTACAGGGCGGCAGGGAAATCTCTGAAGCACTCTTGTTGTTCACTTTAAACAGGATGCTGAATCCCTCATGTGCCCATTTCATAACATGTCCGTGTGGCACAGACAGGATGTTGTGCATTCACTGGGGTTAAAAATAAAACAACACCACACAGGCATGCATGCACCTCTGGACTAAACACCATTGTTGAGATCAAGCCATGATGTTTTTGATAGCACTGCTCGACGTGTGCCTGTGAGACCAATGAGTCCGATGATGAAATAAAAACAGGGGATGAGCATAGTATGTCAACATATAAAAATACATTTTGTTATTTATGAAAGACAAAAGTCTAGAAAATGTCATGTGGAAGATCAAACATTTATATCAGAAATCTGCTTTTTAAACAGTGATATAACACAGCTAAAACGCCCAAAATCTCACGCCACAAGAACAGCTTCTTCTTCTTCCCCTTGCTGTTGGTCTGCTGAACACCAACTGATTAAAATATCTGCACTTTAGCTACCGTACTTCAGTACAGACTCTGATCTGTGCTCATGTCATGATCCACCTTCTGACCGTTTGCACTGTTTACCTCACCTACTTGCACTACTTCCACTCTGTACTACCTCACTTTTGTACTACGCCCAGAACCATATTTATTTTACTTATCTTATTCTATTTTATTTTATTCGATTATTACATGCTACTCATTCTTATGTTCTATGTATGCACCAATCACCAAGACAAATTCCTAGTTATGTGAAACCTCTTCACTTACATGGCAATAAAGACAATTCTGATTCTGATTCTGAAAAATCTAATCTCTCAAGCAAGTGCTTCAGAAGCACACTTGACGTCATATTTTACCACCACTGAAAACAACATGGAACGTGCAGCGGGTTGCAAGAAGGTTTGCACAGCCTGATTCATGAAACTTTAACGGCTGCTCGATGTGTGTCAAGCCCATAAGCAGTTTACATGAGTGTCAGGAGAGTCAAGCAAACAAATGAAAAGTTACATTTGTAGAGGGATGACTTGCAGGTTTCTAGTTAGTGGAAACAAATGCTGCCAAATATTTAAAAATCTCTGCACGTCTTATAGGAGTGATTCAACTTATTGCACACAGAGCGGGGTTCTTACATCTTCCCAGAACAAAATAATCAACGCCCTCTAAGGATGCAGCATTTTACTTGAAAATCTGCAATAAGCATCTGTGAAAAAAAGGCTAGCAGATAGCCTTCACAGAATCAAAGCCCGCATATACAGGCAGACGCCTTCACTTGTGAGACATCTGAGAGCATTCAACACATCAGAGGATAATAAAGACTTAAATCTTAAAGTGAAGCTTAAGAATTGTTATAAATCCTATGCTATGTCAGATGTAATTTGTGCATGTACAGCATACACAAATGTGTCAGTGTGCTGTTGTAAAGTCAGCATGTGTGTGTGTGCGTGTGTCAGCCATGTGCATGACTACTGCCATTATAATTCTGGGCAGGTGATCAGACTTGACCCCCACCAACTATGTCTGGCCCGCCAGCCAAGATCGTGTGCCAAGTGTCTGGTGTTGCCCGACTCCCCACTGGCTGGTTAATGAAGGGCTTCACGGGGGGAGTCAGGGTGGGGTAGTTGTGATGGTGGTGGAGAGGAGAGAGGAGTAAAGGGTGGGGTGGGCCTTCCCTCTGCTGTTTCAATTGCAAGCCTGTTTTGGGCCAGCTGTTGATTCACAGCTCCTTCGCCACAACAACAAACAGAGGCCACACAAGGGCTGGCCAGCAGAGCAGGGCTGGGCAGCGTGGGACGGGCAAGGCTGGCCCCCTCCTTGGCCATCAATTTTTCCAGTCACTACAGAAACAGTGCCGTCTCTACTGGGCTACTGAGGAGCGTCCGACTTCTTCTTTCTCCCTCCTTTTCCTTCCACTCTCCATCTCTATCCGATTCCACCCTCTTGCACCCTCTCTCCGTTATCTTACCCATCTTCTTCATTTCTCCCTCCAGTCTTCCATGCTCCCTCTCTCACCTGCTTCTCTGGAACAAATCAAAAGCTGTCTCAGTCTCACTCTGAGCAAGTACACTGCCTATAAAACAAGCGACTGTTCTCTGGCTGCAGCCATTTGTCTGGCTGCTAATTCAAAAGGTAGACAGCAACTTCCTCAGCAGGCTTTCTGCGGCCGTATTACTGCTGGGGAACCAACACATTTGCTCTCACAGACTTCTAATCACAAAAATTTGCCACAAAATGTTCAGTATATACAATATATACACTCCTTCCTCCAGAGGACAGCTGAATTTTCAACAAATCCAGACCGCACTGCTCTGAATGACCAAAGGGCGTCTGCTCTGGCAGAACAGAAGGGTCCATTCAGCGAGGTGCAGCGCTGAGCAAATGTTAGCTCTGCCAAGACAGAAATTAGTATTGTGCTGCAAAGCTACTTTTATCTGTCACAGAGGGATCTGTTAGAGGTAATGTAGCATTAGCAGGTTACAAACAGACCTTGAAGAGGTGACAATCTATAAATAACCACTTCCAGCACAGAAAAAAAAACAGCAAACACTACTTGAATTCCAGTTTCAGCAGGCACTCATCAGCACTGTCATAAAGAGGAAGTCACACAAGACATTTGACTGGTACCACTGCCACGGTTTGGTCAGTTGTTACATGGAGATTTTTTTGGTATTCAGGGTAACAACATGAAACAATAAAGGAAAATGTTGCTCTTGTCCACTGAACACCTTAATTTTGGGCAGTAGTTATGTGATTCTGAACTCTCTCTATCTGCACATGACCAAAAACTGCAGCGTTTTGTCCTGGAAAGCAGCACTGCAGGGATCTCCAAGATACCAGTGTGCAAGGACAGAGCAGGGGAAGGAGGTGGGTTAGAGCATCACTGACTTACACATCTGAGGTGAAAGTGCATGCCAGAGGAAAAGATGCTGGCCAGGGAACCAAATCATCTTCCTATACAAAAGACAGTATTGATTATATGATGTTCTAGATAAGAGAGCTGAAATCACAGTGGTTTTCTGCAACAGCCATGTGGTTATATGTCCAACTCATGTCTGCTGGCAAGTTTTGAAAAGATCCCAAGGTTGATTTGAAAACAGATCTGCAATTATTATCACCTACCAAAGTATTCCTTTTTCATGTGCATCTCTAACTCCTTTTCCAGCTCCAAAGTGAGCGCCTCCAGCCGTCTCTCCGCCTGGCTTGGCCCAGTCTCTCGGCTGGGGGTCACCTGGTAAGGCAGCTTAAATCTCTGGCCTGATGAAGCCGTTTTAGAGGACATCCCATAACTAAATGATGATGGAGACCCCGCTGTCATCTCCGCAGTCCCCCCCATTTGTGGTGACTGCTGCTGGGGCTCTGGCACTGCCGGCAGGCCTTGAAGATGGATGCGATTTTGGATCCCATTGGAGTCTCCAAACTCCTGCAGCAGAGTGTCCTCGTGTAAACTGCTGCCCAGCATCGATGACCTGGGTGAGGGCAGCTGCAGGTCCGGGTAGGTGCTCATAGACCCCCTGGAGCTACGAGAACTTCTGGAGCTGTGACTGGAGATGCTGGACCGGGGACTGACCACACAGTTTGCGGTGGTCCCTGGTCTTGCGCTGCCATCCTGGCTGCAGATGCTTGACCGAGGACTCGCCAATGGCGCTGCATGCAGAATGGCCCCCTCCAGATCGTGGTTGACCACGGGCCCGTACCGTGAGTCAGAGTAACTGGATCTCGGGCTGGTGGTGAAGGAGTACTGGCTAGCCGTGCTCGACCTGGGGCTGGTGTGCCTCTGGTCGTAGCCCATGCTGATGCCGCTGGTGCGATTACTGCTGGGCTTACTGCAGCAGTCACAGCTGTTGAGGCTGGCTCGGGGACTGGAGTGTTTGCTCGTGTCGCTGGCGGTGCTTGCATAGCTGGATCTGGGACTGTGCACACTACTACCATCACAGTGAACTAAACTAGACCTGGGGCTCGTGTACCTGTCCTGACCCGGTACCACCAAACTAGTACGCGGGCTGCTGATGCTAGACCTCGGGCTGACATGCTTGCTCTGCTCCTGAGAGGACAGAGAAGACGCGAGGCTGGACCGGGGACTGGTGGCGTTATACCTCCCGTCGTGGCTGCTGGTTATGCAGACACTGTTGCACCTGTTGCCGGGCAGAGCCACCGGTTTGTTGAGAGGCACCCCGTCGAAGTTGGAGCCGGTGCTGTACCTGTGGCCCTGCACCTCCTGAGAGTATCTCCTGTGCCTCTCGGAAGCGCCCGTGTAGCACGGCAAAGCCACTTCGGATTTGGTGCAGCAGCCCTCCTCGCTATAAACCGCGTCTCTCTGAGGGGCACAAAAATCCACTGGAACGGTCCGGCTGCAATTCACAGGACGCACCGGAGCCGCGTTGTACACTTTATTCCCAGACGTGAAATTCTCCACTGTGTGATGCTGCTGGTGAAGCACAGAGGTACCATTCATTGGCTTACTTTTATGCTCCGCCACTGCCGGAGCCGAAAAGTCCAAATCGGGGTTAATCACCAAGTCTCTCCTCCCGCTGTACATCCCGTCTTTATATGCATCATACAAGGAAAGGTCCTCCATCAAGAGTCCCAGATCTTCCTGATAATGCTCCATGTTGTGCTCCCGAGGCGAGAAACAAGTTCAGAGTGTGCTCCGCTCCGCGAGCCAAACTATCGAGCACCGCGGAGCACTAATTGCATTTCACATGGAAATCAAAACAAAACGCCGCGGTACAGCCGTCGCTCATTTACAGAAAACCACCGACGTACTCAGAAAGCCCCACCGTGTGCCGCATCGTCTTCCTCTGCTTTGCCCCCTTCGCCGAAAAAACAAACTCTTTCTCACAGTTTCAGCCGACGGGGATACGTTTGTCAACTTCAGTTTTTGTTAAGTTGAAAGGTCTTTACAGTCAATGGCGCGCTGCGCGGAGGAATTTCTCCTTGTTGGTTTTTCCTCTAGTTTCGCTTACATTCACCGTGGAAGGAATAAGTAAGCCGGATAATCGGATACGCCATAAATGTCCGTTGTATATAAATCTGAGCTCACAAAGCGCACGAAAATCTTAATAAAATACCGTTTTACACAGGGGACTCGTTTGCGTAAAAGGAATGCGGGGATGAAGACGGGATGCGCTGCGCCTCTCTGGAATGTGGTTAATGCTGCAGAGAAACAATGATTGCGACCAACTCAGCAAGGGGCTGCCGGCTCTGAAAAGAGAATAGTTTAGAGAGAAGAGGACGTCTGCATTCATCCCAGGCAGACTAAAATACCACACAAAGCACGCCTCACCTGGTCCGACTCCTTTTAGACCAGGAATAAACTGCAGTCAGTTAGTAGACTAATATAGAGGGTAAAGGTATTTAAAACTCAAGTTTATCCACCTTCCTTCATTCTGGTGATATGAAAACGAAGATACTCTCAGGTCGCCCAAGCTAAAATTAATATGATCAATTTCAGGGTAATGTCCAGTTATTTTAGGTCCTTATAGGAATATAATACGCTGGTAACAAAACGTGTTGCAAAAAAAAAAGAAAGAAAAAAAAATCTACTATCAAGTAAATAATTAAATAAACGATTATTATATTAGGCTACATAGAAATATTGTTTCATTTTAAGACGAGGTGAAGTGAATGCAAAGTGTATGTGTCACTTTTTGGGAAAAAAAAAAGGGAAACTGAATGAAAAGCTGTGGGGGAAAGTGGTTGTTGATGGTGACCACAGGTGGAGGTTGTGGTTATCTTTCTATCTGGTATGTTATTACTGGTATGAGGCTGTGGCACATAGGGAGCTCTGTGCTGCTGTCAGCCAGGTGATTCAAACTTCATCAAGGGTCTTAAAACAAAACGATCTAAAAAACCCTTAAAATTCAACCTTGAATCCAGATTAAAAGTCAAACAAACCATAATTTGGTCTCTAGAATTTTATTCATTACAGTTTTCAGAACATTTCAGAACATTCCACAAAAACAAAATTAAAAAAATAAGTAGGTTATGTATGAACATATTATAGATCTTTGCCTCCAGAGAGATATTTTCAAAGGCCAACCGTGGAGGGAAAAGAGGTAGCATTTGCAAAATCTCTGTATGTACAAAAACAACTACAGGATGTAAAATTAAGACAATAGGGTATTACATGATTATTTTCACATGATGGATGTTACAGTAAAAAAATCTTTTCAGTAAATACTTTCATTGAGTTATTCAGACACTTTTTATGTCTGAAGAACCTGCCAGTATGCTGACAATTTTGAACTAATACGTGCACATTTGTGTTTGGCACATTAAAACTTGTCACCAGTCTGGTCAGTGGCTCAGTCTATGGGGACTTCTGGCTTGGGAACACAAGGGTGACTGACTGAAGTCCAGCCTGGACCACAGTACAGTGTGGAAAGGTGGCAGGTAACATCCTGGGCACTGCTGAGATGCCCTTGAGCAAGAACCCTAACTGCTCAGGTGTCACTCTAATATCTTTTCCCTGAACTGCATGCCTGTGGATACTGTGTGTGCATGTGTTCCTTTCTGAATGAATAAGTAATTATAGTTATGAACCAGTCTTGACATTTTGAAAAAACATCAGAATGCTCATCAGCTGCCAACAAGGGGAAGAAAAGAGAGTGCCACAGTAACAAAGGCAACAGCAAACATGATTTCTAGAAGCAATCGATGGAAGACGGAACTGTGAG
The DNA here is from genome assembly GCF_020382885.2 of Scatophagus argus. Taxonomy (NCBI): domain Eukaryota; kingdom Metazoa; phylum Chordata; class Actinopteri; family Scatophagidae; genus Scatophagus; species Scatophagus argus. The sequence goes on from NC_058493.1 coordinate 7,625,026, forward strand.
ATTTTTTCCCATGTCCTCTGCTTCTAAACCATTGTACAATCTCATCCAGGTTGTACTCCTGGGGCTCATAACCGAGCTCCACCTTAGCTTTTGCCATGCTGAAGTAATGTGTCACGCCGGTTTTATACACCTCTGTACGCGTCAGCAGTGGCTGGAAGTTGTATATGGGCCCAATGAGGCGGTGAATCATTTCTGTGAGAAAGGCAAAAAAGTAAATGAGAGAGATAGGGAGGCGCAGTCGGGGGAAAGGGTAGCCCAAGCCCTCTACCAGAGGTCTGAAGAATTCAAAATTATTGACAGGCCTGCCATCTGAGATAAAGTAGGCCTGGCCAGCAGAGCGATGCTGGTGCTTGGAGGTCAGAGCCTCTGCAGCGAGCTCATGTGCCGACACCAGGTTGTCCACATGGACAAACTCCACCAGGCTACTGCGTTCACCGTAAACAAACCTGAAGATCCCCTTTTCTATGTAGCCAACTATCCTGGGCAGGTGCCTCTGCTCACCAGGCCCATAGATTCCCGCAGGACGCAGTGCACAGCTTCTCAGCACTCCGGAGCCGTCCTTCAGCACCCTGCCATTAGCTTGTAGCACTGCCATCTCAGCCAGGGATTTGGTTCTGGAGTAGTGGTCAGGATGAAGATGGAGAGGTAGATAAGGGAGGCTTTCATCCCCATTCTCTATCACTTGGCCTCCGAACACCACGTTGAAGGTGCTGGTGTAAACCAGCCTGGACACTCCTTGTTCAATGCAAGCCTTCAGGATGTTCTGTGTGCCTTGAACGTTCACCGCCTCGATCTGATGCCGGTTCAGCTGCTCCCTGCCTGACATTCCATAGGAGGCGATGTGGAATACACAGTCCACACCGGCGATAGCCCTCTCGACGTGTGCATAGTCACGTATATCTCCTTCAATAAACACAAAATCGTCTGACACTTCTTGGTTTGGAGGGACTGTGTCAAACAGAATAATTTTGGCTCCTTTTTCGTGCAGGGAACATGCCAGGCTGCAAAAGGAAATAAATATGATTAATTTTAGCAGGAGACACATCACAAATCTTTAATTTCAACAATATAAAACTGCAAATCTCTGACACAAGATCTGCATGCATTATTACTTTATTACCTGCCACAGTTCTGTGACAGCCAAAGATTGACTATAACTGACATAACTGGTGCGATAGCGCCACCTTGCTGTGGTTAAGCTGTGTGACAGCACAAAGCAATCCTGAAAACATTATAGAGGGTTTGCAGACTATCAGTGTACAGTTCTTTATCCTAATTAATAAACAGGCAGAAATAGTTCTTACCGGAAGCCAAAATAACCACATCCCCCAGTTATCAAAAACGTGTCTGTATGTGCATTTTCCATGGCAGAAAGGCGAATCTACAAGAGAGGATTAGACACATTTTGAGGAAAACGACAATATGTTCAGAAGAATACACACAGATGTGTCCTCCTCATACCGCATACGTACCGCACATTCCACAGTCACAAACCAATGAATGAATGCTGCTAAATTTACGTTACCTAACCTGCAGTCTGGAGGGTGGTTCACTGACCTTGTACTCGAGTAATTTAACTGTTCATATAATTACCCGAATGCATTAACATTATTTCTACGGGGACTTTAACAGAAACGTGTCCAGCATTATTATTCCAGTCTCCCTACTTTATGAACTATCACACTCATTTCCGTAAGTGATTATTCAAATGTCCATGTTGCGAACTAAGTGCCTCAAAAGTGCGTCCGTGGGCTGCCATATGCACAGATAAATACACAGTCTGTATTCTAAACCATGTAAGTTCACGTATTCACTGACGGTACCAACCTCAACACAAGCCGGGCCCTGAACGAGTAAAATATTTGTTGAATAACGCTCATTCAAAACTCTACTACAACACTGTGCAAGGAGCACCGGTGTGCACTTCCTTGGTCTGTGCTGTACGTCCTTGTTACGTAATTTACGTAGAAAATGTCGACGTCGTTCTGAAATTGATGCGCCCAGAGCCCTTCTACGGAGAGCCTGTCCAATTCCTACTGATGCCATTGTACCGAAATTGGCTGCAATTCACCTAGAGGGCAATCGCGAGGTAATACTCAATGAAGATGAGGGAATTGAGCTAAATGGCTATAATAATTATTTACACCTTCTTGGAGACAAAAAGGCCCAAATTGTATTCTAGATTTTGCAAATGTAAGTTATTTCACTACCAAAAAGACAGTGAAATCTAATCTAATTGGATTGTGTCTATCATCTCTGTCACTTTTAGAAATTTTAGGCCCCCGTTCATTCAGGACTGCTTTGCTAGCGCCCCCTAAAGAACAGGAGGTTTTGAGAATGGGAGTTCTCCTCCTATTAGAAATTCTCTGATGCGCCGCAGGATTTTGGAGCTCGAGCTGCTGCGTCAAGTGAATGCACAATAAGACAGGAATGCGGAGGAAGTACTGCGACATTACTTCCATAATACAAACTGATTGACTGATTTGGAAACTGATTTCATTTGAAAACCACCCCAAAATATAAGAAACATAAATTAATGTTTACCATTGTAGAACTGAGAAATTAGCATGCAATTTCATGTTTATCGTTGTCATGGCATGAGTTCACATTTCTCACCAATGAGCCTTTTAGTTTGAAAGTTAGAATCACATTGCAGAATACAGAATTTTAGCTTGATGCACTTGGCCAATAGCAATAGCACTTCCGCTGTACGCCTTGTGCATTCAGAATTTAATTTAATACACATTAGGCTAAAAGAGAAACTAGAGACTAATTAGTGTCAGACCTGAACTGTACTGTATTCCCATAGTATCATTTAATCTGTTGTTATGTAAGATAAAAAAAAATGTCGTTTTAGTGCCTCTAGCGGCCAAACGCGAGGCACAAACTACACAAACAGGGAAGAAGAAAGCTACGTGAAGTTAGACCAGGTAAACCCTCAACTACGACAACGATCCACACCTGCACGTATGTCACAGTGCGAAGGTAAGAGACCAGTTTGTATTTCAGCACAGCCAATCATAGGCTCAATGAATTAAAGGCTGCAGAAGACCGTTGAACGAAATACTGAAAATGCTGACGGGCTTACTTTCACTTCTTGCTGTTAATATTAACAAATATTTTTAATTCCTATAAGGACAGAGCAGGTTTACTTAAAGAGGATTGCGATTGCACGGTTAATTTCAAAACTACAACTTCCAAATACATGCTAAACACTTGACATTAAATTGAATGTTAAGTACTGCTCCTACACATTTAACCAATCTCGACAATAGAGATGACTTTGCAAAATGAATTGCAACTTTGCAATGGGTGGATGTGTCCTTAAATTCACGTGAACCCTTTGCAAAGTTTTCACAGTGACTTCATTTATTATGCTTTAATTATAGCTTATTGGAAAGTGATATTAATTTATGTAATGTGCTGTATTTTACAGGCAAGATGAATGTGGGGGAATACTTCAAAAGAATTGGTTTACATGGCTCTTTTGATAAACCAGATCTTGAAACACTGAAAATGATCCACAGACAGCACGTCATGTCAGTTCCCTTTGAAAATCTCAGCATTCACTGTGGTGAGAAGATCACTGTGGACCTTGAGTTAATTTTTAATAAGATCGTGAGGAGCAACCGTGGGGGTTGGTGCCTTGAGAACAACTTCCTGTTTGGCTGGGTGCTGAGAGAAATGGGCTATGACACTACCATTTTGGGAAGCAGAGTTTGTAACCCGAGTGGTCTGGGCCCCACCGAAACTCATCTCATCAACAAGGTTGTCATTGATGGAAAGACTTACATAGCCGATGTAAGCTTTGGTGTGTCTTCGCAAGTGTGGGAGCCCCTAGAGCTTGTCTCTGGAATGGAACAACCTCAGGCAGCGGGTGTCTTTCGTCTGATAGACGAGGGGGACTTCTGGGTGCTGGAGAAGACTGGCAGAAAGCCAGAGGTTCTCAATCCAGACTTTGCCAAATCTAGTCTGGTGAGCAGGGAGGAAACCAAGCAGATCTACTGCTTCACCTTGGTGCCTCGTGAGGCAAATCATTTCTTTGATGTAAACCACTCACTTCAAACAGATCCTACCTCACTCTTCACCAATAAGTCCATCTGCTCTTTGCAAACACCAACAGGATTCAGAGCTCTGATTGGTTGGACCTACACTGAGGTCACCTACAAACCTGAGGAAGGTGTTGATATCATACACATGAGGAATGTAACAGATGGCGAGATAGAGCAAATTTTGACGGAAAAGTTCGGTTTAAAGCTGCAGAACAAACTGCAGCCAGCAAACAAAAAAGCATGCTACACAATCTGAAAAACAAACATTGTCTTGGAATTGTGTGACGATTTCATGACTAACCAGGTAACGCAGCTTACTGAAGAATCATCCATTCCAAACATTGACAATGCTTTCATTTTGATTTTTCTACAATGAAAATCATGGAATCACATTAGGACTGAGAAATGTCAAGTAAATAACACTTTGAATGTCTGGTTCCATTGTATTGATCGACACATGCCAATAAATAATCATATACATTTCAATCAGATACCTCAGTATCCTGCAGTAATATAAAAGCCTGGTAATGAGTTGTAAAGAGACCTAATTTGCAGGCAATATGCTAAACATTACTCAAAAACTTATGAACAGATGAGGCCAATATGGAAAGATCCAGTGAAGAAAGTCTGGGTGAAAAACAGAAGAGCTCGTAATCCATTTTGAGTTGAATTCCGTAGGAATCTGACATTAATCTTCCAGTAGAATGAAATTGGTTTGCCCTGCAAGAGCAAGTGAGGGTTTGAGGTCATCTAACCAACCAAAGTTTTAAAACAGAGAAAATCTACTTAAATACATACAATGATATTTGCAATTATACACCTTTATAACTTGTTTATATGTTATCTGCTCAGCTTGAAATTATACAATGTATAGTGTTGTAACTGGATGCCCCTGACTTAATCTCATCTGTAATCTGCGTATTCCCACATATATTATCACCACGCTCACATATTTGGCTCGTGAATCTGCATCTTTCTCTTTGGAAATGTGGCTGAACCAGTGATTTGGTAAGAGGGAGGAAACAGTTTCATAACAAGACATTGGGGCTGTGGCTGTTGTTGCTGCTGTTGTTGAGGGGGCATTATGAGGTTTATCATTGCCAAAGAAGGCGTTCACCTCTGCTGATAGGTGCTCAGATCCTCTTCTTCACCCCATAAATGCAGATCTTAGCATGGAACAACAAGTGTTTGCCAGGATAACACCAATTGCCTTGTTCATGTGACAATATGTGTATGTTTTTTTCTGATAACCATTAGATGTGTTTTATTAAAATGCTTCAAATAATACCAAATAATAATAAATAATAATTCAAATAAAATACCATTTCTACGTGTTTTTTGTGAGGAGATACCTTGCATTTACTGGAACACCTTTTACTAATCCACAAGACACTCACTTAATGAGGGGATTTAGCAGCAAAAATCCTTGCCCAATGCATGGTCTGGACAGGTAACTCTGCTCACCGGTCCCTGTCAGTCTCCAACCACATACAAAATATTTTTCAGTCTACCTTTGCACCTGGCCATAAATTTGTCAAAGGCCAAATTCAGATTGGTTGAATTCAGTGACAGAATCCTAAATGGCAAATAACAGGAAGTGCATGGCTCCATCCCCGTCTCCTGCATAGTTCACAATGTGGGCTTTAATCGTGGTCCTGAAAGTCTGGTAGTAGAGCTCAGTAGCACCGTGAGAGAGATGGTAGGTGGAGGACATAAACTCTTTGATCACTGTTTTGGTTTTATCTGGAACAATCCTAATTTAGAATTAGATCCGGGGTAACACTGAACCTCAGACGCCAACTCTTGAAAAGAACCAGAACAGAGCCTCTGCTATTACCACACACTTATCAGAGTAGAACATCAGGGCATATAGTTCAGTGTACATGATAAATGACAAATGGTTTATTCTGATTGTTGGAGGCAATACCAGACAAGCAATGCAAGTGCTTCCTTATGTTCTGGCCCAGCTTTGTTCGTTCTCTGTGTCTCTGATTATCTGTTTATGTGACACCTGTTCTCTTGAACCTGTTTCTGCTTGCATGTTTGATCTTTTCCCTTTTTCTTGCCCTTTGGATTCTTGCCTTCTCCTCTTGGAATCATTTGCCTGTTTTGGATTGCTGCTTTCTGGTTTAACCTTTACCCGCCTCACTATCCTGTAAGCTTGTTGTACTTTGATTTTTGTTCTAAAATCACTGAACTGCACCAACTCTGTTGCACTTGGGTCCTATCATACGTGTTTTTGGTACCCTGCTAGCACTAGGTGTGACATTAAGTACTGTAAAGCAGCGACCAGCAATTATTTTCATTATCAGTACATGTAATAACTATTTTCTTTTATAATTGATCAATTGCATGGTGCATGGAATATCATATATCATCAAAAACTCAAAAAATGTTCAGTGTCTAATTATATAGGGGAAAGCTGATACAAGTGAATGTTTGGCATTTCATTTTAATAGATGATGCAACCTCCTTACTTCTTACTCCTGCAGCAGTAAAAACAGTCACATAATACTGCAGAGTGAGTAATTTTACTGTTTTAAATAATGGTGCTTGTACGTGTATGTAGTATTTGTATACAGTAGTCACTATGAAACTTTCCTGCTGACTGAAGTTATTTATTGTAGTTTTGTTAAATGTGCAGTAACTTGCGTACTAGTACACACCTGAATGTGTCATGAGACTTGCTGGCAGACTCAAAAACTCAGCAGATCTTCTCTCATTAGAATAAACTCACACGTTTCACTGATGTTGAGGGAACTAACTTTAACTTCCTGCTTTTGATTTCATACTCATTAACATGAAGAAAGAAGCAGACGTCCCAGCGAGCACTGTTGGACTTTCATTCTGAGGTCTCATGGCTGCTGTTTCTCTTTGAGTCAAACAGAGACGAGACAAAACGTTGTCGGCCGACTGAACGGTTGATGACTTGATATTTAAACTCATTTTCACATGTGAACATTTGGCTTCACCAAACAGAAGAACTTGACAATTTCCCCACTGCAGGACTAACCTAATGGTAATATAATATAGTGATATTATAATTTAAAATCTTATGAGTCTATTCATAATCCAACTGACTAATTTCCAGTAATGCACCCAAAATGTCTAATAAACTGATGTTTTGGGGGCATTTAAGTTTTTGCATTTTTATTTTTATATAGTTTACTTTGTGTATTAAACTGGTTATCTTTTTCTTAAAAATTTTCTTGAAAACAATTTGGGTGTGGTGGAGTGATTAATCAGGCCCCCCCCTCTTCCATTAGCCGGCTGATGTGCCCTTGAGCAAGGCACTCACCCCCTCAGTTTTTCCCTGGGCGCCTGACAATGGCAGCCCACTGCTCCTGTGTGTTTCACTGCATGTTGCATGTGTGTGTTCTACCAGAGATAGGTTAAATGCAGAGAAGAATGTAGGTATACGTAAAAATATACGGACAAATAAAGTTTGAAGTTTTTTAAGTAAATGTAGACTTGGCTCGCGATAAGAAGGCGGGGATTTAAATCTTCGAAACGCCCTTTAGTTGTCTTACGCCCAATCGCGTTAGGGCTAAGCACACAGCCGATGCGGATTGGGTTGCACACCCCGTCCCTCAGCTGAGCGGAAGCAGCAGCAGCACTGTTAACAGAAGGCTGCTGGGAATAGCAGACATGAATTCCCTGGAACAGGCCGAAGGTAACCAACGTAGAAAGCCATTTAAGTTGCTCCATTTTTACATATCCATTTATAAGTTTTAGCCCCATTGCTATAATTACCAGACTTAATCAAAGCAAATGCTTTGAAATTCGTTTAGAGGGTAATGTGCAGCGGCTAATGGCTAGTCTTCGACAGCTAGCATGTTTGCTAGCTAAACTGAGTCGTTCATGCGCTCGTATAATTAGTACTGTGACCACTTCGTTCTGCTTGTTAGTTTATATTTTTTATATTGTTCATAAAGTAGCCATTAAGAGAACCACGTTTTGTCAGCAGTCGGTGTATTACAATCAGCTTCTGAGTGAAACGATCACAAACGATTTGGATATTTAACAACCGCATTTAGTCGCGTTATACTTCTTTATTCACTTTTACAGTTTACATGCCTGCAGCAAATAACACAAACTTAGCATTAGAGCTGATGTTGACATTGTTTATGTTAAAGTGCTGGTTAAAACACATGATATAATTTGCTGAGAGCATTTCACAGAATTGAGAAGATAATGTTGCTAGGTCGATCAGCAATAATATTAGGTCCAAAACCTGTTTTAATGTGCCCTTTTTTATTTCAGACCTGAAGGCTTTTGAGAGAAGATTGACAGAATATGTCTCCTGTTTGCAACCCGCAACAGGCAGGTGGAGAAGTAAGTAACTGTTAGTGGCTATTGTCAGAACCATGGGAGGGAAGATGTAGTGGCTCACACGAAAGGGTGGTGATATTTGTTAAATCGTCTCTGTTGCTGTTTATTGACTTCAACTCTACATTTGATGACTGTCAAACAAAAGAGGCACGAGAAGCTGCCACTCACCATGTACAGCAAATACATAAGAAGGTGCAGACATGATCAACACTTTTAGGCCTGTCGAGCAAAAGACTGACTGCATTTTTTTCAGTAAGACACACTTAATGCTGTTGCACTGGGACTCATTTTCCTGCGTTGTTACAGTGATTCTGATAGTGGTGTCTGTATGTACGGCTACCGGAGCTTGGAACTGGTTAATAGACCCCGATACACAGAAGGTATGTATTAATTTACAAATGTTTGGTTGTGTTTGGTCTGAGAGAATTTCATAGCAAACAGAAGAATATACATTGTGCTCTTAACAGCCTAATAGAGGAAATACAGCATTAAAAGTACAAATGATTTGGTCAATAGATGACAGCTTTTTGGAGATTCTCTGTTGACACTGACTTTGGGCTAATAGATTATTTTGAATGAAATATTACAGTTTATATTAAGGCTTAGGCTTATGAATCAGTAACCGTCCCAATATCTAAATGAAACCAGTTCAGCCTTTAGATTAATCCCAGGCAGAAAAAATATGAAGTAACCCATTAAAGACATACATGCTTGGACTAAACAGTATGTTTAGAGATGTGTAATTTTAGGCTTTATTTCCACCCTTAACTTAAATTTTCCTATACCTAGCTTAATTTTGATTTGCATTGCTGCTGAGAGTGAAAGTTTTGTTCTTGACTTAATGATTTATGTTTCTGTTGTGTGTGTTTTGTTCCTGTTGTTTTGCAGGTCTCTTTCTTTTCATCACTGTGGAACCATCCCTTCTTCACCATCAGCTGCATCACTCTTATAGCTCTCTTCTTTGCTGGGATACACAAGCGAGTTGTGGCACCATCAATGTATCCTTTGCCTGTTGCCATGTTTTCTCAGAATAATCCCGACATCGTTACTGACATCACACATCCAATCTTAGCCATTGACAGAAAAGTGTAGAGCGTAGAGGGTAATTGCACTTTTACAATTGCTGGATTCCTGTTCAGGTTTTTGGTTACATCTTTGACCTTTGCTCCTTCAGTATTGCAGCCCGCTGCCGCACAGTTTTAGCAGAATACAACATGTCCTGTGATGACGTGAGTTTACGAATCTCTTTGATCTTTTTGGCCCATAGTCTGCTTTTTATTAATCCTGTAACAGTTGTCTTATTTCTGTCTTTTTTCAGACGGGGAAACTTATTCTCAAGCCACGACCAAACATCCAATAATCACAAACTTCTGTGGGTATGTCGGACAGTGTACTGGATCTTTGCAGATAGTGACTAGCCACTCAGTGTATTGGATCCTTTGGGTGGTCTGGCCAGCACAGAAGCACATCTTGTCATCATGACGAGAAGAGAGAAGAAATGAACTGATCAGTCCTTTTAACAGTGTTGCTGTGCTGATGTCACTATTGATGCTGCTGATCTGCTCTCACAGTGTGATTTATTTTACTCATTCAGTGTGAGTTCAGATGTGTTTATTTCTGTTTCTAATGTTGAGCATGTATTTTATCAAAATGTTTCTATTTTTAATGTTATTTACCTAATAAATACTTGAACATATATCTTATCATATCTTGTCTTATTACGTGTAAAGCCTCTGCATATGGTTTATTTGATGTTGTTACAGATTTTCTAAATGATTTCTGTTTTAAACCAATTCAGATCCATTATGTTTGTGTGCTCTGGTGTTTTGCGACAGCCCTTCTGCTTTCTGTTAGCAACGACTACTTTACGGCAGGGAACAATCTTCCACATGGCCTTCGACCAGGCTGGAACTGGCGTACGTGTGTAAGGTTTTGTCGCTACGCCAGCGTGTACAAGAGAAAAAAACACGTTATATGCGCAATTTGCACTTTAATAAGGATTGAGATGGGTAAAAGTAAGACCACTAAATTTAAACGGCCGCAGTTTAACTCTGTTGGACTGCCGGCGAATGCTGCGAAGGAAGTGGACGCCGAGGAAGAAGACCACGGTGATGATGATAGCTGTCCAGCTGCGGAGTTGTTAGAGAAAGTATGAAGACAGTCTAAACCTAAACCTATTCTTTCACGGAAATTACGTCCTTTAACGCTGTTGGTTTTTTTTTCTTTTTACAGCATAGCACCATAGCATTACACAGTGGATAGATATTTAAACATTTGCCAAGCAAGGTATCTTAATGGTTTACTGAAGTTGATTTCAGGTTTAGGTAGTCTACTGTTGAGGATTTATGTTTTAATGTGTGATTTCACGATTGAGATTCTTATTCTTTTGCTGTCTAGAATTTTTCTGTCTAAGTGAACCAAGTGTCACACTGCCAGATTTTCTGTCCTCTTATTGCTTGTGCTGCAGAAGTGCAGCCCGGGGCCATTTTTGTTTATATCGTTAGTACTCTACAGGAGGTCTACCACAGGTTAGTTCATAGAGTTCTTGTCATATTTTGTGTATATGTCTGTAGTTGCAGAGTCCCAATGCAGATGTGCGGGAGTTTGCGTGTGCCAGCATTTCTCGGGTGGTGCAGCAGAGTCAGACCATCTCAGGTTTCCTCCAGAGGGATGCTGTGAGGCGTCTGGGGCCCATGCTGCTGGACAGCAGTCTGGCTGTCAGAGAAACTGCCACTGGAGCGCTCAGGTGAGTCAGTGTAGGCCTTTGGTGTGGTGTGAACTGTACCTAAGCAACCAGGTCTGGTCGTTAAATGGACCCAATTATGGGGCCTCCTGCTCACAACAGGTTTTAGGCAGCTCCGGCATTGGGATTCGACAAATACACAAGAGCAGCAGAGCTGTCAGTCTCAACAGGTCGGGGGGTGTTACAGCTGAAACACTGAGTGGATGCTAGTGTGCGAAATCCTGTTTTACCTTCAGACATGAAAATGTCGAATCTTGGTGTCATCACATTCAACAGACAGGATTTTCAAAGTGATCTGGAGGTTTTCAATTAGACCTGTTGCACAGCAGACATAGCGGAAGGTGTTCAGGAGGAGCTAATAACATAAACGAAAGCTTAGCTCCGTTTTAAGTGTCCCACAAAGTAATAATTGGGATGTAGCCATAATTAATATTTATTAAATTGCACCTTTGCATTTCTTTAACCAAGTCTACTCTGAAAAAAAGTTATTTATCGTCTGATAACTGCATGAACCCTGTTGGTGTAAAGTCGGATGAAAGAAAAGCCAGTGTAATGCTCTGGTTCTTTTTCTTCTTCTCATTATTACTATTGTTGTTGTTACCTTTATTTGATATTTCCTTTGATCATCAGGACAGTGGGAGTATGTACAGAATGGATTATTTTCCCGATAACATCAATAACATTCTGTTTATAGGCAAGTGTCGCGGTTCAAGTGTTGGTGTTCCAGCATACTGCATGTTCATGTTGCAGAAGCGGAACAGCCTGCTTAATGGTGCCATTCTTAATGGTTTTTGACCATTGATAATGTATGGAGCAGTAATTTTATGAAGCACTCCCTATTTTGTTTGTATCATGCTCGGATATGAAAGCGGGCTGACACACACTAGTGCAGCTGGTTCCATGCTATTCTGCTGAGTAACAGTTGGTGGCCCTTTACGTATGGCAAAACATAGCAATGAACCAACAAGGACAGTGAAAACGAGAACTGCCAGCTAACGTGATTGGTGCATAATATTCAGGTATTTTAGGATGAAGGAAATGGGTGAAAAAATATGGTTTGGTGACAAACTGACTGTAAACTTAAGATTACTAATAATTAGGATTACTATGACTAGGTTAATATTGTGAGTGTATATATTTATGTAACCGTTGCAAAACCGTTACAGACTGAAAGCTTAGTGACAAAGATTGCACTTTCTTTATGCTGGTTTGGATTCAGTGATGACAAACCATCTAATAATTAACATGTTTGAGTCTCGCAGCAATAATTTTGGTTTTTAAGGTGTACGTTCATTTTGGATTAAGCGGCACATGCTGCTATGTGTGCTAGCATAAACACTTACAACCAAATGGATGAAGAAAATAGAGCTGTGGTCAGTGATTTTTTTCATTATTGTATAATGCATATTTTCATGTTTAATAAATTAATCTATAAAGTGTCACAAAATTATGAAGAATGCTCGTTCCAGGTTTCCATGGCCCAAATTGATGTCTTTATAGTGTTTCTTTTGTCCAAGCAAAGTCCAGAATCCAAAAACTCTTCACTTCCAGCCAGAAAGAAAAGAATGAAAATCAGCAAGTCCTTACATTTAAGAGGCTAGACCTTAAAAAATGACTGAGTTAATTAAATGTGAGAATAGTTAACAACTCGTTTTCTTCTGAACTAAGATCCAGAGTACATCATTTCAATCATTATTATTATTATTATTATTACAGTCAATTACATTTTTTTTAAATGCTATATTTCTGTTTTTTGTTCTGTTGAGTGAGTGTGATATCATGCAACACTGTAGGCATGTGGTCTGTCACGTTACTTCTACAGGGGGCGCCATGCTACAGTAGAACATCTAGCTGTAACAAGAAAGAAGGAGCAGTTCAGTTTCCATTATTACACTCCTTGTATTATTGCTGCTTTATAAGATACTGTATACAACTTATGCCCTTGATTCTGTTTGGGTTCATTTATCTGGGAATCTTATCTTATCTGTTATATTAAATTTGTTTTATTCCCCTCAAATAACCATGCCTAAACTCTCTGTTACCAAAAGTAACATTTGACAACAGCCACAACATGGCAACAGTAGTCATCACCATGATCCTCCCAGTCAACTCTTGTTTTTGTATCCTAGCATGACTTTAGCTTTTGTCCTGGCTAAATCAGGTTCCATGGACTGGATATCAAAATAAAACAGTTGCTCACAGGAGGCCTCCAGGCTCTGCCTCTCATACACTTTCCACAAACACCACCTCTGACAGCGAATCTCATCCAACTGAATTAGTGTGTGTGTGTCTGGGACTGTCTCTGCCTGACAGGAACCTGAGTGCATGTGGCGGTCAGGAGGTGTGTGAGGACATGGTGAAGCACGACGTCATGACTCCCCTGACGGCAGTGCTCAGAGAGGTGAGACTCTGCCACTGCTTCTAGCTTATCCCATCACTTCAGTTCCTCCTCATCAGCAGCTTTTACAGCATGCCACGCCACCCTCAGCAGCTGGCTTTCACTCCAGAGCAAAGATATTCATGCTTTGTGAAAACGTCTGCACCCACACTCAAATTAGTCTACTTCTGGCATCCATTTCAAGCTCGCTTTTCACCTGTGGATGAGGGCAATTAGGTGCCTCGAGCCATAAGCAGTATTTGATTTCATCACCTTGCTTTTCAAACTGAAAGCCATATTTTCATAATATAGCTTTAACGTTCTGAATGTTTTTGGATGCGTGATGACAAAGTTTATTCCTGTCTCACTCTCAACCACTCACTCGGTTTTGTTGTTTTCAGCAGCACAGTGTTGTTTTCTTTTCAGTGCTGTGCTAGTTTTGAGAGCGGTGCTGAGCTGATCAAAGACCAGAAGAATGCAGTGGAGGACGTGGCCAATGAGGCTGTGAACCTGCTGTGGAATCTATGGTAAGCTCTGAGGCCATGCGGTCTGCTTGACAAAAGTTTATGTTCCAAAGATTTTTTTTTTCAGTAGACAGCAGAAGCAGACAAATGAGTAAGAAGTTCTCCAGCAGTGAGTTTTTAACCTTTGTCTAGAGATGTGAGCACACATTATGTTGTCACTGGTGAACAGCGACTCATTCTGTATTTATAACTAGTTCCTCACCTGGGAGGTGCCCAGTATCACCAGTCTAGTGCTGTAGGCTGGTAGGTGTATTCTGCTGTAGTCAAGATGTGTTATCATAAAGTATGACCTCAGTTCTGAAAAAGTTGGAGCATAACAGAATTTGATAATTCGCTCATCCTTTCTGACATAAACTGAGTTGAGATATTTAATGTTTATCTCATCAGCTTTGTTACTTTTTGCAAATATATGCTTATTGTGAATTTGATGGCAGCAACACAGTGTTTCACAAGGAGGCATGGGGCAAGGTTCACCGCTTTGTGAAGCACATGACTGTTGAAATGATGTTACTACATGGGCTCTGGGACACGTTGTAAAACTGTTGCTGGTAAACACAGTTTGGTTGCAAACGATTAAGCGTGTTTTTATTTACATTTTACACACTGTTCCACTTTTTTTGGAAATGGGCTTGTACTTCAAACCATTTAGATTTTCTTTGCCAGTTCAGACAGTTGAACTCTCAGTTCATCTTGTAGTCACAAACCCTCTTCTTGACATTCTTGCTCAACCATCATCTGTAATTATTCTCACAGAGGTGGTGCGTGATGTCCTTCTGTGTGCGTTTGTTAGTTGTCTTTCGTCTGATTGTCACTATGTTGCACTTCCAGCGAGAGCAGCAGCCACGCACTGTCTGTTTTCAACAAAGTGGGTCTCCTGGATGTGGTCGTCCAGTGCCTGGAGAGACACCCACACAACGTGGAACTGGCCATATCTGCTGGTGGGTGGAATGAATATACTGTTAATTGGTTGTCATAGTTCCTTTCTAAAGGTTTCTGAAGAACAGACACTCTGCTTCTGAAACGCTTCCTGTGAAACTGCAGGATGCTGTGTACATTTGGCGTAACCAGCTTCTGGCTCTAGGTTAATATTTAAAGCCTATTTCCAAAAAAGTTGAGCTATTCATATTTAATGGGAATATGAAAATGAATTCATATTTAATGGGAAAGTAAATAAAGAAAGATCAGTATTTTTAAAAACTTTGGGTGAATGTCTGCCTTACCTCTGTCATACAGAGATTAAATTTGTGGCTGAATGTTGACAACAATATTATTTCTAATGTTCCTAGATGCTGCGTGTGATATTGCCAACTCTTTTGGTGTGATGACAATGTGTAAATGGAGCTGGCACTCCAGCCCTGTGATGTATAAGACTTATTACAGAATTGACTTACAACACGTGGACTGATTGTTGTCTTCACAAATGTCCTGTAAAAACTGTTACTGTACTGTCCTTCCAAGTAGGGCTGACAGAAACCTTAGTACGTTGAGTGACAAAGGTTGTAATCATGTCTGACCTCTACCTACTTTGGTTTCCAAAGTCTGAGAAAGCATTTTCAAAGTGTCTCCTCTGTGTGTCTGTCCAGCCCATTGTTTGCACACGGTGACTGAGGATAACCCAGAGCTGCTGTGCAGCTTGAACACTGCTGTGCTTGGAGTCCTGGAGAATGTGCTGCTGTCATCTCATCCAAGCATGGCACACACTCTCCTCAGGACACTGGCTGCAGGTACAATTTGTCACTTGTTTTTAAATGTATTGTTGAAAACTGTAGCTTAATACCACAGCCCAAGTTGAAAGTGACATTAGAAAAGTCTTCTATAGATAGAAGTTGCTTATAAATTTAAGGGAGGAGCACTGTAGCTAGTGAACACACTGACTATGGTGATTTTGCCATCCCTTCCTGAGCTCTAACTATACCTGCCGTGTCACTCAGGGACACTGTGGAACATGAAAGGCAGTCTGCCTGCTGCCCGTCAGGCCGACACCCTCAGCGCTGTGGTGGCCACTTTGTCACGGTGCCTGGATCTGGACACGGGCGCACTGATACCTGAACTCAGACAAGCTGAAGAGGTTCGTCAGAGAAACACACAAGCTGCACCAGATATAGAGGAGCCGGCTGTGGAAGAGATGGAGGAGGAGGAGGAAGGACCTAAACACAAGCGGAATGGAAAAGCTGTCAGGGCTGATAACGACTTCTCTGACCTTCTGCCTGTAAGTGGTATCTCTACTATAGTGCTGTGTATGTTGTTGTTGCTCTTTATGCATACAGCACATTGTGAGCTTCTCTGATCTTTGAAAACAGTCAGAGAGATTATGAACCCTGTTTTGTGCTTCCTTGAGTCTTAGATAGACTGGTCAAAAGGCTGACAACTGTAAAAATGTCCCACTCGGTCGTCATGGTTACAAATCTTTTTAAAAACTAATCAGTCTATATATGCCCATATATGTATTATTGTCATCTTTGATCAAATGTCCATATCCACACTGATCCGCCATGTCTTGAAGTTTATATAACAGATGCATGATGGGTAGTCGTAATCAAGACAAGGTGTGCATGAAGCCATGACCACACCTTTTGCGCCCTGCTATTGGCTAATGCAGAGCTTGAGGGAAGGCATTCTTGGGTATACTTGATTGAAGACCTTATTTTACACTTACATTTAAATTAATGATACTTTGAACATCTTTACATAAAGTGTGTTAGTGCTCCTTTTTAGGTTACTATGACTTTTTTTTTTACTCAGAAGTCAAACTTTAGGACCATTCACTAGAACATTTCTTCGACCATTTGTGTAGATAAAAATTAGAACTAAATACTGTAAATTTCATTCAGTAAGTATGGCAGTCAGTTTTGTTTCTTTGGGGGGTGTGCGTTAATGCCAGGTGAAAAGGTGGCGTATGAGTCACCCTTGAGCGCGAGCCAGACTGACAGAGCAGACAAAGTGTCGGGTTCAGGGGAGCAAATTAGGTACACTCAGCGAGCTTCAACCAGGGACCAGCTTTTGGCTTCCACCAGGCCTCTGACAGTCCTCAGTCCTGACCTCGGCGAGACAGAGCTGTCCCTCTCCTCTCAGTCACAGCCAGAGCCCCAAGACTATGGGTGACGTCCCAAAATGCCCTTTAATGTTGAGGATTATGTAATGGGGTTATCTCAATCCAGGCTTTATTTTTGCCTAGTTTAGCAGTGTAAATATAGAGTTCTGGAACTCCAAAAGTGCAACGTGACATGTTTGTGTACATCTGTTGATATGAATCTTTTCTTTGTGGCGGCAGTTGAACTCAGACTGGGTGATAACAGTGCTAACAGTCATCGTTTTGGTAGGATGTTGACTCACATGGCTGCTTGTTTTTGTCCAGAGGGGCAAGGAGGAGCTGAGGGAAGCAACGGCCTTGCTGACAGCCCAGCAAACGTCCTTGGAGATCATCGTCAACTTGTGCTGCTCTGACGGTGAGTGTGGTGGGCATTGACAGCAGTGCTGACCCCAGGCACTTTGCATCAACATTATTTACTGTGACACTGCCACCCAGTATGTGTTCGCTTATTGGAAAGGCTATTATAGCAAATAATATGAGTGCCTAGAAATGCCGCTTTGTCATTTTGCATCTGGAGCGTTTGTTGATCATTGCTGTGTACGTGTGCCTGTTAAGACCCCTCTGACGACGAGTGGGAGGAGCAGTCGAGCAGCGACGAAAGCGACGAGGGCCTTTGTGATGGAGTGTCCAACCTTATGTCTCCTCTGTGTTTGTCAGCGGAGGTTCACGGAGCCTTAATCAGCCACGGCATCCCTGAAAAGGCAAATACCTGTCCGCTTCATCAAATCTGCCATTACATTTTGCAACAGGAGGGGACCTTCACAGTCTCATGAGCCCATGAAAATATAGAAAAGTTGTCATTTTAGTATACTTTGCCATAATTACAAACCTTATCCCTCTTTCAGGTATATGCACTTATGTTACTATATAACACTGGTTGTAGTAATACCTTTTTTTCTCTCGATTCAAGGTCCTCAAAAAGACCGACTTCCCCAGAAAGGAAGCCATGGATGTGTGCCATCAGAATCCCTCCTGGAGAAGCCTGATAAAAAAGTAATCCTCTCACTTCTCATCCTCTCTTTGACATAACTGTCTCATCAAAATGTGTCGAACATATCAATGTCATAAACCTACGTGATTTATTTATTTACTTATTTCACGGTGGGGTGTGTAGGGAAAGTATTTTATCTCTTTCGCACATATTTACTCTTATATGGAAAATGTGTCTTCTGTGACAAAAGTGACCTCTTCTCTCCTTTAGGATGCAGCGCGTGCAGTCCCGGGCGCTGACATGCCTCCATAGCATCCTCTCCACCATGGATGCCGAGTCTCTGGGAGGGGCGGCAGCCCTGCAGGGCGCAGCACAGCACCTGTCCACACTGGTGTTCGGTGCAGCAGGTCTCGCCTTTATGTCATATTGTAATGCAGCATAAAGGTCACCTTTTGTGTTTTTCACTAAAATGCACATGGAGTTGGACAAAATACTATCTATAACTTTGACTCAAGATGTGGAAAGAAATTAGTATTCAAGAGTGAAAACCACAATTAAATCCATCGTCCAATTAAATCCACCCATCAGGGTCGCGGGGGTGCTGGAGCCTATCAAAGCTGACAACAGCTAGAGGCGGGGTACACCCTGGATTGGTTGCCAGTCACATGACAGACACACACCCACACCGGCAGGCACAGGGAGAACATGCAGACTGCACACAAGGGCCCAGATTGGGATTCGAACTTGGAACCCTCTTGCTGTGAGGCGACAGTGCTAACTACTACACCACAGTGCCGTCCTCACCATTAAATCATAGTAGACTAATGAAAGTGTATTCCTGGAATGATCTTTTACAGCAGTATTAAAATATCTAATACATATGTTAAATAAGAGCAATTTTTTTTCTCATGCTTTCAGAGATACCCAAAGATGAGGAGTTCCTAGAGGCTGTCATCAGCGCCATGCGGTCTCTTTTACAGATGATTGCCTCCAAAAATATCCCCCAGGTACAGAATATGCTGCAGCTTTCGCCTTTCCTTTACTCATTTTCTATATTTGCATTTATAGGTTTTTTAATGGATTAGTCCAGTAATTTAGTATTGTACTTGCAAAATGTTACAGGTCTCATAGACACAAGAATAAAGACAATAAAAAAAACACACAAAAAAGTCATCAAAATCTATGCAACAGATTGTAGTCAAGTTGAAAAAATGGTGGCTCCTTCATTTGCCATAATGCAGCTCAACTCAATGATACCTTTAGCTAGTATCCTGCTTGTAAATGTCCACACCTTTCAAACACCACACTTCCTTTTTATGGCACAGGATTTGGGTTAAAAGTTTGAAATTTCCAGAGCTGTGCAGGCATTTTTTTTAGTCACAGAAAACATTATATGGCTGTTTTCATGGGCTGAGTTGTCCTCCTGATGACAAGAAAATAGTGTAAAATCAGTGGATGGCCCCTTTAATTAATTTCCTTGTATTTAGTCTGAATGAAAACAGTGCGACACTTCCTGTGAAACTTAAAAATTCTCTGTCAGTTCAGACGTAGCACTGCTGATGACATTTTATTTTGGACAGCTCAATATCTCGGTGGTTGGTTTTGTTTTTGTTAGTGTATGACCCCCCAGCAGTTGATGAGCCTGAGCGAAGCAGGCACCCGCTGTGAGATTGTCAGTGTGAGGGTCAACGCCGTCGCCATTCTGGGCATCACTGGCAGCACATTAGCCAAAGAGAAGGGCACTGCAGAAACACTTCAGGTATGATTTTCTCTTTTCTTCTCTTGGAGTATTTGTTCTTCTTCTAAGAAAATCTGCTCCCACAGATGATTGGAAATGCTTTACTTCAAGTTGCCACAAGGGATGCTGACCTGGTTGTAAACGGAGAAGCTCTTGATGCCCTGTTTGATGTTTTTGCTGATGGAGACGAGGCGGAGACAGCTGCTAAAAACATCCAGTTACTACCTGCACTGAAGGCACTTCAACCTGTCTTTAAGACCAAGGTACCAAAGACATCTTTCTTTTAACTGAACAGTCTTCTTGTTGGTTTTTGACATTGTCCAAATATGTTTTCAGGTTTTAGTATTTCTTACAGCAGCGTTATGGATTTTGATAAACAATAATAGTTCATGTATGTGTCCCCTTGTTTTAATAAAGAACCGTTTTTTTTTTGATGTGGGAGATTTTTAATAACAATTTCTCTTCTTTTTGTTCTACAAGATTCGTAAAGAAGGAAGAGGCAGGTACAGTCCTCAGCAGCTGTGTGTGCTGGACAACATCAAAGTCAACCTGAGAAGATTCATTGGCTATCTGGAGAAGGTCATGAAAAAATGAGAACTTTCACACTGCGATCAGATGCACCTGTTGAACCTGCTCCATTTGGACAGATATGCTAGCAGGAGCATAGAGTGACCCAGAATATGGTTGTGAAACCATCAAATATTTATTATGTTTGTAGTAACCATTTATTTTTGCTTGGTTTCACTGTTTATATTCTCTGATTTTACTTCATGTGAAAGTTTATTTTTTGTGAAGAGAGATGGGGTGAAATTTCTGATTAGTTATTAGTTACTGCAAATTGCAGTAAAGAGAGTTTTTTTTATTTTTACCCCCTCAGTTGATATGTGTCATTCAACCTAAAATGGTGATCATATTTGAGTTTTTATATTTTTATGTCCCTCAGTAACCTTTTAAAGAGGTCACGTGTGGAGCGCTAACAAGGTCTCATGTGTACCCTGAATTGTGTCCCATGTTGCAGTGGCCCGTAAAGTCGCAGTTCTGCTGCAAGGAGTAGGAAACCGAGCTATTAGAAAGTACAGGCCCTTTTTGTGAAGGGTTGTGGTATCACTACTGTGTGGGAAAAAATTTTGTGTTATGGATATTGTGTGATTGAATCTGAATTTTGTTGAGACAGCAGTTGACTTACCTCAAGAGAAACAAATTTTATGTCATTTCAGTAACTTTACCAAGCTGAATGGGATTGATACATTCACTGCCAAAACATTCAGATCTGTTAAGACAGATGTTTTATCATTTACAAATACGCACATATTCTATAGCTCTGCCTCTTTGTGCTCTCTGCACCTCTCATCTCTCTGCATTAATTGCACGCCCTCTGAGGCACCACTCTCATGCATGCAGTGGTAACTTTTGCAGTGGTACTTTTGTGAATTTTTCTCTCTGCAAGTTTCCACAGCAGACAGTTTTCTGCTGACACCGTTCTTGTTAGTGACATCAAGTAAGTGGCCAAATAGATTGGGTGTCATTAACACCAGTAACTTGGAATCATCAGTCAGCATCAGTCCTGTTCTACCACTGTGCACGTTTGAAATGCGTAATCCAGGATGGTGCCTTCTACTTTGCACCTGATTCATAGGTCATCATGTGTTGAGTAACTGACAGAGTTAATGACTTGTTCCCATGGCATTTACCTAAAAGTCAAAATCAATTGTGTGATGGTTCTTATAAGAGTTGGACATCGCTTCCCTGGGTTAACACAACTTTTCAGGGAAATGGAAATACAAACTTGTCATCAGGTTATGAATGAATACCTTTTTTGAAATAAACGTTGATTTCTTAAGCATTTCAAGCTTTTTTGTTTCTATTTTTTTTTAACTGGTATGTGCAGGGAATTCTATATCTCTTACCAAATTATATCCTTGCCATTGATAAGATTTAAAGACGTGATTTTCGGCAACTGTTGGGGAAACGATCTTTGACATTTTGCTGTCAATCAAGCGAGTACCCCCCAGATAATTTACAAATTAACTGATAATGAAAATGTTACCTAAAGCTCTATTAGAATTACCACTTGCTATCTGCAAGCGTTTTAATACAGCCTACCTAGCATAAAATGTACTGCACATTTACATAATAGGAATTTTGTTTCATATATAAACTGAAAAGGTGGGTTAATGAATTCAACCTCGTATGTAAATTAAAACCTGGGTTATTAGTTAAGTCAGACTCCGTGTTGCTTAAAGATTTTCAATTAGCAAAACAATAAATCGGGTTCACTTTCATAATACCCTGTCTTTCTCTTTGATGAGAGAAAAATCAGACGCTGTTATGTAACAAAAGCAGTTTGTGTGTTGCGTAACAACTATTTCTCCGCCTCTTTTCAATCTCCCCGCACATGCGCCGTAGCACCCTACACTCCGCCATTGAGGGACCCACGATCAGGAGGAAAGGGTCAGAGAGGCACTTCGACAAGCAGTAGCTGCACGTTTCTCCCGTCTTCTATCTCAACTTTGGCTTGAGATACCTTTTTCAACACTTGTCTCACACGCTTGTCGTATTTCCTGTGGATGATTTTGTTTGACAACTGTATGTATCATCTCTAGCAAGGATTGTGTTTTGCCACATTCTAGAAGTAACGGGCAGCGGAGAATCTCAGCTAGCGACGGCTATAACGAGGCTATAGCAGGCTAACTAACGTTAGCTAGCGACCTGGCTAGCTGCACACGAGCTGAGCTTTGCTCGGTGGTGGGGTGGGGGGGCGGTTTGCCTACAGTGTCGTTTGATGGATCCGAGAATCGCCTGGTTTCAACCAGAACAACGTGGACCCGCTAACAACCTGTGGATGCAGATTTGGGAAACGACACAAGGACTCGGGTACTTGCACGTAAATAACAGCTACACCACTGGATCTCAGAGCACGCCGAGCCTGAAAGCGATCATCAACGGAGCGTCGGGAGTCGTCCTCACCAGCAGAAACGGAGCACTTGACTCAAACACCGGTAGCGCTGAAGCTAGGACTCAGGGGATGTCGACCTCAGTGGGGAACGGAGAAATACCGGAGCAGCGGGACTTTATACCACTGGAAACCAATAGCAACCACAACAACCGAGCCGCTGGTAGGGGCGGTGGCGGTGGAGGGGGGCAGCAGCAGGGCAGCGGGGTCGCTATGCTGTGGAGGGGGCTGACGGACGGACACCCCAACAAAAGGAAAAGAGACAACAAAGCTAGCACTTTCGGATTCAATTCCAGCCTCTTGAACAGTGGCAGCGGCCCCAACACAGGAGGCTGTGGAGGTTACACGGGCACGCCATGGAAAGTCAGGAACTACTCAGAAGGAGTTGTAGGGTAAGAGAGAGTTTATTAAAGTTCATTACATGTTTTTTTTTGAAAACCTAGTGCTGATGTCGAAGGTACTTAATTGATCCCCACAGAGCAAGCGTGTAAACCAGGAGTTAATCAGCCTTTACTTTCTTCAGTCGTCAAACGCTCGCGCACCCAAATGACAAGCAGTGAGTCGGCTGAGGTTGTCAGCCTCACCCCACCCACCTTTTCATCGCCACCCACTGAATGTGCAGTTGGATAACTTACTGATGTGTAACACCACAATCGTCTTTGAAAGTGATTCTACA
Organism: Scatophagus argus; assembly: GCF_020382885.2. NCBI lineage: Eukaryota > Metazoa > Chordata > Actinopteri > Scatophagidae > Scatophagus > Scatophagus argus. The sequence continues at coordinate 7,648,443 of NC_058493.1, forward strand.
AGCAAGTACATTTCAAAACACGAAATTGTACACATCGGGGTTAAGTTGCATATCGTTTTAAACCACCTAAAAGGTGCACAAAACTCAGAAGTCTTTGCATGAAACAAGATGAATTATATGTTTACACCACTGTGGATTTTAGGAAACTATCCATCAAAACATGGATTAATTATTCCATCAGTAACTTTGAAATGTACAGAAATAGACACACTGCATCATTACACCATAACAGGTTATTATTGCAGAAAAAGACAGCAGGACAGCACTAAATAATTTATTCTTGGCTGCCTAACATTGTGATGTGTTACAAAATGAACATTGAAGAAAGCAACATGGCTACTTGTATAGTCTGCTACTTCTAGGCAAGGTGTATATTTGAGTAAAGTGGGCTGTCAACAGCAAAGTGGTTAAATGGAGAGAGCATTGAGGCACATTTACAAGATGTTAGCCACTTCCCTGGTGCTCCTCCAGCGTCCTTAAGCCCACAGATATTAGGATGGCAGCATTTCAGAGGAAATAACACTTGATGTGCTTGCCCGAGTTGTTGAACTGCTTGAGCAAAAGTCAACATATTCACTGTGACCTAGAATCTGAGTCTTTTTTTTAAACGCACAAGCAATAAATTGTGCACTATAAACACTCAGACCAAGTGACACAATGCAATCATGCCATGACAGCAAATATTGTTGATGAAAAGTGAGTATTAACCATGTTGGCTACTCTGTGTAGGTAAGTACACAGTACTGTAAGTGAGTGCTATGGGGTCACAGACTAGCCTTTGGCCCATTGCATACTTGTGTGGGCTCCGCAAACATACACGTGCACCCACAATCCTCTGTATTGTCATAATTGCTGCACTGACCCAGCCCCTGCCTCTAGAAATTCGAAAATTTGTAGTTTGTGGCTGCGCTAGCTGCATCTGACTGTGTTTTTATGATTGGCTTGTTGAAGTTGCCTCCTCTTCCGCCCCCTTTCAAAGCACGCCTATAATACAAAACGCTAAGATGGTCGATGTATCTAAAAGCAAGGAAGCAAGTAGAAAACAACACACGTGGGGTACGATGATAACACAGGTATTGTTTTGCTGCTTAGTTCTTCTTCTCTGTTGTTGCTTTAATGTCTGTTCACAGCGCCCCCTGCAATTTCGAAGAGCAATGGCATCTTCTGCGCCAGCAGCAGTGTGGCTTGTGTTCATGTACTCAAAAATTGTTGCGGACAATGCAAACATAATCAAAGAGGAGATCGCACTGAATGCTTTAACCGTATTGGCTAACCAGCAAGCATTAATGATAAACCAAAAGTGATTCTGCTGGCTAAGTGATTTTTTTGTCTCATAAAAGGTGTGGTCATTCTGAATTCAGCTGGTAATTCTTCATGACTATGGTGACAGGTTTACACATTGGAAGGATAATCAAAAATATACTGCGAATACACACATAGTCCCCAAGTATTTACAAATGCTCAACGTTAGCTTGTGACAAGTCACCACAGTGAAAGTGAATTCAGACATTTTTTGACAAAGTGTTTGGAACATACTGAGTGTACAGGTGGCCAGAGTATGTGTAAATCATGCTGCATCAGCGATTTTGTGGTTTTATGAATGTTTTGAGACTTTTTAAACAGTGAAAACTTATTGAAGTTATTGTAATTGATTTAAGCCTATCAGACCTGCTGTTCCCTGAGAAAACTACAAACTATTTGTGCCCATCTTTAAAACCCACAAGGGCAGAGTGTTATTCAGAAGATGTTGGGTAAAGTAGAGCTTTAATGCCAACTCTTTTCTGTGTACTAACCCCTGCATAATGTCAGCAGGTAGTGCTCCTGAAATCTGAGATGGTTAATTGTAAAAGCTGTTGAAAGGCATAGTACATAACATGAGTGACCTTTTGCTTCATGCTTCATGCTTCATTTCTCTCCACTACTATCAGTTCATGAAACCACACTTCCACTGAATTCAGTGAGTGATTTGGGGAATCTCATTTTAAGTGAGAGTGAGATTGACTCCACGTGAAAGCATGCACATTTAGCTAAACTTACATAGTTCCTTATACAAGAGCTAGTCCTTAAACATTTGGTAACAGTGCTAAGTCACAAAGTATAAATAAGTATAATAAGTACACAAGACTTTGGTGGTGATGGGAGGCTTCTTTCCTCACCAGTGTTTTTCAGATATTATAACTACTAGAAATATTTAGGTGGGTGGAGTTCTGTTTTAAAGACCTTTTAGGTGCAGAGACACCCCCCCCCCCCTTCCCCACCCGTTCCTGTTGGACATGTGTAGACAAGCAGAACACCAGAGTGTAAAGCTCAGTCTGTGGCTGATCCTCATTTATAGTTATATGGAAGCTCTGTGTTTGCATAAGGACATTCTTTAGTGATTAGCTCTCCTAATACCAGAACCTGAACCTCAGAGCCTTGATCACACTGTGGGCTCTCTGTGTAACCATACTCTGCTGATTCACAATGCCAGCGTGCTCTATGGAATTACAGCAAGTGTATTTCGAAATGCACATGTATAGACTGGCAGTGTTCATATGGATCAAAAAGCTGTTGTTGTTAAGCATGTTAATTCCACTGTTAAATCTCCACTAGTAATATGTGTGTTGCTTGGGAGATGCTGGATGTGGAATGTATAGACTAGTGATAAACACCCTGTTCCACACTTGGTAACAGCACATGTGCTGTGTCTGCAAACAGCCAAATTTCAGCTACTTTAAGTGACTTATTACAGTACACCTTGCTATCATTGATGCTATCATTGCTCATGAGCCTCAACGTTTCGCTGAATTTGCAAACCACCCTTGTGGCCACATGGCCTGATTGGCTATGTTTAAGGTGCACCTTTTTACCAGCAAGGACTACTTTTGGTCCTGTGGCAGGGTGACTTTTATTCATTTTTTTTTAATTTATTTACAACAGTGTATTGTTGTAACATGCATTTATATTTTATGATGCCTCTACTCAGGGTTGTAATAGATTCTAGCATTGCATGTGGAAGCTGAAGTCAAACTATTTTTGCTATTTAGGCTTGTGTTTATTTTTTAATGTCATACATTCAGATACAGGATTATTATGCAAGATTAGTTTTGTCCAGCCAGTCAGTTTGCCTGGTTTAAAGGAGAAACAGGAGGTAAACTTGGGAATCATTAGCGCATTTGAAATGTGAAAGTGGCAAAAAAAGGTTGAGGGTAGTTCAGATGCATTTTCCACGGGATAGTCTGTACACTATATTTGGCCATGGGGGTTAGCTAGAGAGGCAGAGGCATGTGCTTATTTGTGTTTTACGCTTCTCCAGTCTTTCTGGAATGGAGGAGGTCCAAGCAAGTGGCCCGCCTCATGATGGAAAGGATCAGTGTTTACATGCTCCACACGCCTTACTTCCACAAAACAAAGCCAGCCCACTGAGAGAGAAACCCGAGTCCCCTCAGTGTTGTCCAATCAGATTAGGAGTTCTAAGGGAGTGTTTCCACCTCATTTTCTGGTGGTGTAGAACAGTTAGATTCTTTATATGGACACAGGAAGTTAGTGTAGCCTGAGAGAGCTGTGGCCCATTTCTGTCCGACTGAACTGTGTTCAGATCTGGCGTTGTGTTGTGGGTTTTCTTCTATTGTGTAGGCAAGATGCAATGTTCCAAAGTTCCAGACATTATATTACAGAGAGGCGTTGTGAGAGAATGAATTAAGAGTGATAGGTGAACTTACTAGATGAGTGTGTTATTCCATATAACTGGTCATTGGCCCTCCAAATTACCTGTCTGAAATTGACATTTTAACTTCATTCATTTGTATAAAATGAACAATAATTTTGAGATTGTTTTGAAAACAGTTGATTGGATATTTCCAAAGAGAACACACACAAGCCCAGTTCAACACTGAAATACCACCGTATTAACATTTTAAAAGTAACTCTTTGTGAATTAGTGACCATAGTTTTTTTTTTTTTTGTGTGTGAATGCGAAATGAACTTGGTTGACCAGTTTTTGGTTTAAAGTTCAGGACTTTGGAAGTTGTCGGACAGTGTTGAATTAACTTGTTGGTTTAGTTGCTGATTCCCTACAGAGAGTGTTGGTCTTTTACCTCCATTACAAACACTCTCATATTTGACTAAGCACTTTTTTAGAACGTCACTGTTATGCACGAGGCTATGTTGACTATTGTTCTTGTGTTAAAGATTCTATCAGTCCCCTTATGTCCTTCTTCACTTGTTTTGCTACCCTGCCTGTGAATGCTAAGGCATGAGCTTCTGACCCTTTTGTCTGACGTCCTCATTTTAATCTCGTATCCACTCATTTGTTGAATGTTTCAATCCTGTGAAGCAGTTTGTTCCTGTGGCCCAGAATGTTAGTAATGACAGAGCAGCCTGCACTTGATTAATTTTTAGTGGAATTTTAGTTGTCAGTTAGTTTCTAGTGGTGAAGCATAACATCACTTTCAGGCTAATGAAATGCCTGGTTAATCACTCACTGATGAGTGCCCTGGCTTATGGTCTTACTGCCATTTATCCCCACTGTCTTTTATAGATTTATGACTCCCAGTACAAGAACACAGATAGCACCTCTGTGACAGAAGCTCCATTATTAGAATCGTGGTTCATCCAGCCTCCACTGGCTGTGACATCTATGTCATACTCTCTCTTTCTCTGCTCGCTGACTGGCTCTCAGCCAGAGCATGTAAGCCAGTGGAGAGAGAAGCCTGCATGCTGGTCATATGGACTGAGGTGAAACAGGCCCCTTCTGAACAGCACGTGTGGGCAGCTCTCCATAACTCAGCCTTCCCATGTGTAGTGAGGAATGTGTTTTTCTTTTTTTTTTCCTCTTCCTGTCCAATGGAAACCGTTCTTATGCTCCAGATTGATGCAGTCAGCAAGAGACATGCAGCACTCAGAGTGTTTGTTCAGACTGTGACCTTCTCAGGACTTGACGGCATGACGGGGCTTGGGCAGCTTCCTCTTGTCGTAGTTTTAATGTTTATTAAAAATGATTTTGTGTGGTTCTGCATTAGTGTTGCCATACAATTGCATTTTTATTCTTGGTGTATTAATAAGTTGTTACAGCTTCTATTTGAAGTAGTACCACAACAGAAAGGAATAAACTTGAAATGCTATGTTAACCAAAAATAATTTTTAAAGTATTTGAAAATTTAATAGTAAGAATTCTCATTTGTATTGGTATTTATTTTGAGGAGAAAACATGGCTCAGTGCTTTTTCTGGTGCTGAGAAAGTTCATTTGAAACTGTGGAAACTGCAATTTCTCTGTATTAAAAACTAAATAACCTGCTCTATTTGGAAAGTGTCATGAGATCACTTTTCTTTTGAATTGGTTCTATATAAAGAAAGTGAACTGAAAATTAAGTAGTGAGTGAAGCCACAAGCAGTTGTAGTAGTTGAGGCTATTTCATCTCAAGAAGTATAATAAACAAACGGGATCAGGAATCAATGGTTTTAATATACAGAAATGTAAAATTATTGGTTATTGATGTTGACCACTAAGAGCAGGTAGTTATTGGTATCTGCTGAAAATAGTCCATATTGTGCATCTCTAGCCAGCTGAGAATGTAGTTTTGGAAAGCTTGTATCAACATAGAAGGACTGATATCTAGTACGATTGACTACCCATCAGATGCTGACTCTCCACTGTGTTTATCCTGTCACTAGTACTACCATATTTTTAGTGTCAGCTGTTCCTGTTTTGACCACAGTCCTCTGCTGCATCACTCAGGCATGACCATTACTAGCAGTCAACAGTGTTTGGGCTTGTGTAACTGGAGACCTTTTGTCCCAGTGGCCAACACTTAGCACCTCAGATCAGTTCATTGATGAAACATTAATGAATCTGCCATCTGCGAGACATTGACACCTCTGCCTCTGTTTGTGGTTGGCCTCATTCTGAAAAGCAGTGTGTGATGTGACTTGTTTGCCTCTGGCAGTCCTTCCAACCGAGACAAAGCAGTGTCATGTAACACACACTATCCTCTTGTGTTGCAAAGGATGCCCAGGCCCAAAATTTTAGGTCTGTGTGAGAATAGGGTCATGATGTAGGGTCTCTATCTGGCACAATAGGGCCACACAGTGGCCACAATTGTTTCATCATGACCGGTCTGATCTGATGTGTAACACTGGAACACTGTGAACTGCATCAAATGCTGCCATCCATCAGCTGTCTCACACGAGAGGCAGGTGTTTCTCTGTACATGGATGTCATGTTATCTCTTCATGCTTGTTTTTGGGTGTTCAATTCTAAAGCTTTGCAGCAGGCATTTTTAGAGACATCTTTGTGCTGGAGTGCCAAAATATCTGAACAGTCAGTAAGTACCGCTCAGTGTAATTCAACAATAACCTCCTTTTCCTTCATCCCACCCAACTTAACAGATGGCTCTTGTTCACATGAAGGCGTTTCAGCACCACGCCCAGTCGTCCCTCTCTTTCTCAGTCCATTTTGCTGTTGCACCTTCTGTGTGAGAGAATGTGTGTGTTTCCCTTTTTCCCTCTTTCCCTCATTCTTACCTCTTTTTAGATGTACTGTTTCGCTCTCTTACCTTCCCATTCCTCCTCCTTTAGGTGTGTAAAAGCCCACCTATGCTTCTTTGACAAAATGGTGCAGTGGCTTTGTGGGGAGGCTCTGTAGGGATGTTGAAGGCGACACTGTAGCCTCAAAACAATGTTTCATAAAACACAGTGATATGTACCTTTTAGAGTGGAGAAAAAAAGGACTGGGATGATCCCACGTTTTCTTTCATAGTACGGACACCTACACCTGCCACTAGTGGCAACATTATGATGGCTATGCTTTATTGTAAATGAACTCCCATATCACAGCGGTTGATGTGGCATTGATGATTGATTAGTTTAGAATTTTATGGTTTTAGTTGCTCAAATGTGAGGATTTGCTACTTTCTTTTGTCTTAACAACATTGTGAACTGATTGTCTTTGTTGCTTGAACAAAACAAGATATCAGTGTTGTCCGGTGATTTGCAGATCAAACAGTTTATCAGTTGTGAAACTAATAATTTGTGCCCAAAAGCACAAATCTGTAAGTCCTCAGATCATTGACACCCAGTGTGTTGCTGACATGCAGTCAGAAGAGCAGTGACCACTTGTTTTATCCTCCATGGCAGCCATTCACCCCCTTTTCCTGCTGTCTGTCAGATTTTAGTCATACATACGGGGCAGTCAGTTGCAGTCAGCTCAAAAACGAGACAAGATTGAAGTGTAAAAGCTGGTGCTAAGGAGGAGAGAGAATTTTTCTCTCCTCTATGAGTCTCGGCTCTGTGAAAACCCTTTCCACAAGATTACATAACATTACTATGATATAGAAGAGTGGGATTATCTGATAAGCTGTGCCAGGAGTCCATGTGCTCTCTAGGCACCAGCAGGAGATGTAACTTGAGCCAAGAAGGTGGGGCGTGAATGTGATTTTTATGGTTGCTCTCATCACGTGACGACAAGGGAGCAGTAGTGGCCTGTTTGCTGTGAAATGAAACCTATTGCTGATGTGCTGTGCAGTGAAAATACTCACATTTTTTTAGTTTAATATATACCTTTGTGATAGAAGCTAACTGAAAAGATTATTATTATTTATTATAGATGATCAGCCCACATGGTATTTATGAAAGTTTGAAAATACTCTGTATTTTAAAGCCAAGTGGGATCATTCATGCTGCAGTTCAAGTACAACACATTTAGGTATCCTAACTTCTTGTTAGCCTTTGGCCTGGGGTGTCTTTATTATATGGAATTGAGCTACAGAGAGCTGTGGTCTCAAAACGGAGGCTTCATCTGTAATGCAGTCTGTTGCCGAGTTTCCTTTACTCCTAAATGAAACTTAACCTTTCTGTGACGGAGGCCGGAGCCTCTGCATCTGCATAGAGAGTTTAGTCATTAAAATGTTGTCATTTGCAGTGTTGGAAGGGAACAACACATAGAAATGTACGCTTTCCCTGACAACAAACAAAAATTAAATTTTGTGTTTTGTGACGGAACAAACACCAAAATAGTAAAAACAAACCCAGCTTCCAATGGTTTTCTATCTTGGTCTGAACAAAGGAAGTCAGTGAAATGAAATTATGCCTTTTGATTCACTTTGCTTATTTATTTGTGGTCGCCTCTCTGAAGTTTTCTCCAAGATAAAACCACCAGTTCAGTTAATAGATGTGTCTGTGTGACAGATGTGTTTGTTAAAAGAAGCTGAACCATTCTGATACCATATGCAACACTGGAACTTATGTTGACATGGACTGAACATATTGCAGTTTTCCAAAAGTGCCAGCTGTTGACTGGATGGCTGGACATTTAAACGTGTCCAGCTGACTACTTTTTTTACTGTTTCAAGTCACATCGCTTTTTAGATCTTGGTTGTTTTTAATCGGATGAAGGCTCTCGGTCTGAATGTCTGGAAATATATCAGAGAAACAAGCTGTGCAAAAGTTCTTCTCTCTTTCTCAACCCACAGCATCACCAGTTAGAGAGACACTGATTAATGCAGATCTGCTTTATTCTGTGGTTTTACCAGTTTTAATTGCTGGGCCTGTTTGTGTTTTTGGAGATGAAAAGACCTCCTGTGGATAATTCAACTCCTGGTAAAAACCTCATGAATGATGAACGCTGAAGAAACAAGCTGAGCTAACGTTACAGCAGCTCGGTGCACAGGCCCCCTGACATCCTGTGTCCGCCAAAGAGTGCTGGAGAAAAGCTGCCTTTTAATTTGAAAATGCTTTATTCAGTGTTTTTCTCCTGAGCAATGGACACTGAAAGAATCCACAGCTAAAAATTAAAGGGCTGTATTTCTCTGCAAAGCATATGTGAATGTCAGTGGATGGGAGGAGTATGGGTGGAGAGGAGATTGACCTTTAGTTAATCGATCACAGGTGGTGTCATTCTCTCAGGGGGGGCAGTCGTGGATCAGCGGTTAGGGTGTCGGACCCGTAACCGGTGGATCGCTGGTTCGATTCCCCGTCCCGGTGTCCATGGCTGAGGTACCCTTGAGCAAGGTACCTAACCCCCACTGCTCCCCGGGCGCTGCACGCGGTCGCCCACTGCCCCGGGTTTGCTGTGTGTGTGCACGTCACTTGGGTGGGTTAAATGCAGAGCACGAATTTCGTTGGAGTGAGTTCCCTCCAATGACAAAATATGTCACTTTCATCATCATCATCTCAGACAGATAATAATGAATGTAAAAAATGCAGCAATGTACCTGACGGCTCTTCTTCAGGTGACGTATTGTAAATGATGCAATGTGATTTATGACAAGCTAGTGCCAAAAAAAGAACCAATTTTTAATGCAGTATTGTGTTTTAATGGTTCAAAAGCAGGGTCTATAGGGCATTTCAAAACTGAGAAAAGAGATGGCAGCTAAACACTGTGGAATGTGATAAAACAGACTATGGTTTTAATAGATTTTTTTTTTAAATATATATATATATATTTGATTTTATTTATCTTTTGGCTAGTTTGGATATATTTTAGTCTTGAAATGCAGAAAAGCAATACAGCAACTTGTATCAGTATCGGCACACATGTAAATTCATGCATCGGACCAAAACAGAAAAGTGGATCGGTACATCTTTCCCTTGCAGTGGTGGGTCTGTATCCTTCTGCTAGGCTGAGTGCCTGAGACCCAAGAAATAACAAAGGTGAAAGCAGTCACCTACTCGTTACATAAACGCAAACAGCGGACACAAACCGCACGCTCTCTGGGTTCGATCCAGGCATCTGTCAGTCTGGTAGCTGCTAGTGTTGTACAACTTTCTGCTTTTTAAGAACAGTGATCTTACTTTTCTTCTCTCTTTCTCTCTTATATGCCAAGGAGAACGTGCCTGTTATTGGCCTGATCTGGCTTTATGTGGTTTTGTGTGCATATGTACATGCTAGTCTCTGTGTGTGTGTCTGCATGTTTGTTTTCTTACTTGTCTGCCCACAGAGACTCATTTATGTGTGTGTGTGGACAAAACTGGTCAGTCAAAAAAGGTCAGCGCATGTGGGCAGAATGACCTGTTTCAAGGACAAATACAGTACCCTTGCTTGTCCTTATTTAGTTTTTCCTTTTTTTTCACTGAGGTATCAGTTGGACACAGTAGAGGTTCTTGTTTTGTTTTTGCTCAGCCCTGCTGTGTTACCAAAAAAAGAAATAGTTGGCGTTGGTTAACATTAAAATACTGTCACTTCTCTTTGGGAAAACAAATGCCTTGCTGTCATAACAGGACTGACATTTGTCACTCTCTTCCTAGTAAAAATAACCCCTTCCATTTTTTGATAATTATTATCATAATCTCTATGAAATGTGAGAAATGGGCTGCCCAAGTGCTTCAACAGACGCTTAACAGGCAACTCCTAAATTCATGCTGTGAGGACAGAACGTTCAGTCACAATAACATTCCAACCACTGGGTTTGCTGCGAAGCACGAATCCACCTGTACCTCCACATGTGATCTGATAATGGAAGTATTCAGAGGCCTCCTAGAAACGCCTGCTCTTTCTTTACAGACTTCTGTGTGCCAAGTTAAGATTAACTTTTTTTTTTGGCAACACCCTGCTTTTCATTCTGCTGTTACATAAATTCATATCTTTGGGCTTGCCTTGTGCAAAAAGTCGTCAGCTGTCTGTGACAGGATTTGTTGCGTGCAGCTGAATGACCTGGTGTCGCCTCTCTTTCACTGCAGAAGGGAAAACTGCAGCTAATGTTCTGTTTTTCCTGCATTTTTCCCCCCACAGGAGATTTGACCCACACAATGTTTCAGTCACAACCCTTTAATCATTGACCTTTTTGGATTTTATATGCCCTATTTCACGAAACATATGTAATTCATTTGAATTCAGTGCTTTGATTATTGGGCATAGACTGATGAGGAGAAAAGTTTGAGATAACAGATGCCCTTGTGAGGTGTGGCCAACTCTCAGCTTCATCTGATTACTTGCGGTAACTGGAGTTTTGTGTGTAAACATGTAAGCAGAGAAGAGAACACAGCCGTCAGCTATGTCCTGTCAGTGTGACTCAGTCTCTGATATCTGTATCTATGGCAGTGACAGGGTAACTTTGGCATTGTAGATTGTATGTTTTTGCTCTGCTGGCAGGGAGTGCACAAATTGGAGCAAGCAAATGAAAGTGCCCCTGGTTGTGTTCATTTTCCATTTGTCTCGCGGCTAAAATTATATGTGATATGGGATATGGCTACATTCTTTATTGATCTGTTTTAGTTAACACAGTTACACTAGTCTGTTGACTTGTTGGGTGGTCTGTTCTATGTCTTAGCTCTTGTCACCATCAACTTACTAGAGTATAATAGAGACTGTATCTGCAGTGTGCCTGCCTGTATGCAAAGCATGCATTTTCTGTTTGAGTAATTTGCCTCTTAAGCTTTACATGCTGTACATTGTCCAAATGGAAATTATGACTGTTTGGATAACTCACTGGATCACAACAAAAGAACCATTTTTCCACTCTTCTCACAACACTTGTGTTTTGTGTGCCATACAGGTTACACGAGGAGGTCATCGACTTCTATGAGTACATCTCCCCACGACCGGAGGAAGAAAAGATGAGACTGGAGGTGGTGGACAGAATCAAGGGAGTCATCCACGACCTGTGGCCCAGTGCTGAGGTACACATCACCTTATCCCTAGAAACTGTCTTCACTTTTTTTTTGTGGTTTGGTTTGGATAGTAGGGTGTGAGACTGATAATTAGGGTGAGAACTGCCCCTAGCTGTTTGCTGAAAAATCTTGTTCCTCACTGGAGATTATTTTGTCAGAAACAGATGGATTTGTATGAAAATAGTTGGTCTGTTTTAAACACTTAACCCACTGGTTGAGTACTGTGATCAGGCTACTTTATGTATATATATATGAGCCAGCTAATGGCTATAAGCTTCAGCCTTCCATAAAGCATCCCCCTGTTTTCTGTTATCTGCCTGCTGCACCACACTCTCCAGAGTCATGTTATCAGTGCCACATCAGGCAGTCTTGTACCCACTAACTTAGATCCTGCTGATAGAGCAGTGTGTCTGCTCAGAGCTTAGTTGTTCCTAAATTAAGGAGTGTAATACCCAATCCTGCCCAGTTTTATTCCTTTTCCACTGTGGAGTGAGCAAGTGCAACCTGGTCATCCACTCAGAGTGGTGCTTGTTCAATTGATGCACTTAGGCACGTAGACATCCACCAAACTCTCATGGTTGTTTCCACAGACTGTTGCCAGATATGTATGGAAGGTCAGCTGTGTCTGAAAGCGCCTGTGCTGTAGTTTGGTTTGGGATGTGAAACATTTCTGACACTGTGTATGTTAACCGACATACTCTGGAGAGTGTCAGTGTAAGATGAAACACAGCTTAACTTGGTGGCTACCTGTGGTTACCTTGCAGAAATGTTTGGGACCATCCCTTCGTTCACAAACACAGTCCTGCAATCAGCTTAGCCCCAGACATGTGACTGGACTGTAAACCAGATTTTATACCTGTGGTTGATATGTGATTTAGGAAGGTGGTTTAAAGGAGTAAAAGTAGGTCCAAGGCTTAAATCTATTTCTGATCAGACACCAATTTGTGCACCCAAGGTTAAAGATGATTTAGTCACTTAAATAGCATGCAGGTTAAGAGATCAGTGGCTAAAAGAACCATTTTGTATGCAAGCCTTTGCAGTTTTGATTCCCACAATAGCCAATTTCCACATCAGTGCAACACTAAAAAGACTTTGAAGTGAAGCTGAAGTGGTTATGAAGATTCAAAACACACGCACTTTCCTTTTACCCTTGGTAGGTAGTTTTTGTACCACGCCTGTACAGTCTGTTAGGGCTTGTCATAAAAACAGTGCAAAGCTTTTCTGTAGAAGAATGACATTTGTACAGCTTGGAGAACAGGTTTTTGTTGTAGTGAAGGTTAGCGTGGGAAAATTGAACACTGACATTGATGCTTGCTCATAATGCCTTTTGGTGTTCAGGAGGATGTGTATAAATGAATTCAATTTATTTAACTTTAACTTTTTAATTTATTTGTAACTCTATATGCATCATGTTTCCAGGTCCAGGTGTTTGGGAGTTTCAGCACTGGTCTTTATCTGCCAACAAGGTGAGCCATTTGATTTCCTAAACTGGCCTTCAGACACATGCCTGCTCTTTATCTTTGCCCAACTGTGACTGTGAACTGGCCGCCTCCCAGTAGTCCAGCTCTGACTAGCCAGAGACTCATTAATTGTCTTTGTTCTGATGATCAAGTGGTTTAGTCATTTTTAGTGCTGCTGATCCTGGATCTTTTTTAAAACTTCATTCCGAGAAAGGCCTGAGACACACACACAGAAAGACAACCGCCTATACCCACTCAGCGCATAACTGCTCCCTCAGCACAGAGACAGGTTACCTAGATTATTGGACTCCTTACACCATACTGAGCTGTTTATTGATGGGTGGTGTGTGTGAAAGAGTGTATTTGTTTCTGTGGAAACAGAAGACTGTATGTGCCTGCATTAAAGTTACAACATAAAGATCATTTTTTTTGCTGTATTGGTGTATGCATGTGTCAGCGTGTGTGTGTCTTGTTGTAAAGGGTGTTTGTGTGTGTCACTGCTCACATAGTACTCACATGTTAGCTGGCTTCCTTAAGCTCTGTCTTTAGCTGAACATTGCTCATCCACAAGATGGAAGCAAAGCCACCTGTCTGCAGTAAGCCACCATGTGGAGCGGTATTTAAAAGAATGGCTGTTGTGCTGCCTAAGTAATTGTGTAATGCCTTAGGTTGTCAGTGACAGTGCAGTCCAGAGAAACTTATGAAGTGTCAGGCTGTTGTAGTAAAGCATCAGCTTAAGGCGGTCTCTCATCAGCTGACAGCGGTCAGTGCTACAACATAACACTTAGCAGTTGTCCATTTATGGTCACATGTAATTTGCGCTTCTACTTGTTTGTCTTTCCATGTACATTGTGTTGTTGTAGGAGTTGCTCTTGTAAGTTAAAGTAGTTAACTGGCATGTATCTCTTTTCCACCAGTGACATTGACCTAGTCGTATTTGGCAAGTGGGAGACCCTCCCACTCTGGACACTGGAAGAGGCTCTGCGGAAGAGGAATGTTGCAGATGAGAACTCCATCAAGGTTTTGGACAAGGCCACGGTAAGATTTTATGCAAGCCATTTTCTAGAAAGTGGATTTGATTTGATGTAGTTTTCAAAAAAGCCACTATAAAGAAATCGTATTGCAGGAATAACTTTTTAACGTTTATCTCACAAACTCACTTGTGTAACTTGAATTTAAATGAATGAGCTGAAAAAGGCAGCTGTCACTAGTTACTGCAGAGGCTACTTGTCAACAGAAATTGTTTTGGTCATTAATCAGTATGATGTTGACTGACTATATTCAGGTCATATTTGTCAGCTGTAAATCACATCAGTACAAGCTGATGTGACAGGTCCAAAATGCTGACTGCACTGGTTTGTCCCAAGTTAATGGAATTTGGATCTGGTACGAAAGAGTGTATTTCATCCAAATTAAGGCTGTTTGTTGATCCCAACCAATATCACAGTTACAACATTGGTAAAATAGTGTGTGTGGAACTAGCTCTTTGCTTGTGATTTTGAGTTATTTTTAAATTGTCCATTGATTGGATTTCCTTGTGAGTTAACTTTCTATCAGGGTTTAAAGGATTTGGAAAGTGTTAGTATTTCAGGTTTCATGTTAGTTTGACATTTTAAAGAGCAGACAAACAAGTGTTTGATCCAGAAGTTTAGTTAAGCATGGGATCGGTATACATGGGTTTGTGTATGAGTGCATGTGTATTGTGTTTACAGTAGATGAGTGCAGGTTTATTCACAAGCGTCTTACAGCACGATGTCTCTTCAGGCACCAGAACCAAGCGTTTTTCCCTGTTAACTAACAGCATCTGTATCACTTGTGTTCCCAGGTTCCCATCATCAAACTCACTGACTCCTTCACTGAGGTCAAAGTGGACATCAGTTTCAATATGAAGAGTGGCGTTAAAGCTGCCCGGCTCATCAAGGAATTCAAAGAGGTACAACTTGGGCAACTTGAGATTTTTGCAATGTTTCCTGTACACTTGGAATATGTAACCTTCATGATTAACTCCTGTAGCCAGTGCACACTGTTTGAGTGTTATTGCAACTTGCCTCTGCTTAGACAGAGTTGGAAACATAAACTAAACATAAACATAAAACTAATATAGCTCCTCTAAGTTTCGTAATTGCACATAGAGCTTTAAACAAACATTTAACATCACATAACTCGTTTGATTTGTAGGCTTGGTTTCATGGTGATTTAATGTGTTGTGTTCCATATTTAGAGTAATTATTTTCACAATCTAATTGAAGTGATACTGCTCACAAAAGTCAAAAATAACAATGTTAGAAGTCATATATAGTCAGGACCAATAGAGCATACCAATAAAAATCTGTTGGACTGTGTAGACTTTGTTTTTATACTTTCCTCTGGAGGGCGCTGTAGGCAGCAACATGTGATCTTTACTGTGTATTTTGTCCTGCAGAAATACCCTGTGCTGCCTTACCTGGTCCTGGTGCTGAAGCAGTTCCTCCTGCAGAGGGACCTCAATGAGGTTTTTACCGGTGGAATTGGCTCCTACAGTCTCTTTCTGATGGCTGTCAGCTTCCTGCAGGTAAGACTCAGTCATCCAAAAGAACTAATGTTTTTATTAATTCATTGATTAATTCATTGGCAACCTTTTGCAGTCATTTTTTGTTCTTAGGGACTTAACTATAACAGATATGGGGCCTTAACAGAGGACTCTTTCACAATTCTGTAGTTTTATTTTTGATTTTCTGTTGCTTTTTTATTAAGATATTTGCAACAACAGTGTTATTCAGGTATTCAACTCTTGAACAACTGAATGATATTAGAAAAAATCTGTAATTTCTGTCAAACAACAGTCAGACAGCAGTACATGCATTCTTCAGTGTTTCCACTCACTTCACCAGTTGGAACAATTCTGACATCCCCTTTTGTTGTATTTTCCAGCTTCATTACAGGGAGGATGTGTGCAGTCCCAATATCAACATCGGAGTTCTGCTCATTGAATTCTTTGAGCTCTATGGTCGCCACTTCAACTACCTGAAAACCGGTATCAGGATAAAAGATGGAGGTTGCTATGTTGCCAAGGATGAGGTTCAGAAGAACTTGATGGATGGTTACAGGCCCTCCATGCTCTACATCGAGGACCCATTGCAGCCAGGTAAGAACAGTGAGGGAGAAAGTCTTAATTTATGGACAGTCAGACAACCTTTTCAAAGAGTTAGAACGTGTGAATGTGAATGTTAAAGAATGTCCAAAATTGGAAATTTCTTTCGAGATCCTGGATGTGCATGTATTGGCACATTCTCAGGTTTTCATTTTCACACATATTGACCATCTGTCTTGTGTCCAACAGACAACGATGTTGGTCGGAGTTCGTACGGCGCCATGCAAGTGAAGCAGGCATTTGACTATGCCTATGTGGTGCTCAGCCACGCGGTGTCACCCATCGCCAAGTACTATCCCAATAATGAGACTGAGAGGTAAGAAGCTATCGATGACGTGTCACAGAAGATTTGTTATAATGGGCCAGATGTTGTCTAATTTCTTTGTGGATTAGTAGGTACTCAGTCATCTCTCATAGACACTCAGATTATTGTTCCATCAGTTTTTATTGTTAATCCAGTATTATACAGTCACAGTTAGAACATTTTGGTTGTTCTTGTTATGTCTGTCTTTATTCAGTCCCACTGACAATATGAGATCATTACCTTTCAGACTGCTGTATAAACACCAGTTCAACAGGTAAACCTCTCTCTGTATCCCATTACAGCATACTTGGCAGAATAATCCGAGTAACGCAGGAGGTGGATGAATACAGAGAATGGATCCGAAAGAACTGGGGGAGTCCATCTCAGAATGATGTGTCACTCAACAGTATGTTCAACTTCTCGTCACTTTTTTAAAAATCACAAAATATTTATCCTGTTCAAAATTAATTTTTACTCAAATCTAGCAGAGAGGTCAAGGGGGGTAAAGATCCACTGGTCAGTTGAAACTGAGCTGGTGTATGCTGTAACTGCAGTAGCAGGGAGATATAAGCTTCATTTTGCACTCAGTTGACCTTTGTGCCCACCTTTGTCCCTTCTCTGTTTCTGTAGGAAATGATGTCTCGCTGTTTGAGTCCCAGCAGCTCGATGAGTGCAACAACAACGTTCCAGATGATGACGACGTCGTTGTAGTTTTACCATCGGCTCCCCACAGCAAAACCTCGTCCAACTCCTCCTCTCCATCGCCTTCGCTGCGCTCCTCTCCCTCCTCCTCTCCACTGTCGCCTTCGTCCACATCCTCAAGCTCCAGCGATGCGGTCAGTCTCGCAGCAACAGAGCCTTCAAATATCTAAATGTTGTATTTGGCTGGAGCACTTAAAGCTTCTCTGTGACAAAATGTTTTTGAGGAACTATTTAGTCATATATTTTTGTCTCTTTTCCTCAGGACTCTGATGGCACGCCGTGTAAGACAGCCAAGCAGCAGCCTGGCCGGGGATCCAGCACCCACAGGGAAAAGTCTGCTGTTGTCAGTAATCACAGAACACAGAACCACACTACCAGCTCTCCATCTGGAAACAACAAGGGAGGAAAAGTATGTGCAGCCACACTTTATACATACACTTAGAGCACACTTTGCACAACAAAATTAAAAACATAAGCAGACAGAAAAAGAGCTATTAAATGCATATCTCTGGACACACCAAAGGCATTAAGGGGAGCTGATTTCTCATAGATGTTACTTTTTTTTTTTGTCCTTTTACCAGGCAAGGATGTCTCGTTCCCACCAGAAGAGCGGACACCACGGGCAGCAGAGCTCCTCCTCCAGCACCAAAAGTCATCAGAGCAACAAGCCACACCACCAGGGTAACAGCAAGAAGAGGAAAAATGTGCGAGACTCTACACAAGAGGACCTCTGCAGATAGGGGTGACCTCGCCTGCCCCGCCCCATCCCCACCCCCGTCCTTGTCTGCAACTGACTGACAGTCCTGTCCCACTTCTGCTGCCAGACTCCAGCCTCGGGAGGTTGTTAGAAGTGTTAAATCATCTATAGTATCTGTCTCTTTGTCAAGCTTTTCGGGATGACAAGCAATGATTTCTAGCAGGAAAAAAAAAGAACAAAAAAAAAAAGAATTGTCATAGGAAATGGGGTTTAATTTCTTGGACCTGAACTGAAATCACAAAGGATAAATGCTCATTTGCTTCCCAACAGCTTCCTTTGCAGAGCGGTTTTCCTTCCCGCAGCCAGCACCCACGCAACATGCCTCTTGCGCCTCCTGCTGTACAGGAATAGACAGGTTGGGTGTCTGGAAACTACTGTGGAGCAATACCTGGAACTGCTGGTTGGAAAATAGGATCAAAAATTTTGTCAAAAAAGGAAAAAAAAAGAAGAAGGAAAAAAGCAGATGGCTTAAAAAAGAAAAGACAAAAACATACACAATTATTTTTAAGATGGTAACTTACAAATGCAATCAGTAAGAGTGGGACATAACTTATGCATGAATTTTTTTTTTGTTGGTTGATTTTTCTGTTGGTTTAATCGGTTTTTTATGTCTAAAAACAGATTATACAAAGATTTGTAAAAAAAAAAACATATAAGCAAAAAGGTTAAAAAAAGACAAGAAGAAAATCATTTCATATTACCTTTTTACAAGATATATCGATTGAAGACATGTAAATGTGCACATCTTGTGCCCGCAGCTTTTTGGCCAAAGCCAAGAAATGGTTTGGGCCCCATTGCCAACATACATCATCAGCATCTACTTTTACTCCTGTTTGCTCACTGTGACTTTCTACAGTGTT
Organism: Scatophagus argus; assembly: GCF_020382885.2. Lineage (NCBI taxonomy): Eukaryota > Metazoa > Chordata > Actinopteri > Scatophagidae > Scatophagus > Scatophagus argus. Next base: position 7,667,240 of record NC_058493.1, read on the forward strand.
AACATTTAGCCTTTAGTGAGCCAATGCTCACATACAGCCCTATAGATGACTGGATAGAGCCTGGTCTCTCACCCAGCCCAATAGCACAGCCACATCAGTGTAGAGGCTTTAAGACTACAGGTTTAAATTAATAAGGGGTGATGATGTTTTTATTGAGAAATCCTACACTTGAAAAACAAAGAGTTATCAATACAACTGTGGGTTCCTTTGGTAATTTGCCCACTGTAGAATCATTTGTTTTTGTTCAAAGTATTTATTTTTTATTAATTATATGAACAAAGTATGGATATATGTATTATTAACATTAGATCCCATATATTTGAGTCCTATATTTGAAACAGGATAAGCTGGGGGGAGGTGGGGTGGGAATATTCAGATACAGTAAAATACCACCTTTATGATTTCATCTGGGATTTTTTTCTTTCACTGACAGCTGAGTGACCAAGTTACTTTGGAAAGTTTGAGAGACCGTTTTACAAGTTCTCGGTGAGAATTTTGTTTTAATGTGGCTGGTCTACTTACTTTGAAAGGGAGCTCATTTTTATTTTATAATATAAACTGTCACAGCAACACATTCTTCAATGTTACTCCCCTTCTGTCATTGCAGTACAACAACCATCCTGTAGATGGAGTCCTCGCTCCAAGTCTGAATCCACAGAATTTTGGCTTGTATACTGCATTTGGGTGGTTTACCTCTTTGTTATTGTTGTGATTGACCGATAATATGGCGATATTCTAATTGAATGAGCAGCTGCACACACAAACCCTGCTGAGCTTAGTGCTTTCTGGAGGGATTAACGCACCAAAGCACAGCACAAGTCCCTTATGTCTTTCCTCCAAATGTGACATCACCCATATTAAAACAAGGAGCCAGCATTACGTTTTACGGTATATTTTTACTTGTCAAAGGCTACTGCAGCTGCAGGATGTCATGCTCGCAGCTGAGTTTAATCTTATGTGTTAAGACAGTAAAGCACATTTGACAAGCCTATGCTATAACTCGCAGCCTATTATATTTGGTGTTGAAAAGTTGAAAGTACGGCCCCCTCCTCATTCTTCCGCGCTACAGTTGCGGTTTAAATGCAGTATACAGCCTAAGCGCCGGTCTTGTGGTTGACTGACAAGGAGAAAGGTGCATAGAATTAGCCGTGCCATCTGAATGTCCTCTGACCACCTCTCTTCCCTGCAGGAAGGCTTCAAACCCAACTGTACTCCTCTGAAACGTTTCTCTACAGCTCTTTCAATTCATGCAATAAAAACGGTACAATTAAAACCGCGTGTTGAGACAAGTTTTTTTTTGCTTTGCCTTCGAGTTGTGTGCTGAAATTCTTTCCTCTCTCTGTCTGTATGTTAAGGTTCCGCCGTAAAGGCCACAAACTGCGATGTAGTTTGATATGTAAAGTAACTATACCGTGAAATAACGTGTGGGAGCGTGTTGGTTGGCGTGTGTGTGTTTGACGGACGTGGAGGAGGGGCGTCTTCGCCCGGAGCGGCGCGCGGACTGACAGTTGGTGGAGGAGCACGGGGAGCACACACGCACCCAGCCTGCACATTTCTGTATATTTATCTGCTCCGGACGTCGTTGAAATTTGTCAGGTAAGACACTGCAACTTTGTTTAACTTGGTGGGGAAAAAAAAAAACCTGGTGAAGCTTCACAATGTGAATACCGTTTTGGCAGTTGCCACACCGCTCAAGGTAATGTTAACTGTTGCTTCAAAACAAAGACATTAACAACAACAACAACAAAAAAAACAAGACCGATATGTTTGTTCAAAAGTTTTCACCTGTCAAGAGCTTTAGAGGTGAGCCAAAGATTACACCAAAAATATACATTTTGCTAGAGTTTGGATGGAAAGTAGTGGATTTTTCATGCCGCGTTTTTACCTGGCCGCTCGTGCCATCCAGTCTGATGTTGAGATTGGTGCATTTCGGGTTACTTGGGCTAGCGTAACATTCAGCTAGCTAAGGAGGCCATTTAACTTTGCTTCATTTAAATTGAGCCCGTCGATATTTTTAATTCGAACCTCAAAACCCAGTGTGTGCTGTGTCAACGTGAATTTGATGGGGATTTGTTCGTTAATATTGTAGCTAAATGAATGGCGATGAGCAGTCACTGAACACCGTATCCACTGTGAGCTGAAACCAGTCAGTAAATTTTGTTATTTCCCTCCTTAAAATGATTGCGTCTTAACTCGCCGGGTTTGTCACTTCTGTACGCCTGATATTAATTCATCAAAAATGTGTCTCTCCTAACATGAAGATGATTCAGAATATGCACGAAACCATTTTTTTGGTTTCCTTTGCAGTACGGTTGAGTTTTTTTGGAGTGAAATCAACACAAGTCTGCGAGCTATCTTGTCTTATCATATGTCGGTAACTTGGTGTTCCTCCAACTAAGCCTGACCCCAACATTTTTTCAGAGCAGGAAATGATCGTGTTTTGCAAGTACGCTATGCAGAAGTGTTGCTGCTGTGCTGATTTTAAATAGCTTATCTCTTCATATCTCTCTCTAGAATTGGCTGTGCAGGACCAGCCCCTGTATCCTCTCATTTCACAGGCACTGGTGGATTTGAGTGTCTTTGTAAGAGAAAAATGCCTTTACGTTGTTCGTTGGTGATTAGTAAACAAAGAGCTGTGGCTTGCACTGTGCGTCTGTTCTTTTATCCAGTTCCAGTAAAAGATCATTAAACTTACATTGTCAGGTCACTTAATTTAGAAAAACAAAATCTCTCTTACTTCTTGCAGATCGTTTTGGTTTTAGTTTGCCAAGATTTCTGCCGCAATCCCAATAATACAGGGTTGAACTGAATTTTGGTGATGTTCAAAGCTCTGAAAAATTGTCCTGGATAATGTACAGACTCTGTTCTGTCCAAGACATATTCCTGATATGGCTGATTTTCTTTTTGTTTGTGTCAGTACATCACAGTGGCTGTTGTGAGCCACAGTTTTATGGCTAGCTCAAAGGTAAATATTTAATGGGTTTATTTTGTTTTGAAGGTGAAATCCTAAGGTCAGCGTCAAAATAACCTGGGTTAATGTTTTCTATTAACCCAGCAGTGTCCAACATTTTTTTGGTGCGCTGTGATGCAGCGATTCGACCAACAGGCGTAATTTTAGGAGCAGAGATTACATTGGTTAGGTATGGCTGAACAACAGTGCATTAACTATCCAAACCAATAATCCACCTTTTGCCAGCGATTGCTTTTGTACATAAATTAAGCTGCTCACACACACATCACAATACTGTGACACAACATACTGTCTTCAACTGCAGCCGCTGTTGTAGAGCTGCAACTAATGACTGTTTCCAGTATCGATTAATAGCCTATAGAGTGCAAAAAAAATTCTATTTCTTTAATTCAGTTTTTTGTCTGACCAGCAGTGCAAAATCAAAAGATATTTAATTTGCTGTCATACATAACAAAGATAAGCAGCAACTCTTCACATTTGAGAAGCTTAAGCGGATATCAAGAAGGAAAGTCTGACACTGACAGTTCAGATTTTTATTTTTAGATGCAGTTCCTTGGTTGCAACTTTTCTTCAACTAGTTGTACACTTTTCCTGACGTTGGCGTGTAGTTTAAGCGCTGTATGACGGGAAGTCCTGAGGTTCCTCTTATTGGCAATAAGATATTGTGTAGCAGTATATGTCTTGTGATAACATCACATGTTTCTTCAGAAAAGGCAGTTCTGTTGATTGAAGCTGTTTGCTCAGGCATAATAGTCATTTCTGTTTGCACTGTAAACAGATGTTTATGACAATGAAAAATGTGTGAACCCTGGGATTAGATGGTAAATTAATTCTTGCCACTTTAATGCAGTGCCTAATAATGCATTTTGCCTCACCATCTTGCAAAAGGATGACAGCCATGGCATCTGTGCGGGGTGTGCATCATTTGAATGATTACATCACTGATCACTTTGCCAGTTCTGCCCTAGTAAACGGAGGTAGTGTATGGGGTTACCAGTTGCTGCTTTTCTGTGAGGACAGGACTTCATCTCATTCATTATCTAGCCAGCATAAAATATTGAAGTCAAATATACTTAAACAAATAAATAGTCAGTATAACAAAACTTATTTGCCACAAATGTTATTGAGCAAAAATGCATAGAACTAAAAGCTAAGTAAGAGAGAAAACAGGGTGATTCAGATGATTTTGAGGCATGGAGCTTGTTTGTTTGATTATAACAGGTACATGAGACTACAGAGTGGCACTACAGTAGGCTGGAGTTAGACTATTGGTCGAGGATCAGTGCACGACTGCGATGCCTGGGCCCTTTCACAGAAAAGATGTAATCTGAATCATGATATGTACATTGGCATTTGCTGCTGATGTCCAATTATCCTTTGTGATGCTGTGATGTATCTCATTCCGACATGGTGGGAAACTTGTTGTGATTGTGCATGTTATTAGAATAATTTTACAGTTTGATGGATTTGGACAGGAACTGTGTGTTGGGGGTTGTGCATCAGAGACACACACACGTGCACGCACAAACAAGAACCCTGGAACAGATCTGTACTGTTCAGAGTGACGCCAGAGTCTACTATCCTCATCGTTGTTTTGTGACGAGTCTCTTAATAACCAGTGGTAGACTTGTTTTGTGTTTCTTTTTCCACTGTCATGCAGCTTCAGCTGACCATGTAGGCAGCATAAATCAGTGGTTCCCAAAGTGAGGTTTAAGTACTTTCAGGGGGTGGTCAGTAAGGGTTGTCCAAAACCGAGAATCTTTCATTTTCAGATTACATATGAATTGCCTGCATTGTCATCTCCCATCCAGGGTAAAAACAATGATGCACTTGGAGTCCGTGGGACAAAGTGAATCAGATCATTTAGGCTTTTGTTGACTAATGAGCATCCATTTAGGCATCGTTATCATCATTCTGTATCCCTTGGCGCACGGTTTATCTGACCAGGCTTCGGTTATGGTTGCTGACTAACAGGTGCTTTTCTCTTCTGAACCACTGAAAGAAGTATAAGAGTTTGGTTTGTTTAGACTGACTCCTCGTGAGTTTTGTTTTTTTTAAAAAAAAAAAAAAAAAAGAAAAAGAAAAGGAAAACAAATTCATTAGTGGTCAAATGTGTTGTTTTTATAACTCATCACCAGTGCTAAAGAGAATGCTGCAGGCCTGTGTGGTGTACCTAAACACGCACACGGTCTGCTAATGCACATACTTTCGGTAAATACATAGTCTCGGTCTGTGCTTGATAATGACAGTGAACTCAACAGGAAATATGGGGAACCTCAACAGGAAATGTGAATGCGACTTGTTGCAGGTTTTCTGTAGAACTCAGGCCGACGCCATTGATCAAGCGGAAAGATACACGTGCTTTCTTTGTGTACAGATCTTCTCTGTTATAAAGGTTAGAAAGAAACACAGAAAAGCATGACACCGCATCAGATTTGTTGAGTAATGCTGCAGTAAACGCTACTCACTTCTCGAACAGCATCATTTTCTCATAATTATTTTGAAGCACATGTTTAATCTGTTGGGACAAACCTACTATACCTCTCTCTACTGCTGAAGACCTTCCTATTTCTGTATCAGTAGAAAAATGTCCTGCAGCTCTTCTCTAAATACAAGCATACAAGGCATTTCTTGTCAGTACACCTCATGGTGTTTTCCAAATGCCTTTAGCCACTCACAAAGCTGATGATTTCACTAATTTCTGTCATCTTCAATCTCTCTTTGTTTCTCATCATTCAACCTCACGTTTTGCTTTCTGCTCTCTCAATTCCTCAGACTTGAAATGAGAAGGTTCCTCTTGGTGGACAGTGCGCTAATCCCTGCACAGTCACTGGGGACTCATGAAACTCATCAAGTCCGACTTTGCTGTTTCCAGTCAGAGATGAGCACTAATCCTCCTTTAACACAGTCTTTGGTATATGTTAAATACTCTTTCTCCTTTCCCGTGTTGCTTTTTTTCATGTAAATGGAGATAGTCAAACTTATTAGGAAATACTGATGTTACTTGTACAAATTGATCTTTTCATGGTTAATTGTTTAAGAAGACACAGTGGTCCACCTTTAGCTTCAAGTATCACCTCAGAATTATTCCTGACACAATCTATTCATAATGCACTTTTGACAACACGTCACATCAGAGTATTTAACATGGCAAGGATGTAAATACAGGTGTAAAAACAGAGCAAAAACATTGGTCACTACATCATCGCTCAGTGATTCATTTCCACCAAAATCTCTGGATTGTTTTTACACTACTTAAGCTGGTTCAGTCTATTTAAAGTGAACCTAACCTGATTTTAGCACTCTTAGGTGGTCTAAGCGTGTGAGGCTACAGTGTAGGGTGGAGATGACCTTTACTTGGCTGATGCCTCTCTCCATCTCACACTCCCAGGATTTCCCCCACATTGTGCTGTGAAATCATAGGAAGTTTCCCCACTGTAGGAAGATCACAAATATGAGCAGCACGCCACTGGGACCAGGTTCTGTAAAGTCTCTCATTGTTGAAAGGTTTCTGTCATTGACGTCATCAAATCTGCAGGAGACTTTCTGTTAACTGCCCGATGGAATCTGAGTAAACATTTTTTTGTTTTTCTTACTTTAACCTCTTGACAGTTTGAAAGACAAGAGTCTTTGTTAGTTTGTCAGCACCACAAGTTTATGCTGCTAAACTCAGCAACTTGAACTCATGACTAATTGAAGACTAAAACCCTGCAAAGTCAATAGATAACACATGCTGACTGTCTGATGATCTGTTCTTTTCTGAGCCATGTCACAATAAAAATGGATAGTGTGAGTATTCTGCTCATATAATATACAGATAATTTCTGGTGCAGCCAATTGTTTTTGGTGTTTTCAGAGTTCATGATAAAAGATGTTAAAGTTGTTTTAGGCTATATACACCTGTATCTGAAGGGTCCAACATCTGGTTAGTGATTTTCGTGGTAAACAACATCACAAAGACAAAGGAACCTCAACAAATCTAATACAACGTTATTGAAAAGCACCAGTTAGCAAGTATACATAAAATTTCCAAGGCACCAAATGTCTCCAGGGGCAGTACATTCACTCAGCTCCTCTCTTGCCCCTATTTAAGCAGGTGCTGGGTGTGAACCGGACTTGGCTGACTGATGGAATTTCTGTGTAAAGTCTGCAGACATACCAATGGGATTAATTGGAAATTCTAAAATTATCCCCGCAGGTGAATCCTAAAAATGTCAAATACAACTGTAACAGTTCAGCAGGTTAAGATAAGGAAAAACAATATTTGACTGTTAAAATTTATTTCTCCTGATTGTGTCACTAAAAGCCCTCAGTTGGGTTGGTTCATTTGGAGTATCCACCACCAGCTGACAGGGTCACCAGTTGTCTCAATCTTTGTTTTCAGGTGTGACAAAAGTCATGTTTAACTCCAAATAAGTTTGACTGTAGCCGTGTTGAAGAACACGTTAGAGACTATTTTTTGTATCTGTTTTAGTAGCATGGCTGGAAACAGTAGTTCATCATTTTAAACAAATCTACAATTTCACATGGATGATAAATGTGGTTCTTTTATGCAGACAGGCCTCGAACACAATTGTATGGGCCTGTTTGGCCATAGTGACTATCACAAGGAGACTTATCACACTAACCTAACTGGATACAATTTAGTTCAACTTTTCAAAAAAGTAACATGCCGAACATACCAATTTCATTTACTGTATAATAAATGTGGTTGTTATTGTGATTCTAATTGTGCATCATTACTCACTGTAATATGGTGATTACCAGATGTTCTGGGAATCTGCCATTGGCAGCATATTTGTGGATATTGTGGTTCATTGTCAGCACCTTAACCTCTTGACCACTAGGGCTCCCCTAAACATTGCTTTTAAAGGCTATGTAGCACTTCATGGATACCTGCCACCATGAAAATGCCATTTAGCACCATTAGCTTACATTCATTAAGCTACACCAGTAGTTGTGGTTTGCAAATGTTTCTGTGGTGGTATTTAAAATACTCTGACCATTCAGTTACATAGGTAGCATCCCTGTACAAAATGAACAAAGAAATTAGTGGTTTATGAAAAGATTTGGAACCAGCTATCCCCGTTTGAACATATTAGATTTTAATTAGGTAGCTTTTTGGATGCGTTACTCATGCTGCAAATGGTAGTCCTGTAGCACCCTCCATAGCATGTATACATCTTATGCTCTTTTGATGTCATCTAACCTTTGATTTTTAGTCACACTTGTTCAAGACAAGCTAATGTATCTTGTTCGGGGAAAGCTCTTGATGGGCCATAAAAGGCTGTGCCCTCTTTTATTCCTGCTGTTTGGAGAGGATGAGTGCTGCTCAGATGGGATGCTTTGGAGAGCCATTAGAAAAATGCCTCTTCTATCCAATTGTTCAATTTCCTGGGCACCTTCCACGCCCCCGGCCCCTTTGTGAAAACACCAATTACAATCTGCTTTTGGCACTTAGGTGATTTTTAGTGTAAGTATACACTCAAAGTGAATCATTTATTTATAACCACACATCCGCACAATTAATCATGCATTCAGACTGCTAACACAAGCATAATATGCTTGTAACGTGCTGAGATTAGACAATGTGTTGGCTCTAAGATGCTTTGAGCCAAGCGGATACATATGAAGTATTCTTATGTGGCTTTCTTCTACATCGAATGCTGTGTCAAATGTTGAAACACCCTGCTGCCAGTGTGAGCTGATGCATGCCTCCAGTGAATGCTTGTTTAAGTGTGGATATGTGTGGGTGTCTTGCTCACTCTCTTTTCCCCATTTCAATTTCAGTGTTTTTTGTGCTTGCTGTGGTTCAAGGACATTATGCAATGCTTATGAGAGCACCCCATCTGGAGAAGTGCTATAGAGACGCAGAGTTTTCAGAACTCACTTCAGAACTGAAAAACAGCTTACCTGTGAAAGACATTAGTAGCTAAGGACACTGTAGGAAAAGAATTTGCAGTGCAGCAGGTAAACAGCTCTCAGACATGAACAATCTTTGTAGCTGTGTCATAACTCATTTTAAAATTTGGGATGGAATTTTTTACATTTCATTTTTTTTTGCGCAAAACACTCTTTATTTAATAATGCTTGACTTGATCTGAACAGAAAATATACATTTACTATAAAACATTAGTTTCTCATGTAGGTCTTAATCAAGGGGAAGTATGTAATTATTTTGGGGGGTATGAAAAGTCTGCACTTGGTGGATACTGAGTCACAGATATGTGTATTGTTTGCATGGGAGGCTTGTAACACTCTGCTGCTTCAACAAGCCACTCATTGTGCTCGGCTGGTTAATGAGTGATTAGCCAGGATTGGCTCTCTGGTAGACAGATGATCCAATGAATGCAGTGGAGAAAAGAGGGATATGTATAATAGCAGGATAGATGGCTTCACAATTCAAACTGCACCAGATACAATTTCAAATTTATTGTACATCGCTGTTTCCAAATAAAGATGGGATGCTGTGTAAAATAAGGACTTTTCACGCTGCATCGTCTTACTCCTTGGCTATTCTTATCCCTGGGCTAAGAGTCAACTGTGGGAAAACTTAGCGTCTTTTAAAATGCATATAGTTAACCTAATCCCGGGACTATATGATTCACACTGCACTTTTAATGACCTCTGGTTAAACAACCATTTGAACATTCAACAGCTCCCTTAGCCTGGGGCTGAGTGCAGTGTGAAAAGTCCTGTTATTCACTAATCTTTTTTGACACATGTTCTGTTAAGCACAGTACAAAGATAACATATTAAATATTTTACCTCATCAACTTCATTGATTTTTGTAAAAATATCCTTATTTTGAATGTGATAGTAGTAACACATGAATACAAGTTTGGACAGGGACAACAATAGACTGGGAAAGTTGCAGTATAATCAAAACCTCCTGTTTGGATCTTTCCACAGGTTGATTGGTAACAGGTGATAGTATTATTACTCGGTATGAAAGAGGCATCATCGAAAGGCTTGGTTTCTACATGGTTGTATAAAGGATATTACCGCATGGACTTAATGATCATGATTATTATACTATTGTTGGCAAACACATTTGATTGTTGACTTTTGAAAAATGGTTGCATTCTGTTTTTATTTGCATTTAACACAGTGTATCTTCATTGATCCTAAGAATCAGCATTAGGCGTGATTTTGTCCCACCAGTCATTGACTTTATTTTGACACTGCGATTGGCAAAATACATTTTATATATGTACGTCTCATGTTTTAGGTTCCTCTTTTTTTTGTCATTTAGTTGTTCTTTTTATACATATTGTATAATCATTGCTAGAGAGAAAGGAGAACATAAATTGCATTGCCAGAGACTGACTCATTAAAATTGTTGTGCATATGACTGTCATGGGGTTACCCTATGCTTTCTGATAAGTAGGTTGCACACAACTTACATGCAGCCAAGGGACATACAATTCTATTTTTGCCACCATTGTGTCGGCTGTTACTTGAGCATGATCGGAACTTGTATTGTGCTTTGCTAACACTGTTGCACTACTTCCCAAAGTGAGTGTTAGTTAGCAGTAACAAGCTTGTTGGCTATATTTTCTGCTCGTTGTGCTTTACATATTAATAGTAATTGCAACCAGTTTTTGAAATACAAGACACATAGTTAGTCTCCAAGGTCATTTAATATTGTTGGGTAACCAAGTGATTTCCTGTTTTCACCTTCACCTTAAAGCAGAGTCTCCTGGTCAGACTGTCAAGCTGGAGATGGGAGGGTCCAAACTCATTTTGAAGGGGGCACCTAGAATGTACCATATGTAAGCCAGCACAGATGTGTTGATGTGCACAGAAATATTTTTGTATGTGAATATCATGTTTTTTGACTCCTTTCTTCAGAGTGCAGCTTGGGCTTGAAAAGGAAAGAGCCCTATAGTCACAGGCCAAGTGTTGGCTGTTTTCTTGTGTTAGTTTTTTACATAATTTTTCATATTTTTTTTTGAGTTTTTGTCCCCAACACTGGACAAATACTAACATCTAAATTGAGTACTTGAGCACTCACGTCTATCCCCAAACACAACGGTGACCTTTTCCCTGTTTCAGTTTCTCCCAGCACTTTGCTTCACCAGATTTACAGTTGTGCATGGAAGTGCTGTCTTTGCCTCTGTTGATCCACATATGTAATATGTTGTGGAAGCCAAAACATTCTTACATCTTTGTCTTTCTGTTGGGGCTTTGTGAGTATTTGTATGGCAAACCATAGGACCAGACTATTAAAACCTGATGGAGCAAAGTCTTCCTCTAGGAACCTAAATTTCAAAGGTAGGAGTTGGACTACTGTGGTTGGCAAACATGAAACAAAGTACTACATTGTCTTAGATGCCCTTTTTTCAGCATGTCTTGCCCTGCCCTGTCTTCCAGTTGATACTTTTTTGTACAAAAAGGTTTTCCTGAGAAATTATTTGTGTTATGTATTACACCCCTCTCATTTATCAATATATGAGAAAAGGATTTCATCTTCACAGCCTTTACGGGACACTTACTGCTTGTTACAAGAGAAGAGGCCATGTGGTTCCTTATCTGCATCTGTGCTTATCTATCCTAACAAGATCTCTGTTTGTCCTAACATAACTTAAAATCAGTTGTTGCTTTCATAACGCATCCATCTGTGACTAATTGTGCAGTGGCTACAGCTTCCCTTTTTATGGAGCTGTCCTTGCCCTGTTGTTAGGGAAATGAGTCACAGTTACCAAGGAAGTGAAATGGTGTGCGGTCGACTGCATGTCACAGGGTGCTGCTGGCCTTGACTCCAGAGCTTTTGAAGCACTGAAAACCTGTGTACTTGTTTGACGTTAGAGGGCTGTAGAAATGCATTAAAATTTGGAGAAATGAAGAGGGAGGAAAGTAGAAGGGTGAAGAGTGCAAAATGAGTGGGAGGGACAAAATTGTAGAACTTGTAGATACATGTGTTTGTCTTCGTGCTGTCGGCTTATTTACAATATTGTGAACAATCAGGATTTCAAACGTGGTGCGGTCTACGGATTAATTGATTGTCAGGTGTCAGTCAATCATTACTGATAGTTAACCGTAATAATGATAAAAAAAAGGTGTGTTCTTCGAGATGAAGTGTGTGTGTGTGTGTGCAAACGTGTGTAGTAGTTTGACACGTGTATCTCAGTTTTCTGAACATTTTACATGGAGAGGCACATGGAAACTTTTGCCAAATCATACTATAGAATGAATTTAATATGAATTAAAGGATGAGTCTGGTGATATTCTGTATTGTATCAAATTCCAAGGACCAGACTCAAACAGATTTTATATAAAATATATTTATAAAATAAATATATAAAGTATATAAAAATTAAGGATCCAAGACTGAGAGTTTCCAGTGCTTTGTGAGGATACGCTGTCACACACAGGACAAATTCTTCACACCTGGATTCGTTTTTCTATATGCAGTGCACCGTGAGACTGTGACTCACATTTGGGAGGGGCTGCAGTGAAACTCAAGTCATCTCAAAGCCAGTTTCTATGAAGAAATCAACTGGGAGCCAAAAACTCTTCTTCCCACTCAGCCACAGAAACCCCAGGAAGGATGCTGCTGTGTGCAGACATTCCTAAGTGTGTGGCTCTTCAACAATGATGCTTCCCTGCATATTCCCCTGTTCAGTGGCAAAATTTTGGTGATTGGCTTTTATAAAATAAGTACCTCTAACCTTGCCAGATACTGTAGGACTGCCACAGACAAGACCTCTATTGAGAGTCAATGTAAAGACCACCATGGGGTGGAGTTAAGAGGCTCAACTAAAGCTGTTCAATATGATGGATGTCAACTGTATGAAAAGACAGTACAGGAACACAAATTATAATAGTGCTAATGAAGACACTCAGCAAGGAGACAAGGATGCTATTAGTGAAATCCTCAGGCTCCATCGACTTCAGTCATCCATAGCTCCCAAGAGGCATTTGAGGTAATGAGATCCCTCTGTGCTCCTGCGTCACTCCCTCCATCTGACCTCCTTGCTGCTGCACAGCTGTAATTGAGGGCTTAGCAGAATGTGCCATGCCATGCAGCTCTTATAGCACATACAGTCAGCGTTTATTTTCCCTGTTTTTCGCACTATTCGTGCAGTTCATCGTAGAGTTGCTCCATCAACGATGGGCTCATTCTATTTTGTTTTAGTAAATGTTTAGCTTGAGTGAAACCTACCTCTTTGGGGACATGTGTCATATCTGTTTGACATATCCTAATAAATATAATCCAGCAGCCATTCCTCAGAGGCTCTGAACCAGCTCCAGTTCTGAAGCTTGTGCTTTGACCAAAGGCAGTAGGTAGTATTCCTAATATGTAATGCCTAACCTTGCCTGTATTTTGGCCTGAAGGGAAACTCTGTGATGTAACGCTGCTAATCACTGCATCACTGTAGTACTAATCAAATGTTTATACTGATGGCCCCTGAGCAATCTTGCTGGGGCACTGTGGTTTGACGTGGTTTAGAGGCAATTTATCAATAGTTTTTTGAGGGATGGGAGGGTATGTCTCAGTGCCTTGTCACCTCACCCCTTTTCTCCCCTCTTCACTCCTCTTGTAGCAGCACTCTTGGCTGCCATTAAGACCTGTGCCTGAACCATGGTGTTGGCTCTGACTGGATGATAGTGTATGTAAGTGTGCGCGAGGATGTGTGGACAGGGTGTGTTTGACAATACTCATCGGTCCTCTGTTTGAGCCAGAGCCAGGCAACCTTTGCAAACAGGCTGACTCCTCCCTGCATGCACACTCAGTGTCACGGAGAGTCCACACCAAAGATACTTGAAGCCAGTTTAATCCACTTCATTCATGTTCTCATATCCTTTTACCTGTTGTCTGATTGTTTCATTCTATGTTGAAACATATTGGTACCAGTTTCAGTGTGCAGTTAAAAATCATTCTCAAAGCTCAGAGCAGAACCATGGTAGAGATGGCACTATATCACTATGTTCAATTCTGTATCAGTTATATTTTTCATGCAGTTCAAATTGCCAAAGTCAGAGGTTCATACGATTTCCCCCCACCTCTGCACTCAGATACTGACCATGACTAGTGCATCCTTCTTGGTTTCCCACCGACAACATTTCTGCAACAGCTGTTGCAAAGAAAATAAGTTGACTTGCTGGCTCACACGAGCAAGGAGCAAGTTAAAGCAGGCAGATGTTGACCACACAGTCCAACAAGTTTATTTAAGTCACAAGTCTATGAAACTGTTGATAGATGGTATGCATGATGGGTTCTTGATTCTGAAATGAGGTTAATCCCAGCCACAACGGCCTCTAACATATTTGGACATATTTCTTCTTATCTCTTTATGTGCTTAAAATAATCATTTGGTGAAAAAAATAAAACTATAAATCAAGCATTTTCAATGTTTTTTGCATCTAAGAGCCTCTGTGTTTTTGCTTTCGAAATATACTCCAGCCCTTGTTCTCAGAAAACCTGTAGTGCTGAAATATTCTTTTTGTCTTGTATGTGCTTCATGTTTGAAGTCTTGACCTAATCTAAGTCTTGTATTTACTTTATGAAGGCCATTACAAACCTTTATATTTGTTTAAATAGTTTGTAGTAGTAGCATAGTAGTAGTGGTCATGTAACAGTATAATTTGTGATTAATTATCAGATAATCTAACTAATTTTCTTGTTTTAATGTCTAACTGTATTTCAGGTTCAGTTTTCTAAGTGACACTAGCTTCTAGGATATGGAGATACCTTGGCAAAATGCATTGCTTCCTACAGTGCTTCCAGTGTCTCTGGCTGCCAGACAAAACCAGAACACAGTAGATCAACTGCCACGCTGCATGTTTGGCAGACACTGGACTCTGTTTCTGTGCAAATATAAAATCCTTTTCTATATAATCAAACCAAATTTCTATTTTAGAGAATGCCTGTCATTTGCATCCATAGTCTTTTGTGATGGTTCTTGTCTAAGATAACATTGCAGTCACAAGTGATAAATACCTCATATGGCTACAGTGACATGCTGAGATGTTTATATCCTCACCTGTCATTTTAGCAATAAGACTGCAACTGTAAGTTCCATAAGGTCATTTTATGTGAGCGCCTTGCGTTGGATGTTCAATTTTTTCCCCTTTTCTATGACTCTAAAAAAATGTGCTTCAAAACACGTTAGAATGGGTTGTTATAATGTCCCATAACTCTTAGGATCACATGTTCAGACATTTTTTGATCTTTAGTATAAAAGGTGCCCCCCCTCCTTTGAAATTTTCTGACACTGAACCTATCCTGTACATGTATCATAGCTGTAACTTTTACCTGTAACTGCTCTCTGCAGTAAAATATTTCCAGTGTATGCAGCTCAAATTGAAACCTGCATAAATATAAGTGCACCTTATGTAAAGTGATGATTCTAGTAGTTTCAATTAGAAATATTTGTCATCAGAATACCCTGGAATGTGGAATGTGTTGCCTTTGCTAAAAGTTGACAGGTAAGGCAGACATTACAACTCTGTTTTAAAACCATAACCAGCTTTGATTTACATAATATTTTGTCACTGTTTGCATTGCTTCTCTTGGAGATGTTGAAGGCTCCAGGAAGAGAGGAGCACAGCATATATAGCAATGAGCTGGTTTGATATATCGCAATACAGGAATTAAATGTTACTAGGGATGAAGTCACTGTCTGCGCATGGATTCACCCAGGGAATTTTAATCCCCTCGATCTAAAAGCTTTAGTCTAATGTCACACTAATGCACCACTGTATTTGAACATCAGATCAGTATGAGAGTTGCTGTTTTGTGTTCCAGTAAAAGCTGTGTAGGAATTGGTGGTCTGTTATTGGTAAGCTTGCTTTATATGCCAGACAGAATGTTGTGCTAATCCCTGACATATAAGATGTGAGCAAAAGAACCTTATTTAAATTATGTATAATATTGTTTTACATGCACAAGGCTTATTGCCTTATATCATGATTAACATATTGTGGTATAGCTTTACAAAATTTGCACAAAATGTAATATTCTTGATGGCATGCGCAGTGTTCTTACATAGTCCTACATATTCTCCTATATTCCTGTGATTCAGAGAGTGTATAGGAATACCTTAAGTATATTACAATAATATTTTAATGAGACTGATGGAACAAATGATCCATGAAAACAGAGAGTACTACAGGAATACTGAAGAATTAATGTCCGAATGTCTACTCCTCAACAGTGTTGTCTTGTTAAAAGTGTTCAACATTGTTGGAATACTGTAAGAATGTTACTAGAATTTCTTCACTGATTAACAAAGGTAGACCTTTTGAAACACTGATTATTAATAGGGATTTCATCATTGAGCCAACAGACCAAAGTAATGATGAAACCCCAAACATCAAGAATGGTAAACATATGGTAAATTTATTGTCACTTTTTTGTTGTTTTGGAATGTGTAATAATTTGAAGCACATCCTGGCAATGTTGGCAGAGTCTATATATATGATAGCCTGCTTTAATCCCGAGTTGTCAGTTGACACAAACAGCAGAGATGTGATGTACTTTTGGTTACACATACACAAATTTTTGAATGATTTGTTTGTAGACATAAAGCATTGCCATGGTAGTCTGGAGTATGCCTCATGAAAAATCAATAGAAGCTATACACACACACACACACCCCACACACACATAGAATAACACAAATAAAGCACACTGGTAACCTCCCATTTTTTGGTCATAATGTGTCATAGATATTATGTAATTCCATTGTCAATGTAGTGTGAATAAGTGCTGTCAAGGCCCCATTAGCCTTAAATTGCTTTTGATGTGGAACAAGACCTCACCCTGTTGTGCAAACCTCCATGAGCTAATATTGAGAATTTAAAAAGACAGACTGCAGTGGGATTGTAACAGATTTTAAGACAGAAAAGTTATCTGCACTTGGAAACCTTTCACTGCATGCTAAATCAACTTTATCTGAATGTACACACCTAAACCTTTACTGTTAAAGATTGTGCTATGAGCTTTCGTGACTTCACTGGGAAATATATTTACTATGTATCCCATTTTCCTCTCACTGTAGTACCTTATTCACCCATGAGAACTCATCACAGAAACAGTGCGGTCATCTCTCGTGTGTTTCCATTATAGGGTTACATATTCCAGTGACATATCTCAGTGTGACAGCGTGCAGGTCGGACATCACAGCTGTCAGTTGAGGTTGCACTGGTGATGCAGAGTGTCTCACACACACAAGAAGAATAATTGGCTTGCAAGTCAAACTGTTACAGCACTGAATTTTAATACAGCTAAAGCACATGCAGTGTTGGCCATTCCATTGTCGCTACTTCCCAGAGACGACAGAGAATGTGTTTAATGAGGATGACCATTATGGAAAACGTTTCCTTCTAATGCCTGGCAATTGCGTGGAGGGAATACTTCAAAGGGCCTCTCTCATATACACTGTAGGATGACTTGTAAACTTAGGTAATTAGACACCACAGTGTAAAGATTTTTGATTTTCCACATATTAACTAGTGGTGTTTAAAGGAATTTCACCCATCTTGCAACAAAATGCTGTTTGACAGTGAAGGTCAAATGGTGCAGCTATGTAGGTGCATGTACAGTATGAATCATGAACACAGTTAAAACAATACTTGTTATGACATTAGATTGCAGAAAACATGCACCAGATGGCCCCGTCAGCAGCCAGGGCTTTATGGTAGCCTGGAAAATTACCATCATCAGGCTAATCTGAAACTGCCACCCGTTTCTGTTGCAGCAGCTCTGCATGATATCCGCACTAAGTTTTGTTTAGCTGTGTAAACAGCTCTTTGCTGTGCTGGTTTCAGATGTTGAGGGTTTTTTTTTTTTTGAATGGCAGTGCTGGTAGTAAGCTGGCTGGCGTACTAAGGGATAATTATGGTTTTCTTATTGGTGGTGGAACGGGCTGGGCACACGGAGGGGCCCTACTTCTCCACAGTTACAAGATGGAGCGACTCCAGTTATGAAACCTGAAAGGGGGATGTGGCTGGCTTCACCAGCTGGAAACAATGGTCTCTCTCACTGTAGCGAATTCTTTCCACCCTGTTTTTTTCTCCAGTTTTTCTCTAGTTTGTTTCCAAATTATGCATATTTTGTAAAAAAAACAAAAGCAAAACTACATTCTATGAAGCTCATCCTTCAAACGAGAATGCATGCACATTCAGACACAACGGCAAGTCACAGGTTCAGAGATTAACAAAGAGGACAATTGGTTTTCTTTAAAGAGGACATCCACTGACTTAAACATAAATGGTCTCTGCAGAAAAATCCTTTTGTGACCTGATTCCACCAAGCTGGGATGGCGTGTAAGACTGAAATAAAAACAGAATGCATTTGCACACAGTCCAAGTATATCAACCAGTGGTTTTAACAAGTGTTCTCCAGCCCATGTAGTAACATCCTTTATATCATCATGTGTTTCACAAAGTGGTGAACCGCGCCCCATCCTTCTTTCGAGGATGTCTTATACGGCATCCCAACTTTTTAGGAATCAAGGTTGCATATGTCAGGGTTGTATCAATGAAGAAAGAATTACCCTTAAAGAAGTTGTTTTTTTACTTTGTGACGCCAAATAATGTTAAATATATTTTTTCTTTTTAACCATAACTGGTCAAATTGAATAAGACAAAAGTCTGGGCCTTGTTTTATTTTGTATTATGCTAAGAATGACTTGGCTGAATGATAGACTGCATTTTTCCTATGTGAATGTGCAGGTGTTTTCAAAACCAAACAGCATATGAGAAGGAAATGGCGAAGACTAATTCAATGAATGCTCTTTCTGTATTGGATTTGCACCATGGCTGATATGTTTAGATCTAAATTCTGTGTATCTTTAAATCAATAAACCCCTCTATGGACTGCTGTTTGTGTCATGCAGCAAAATTGATGGTTTCACTTGTAGTGGTACAACTTGCATCCAGTTTGTGGAAGTAAATGTGAAACACTTATTCAGTAAGAGCCAGCTTCCGAGTACGTGCTCTTGCCTGTACTTCCTGTGTTTATTATAAGCAATGGCATTTGAAGCTAAAATCAGTGCTGAGATAGCATCCTGTTAATATTGTTAAGTTTCAGCAGCTCCTTCTGATGAATGCAGCTAATTCGATACCAGTAGACAGCACTGGGAGGAGAGGAGGGGAGATGGGAAAGGACAGAAGGCCTAATCTAATCTGTCTCGTGCATTGTTGTGCATTCATCAGTCATCTGTTTATGGAAAAGCTCTGTGTATGAGCTGGCTCCTGCAAGATTACGCAGGTATCATTCCCCGCAACTCAATTCTGACCAGGAAAGAATTGTTCCATGTTCTGAAAATTACACTGGTTAATTTAGTCCTGTTAAGTCACTGATTCTATCTTGATATATGTAATACAAAGTGCTGGAGTTGGTCAGTCAAGGCATTGAAACTTTTCCCAGTCGCATACCTCATTGAACCCTCAGTCAATGCAGAAATAAGCATAAACCACAGACTTAAGTGATTAAAATTGATGCTGATGAGTAATCGCATGTTTTCAGTGTTTTTCCACGTGCTTTCAGCGTGCCCCATTATTCCTCAGATATAAGATCTCAGGATTCATGGTGGGTTGGATGTTTCTTGGATTGGTAAACTATGGCTCTTAATTATGGATGGAAAAATAATTAATGACATTGACGTTTAACTGACCAAATAAAGTAGAGACCAACAGAAAGAACAAGAGAACACACATGTGGGCGCACAAGCGGGAAGCAGAGTACAGAGAGAACTGAAACTAAAATTAACTATCTGTGTAAGCGTTCTGTGTACGTCCATGTGTTTGTATGGTTTTGCATATAAGTGTAGCTATCAAAGTACACTGCAGAAGAGTATTTGTTAGCAATGACAACCAGAAATTAACCTGACTCATATGAATGGGCTTCATATGGATCGAACAGTCTTTCACGGTCTGCATGTTGACTATATAAAAGGATTGTTAAGAGATGAAAATGCATGTTTCCGTGTTGTTTTGTGTGTGTTTTTTGTTTGTTTGTTTGTTGACTTGAATGCTTGGTGGAAACAAGCCAGCTACAGTTGATGTCTGTGAGCCTGGTTCCTTTGGTTTGTTGTTTTCTTTTACAGAGGTCAGTCTTTGTCTTTTTTTTGTTTTGTTTTGTCCAAGCCTATTGAATGCCAGCACAAAGACGGCCATAAAAGCAGAGGGATTTGCTTAGGAAAGAGACCTGCCTGTTTGCTGTCAATGAAAAGGCTTTGAATTGGATGTAGTTTTGGTGATCTGACCAGATTTTTAGACAAGATTGGTTCGTTACATATGAGGTGATTAAATGGCATAAGGGAAATGGATTGACAATTCACAAGCTGTATTCAACCAGAAGATTTCTAGTGTTAATGACCACCTCAAATGAGGAACTTTCTACCCTTCTTTGAAATTAAAATCTCCCTAAATTCTCTAGGCCTTCAATCAGATTCAGGTGGCAGGAAAATTCAAATTAATTCATGATAAAAATTATGATAAATAATTATTACCGGTATATCAAGCTGAAAGTTAGCACTTTAACCTCAGTCAATGTCCCATTTCAAGTCTAATATTCTAAAGTAGAGTCAAAACAGTACAAAAGGGACTTAGGGGCTGCATTGTATCTGTCTACTTCATGGATCTCCAGTTGCTTTGATTCCTGTTGAGCATCTGGCATTGTCTGGCTAAACATGTCAGTGTGCTGCTTAACGGACTGCTTGTGCATGTTTGTGAACATACTGTGATTACCATAGATTAATATTGCAATCATAATCCTAAGGTCCCATCATGTACATTAGTCTCTTGAAGCATAAAAACACAACAGTTCCCAAGGTGCAGTGTTTTATATACTCATGTGAATAAAGAGCATAGACAAAAATACTAGCCTTAATTGAGCCTTTAAAGATATGAAGAAAACTGACATGTTGTAATTTATGGGTTTCCCACTCTGTGATGAAGGCCCACCAATCATGTTTTCCATGCTTATCATAGTCACATTGTTGTTTTTCTTAAGCTGTCTATACACATACACACACACAGCTCAAAGCCTACACTCTGCCTCCTCTCTCCTTTGACATAGGTGCTTGTATGTGCTTGTGCCTAAGTGGCAAGTGCACAGTGGTGGTAGCTGGTTTTGTATGACTGTTGCTCCAGGATTTGGTGATGTTAGTTTACAGAGCTGCTATGTGATTCACTAAATTGCTAAGCTTTTATAGTAATAGACCTGGCAGTCAATTCAGCACAGTTTCAGCTATTCATCCAAGCAAGCTGTGAGACTTTGCTCTGTTGAAGCGTACATCCCGGTCTCTCTGCTTTTCCAGCTCAGTGTTACAGCACAACCACAGGTCTGATGACACTGCTTTTCTGCCATGGTAACTTTAGAGTTGGAGCATAAAAGGCACTGTCACGGCCAAGAACTTTAACATCTGGTAAATGAGAGTTCTTGCAGTTTTGAATGGCTGTCTAAAGGCTAGACAAACACAAGCCCCTGACTCATCTGACCTACATCATTAATATAGGAGCATCCTATGAACCTTCACTTCTCACTTCTTTGTGGTATTCAGTCACTGAGGAAGAAATGGAGCTCTGTAGGTCAGAGGCATACTGGTTTTCCCATGATTGTACATCAGCTTGTTTCCTGGTCATGTTCTGTCTTGTCAGTCTTGTCATTCACTGGTTGATTGGTATGCTAGAGAATTTCTGAGAAACCATACAAATGCAGACATTTGTTCATTGTAAAATGGGTTGCTGTATAAACAATTAAACGAGAGCCGTCACTCTGAAAGAAAATTCTTTTTAGAAATTCTTTTTTCTTCCTTATATAGTTTCTTCTAAGTAAGAAGATAGATTAGCGGATACAAAGGAAAAGCTCCATCCTGTGGTCCATTGATAAGTATTTTCCTTGAGGTTTACTATAGCGATGATAAGAGCTCCCTCGTTCCCTCTCAGACACATACAGTCTGGACTGTCTCTGTTGTGGTTTCGACTGCTTCATGTGCCCAAGCTAAACTGTACCTACATATGCTAAATTGGATTCCCTCTGTATTTCCCTCTGTAGTTTTTCTTGATCTAATAGTTCTCTTTCTTGTGTTTTGCTTTGAAGCATTGCCACTGGCTTGATTAATGTACTGGATTATCAAATGAGTGCTTTTAAATTAAACAAACACTCCCGTGTCTGTGTGTGTGGGTGTGTGTGTCTGCTTTGGCTACCATTTATAATGACAGTTAGAGCAACATGTTCTTAAGAATGTACATCAGTGTGGCATGCAGTCGAAGTCAGGTTTAACAGCTAGACATGGCATTTTATGGGTATATTGAGTGAATGATTCCCCCAGTGTAAACAGCCAGTAATTACTTACTCAGGGGTCTCTTCTTACAGGTCAGCTGGTTCTTATTGATGCAAAGAGGACATGATCTTCCACCAGCGCTATCTGCTCTGTTGTACCTCCCTCTTGCTTTTACTGCCCTCAGACTGCCTGTGGTGTATTATCTGAGCCTAGGAGGAGCCGGCTGGATGCTGTTCTATCTAGCAGTAATGGCAAAAGAGAAAGCTGGAAGTGGTTGTAAACTACCAGCAGCTTAAGTCATGACACTACTTACTGTGAAAATGCATTTTATCACTGCAAGAGTCAAGCATTGTGGCTGGCTCTTCACTTTCCCACAATGCAACAGGTGTGTGTGTGTCTTGTCCTTTTCCTCTCTTTATGGCACTGAGCATCTGTTGCTGTTGCTATGTGCGAGACAAACATGAAGCAGTGCCCTACACAAAGCAATATTAGGAGCTGAGGGAAATTAGGTTTGTATTGACAGCAGTGCGAAGTTCACACTGTTTCCACTGAGCTTCAAGCCAGCCAGCTTGAGCTCTTACTAGCTAGAACTGCACAGTTGCCGGGAGATTCTTCCCTCTCTCTTTAAACAATACAATTTACAGTCTCAGCATTTTGAGAAGACTTGCAGTAGGATTTGTCTGTCACCATAATGTAGCCCTTACCGCATAATGTAGCCCTTACTGGAGGTCCACTTCTTCTGCCTCTCCTGTCACACTGTGGTGTCTATAGGTTGTATGTTGTGATTATTAGTTCTACTATCAGTTCAGGCAAAGGGACTTTTATTGTTTGAAGAGAGATTCACTGTCTGTGTTTTGACAGAGCCTTTCCGGTATCTTCTCTCCAAGTCTGTAATGTAAATATGACACGGTCCCTCACTCTGATTGTAGGTGTATTGGTCTTAGACGGAGAGAGGACAAATGGCCCACATTACAGTGAGTTTTTGATGATAAAGGTAAAAATACTCAAATTGTTTTGAAATTGATTTTCCTTTAATTTGCTGAGTCAAAATGAAGATTCATACAGTTGTGGATTGCATACATGCAGGCACCAAGTCACAAGTCCTCTTAGGTTTGTGTGCCTCTTTCCTCTTGGCTGTGGTTTTATATTGTTTGTTATTTCAGCTGGGGAGAATAAAGTGGTTTGTGTGCTTTGTGGCTATACAGAAGTCCATTCCACCATGTTGAAGTAAATGTTCAGTAAATGGCTCCAAAGCGACTGCTGTCATTGACAGTGCGTCCCATCATTCTGGCTGCTTTTTATGAACGTTCTGGCCAAACTGAAACTGGAGTAAACATAGACAGGGCTTTCTGGATTGTGGAAATTCCGGAGTTCAGGTATGAATAAGCATGTGTTTATTGAGGGATCCGGATATTTATGTCTTTACTCTCACAGTATTCCCAGTGAGTCACATGAGGAACCCAGTTACATTCTGCTTTTTTCAGACATAACAGAAATGCTCCTTTTCAGATCAGTTGAGCCAAATTTTATGCTGCATACAGCCATGAAAAGTATGGTAGTATTATAATAAAATGTTGTTTTAATTTTAAGCCTTGAACAGTGTTTGTTTTGTGTGTGTGTGCCACCAAACCCTTGAAAATAATTTTTTTTTTCTTTTTTTCTCTTCATGTGCCCCTAAGGAGTGGAACTTCCGACTTCACTGCTGCATTACATCCAGAGACCTGGTGGGATCACTGATGACCTTTGTTGCTGCCCTCGCTACCTCCTGTTTTCCTCCTACACTGCCTCCTTATCCCTCTCCTCCCCTTTCTTAAACTCCCCTCCCCCTCTGTGTCTCTCAGCCCCGGCCTTATTACTCAAACCCACTGAAGGGAGCGACACAGTAGCTGGCAAAGGATGAAGCGGGTCAGCCTGCCAACACCAGACAGAGGATAGAAGAGACACAAAAGGACTAGCGAAGAGGAGAGAATCGGAGAGAGACAGGGACACAGAGGAAGACTAGTGGAGAGAGTTGCAACGAAGCTTTGAGAGAAGCAACATCAACATTCAAGATGCCACATTGAAGGAAATACACAAGTTTCACTGGACAAACTTCAAGCCCTTGCACAGAAAAGTTGTGGAGACACCTACTCCTGTACTCTGGGGCAACTTGTAAGCACCTGATATGTCTCTTTAAGAAGTGTAAGCCATGCCAGCCAAGGGGAAGTACCTGTTGAATGACCAGGAGCTGAAAAATGAGGCGCTGTACCGCAAATTTTCTTGCAACAACCAGTATCAGCCACTGGTGCTCCTGCTGGGCCTCTCCATGCTCGTCTGTGTGATCCTCCTCATTCTCTTCTTTTCCCTTCATCTGGTGAGTCTTCATTTACACTTGCTGATTGAAAACTGAGACAGCAGTTTGGTTGTTTAGGTATTGTAGGTTGCCTTAATTTACACAGTGTTACAAATTCATTTATGTGCCCATGAGCCACTGTTAAGCATTGAGGTTTTTCTTAATAAATGGACAAAGATATTTGTGTTTTTCACAATGCAGGCATATTTAATGGTAACTCCAAACCTGCGCATTAGACTGTGAATGTGTAACATTACCCCACTAATTAGCGGCCACTGAGGCAGTGGAGTGATTGATCATTGATAGTTCCTGTGAACTGCTGCACATGAATTATAGTTACCTTCTTCAAAAAGAAGCAAGAAACAACTTGTAACTTGACTTAATCTGTATGTGTATCGATATATCTCCTGATGCTTGTAAGAGTGACAGTTTGTATTTACCCACCAGCCCTTATACTTATACCTAGAGCAGAGTTTTGCCGTTTTCCGCTCTCATGAAATGCTGTATTTGTTTGCCAACTAATTGATGAAATTATGTCAGATAAGCACATTAAAGACACCACTAAGGTCAGATCACTAGTCCAGTTACCAGCTAAGTGTCTCTAGATAAGAAAATGATATTTTTCAGAAGCCTGTCTCAGTTATTCAACTACCTTCTATCCACTAATGGTTAGTTATAACCTGGCCTAGACTGGATTTCTGAGGCTCATATTGATATTTGTGAGTTTTAAAAATATGATAAAGATATATTGATCAATATTAGTTTACATAAATAATAATACATAAAAATATAGCATAAACAAACAATTTATCCTTTGTCACGACAAACGTTTTCACTTTTCATCACAGGAAGACTCAGGTGTTAAAATACCATTTACATTGTCTCTTTATCATAATGTGTCACTGTAAACCAGTGGTTCCCAAACTTTATCTGATCCAGTAGATTAGATTAGAATATTAATATATAATCTAATAGAATATTAGAATATTTTCATCTTGTGTTTCCAAACTCTTTACACATTGTAATTCATTCGTTAGTCAATCAATCAACCATTCAAAGAAATTGATTTTGCCTTGCTGGCTATTGCTACATCAGTCATAGTTGAAACCATATTGTTAGTATGGGGAAGTATTAATTCCTCCTGTGGCTTTGTACACTGAGCAACTCTGTAGGCAATTTATTAGTTTTTTTCTGATGAAATCAGCTGGCTTGTTTTTGTGCTCCGGATATGTTGTTTCCAAGTGACGTCTCAACTTGTTTGGTTTCAAACTGTCAGAAGCTGGTATTTTCAGATGCACAACACACTGTGGTCTCTCCTCGTTACTCACTGTTGTACTGGTGAAGCCGAGGGCCATATATGCCTCCTCATATTTTCTTGTCTTTGCCTTGGAAGTTGTGCTTTGAGTTGCCGAAGACTCATCCTCTGCCATACTTTTAGCTGGGAGCCCTCTCACAAACTAGTCCGTGTTATGCAAGCAGTGCTCAAGTACCTTCCTACCTAAATACCTTCATTGTGCCAAATGTACACTGGTACACTGGCCATTTTATTAGGTACAGTTGAACAGTCCAGTGCAGTCCAATTGATAGTCTGCTTTTGTAATGTGTATAAAGTTCAGCTTTTGTTGACACTGTGTCACAGACTTGTGACCTCATGTCCAGGCTAACCCGCATTTCTTTCATCTGTCTTTCTTACATTCTCTGAGACAAATTGGCATCCACTGTATCACTTACCAAAAGAAATTGAAACATTCACGATTTTGATAAATTTAAGCAATGTTTACTCTTAGAGCACTGACAGAAAACTATAGCTCCCATGAAATTTCTTCTAAAGTAGCAGCGCCAGTACCTGTATCATCGTAACTCGGTTTCATCCAAATCCATAAACCTCACCCAACACTCTTTCCTACCTCTCTCTGTCTTGATGTTATTACAGACATGTCTGAGCTTGCTTTGACTTGTTGACTCTCTCATGGACTCAGCTCTTCTGTTGAGGTGTGACGTTTAGCCCGCACCTGTCTGGGGTTTATGAGAAATGGTGTATTTAGTTATTCGTAGCTACAAATGTCAGTGGGGTTTGAATGATGCTTTCTCAGCCTTTGTTCAAACAAAACAGCTAATAATCAGAATCAGAATTCCTTTATTTATCCCCGAAGGAAAATTCTTTTTCGTACAGACGTTGCACTTGCAGTTTTCCTGACCAAGAAAGAAAAGTGAAAGATATAAAAATAGGATAAACAAAAACAAGATAAATATAAATCTAAAAATACAGGTATTTACATGTGTGAAACAATATATACATTGTATATATAAAAGTAAGTGTGTCCGTCACAGTGCAGAGTTTAACAGTTTGATGGCGACAGGCAGAAATTATTTCCTGTGTCGCTCTGTGGTGTAAGAGTCTGAACGAGCTCCCGTAGCTGATCAGCACATTGTGGAGAGGGTGAGAGGGAAAGTCCAGTATAGTCCTTATTTTGGACAACATCTTCCTCTCAGACACCACTGTCAGAGAGTCCAGTTCCTCTCCCACAACATGGCTGGCCTTCTTAATGCCATTGTAAGAGTAGTTAGTGGACTGCTGAGTCAGATCCCTGGTCAGATTTTGTTGTGTTCCTGAACTTCTAACCCATCTTTTCTCTGAAATATTTCCACATATCTGATTTAGTCCTGAGAGGAGTACATATCCTTATAGTCTTTTTCTTCCCTGCTTGCACTTGGTGCTAGACTTGTTACAGTAACTAGTGTTGTAACCATCACAAAACACTGACACGGTGAGTCAATGTTTTCACTTTACTTTGATCATATTAAGTAATTTAACATTAAATTGATATAGCATATCAAATTGATTAATGGTTACGTCCTTACTGGATGGTGAGTTTGAATCCTTAGGTTGGCTGTGAAAATGTAACAAATGAAAAACTCTCCTTTCCCTTAACAACTGCTTTACAAAAAAAAAAACACTTAACTCCCCTTCATTACCAGCGCAGCTGCTCAGAACAATGAGTGAGTGATTGTGTAACTGTTTGAATGCGAAAGAGGACACTGAGGAGAAATGGACACGAAAATAGAGGATGCATATTTCAGTTGCTTTCCCTAGATTAGAAAAGAGACATAATAGAAATGCATCCATCAGACAACCTCAGGGACATATTTAATAATACTAATGATGCTTCTCTGTCAGGACATTGTCTTGCCTTTGTCCGCAGAGAGGTCAGAGGCCAGGGTGAGCCACAGAACAATCGCCCTGGAGCTGATAGTGCTTCGGTTTATCTCAAAAGTATTTTGATAGAGGAAATGCCTGCTGACACAGAGACTTAAGTGTAAGTCTATTGAAGCACAGTGTCCCTGCTAAATACACTACCACTAATTCAAATCATCTCTGCAAGCTTTGTAAGAAAACTGGATAGAAGAAAATGACTTGAATGGAATGAAAAGGACGGGAACAGAAAATGGCAGCTAAAATAATGTAGCTGTCAAAGTTTTGAGTGTGTAGTCGTAACTCTGACTGTAACAGGAAAAGGAAGGTATTCATTGACTTCAGCTGATTGGTAGCATACTGTTGATTTTGGCATGATGGCAGGTAGCAGAGCAGTCAGGCAGACCCGCAGTTTATATAGTGAACTGACAATTTCTATCACTGAAGATTATATTGCTTTCCCCTGTTGGAAAAACCATCTTAGCCTTCCTTCTATTGTGTTTCTGCAGACTCTGGCACACTCCCTTTCTTTTGTAATTGTGCTTGTACACAAAGATCTTTCACTCTCACAGTTCTTTTAAAATGGTTCTATCACTCATGCATAAGTATGTGTATACTCGCTTGAAGTTAGTCTTTTGCTCGTAAAACCACACACAATTTTATGTCCTGCAATTTTCTCCTTCATTTTAGTTACTTGTTGATTGTAAATTGTGGCATTAAATATGCACAGTTCACTTAGTCATTCACTCCCTCACGCATCCCCAGACACACCATCACTCACTCCTGCTATTGCTCTTTTCCTCTTTCTTCTCAGCTGTCTTCCTGCACACATGGTTGCCAAGGGTACAGAAGAGTTAAGAGAAAATGCTGAGATGGAGCTTGTATAACACTGTTGTTAAATGCAAAAGGAGGGGCAGGGTGCTTTTTAGCGGGTGACCACCGGTGTCAGAGAGTCACTGTCAACTTATATAACTCCTCTTCAATCAACATCGGATAAAGAGCAATGTTGAGAGGAAAACTGGATGAACCCATGTTCCAAGTGCCTCTCATGACCCCAATTTCAGACCCTGACTAGATGGAGAGATGTTATTGAGCAGCCTATTGTTTGGGTATCTATCTAAATTCAGTGAATGTGTTTGTTGTAATATCTGTGGAATGCGTATTTCAGTGTGCTCCATACCTGCTCTTGTTTTGTCATGTCAGCCACTGCATCTCTGACCCCTGTCTTTGTTGTCTATAATTTCTTAAAATCATTTGGTAGTTGAGATGTTCTTATTGTAAGGAAACATAATTTTCACTTGATTTTATCAAACATGTTTAGTAATAAATGAGACGTATACAGTGTTTAAAGCCATCAGGATTTTGCCCCGGTGATTTTACAGCAGGAATATGTTTTACTGGCAGAAACAGGACAGGAACAATAGGACCATTTCTGAAATGTATAAATATAGCTTTTGATTAGTAAGAAACTGCAGACATAAATACAGAAAGATATGACAATGGCATGAAATAGAAGAAGTAATACAAGTGGGAATTTTAAGGGTCAAGTGTGAAAATATTGCAGAAAAGTATGTTTGGTTTCATATGAATTTTCTACTCCTCGATGTTCCACGCTTTAAACATTACAGCTGTATCTGGCACGCTTTTTGCTCTTGTTCATATAGAATAATTCCTTTGCCACCTACAAAAGGTTTTGTGAAGACTCACGGCTACATAGGGAGTAGAAACTGCTTTAGTGGAGATCTGGCCTTTTCCAGTGCTGCCATGGTAACCAAAAAGCTCAACGTACAATGCAGAGATGGCCTTCTCTGAGCAGAGATCTATTAACACCAACTTTGTGTGTCTGTCTCACTCTTGAGTGCTCTTTTAACCCCTTGTTTTCTCTCGTGCGCTCCCTCCGACGCCCACTCTCTCTCTCTCTCTCTCTCCCTCCCTCCCTCCCAAGACAATCACACATGTTTACACTGGTACAAACACAAGTTGTTGCTGTCATGCAGCCATTTACATGCAAAGCACACACAGATATTGACACGAACATAGACACAAACAGGCTTCCTCAGGCACATTCATGTGCACAGTCTTTTTCTCTCATGCTTGCTTCTCACTGTACAGTAGTCCAATCAGGACGGCGGTGGCCTGGAACAAACAGGACATGATGTAGAGACGGATGTGAAGGAAAAAAATGGGACGTTAAGCCTTAATATACCGACTATGAGTGGTTTTCTTATTCTTTCTTACTCTTACTCACAGTAACTTATTAAAATGCAAACGTTCTATTCATTTTACAGTAGATTTAAGTATACACACAGAGGGGTGGATAAAATAGCAGACTTGCCATTAAAAAAAAAAATACAGTAGCTTTGCAGTATACCGATTTGCTGAAGCCACCTTTACGTGTTGAGATATGTAAAGGTGTTGATTTAAAACTAGTGGTCCCGGTTTGAGGTTGTATCTTGTAAACTCTTACCAGTCGGGGATGATGAGGTTCTTCTTAAAATGTTTTTTGACACTTACCCACTTATTGCATTACGTACACATTTCTCAGTGTTTGCAGTTGACATACCTGCACACCAGACAGCAAGTACATGGTCTGTTTGTTGCATAAAGTTGTCTTAATAATTTATAAAAACAGCAACTCTTTTCTGTTAAAGCTGTCACATAGTAATTTTAATATGACTGTGTGAAATACCATTGCATGAATTGCATACAGTGCAAATTCAAGTAAACTGTCAAACAGACAATAAGAGATATGTCAGACACATGAAATCAGCATGAGTGTGAACGGTTGTAACAAATAAGCCCTTATTCACACTGTCTGAAAGAATTATGATGAAGAAATGAGACAGCTTTTCTGTAAGAAAAAATGTTTTCCTCTTTCTCCCTTGCCGCTGGAGCAGAGCGCGCTGGAACACTGTGCCTTTGTGAGTGTGGTGAGCAGCAGCCTGTGTGTGTTTCTGGCCGTATTTGTGCTGGTGTGTACGGAAATGCTATCACAAAGATGGAGGCGTCTGCTGGGCTTGATTATATGGGCCACACATCTCGCCATGGGCCACACCTTCATCTTCAGCGGCCCCATCATCGTGCCTTGGGACCAGGTAACCTCATCTTTCAAGTCGACCTCAGGTTACCTCAAACAGATTGAATCGATGCTTGACTTGTGTGTCTTTGAAAACGTTTCGCCTCATCCAAGAGAATTCATCAGTTTATGCTCATCAAGATTAGAATAGGCTAGATAGGTATGACCTGGATAAACCAGAATATCCACAAACAAGACCTCAGATTAATATTTTATATATATATATATGTATGTATATGTATATATCTATATGACCCGTCCAGGCCATGCAAACTAATCACCATGGCAATCATACTCAACACACACAATGTACACAGTGATTGATTTTTTTTTTTTTTGCTTCCAGGTGCCTTTCTTCCTCTTCATCATCTTCACCGTGTACACCATGCTGCCATTCCAGTTGTGGTATGCTGTGGTGCTGAGCATCGTCTCCTCACTGTCCCACATCATGGTCCTCACACTGCGCCTCACGATTTACAGCAATACACCCATTCCTGACCTTACCAACCAGGTAGAACCAGTTGGGCGTAATTCCATGCTGTTCTAGAAATGTTAGCATGCTACAATCTCCTTTATGAAGCGGGGGTTCATTTTTTTTGTGTAAATATTCTTTATCATTAAGTTTCATATAACATATTGCCTAGAATAAAACGTGCAGTTATTTTAAAAGAAGGTTTATAACCCCCTATAAATGACAGGAAGACTGAGTGTGGTTCACAGTTATCTGTGTACACTACAGTAGTTGGTTTGGTAGTGGAGATAAACATCCACAATGTTAAAAATAAAATGTATTGACAATAAAAAGCTAAAATTGAATATATAACATTTGGCCAGATCCAGAAAATTTAACTAAATATGAAAGCAAAGCCACTGACAGAGGAAATGAGTAATTTCTTAAATTCTAATCCATTTCTTAAATTCTAATGTAATCCAGGGACAGATGCGCGCGTGTGTGTGTGTGTGTAATACTGTTTCCATTTTAGCTCTGACATCTGCTACCGTGTCTGTTCCTGTAGCTGCTGTCCAATGCAGTGGTGTTCCTGTGTGGCAGTGTGGTGGGTGCCTTTCATAAGGTCCTGATGGAGAAAACGCTAAGGCAGACCTTTCAGGACACCTTGAGGTGTCTGAGCATGCGGATGAAGCTGGAGATCGAAAAGAGACAGCAGGTTAGTGAAACACGCTGGCTATCAAAGAATAGTTACACTCTGTCTGAACCCATTAAATATGAAATCATGCAGTATGTTACCAAAGCATTTCAAAGTTTGGCTCATTACACGTGTGTAAGTATCTTTTAGATTAATCATATTTATGTTGGATTATCCTATACATTTTTATAAAAATCCAACTGTAACAGTCCCCATAAGAAAGGTATAGTAACAACAATCAACCCGTGCATTATGAAACAAAATAATTGCTTACTAACATACGAAAGAAAAATATCTCGGTCTACCTTAGATATAAGTAAAAAAAATCAGGTGAAATGTAAATAGTGAAGAGTCATTACAGACCGTTTATCTTTATGATTATTAAGACCGCATCTCCCATTGCACACACTTGGTTGAATTTAGCCCACACTACATCCATACATGCTTTTAGAGAGTAATGGTTAATTATTTATTAAAAAGGGATGGCATACCACAGTTTCATTACAGTGAAAAACATACTGTATATTAGAAGCCAATTGTGATGATCATCTTTATTTTACTGCATCATCTGTATCTTAGTAACTTTTAGTGAGAGGAAAAGCTTTACAGACAAATGATGAACATAGTTTGTCAGTGATTGTTATTTCTCTACTCCTATAATATTATTTCATCATTAAGCATTTCCTTTGGCTGGCCTCATGTTGACTCTCCCTTGGATGTTTTCATTGAAACTAACAAATCCCTCTCAAATTAGATTTTTCTGTGATGCCTTTTAAATTAGACCCATCTGTGCTAACTTGCTTTGATTTCAGAGGAATTTCTGAAACAAATTCTCCCTTTTTGTCAATTTTTATGACTTTTGCTTAGGATGGGGACATAAAACATGCTGACAGTGAAACTGCTGTGTTGCCTAGCAGGACAGAAAGGAATGATATAATCGTTAACAAATCGTTAAACTCCCTGTGGTGTTTGAACTGGGGCTGAAAAAGGAGCCTGGGGCATTAAAGAGAACAAGGTGGAGGAAGCTCCAAACTGTTCCAGCACTCCTCTTTAAAACCAGTGCTGATGAAATTCTCTTGAACGCTCCTATCCCCTACACACCTTCTGCTTTCCCATAAATCAAAGGGAATGTGTGTCACTGTGTGCCCTGAGAGACAACACATTTTTTCAGGATATATAATATACATCCATCTATTCATTAACCTAATGTGCATGTTTTTGGGAGTGCGGGAGAAAGCCAGAGTACCCGGAGAAAACCCGCGCAGACACAGGGAGAACATGCTAATAGATAACATTTACAGCAGCACTGTATCATGTGACACCACCTGCAGCTGCCCAACTTTATCAATACAAAGACCACTTTATGAAAGGTGAGTTTTCCAGTTTCAAACTCAGGGGAGCTATAAGAGTCATTTGAACCCTGTAGGAGGTCAGCCTGAGTGAATGGGACCAGTTCAGATTGCACGTTCACACACACACAAACACATTCTTACAGACTGACAGAAACACACACACATACACACAAAATTCATTGCTTATGTGAGTATTCAACCCGTTCGACCTCTCCCACATTTTGTGTTTTCACAGCCTGATTTAAAAAAATAAAAAAAGTTTAAATGGTTAAATGCCAAATTTATTATAGCTTTTCAAAAAAATTAATTACAAAAGGTGAAGACCAGGAATGTTTTCAGTCAAAACATATTCACCTCTTTGCAGCATCCCTCCAAATTAAGTTAAGGTACAATTTCATCATTTCTAGATCCTTGAGATGCCTCTACAGCCTGGAGAGTGTCCAGGAACACTCCAGGGAAATAAAAGGCTCACGACAGCACACTTGGTGTTTGCAAAAAGGCCACATGGAAAATTCTGACATGTTAAAGCAAAAGATCATGTGGTCTGTTTAAAACTAATCTGAACTTTTGCTGTAATGTGAAGCACTATCAGACCAAAAATGGACAATGAGTAGCCGTGTAACACACCTTGTTTGCCATGAAGTGCGGTAGGGGAATCATGGAGGAAGAAGGTGGTAGGAGGAACCAAGAAAAGAGCTAGATGCAGGAGTTTGTTCAGGAGTTGCTTCTGATATATTGGATATGTATACAGCCAAATGAGCACTAGAATGGTTTCAGTCCAGGAATGTGAATGCCCTTAAGTGGCCTGGCTCAAGCCCAGAACTAAATCCCTTTGAAATTGAACATAACTCTTCACACACACACGCATACACACTCACACACCTCATCCCACATGACCTATCATGTGCAAATATTAAAGAAAGAACAGGAAAAAGGAAATCACAAAATCCAGATTTTATTGTTTGAAATCCATATTAATGACTCACAGGATTGACTACTCTAATCTTTTTTATTTCATTTTCAGTTCACATTAAAATATTAACATTTGTTTCTATTTACGTATGCTTAGGCACTCTAAAGCAATTTGAAGCAACTGTATAATGTAAAAGCATTCAATGGATTAATTTATCAAGCCTCGACTCAGCCAGTGTGATCAGATGATATAGCCTGAGTCCACTCTTGTGACATGACGAGAGATTAATCATTTCTAGAGAAGTTGCCTCTTCTGATTCCTGTCTATATCAAGCCAGTGAACATTTGCCAGGCCCCAGGTTATTTTGCTACATGATGTGGTGATTATGGTATTTAATAGTACAGTGTTTGAGTGCATTAATGCACTAGTACCACTATGATTTTAAATTTGTATGAGCAAGTTGGTTCCTGGGTAAACCACCCCTGCTGTGAGCTCCAGTTGAAAGTTTAAGGATGTGGATACAGTCCTAAAGCACTAATACGACTAATTGAAAATGAGATGCTTGTTGAGACGAAACTTCATAGCTGGATATTAAAGAGTGTAATGATGAGGTGGATCTGGGAGTCTTGTGTGCTTGTGTTCATACTTGTATATGTGTGTGTGTATTCTGGCTGCCTTTTTCTCATTTCAGAGTTTTCATCACCATACAATGTCTATGACTGTCAAACAAGCTTTATTTTCTGGCTCACCATTATATAACCAATTGTGTGCGTTTGCAGGAGAACCTACTACAGTCTGTGCTGCCTGTCTACATATCCATGAAGATGAAGCTGGCAATCATGGAGCGCTTACAAGACTGTAAAGACATAGAAGTGCAACAGAGACTCGTTAAGGATAACAACTTCCACAGTCTTTATGTCAAGAGGCATGAGAATGTCAGGTACAACCACAAACCACCGTAAAGAACATGGAAAGTCATTGATTTTCATTAATTAGACTTAAAGGATCACCTCATCATGGAAGCCTGGTTAAACCTTGCACTTAAAGGGAAGGTTTGAAAGCCTGTCTTATTGATCAACCATCAAAACCTGTTGAGGACATTCAGATGTCCTTCTGCATATTCATGTTTTTTTAAATAGATTTTAATGTAATTCTGTTGGTTGTCTCATGTTTAAAAATACCAGTTGCTCATGACCTGAACCTGCTCTGCTTACAGTTCATAACAGGAGACTGATTCTTAGGCCAGAATCAAAGACTTAAGTTGTGTAAACTAGAAATCAATTAGGCCAGTGCACACATTCCAACCTCAGTAGGACAGGATACCATGCACTACTCAGGTGTAGAAGGGCTCCCTTTGGGAAAACCCCAATTCCTGCAGTAATACGCACCTTAAATAATAGGCCCTGTTGAACTAGCATGGGCATATACTGCTGTCTGTCATTGTACGTCATTCACGTGTGTGTGCTGTTTGTTGCCTGATGTGGAAAAGAATTTCCCTGTGGGGGTCAATAGAGTACAGTCAGTAATTGGACAGATTTTATTTTGCTGTCTCTCTACTTTGTCTGTATTCTCAATCTTATAAATCCTCAGTCGTTCTGTGGTATGCTTATATTTTTGTGTTTTATATGCACATCATTTTATAAAATATGTGCTGCGCAATCACAAAAAAGTGCACACGATAAGCAGAGTTTCCCGACTACTTCTTGTAATGATGGTGATTAGTATATCTGTTTGTTTTCAGGGCAGTAACCCAGTTATAGCTCTTTGTTTTATGAGGGTTTCATTAATTTAGAAAGTGCTGACAGATATTGGGATGGCTTAAACTGACCTTTGGCAGAGGGCTTACCAGACCACCTCTTGATTTTTTTTTTTTTTTTTTTCAGATAAATGTAGACAAGATTGAGCTTCTGCGGAATCACATTATAATGTATCTTAAGAGTAAGGCTTAGCTGGTCTTTAGCTTCAGTAGTTTTTTTAATGCAATTTATTTTTCCATTTTTATTTTAAAGATCAATTTTATTGATTGCTTTCATTGAAAAATGTATTGCAGCTGTAAAATTCAACTGAAACAGGAAAAAACAAAACAGGCAGCAAAAATAGACAGAAAATGATTTGTCTCTTTTATTAAGGTATTTTTTCTTTCGGAATTTGTAAACATTAAACCTCCTCAGCTAATCAAGAGGTCTTTGTTCAGGTGTCAGCCATGTTCATTTAGGACCAAGTAAGAACATGCTGAATGATAGGCTGCATCCCTGACCTCTCCCTATAATTACCCCAGTCAGACCAGCCACTAGCTATTTTGTCTGTCTCATGAAGCACCTGGCCATTTTCACTCAAGCAGTGGAACAAGGTCAAATCAGGTGCAGTATCTGTGTCCCTCTGCTGGTCGACAGATCCACAGTTGTATTCTGGCCAGGCTGCAACCTGTCAGCTGGATGTGGTGCATTACAGGCTAAATTCATGCAACAGAACACTACATGGAATGCTCTGTGGATAATTGTGTCACACACAGAGATCGGTGGATATTATGTGGTTTGCCTTTTTATGTACATAATGGGCAGCTCAAATTCAAATATATCAGATCATTCTGAAATTTATGTGCACAGCATTGTTCATAATTGTTGTAACACAGCTCTTGACATGTAATTTAGCTCAGATGAGAATGGAGTCCACTCAGGCAAGAGTTCCGCTTCCCACTGTGGCCAGCCAGGTCAGGTACTCTATGTGGGCTTTTTACCAAAGTTGTCCTTGGGTGTCGGGGTCTTTCAGAGGTCAGATGAGATCTTTGTGTCTGTCTGTGGTCTCCTGACCGGCAGACAGGAAGAACCAGACAGGCCTTTTAATCAATCACCAATCAGCTCTACTAGAGTTTAATGCCAGGTGGGTCAGGAGCTTTTTGCTTGAAATCCTTTGTCTAAATTCTGGGGTTCATAATTTGCCAACAAGGCTGTGTTGAAAAGATGAGGCCCGAAGTGGGAGCACAGCGGCGTGAGCCTTAAGGCTCTGCTCCAGTCCACACTTGCTTATTGCAAACAGTGCATTCGGGTGATTCTCACCAGTTTGTAAAATTGACTGACTTACTGAAAATGTCACTGCAATGGAATGATCTCCAAGTATTTATTTTTGTTTGCAAACTGGACATGTAAATGACAAGGAATTACAGATAGGCTGGAATGACAAGGATATATTAGCATTGCTCAGCTGTTGTCTATTGTGGTGAAGTGAAATGTCATAACTCAAACCTGAAAGCACCCATTCTGGTCTCTGTGAGGTCTTGCCTGCTGGTTGTCTGGATGTTATGTGTTAATGTGCTAGACTCTCATTGTGTTATTTTTTTCTTTCAGCATTCTCTATGCTGACATTGTTGGCTTCACCCGATTGGCCAGTGACTGTTCTCCCAAAGAGCTGGTCATTATGCTCAATGAATTGTTTGGCAAGTTTGACCAAATTGCCAAGGTGAGTCGTCTTTCAGAATTTCTTTATGCCTTTATTACAAACTGGCCTCTGAACCTAAGCAATTGTAGCAGTGATAATGTAGAGATTAGAGTAGTGAATTTGGGACAAGAAGATTTCTGCTAAACCTCAAACTAGCTTAGAAAGTCTGTGCTGGATGTTGTACAGGGAAACATTCTCTTCTTATCAAGCCATGACCAAGACATATAAAATGCACTACTACAGCACTGTGGTTGTATTGAGCAGCTTCCATGTGTTGGTATGTGTGCACTTACATCTCGTCTATCTGATCACGCTCATTTTATGCAACCATTCAATTTTTAAATAAGTTGGATGCAACTTAATTGTGTTTTGTTCCTCCTCTCTTCGTTCTCATTCCGTATAGGAAAATGAATGCATGAGAATCAAGATCCTTGGAGACTGTTACTACTGTGTGTCAGGGCTGCCGGTCTCTCTGCCTAAACATGCCAAGAACTGCGTCAAAATGGGCTTGGACATGTGTGAAGCCATCAAGTGAGTTTATACCAACCGTCACCCTCAACTCTCATTGAAACATATAATTGAGATGAATTGTGTAAAAAAAAAAAAAAAGAAATGTCTCAAATGCTATTTATTGAACCTCTCAGTGAATTGTGTGGTTTATCTGACTTCTGCTTAGGGAGGAGCAGTTTGTCTTGCTTTAAAAAAAAAAAAAAAAAAAAAAAAATCTTGTACGGTAACGTCTGGAATGTCACATGTAAAAAATGACATGTCATTTTAAAGAATGTGTTGCAACAGAAGGAAAGTCTGAATGTGTGTTTACTCTACTCTAGTAGATGGTGTTTTTTTTAATCAGGTGTTGAGAATAGGACCTGAATGGACTTCCAAGAACAGAAGCCATTACCCTGATAGTATACTCTGAAAACTGAAAGGACCCTTAACTTTAAATCAGTGATGAGGTTCTGTTGAAATTTCACATATGCAAATATGTATTGTTATGCTGTCCAGCTGTTATTGTGCTTTGAAGGACTGTGTCCTGCACTCAGAAACAACCTTCAGCAACTCTGAGCTTTAGTATTGCTGTGAATCCCCTCCAGGCAGGTACGGGAGGCCACAACAGTCGATATTAACATGAGAGTGGGAGTGCATTCAGGCAACGTGCTCTGCGGCGTGATTGGACTTCGTAAATGGCAGTTTGACGTCTGGTCACATGATGTCACGCTGGCCAATCACATGGAGTCAGGAGGCCTACCAGGGTAACATTTGCTACTTATCTATCTTATACTTAAGTTTTCTAACACTTTATACTGAACCTATGTGTCATATTGTTTCCTTACACAAGCTGTGGTTGCCTAAGGTTCATGCAGCCTTACTATTATAGTGAAACATCAAACTACACACAACATTCCTTACTACATGAAGGCTACGATTATTTGATTAGACCATATTATTATTAGATTTCAGCTAATTAGATTATGTTAAATATTGCAATATTTATAATGCTAATCATTCATTACAGTCAGCCCATAACATCCATGACAAGGGCTTTTCAGTCACTGATGAAAGTAAATACATATGCCATGCAAAGCCTTTCATTGTTTCTCCTGTACTTTCCCTCACTGTTAGACGTGTCCACATCACAGAGGCGACGCTAAAACACTTAAACAAAGCTTACGAAGTGGAAGAGGGCAATGGGCATCTCAGGGACCCCTACCTAAAAGAGCTCAATGTCCGAACCTACCTTGTCATTGATCCACGGGTGAGTTCTCTCTCCATACTAAAAATAGGGAAATAGAGAAACTTAATTATATTAATCTGGTAAGGCACTTAAAAACCTGCGATGACATGTTTTGAGTGATATTTGACAATATAAGGTCTTCTTTTGTGTTGTACTCCAAACGCTATAAATGATAGTTAAGATATGATATAATCTATTGTAATGGTTATAGTGATAATGTAATATAATTTTGAAACAATTTGTGAATCTGTTTCTCCTGGAATGAACTATGATGCATACAAGAGCATTTTTCCCCCATGGATCTCTGAACTTTTGAGTTCAGAACAGATCTGTCAGTCTCAGCCACACCCATCGCTACACAGATTTACTGCCAATGATATTAAATTCAAAACCATTTTCTTCATCTCTCAGCCTACAAAGTTGCCCTACTTTTTACCAGATTTGGTACATAAAACTCTTCTGTGCATTGTGTGATTGCAGCCAAAGGTAGGTGACCTCTGTGCAATGCACGTGCAATTGGATGGCATTCCACTAGGCATTCTCCAAAACTCTAACCAAACTTTATGCAGATCCGGTTTAGAAAACACTAAAAATATTTTCTTTTATTACACAAATTGGAGGAATTGCACAGCACTAGTGGGTGTATGCTATCCCAGAGTGTTCTCTAATGACTTCTACCATTTAGGAAAGTACTCACTGTAATGTTAGCGTGCCTTAGAGCTTTAGCTAAATGTAAGTTTAATTGCTTGTGTGTGTGTGTGTGTGTGTGTGTGTGTGTGTGTGTGTGTGTGTGTGCATGTGTGTCTCAAGTCTAAGGACCCATCACTGAATAGCCGCAGTGTGCCTAAACCTCGCGTGAATGATGGTCTGAAGATGCGGGCGTCTGTGCGTATGACCCGTTACTTGGAGTCTTGGGGGGCTGTCAAACCGTTTGCCCATCTTCAGAACCGAGAAGGCTTCACCCCAGACACCATTGTCAATGGCAAATCACGCAGCAAGGTAAGAGTGTTTGTTATTATTACTTGTTATTAAGGCAACATTTACTCTGTATGGATACAAAACATGGTCTAAGAAATGAACTACTGGGAGATCAATTATAGGACAGGATAGGATTTTTTTTTTTTTTTTTTTTTTGTTACTGTAGTGTGAAAGATCATTATCTCATTATCATGCATTCTCACTGGGTGAATGTTGTCTCTGTCTTTTGCAGGACATCCCTCTACGTACAGCCCCGGGCTCCAAGATCACTGAGAGGTGAGAACAACTTCGAGCTGCTACAGTAGCTACATTCATCCTGGAAGTCAGCTCGACTTTCCCTGCCAGGACTTTTCCATCTGTTCATAGAACTTAAAGTGGCCATCACTTTATTGCATTTCATTCATAATATTCTGTTAATACAGTATATCAAAGTACTTAGAAGGATATTCTGTTACTTTTTGGCATAATGTATAAGATTAATTCTTTTCATGGGAGCTTGGATATTTTGATGGAATGATGTCACTAATAAGTAAGCATTATGGTGGTTATTGGGGTCATTTTAGACATCTTGTTAGATGTGAGATTCCTATTTTGGATCATATTTGGTTACACTTTTCTTTTGTCCTACTTTAGATACATTTTAAATGATTAATATCCAGCTGATGGTCTCATCTGTAGTGATTTATAATGAACAGGGAGGATGTTTAGTGTCTTGCTCTTACAGATGATGTGGAGGTGTATGTAATGCACCATCTCTGAACTGCTGTGCATAAATGCCAGGTAGCACAAAGTGATGACGTGAATGACTGTTCAGCATTGAAGTCTTAGTGGTGGTTAGTTGGCATACATATTTCTTTCATATTTATGGGTTTTACGGTGTGCTGTCTCCCCCATCTAACAGAATTCACATGAGGAAAACTTTGTACCAACAAACTATCACTGCTTATTGCATTACTTAATGCAAACTTCATGTGAAGTGGTATCATGTTATCAACGATTTTGCTTCTTTAATGTGTTGTTGAAAATCCAACATTGTCTGACAGTAAATCGGTACATGAGGAGTTGGTCTCAGCCTGAAAATGAAACATTCATTGGCAACATGTCGTCACTGAGGCTTGCCTCATACAGCCGTGTGCAGAGTGGTGGGTGTGCTGAACTCTGTGATGAGTGCTTCCATCAGCTTCAAATAATGCACAGACAAAATGTTTATGGTTGTAGCTTATGATGGTTAATTCTCTTCTCCTTGCTGGCAGTAAGTGTAAAGACAAATATTTAAAGTGTAGCTGCCCATTTGTGGGCACAACTCACCCACACACTCAGTGTGGGCTGGAGTAATGTGATTAGAAGAGATAAGTGTGTGTGCTAAAAGCAGCCTGTGAGAATGGAGCGTTGCGTTATCTCGTAAGTTGTTAATTTCATTCATGTATGTACCACTGTAGCAGAGGCTGCGACTGGTGAACATGTCTGAACCTGAAGTGACAGTATTATATATACCACTATATAGATATCTTTATCTATATATATAGATATAGATCTATATAGCTGTTCATGAGCGTATGCCTAACTGTTATTAACTTTTTAGATGGATTTATGTGTTTATTTCCTATTTTTTGGCTGTCGTGATGAATTTGTTTGTGTCTTATTGTTGGACCTCGACAGCTTTGATGAGTCTCTAGAAGAACCGTTCTCCTTGCCTACCCCTACGTTCAGCAGCTATAAGTGAGTGGGGCCTTCATGGCCCACAAGGTCCTCATTCCCTCAGTGCAGTAGTTCTCATCCTTTAGGCTTGTGACCTGTCAAAGCACATACAGATGGATGCTTACTTATAATCACTTGTTTTAAATGTAAATCAGCTTTCACATACTGTAAATAGTGCTTTTGATTTTTCAGCATTGTTTTAAATTGCAGAGTAGTATGCTTCATGTAGTTTCCCCAAAAGACTTATTTAAATGTTGTTGAACAGATTCATTTTCATGGGAGGAGAGTAAAGGCTAAAATCACCAATTTATCACAAATATTAAAAAAGACAAAACGCATTACATATACACTGTAAATATCCAGTAAAACAGATGTAATTTGCACCACTTGTTTTTAGTCATTCTGTGAGACTCATATCCCAAAAATGTCTGTGTGATGTCCTGTCCCACAGAGCGAGAACTATTGCCTCAGTGGGGAGCCTTGCTGTCTCAACACTAACCCAAACAATGGTGTGATGCTGTTCTTTTCTCACTGTTTCTCACTGCTGCCTTTT
Source organism: Scatophagus argus (assembly GCF_020382885.2). NCBI lineage: Eukaryota > Metazoa > Chordata > Actinopteri > Scatophagidae > Scatophagus > Scatophagus argus. The sequence goes on from NC_058493.1 coordinate 7,709,862, forward strand.
TGTAACAGGGCAACTAAGATCTCCAAAGCCATCAGAAAACCTCTAACCTTTTTTCATGGGCTGTCATGTTTCTTTTAGCACTGATCACTGACTGGGGCTTGTGTGTATCTGGGTCTGTGCATCTGTTTCCTTCCTGATAGAGTAGGGGGTTTCCAAACAGAAGCACAGCAGAAACACTCTTGCTGGATCCCACAGAGACCATCTAACACACAGTATTCTGCATCTGGCACAATCCCTCTATGTAACTCTCTCACAGGCACAAATCATATTTCTCTTTTCTCACTAATGCTCAGAATGGCCTTAACCATGTTGCCTCCAAGCACAGCTAAACTGGACCTGCATGGCCTGATCTGGTTTCCCAGCATCTGTTTCAGTCCACGTATGTGTGTGTGTGTGTGTGTGTGTGTGTGTAGTGTCTGTCCTAATTGTCTCTGTGCTTTCCGGTGCAGGAACAAATCCCAGAAGAGCAAGTTTGATGAAGAGCTACACAATGAGATGACTTCTACCATAGATGAGCTCAGTAGCAAGTATGTCCAGTTTTACAACAAGTCAAATCACATTTTATGCATGGAGTACAGTTCTGGAAAATATGAATAAATGTTGAACTTAGATCAAATTTCTGGGTTAAGTCTTTCAAGCAGATTGCACTTCAGTGATAAAGCGGGTATCTGATTGATGATGAACGCTGTGACATCACTGATTTTTGCTGATTACTTGAAATTGACGCAGGCCAATGTGACAGATATCTCATTGAAATATAATGTCTAACTTTTCGTCTTCCTCCAAAACTTTAGTCATGCTAAGAGTATGGCTCCTGGTGATGGCAGTCTTGGTCTGTCTTCAGAATACATTATAATAACTTTGATGACAGTATTGATGTTGTGAGCTCATGTTAGCTTTTAGCTTAAAGCAGCACTGTGCCTAAGCACAGCTTCACGCAGCTGTGTTTATAGCCACGCTGGCGGCTATAAACATTTAAGGGCCTTTCAGGCATAACGCACCAACGGCACAGATCCACAGGCTGCACACAGTAACACACAGCGGTGCTCCTCGTCCTCACTTAAATATGGGTGCATTTACTCATATGAGAGAGTTGAGGTGGAGTTGTTAATGGGACAGAGGACTGGCGTTAACCTGCCTGTCCTTGGAGAGTGCAGCTAGAGGCTTCATCAGCCAAGGACTGCGTTCTTGTCTCGCAGCCAAGACAAGTGCCATCATTTAAATAGCAATCTGTCAGGCGCAGGTGTATCTGGCTTTTAACGGGAGTGAGTTAGGCCAAAGACACATGCACCATTTAACAAACAAAAATGAGTTGGACACGCCCTCAGTGCACTTTGTAGATACCCAAGTAATTATTGTAACTCGTATTGATATCAGTATAGTGTTGTCATAATTGATCAATTTATTTTGCCAGATCGTTCACTTTTGCTCAAAGCCATTTTTGATTCCTTTTTCTTTGTAAAGTGTTCACTTGTAGTTTTGGTACTTGCGGCCTCCATATATATGGAAAACATGGCTTAACTAAACCGTACAGATGTTTAACATGAAATATAAATCCCTCAACAATTATTTATTTTTTCTCTCCTACTCTCGTTCATTCTTGATTCTCCTTCCTTTTTCTTCCTTCCTCCCTTCATCCCTTCCTTCCGTCATTTCTCTCTCTCAGGCAGTGGTCTAATTCTGAAGAGAGTGTCAGTTTAGGTCTGTGGTTTCCAAAGAAAGATCTGGAAAAACAGGTTAGTTGGACAGTGATGATCACACATTTCCATTTACAGCATTCTTAGAACCAAGAGCTTCAGGTGTGTTCTGTTTTTCCTCTTCTTAGTACCGATCCCTGGATTTGCCGATGTTCAAACACTACGTTGGTTGTGCCTCTTTCATCTTCCTCTGCATCTTTTTGATTCAGATGTTGGTCACTAAGGAGTGAGTATGACCAGATTTTCCTGCGTCGATTACTTTCAAAAATCTGTCACAAATTTGTTGGAATGCAGTGCAACAGAGGAAAAAGAACCACACTATGAAGATGATATTTGTAGTGATGGGAAAAGGAGGAGGTGGAGACTATTTGACATACTCTGGTTTTTATCCCTCCCAGTCGACAGACGTTGGGGATGTGGTTTGGTGTGTTGGTCTGTGTGCTGCTGCTGACCCTGGCCATCTGTTTCACAGGTCACTTACAGGTCAGTGTGTTAAGTCTTTCGTTACCACTTAGACGTTGAGCTGATTGTAGTTCAGGTTTTGGGTCTTGGAGCAGTTTGTCCCAGTTAGCTGTTAGTTAGCATTTAACTAAGCCTCACAGGGACAACAAAGCTGTCACACCTCTTACAGCAACATGTCACCCCATGCTGGGTGTAGGTCAGGGTAAAGAGCTGTCGTCTGTCCAGCAACACGTGTTAAACTTGCACATTGTATAATGCTGGCCTGGCCCTGAGCCGCATTATGTGTCTATGAGTCACAAATGTTATTCAGTGAGTTTAATCTCCTGGTGCGTGAGAAGCAAAATGAAATGTGAGATTATTTATTAATTCTTACATTTCTGTTGTGTAAAAGCCACACAAAAATTCATGAAGTACTTCATGAAAATTGTAATTTTACTCAACATCCTTCAGAAGCCTTTCTTGAGATTAGCCCCCATTATCAGGTCCCAACTCAGGTCAGATGGGAATTCTTAAATTAATATCAAAATAGTTAGGAAATTGGATACTACCAAGCTTGTGGTGAGATTCTTGTGGCAACTGCTATTTCCAAGGTCAAGAAATGAACTTAAAATCTCAAAATGAATACATTCTGGTTCAGGGTGTGTGTTAGTTGCACAGTCATTCTTTTCTTTGTTCACATTGAAAGAGAAACAGAAATACTCATCAGAAAAATGTTGTTTTTATTTTTGATCGTTTCAAATTATTGACCACACACTCGGGTGTTCCACAATGACCTTGCATTCTTGACATAATGCAGAGCTTTTTGCAAATCTTGTTAGACAACATCAAGTTGTTCACACAGGGCTCTTGTCTTTTTTTAGTGCAGCACTAACACAACAACTAGATTCAAGAGGTTCATAACAGGTCAAAAATCTAACCACAGTACAGCAGGCAGCTGCTTAGCTAAATAAAATGAAGGGTGAAAGGGATGTGTGGGGTGTGTACATGTGTGTTTAAGTGTGGCAGAACTGGCCTCTGTGAAAATGGAAACATCCTATGGCTAACCTACTGCCTTGATGGAGGACACCTGACATCCCAGTCCCCACTCTGTAGCGTTTTCTCCTCTCACTGGAAAGCAACGAGTCACTCGCACATGATGTGTGGGGATGGATGACTGTGCTTGTCATACCTGTTCCTCATCTTTCTCCTCACTTCTCTTTATGTTCTGCAGCGCCTGTTTCCAGAGAAGCTGTCAAGTTGCCAGTGGCTTCCAGCTGTGTCGGAGGCGGTGGTAAAGCGGCCGTGTGTGCGCCTCCCTCTGGCCACCATCACTGCTACGGTCATCGTTGTCTTGGCAGTGTTCAACCTGGTGAGAATGCATGCACTCACATGTTGAGAGCTAAGATACGGGTCACTGTATATATATATATATATATATGGATGTACTCTGCTATTTCTGGACTTGCTACACTTCATTGCTGCCATGCCAGACTTCAAAGCATGTTGTCCAGCGGTTGCCTGTCAGTCAGATCTTTTTTATCCCCCTGTAGTGCATTGTCCAGACGCGTGTGACAGAATGTTCCAAAGACATTGCTGACCTGACCTCTGCAAATTATTCTCATGCGCAAGGATTAGAGGGAGATCTCTTCTTCCTGCCTGTGAGTGATGGATTTGTTACCCATAGGCAATAATCAGATGGTAATATTTAATATTTTTTTTTCCAGAGTGGATTAAATAGTATTTGCAGATAGTTGTGGCATGTGTCTAGTGGCATACTAGAGAAGTCATGATCCCAGGAAGGTGGATTTGTGCATCAGTGTGACTGGACTTTCTGATATATTGTCGTTTATTAATTTTCTGTTCATGCACTACTTTTAGAAGCTTCACAGAAGAGTGATGGTTATTGACAAATACATAAATAAATACTTAGTGCTAATAAATGCTGAAAAGGGTTTGTTAAAATAATTTGTCACTGCCTTGTTGCCAACTGCCCTTGGACCCTGATCTAATTCCATCCTTGGCCTTTCTCTTCCTCAGTACTCGGTGTACTGCTGTATCCTGTCTCTCATTGCATGCGGAGCCTTCCTCCGGGTGAGCTTTGAACTCAAAGTGCTCTTCCTCACACTGGCCTCTGCAGCATATTACATCATCATCCTCAGCACCAAGAGGATGCTCTTCGTGACCTACGGAAACGTCCTCTACTCTCACCTCTCTAATAGCCGGAACTGCAGCAGGTGGGCCAAAATTTAGAAAGTCAAACAGAGTGAATCAGAGCAAGTACCACCTTGCAACAATATCATCATTCTGTGCCGGTTCTTCCCACTTCCATAAAAAAGACATTACGTTTATTGATTTCATGTTACACAAAATAATCTTGTATGAAATATGTAAATGAAAGTGAAGTCCAACTGTAAAGATTCTGCTTTGTTCTACAGCATAGAAGACACATCCATCCTCAGAGTGATAGGGCTGGTGAAACACCCCTGGGTGATGAGCTGCATATACATCACCCTGTTCCTGGTCACTATACTCATCATCTCACAACAGGTAATGACTTCTTCCCCTGTCTGTCTGAGTTTCCCATATTTATCCCTCACATCCCAAGAGGACAAACACAAAATAGATTAAAAACTAACGTGCCAACATGTTCAGGTTAAAAGTCACGTCTTCTGTTGCCCTGTCATGAACTTTTCTGTACCTTTCACGTATTTGTCTGTCCTTCATTTGTAAAATGATAAGAACTTAGAATTAATAAATAAATGAGGCTGGGAGAGATCAAGAAAAAAAACATCCAATGAACATGGATTCAAGTGACTGTTTGGATCATTGTCTGCTCTGACCTTGCTGTGTTTCTGCCTGTCAGAATGAGTCTTGCTTCCGCCAGGACTTCCTGCTAAAGTACAAGAACCGCACAGAGCAGGACGAGATCGAGACCAGGGAGAACTTGAACCGCCTGTTGCTGGAGAACGTGCTGCCGGCCCACGTGGCGGCACTGTTTGTCGGGGAGAATAAAAAGAACGAGGTGAGGCTTCAGGCACGGTGGTGGAAGGCCTCGCTCGAGTTCGTTATATATTATTTTGGTTTGATAAGATTAGTGGTGAAGAAATCAGAAGCTACTTTCTTAACCTTTTAATGATTTCACTGATTTCTCAGGTTAGATATCCACTGTTTCCCATGATTTTGAGTTCAGACAGTGACTTTATTGTAAAAGGTGAACATGACAAGGAGCATCATTGAGTTTGGAATAGTATTTCTATTTGCTTTTCTTGACAATTATCACCTTAACAATTCAGCCCCAAACTCTGAGTTGTCATTACGTTGTCATTACATTAACAGTCCCAGTCTCTTTGTTGTGTTTTTTTTTTCCCTGACAGGACCTCTACTACAAGTCCTATGACTGTGTATGTGTGATGTTCGCTTCAGTGCCGGATTTCAAAGAATTTTACACTGAATGTGATATCAACAAGGAGGGCCTGGAATGCCTGAGGCTCCTGAATGAGATCATTGCTGACTTTGACGAGGTCAGAGAGCCAAGGGAGGACAAGAACAATTTTTCTTTCATCATAATCCTTCAATTCGTTGCCGAGAACTTATCTGTGTTACATGACGGATGTTTCTTTAAAGCCCCACTGTGTTATCGGTAGCTCTCAGTTCCGAATGTTAACCATGTGGACCTGGATATTTGGCCTGAAACAGTGCATCACCATTAACTAAGCTCTTGCTTAAGAATCAGAACTTATCAAGAACTTCTTCTGTCTGAATACATATCTTAACTCAGTTTAGGATAACATTCACGATTTTTGGTATTATAGAAAAATGTTTCCTAAACTGAAAACTCCTGTCTTAGGATGGGAATTTAGCTATCACAGAATTGTCTCATCTGAGAAATTTCTGAAGTTGGGAATCCTAGGTTAAAATGGTACAGACCCTGTCCGAAATTCACAATCACTGCCAGTGGCAATGCAATGAAGATGGGGAACATTGAACATTGAAATGTTATGATTGAAAGGCTACTCAAACTGAAGCTAGCATTGACATTAGCCAATTAGCCATGCATTAATAGGTTTATATCTCCTCCTCCGCTGATATGATTAAAGCCTCTGGCTCATTGAAACTGAATGCCTGTCTTATCTTTTCCATTAAAGCAAGATAGCTCGCCAGTGACAAGTGAAGTGAGACATTCGAAACGAGCACTCCTGTGCATTCTAAATACCGATACAGGCATGACAGGACAGGAGTGCCGATGGAAGAAACCAGTTTATAAATCTATTAAGGATTTCTGAAATGAAGTTACGAGGACACAGATATGAGTTTAGGAATTACTTCTTCTGCAATAGCAAGATAGGAAAAATCCTGTCCTTGAAACTTCCCACACATGACTGTTCTTTCTCGAACCACCAGCTGCTGTCCAAGCCAAAGTTCAGCGGTGTGGAGAAGATCAAGACAATTGGCAGCACTTACATGGCTGCTGTGGGGCTCAGCGGGACGCCTGGTCAGGAGAACAATCAGGTTGAGTAACTACTACTTCAGACCAGGGTCAGGCCCGGGTCACATCAGCTTCAAGCTGTAAACACGTTTTCGCCACTCATCATAGGAACAAACTACAAAGCTCGAAGCGGTCATTGTGAGGTTGTTGAATTGTGTGTTCTTTCAGGACAAAGAGAGGCAGCAGGCTCAGATCGGGATCATTGTGGAGTTTGCCATTGCTCTCATTGGCAAATTGGATGGCATCAACAGACATTCCTTCAATAGCTTCAGGCTGCGCGTGGGTGAGTGTGCTCAGCTGCTTGGCAACTTCAGTTTAAATCTTTCATTGACTGAATGCTGCATTGCGCTGTATCCAGGTCTGCTGACACAATTGCCCAACAGGTTGCCTTGGTTACACTGTACATGATTGGCATCTGTGTTGAGTTCTTGCCATGAGAGCAGTCACCGTCGCTGAGTCGATTATTGTGTTGTCCTGTTGCACTCAGGGCTGTAGTAGAAGTTTAACCTGCAGCTTTGTGTTTGCGTGTAACGCTGAAGGCACTGTTGAGTTTATTTTAAACTTCCACTCACAAAATATTGTGGTTATCTTAAGCACATCAAATATTACATGAAGGAAATGTCATATTTAGGCCACGAGAAAGAGACACAACCCAGTCGAGTGTCTGACAAGTCCTGGCACAGGTAATCCCATTCCACACAGCTTATTGTGAGCAGACATCTTGGATAAAAATTTTGGTTAAAACATTTACATTTCTTGGAAGATAAATACAAACATAAGACATAAACACTGACATTTTTGAACTGAGTGCTCTGAACCCTTATCACAACGCTGCAGCAGCTGTGTCTAAACACCTTGTGATTTTGTTACAATTAAATTCCACTTCTGAGATTTGTGTTTATTGAAAAGTTGTTGGCAATATTTGGCAAAGATTTTTTTTTTTTTTTTCCCTGGCCCTTCCTGACATAATTTTGGGATTGCTCTGCTGCCAGTTTCAGACGCCTTTAAAATATTCTGCCGTTGATTTGTTGGCCTCTCCAGGTGTGAGTAGTTTTGTACATTACTTCATTGTCTGCATTCACATTAAATAGTAGTGGAAAGAGTAAAGCTAGGATGACGGTAAATGCTACGACATAGTGTGACATTGGCACAAACACAGTCAGACAAGTGACTCGGCAGCCTAACAAAGCATCAGTAACCATATGCTACTGGTCCCACCAGACCAGTAAGGTTAGAGCTGCCAAACCACTGAACGTAGGGTCTTGAGTCCAGTTTTGTTTATTTCTTGTGAGCTGAACTTTTTATTTCTAGGAGGAAGAATGTATTATTTCTTCTATTAAAGGTCTCCTTGACAGGCTTGCTGTAAAGTGTAAAGTGCCTTTCAAAGGGATCCAAATTTATTGTAAATATAAGTATTCTTAATGAATTGAGAACATCGATTTCTCCAATGTAAAATTCTGTAAAGCAGATGCTTCTCCCCGTTTTAACACAAAAACTTGGTGGATTTTTAATGTATTTGCTGGCTGTGTCATCAGGGAAGGCTTTGATGTTGTGACTGATAGCTTTTTAAAAACTGCTCAAGTGTTGTCCAAAGCCTTTTCAGCCCTGCAGTAGACTGACGTGAGAGGCTGTACCCCCTCGACGTCCTTGACAGCAGACCAGCAGTACTGTATAAATGACTGAAAGTGTTTTTCATTCTGGCTAAGTTTTTGCCTTTTTCTGGTAGATGTCTTAATTACCAATGGAGCCAGAGTGCAACCTGAGATCTGCAGATGGATGGCTCTCATTTTCCTTCCTGAATCTTATATGCCGCTCCCTGTTTTATTCCTGTGTGCTCTTGCCCACAGGCGTTAATCACGGCCCGGTGATAGCTGGGGTAATCGGAGCTAGGAAACCTCAGTATGACATCTGGGGCAACACGGTTAACGTGGCCAGCAGAATGGAGAGCACCGGGGAGCTTGGGAAAATCCAGGTATGTTCAACACAAGCCAACACAAGTCAAAGTGTCACAAGTCAGATCTCAACACAGTCATGGCTGGATTTCGAAAGATCAATTTCCATCCATAGTCAGTCGTTAGAACGTCTCATGAGAGGAGCATTTCATCAATTGTAACCTGGGAAACTACTTAATTACTTTGCCTGTGCTAATAGCACTGCTCTACCATGGCTACAATGGAATGCTGCAAGTTGTAAGGGAATGCGTGTTTACAGCAAGACAAGTCCGATTTTACCACTGCTGCAGGGAAGTATTTTGGATCTCTAAATGTGATCTTAAAGCCCACTATTTAGTGACAAAGGCCCCAAATGTTACTATCAATTTTCTGTTCAAAATGGACTTCTGTTTGTTTTCTTGGCTGCAGTTGTGCGTTCTGTGTGTTTTTCCAGGTCACAGAGGAAACGGCTGATGTGCTGCGGAAGCTGGGCTACTCGTGCGAATGTCGAGGATTCATTGACGTGAAGGGGAAAGGAGAGCTGAAAACCTTCTTTGTGTGCACCGACATGAGCAAGCAGCAGGGTATGGGACTGAGCTGAGGCCAGGCCCCTACGGCCAACAGAGCTGGACACAGACTCACGTACACATCAAGCGTTTATAGAGCCCCGTACGCCACGAGTGTTGAGACAGCGCTGACTAATACAGCTGTGTTCCTGTGACGCTGCTGCACGTTCAAGACTGAGAGAAAGCGCTGCCTCGCTGTGTGGCTGAAACTACACCTTCTACTCTGTATCCTGTTGGACAGGTCAGAGTGGTGGGGAACCGGTCAGTATGTACAGTCGCCATCTTTTTCTATTCATGAACACATTTACATCCAGCGAACAGTCTCTTTTGTATATATTTTTTCTATTTAACTTAGATGTTGTTTGTGATAGAGAAAGTGTGTATAGTGTTAATGCCAAATTGTGTGATTTTTGAAGACCTCTTTGGTCCTTTAAAAACAAAACAGTGGATTCTGTTTGGATCCTAATTTCTGGTTTTCCTGCTCGAGAAGGGATGAGCACATTGCTCCGTTACTGTGTAATGAGCTATGAGCCGTTTCAATCAGAAAGATGCTGTACAGAAGACAAAGATGTGGAAAAACACTCTTCTTGCTCCTTTTTTTACGGGACATAATGAGAAGTAGTTAAATTAAAATTTCTAAAGTTACTGTACCTTCAACACATTTGATTGCCCAATAAGTTTGGGTTCAGCTAAGCAGTTTAGCCAGAATAACAACTAGTTAATGTTACATATGAGATAATTGCTACATTTCAGAAGGAAATGGAGAAATCCATGTGCTGTGTGTGTCATCTGTTGAAGTCTTGCTGCTTGTCTGCATATGTGCTGCAATGAGGGAAACCTGCAACGCTCTCCTTGGTGTCTCGGAGTCTGCGTGATCTAACAACTTGCCTGCTGTGAATGCTTTTCTGGCTGCAGCTCAGACGAGCAGCTGTACTGATCTGGATCGCTCTGTGTCTCTGAAAACTTGATTTGTCCTGTGGCCTTATCTTTTGAGACCATCATCTTGTCTGTAATTATGGTTGCATAACAATAATGATAATAATGTATTGGCCTTTATGTGAACAAATGTGACATTGAATTTTGTACAGTTACAGAATGTAATAAATGTTTTCCTAAGTCTGCAGTTTGTCATACACTATTTCTCAAGAACCAAGATGTATAAAAAGAGGTTTATTCATTGAAATGCATACAAATGTCACACAAAAAGCACCTTCCATACAAAACTTAAGTTATTCAGCTAGATGGGTGGAATTTAATTACACGGTGATGACTGGAACCGTATCGTGACAACAGGACAAGGTTTCCATCGGCTCAGCCATCTCTTGCACTGAAAACATTGAGAAGTATAATATTAGATGTTCTCATTGAAATTCTTTGTGTTTTGCATACCAAATAGCAGACAGATGAAGTAAATGGCAACCCAGAAATGTTAGTGAGATAAAGATATTCAAGTGACAAACAGCATTTTGTAATTTTCACAATGTCCAGTGCATACCTGTGGTGAGGTCAATGAAGGGCTCAGGTGGCTCTAGAGGTACAGCAATGCCCATGGCCTTCCTGATCCCGTACACGCTGCTGACGTCACATGGGGTCACTTGACCAGTCATCTCGGCCAAGTTCTCAGTCACCTTCTCAGCTGCAGACAGAGGAAGAGAGGAAAGGAAACCTCAAGAAACAGACTGGTTACACGGCAGACATTTTGACATGTCATCGCAGGAAACTATCAGGTGTTCTTTCTGCTGTGCAATTGGCCCATCATAGGTAAGAGGAAGTCAGTCAGTCACGGTTCTGGCTCCCTTTTGCTAAGTTTTTGTTACCTTTAGACAGAACATTTTACAATGGGACGTGTTATGTTCAGGAAGTAGTTTTACCATTATGGAAGATAAACTTGTTCACTGCCAAGTTTATGCTGCCAGAAAGTCGACAGCAGTAACTTCCTGATGTCTGCACTGGTTACAACCACACGGCGGGATATATTAAGTTTAACCTTTTGCAGGTGGATTACCTATGGGCAGAGCTAGCTGCTCTTTTGTGTTTACAGATTTCATGCTAAGCAATGCTAACCAGTTGCTGGCTATTCATTATGACATATTTTCTCTGAGTAGTGCAAGTATTAAATAGTTAGAAATTCTTAGCACACACTACACAATCAATGCTGATGTGATTTGTGTCCGATCTGTCTAACTGCATTCCCGTCTGAAGCTAGAGGACAAACCACACCTATGAAAGATGGCTGGTAATGAGGGTAACTGAACTGCTATTTGAGGTCTACAGCTGGTGGTGACTGCTTGAGCGGAGGAACAAAGGAGGCCATACACTGAGAGGCTTACCCAGCTCCAGCTCCTTCGCAGTCGGGGCCAGCAAGCAAATCATGTTAGGTGGCTGCTTGGCGCTCAGACGCTCCTTCTGCGCTTCCTGCAAGTCAAGCAGGAGCTTTGTAGTCACATCCAATTTTTGCTGGAAATGCAGGGCCTCTGTGACAGAAAGAAAGACGACACGCATGCCATTAATGCTTCCTCTGGGTTCCTCCAGTTACCTTGTGGTAACCCCTCCTGTCCTTAGTAATGTGTGGTGAACACAATACATCCTTTCTTCCTCAAACCTGTTGCGGAACCCTCAGGCTTGCTGTTACCTTAATATCTGAGAGTACTAAGAGGGGATAAAACAGTCTTTGATGGGCTGATCTATGAGGATATATAATGGGATGCTGAATGGCCAAATGGTTCATCTAAGCACTTTAGACAAGGTCTGTTTTCTGAATTTCTCTGGTCATGCTTTGAGATGCACATAAATCAGTTGGTGCTCAGCAGACATACGTTTACACATTTACATACGCATTTACATACAAATAAATGCATAGTTACTGTAACTGTCCAAGCCTGCTTTATTTTAACCAAACATTTTAATACTTTGTAAGGCCTTTTTAGAAGAACTGAATACACACATTTCAAGACATGCAGATTCCACCATAAACATTTTTTAGTTGGCACTAATCTATGATGAAAATTAATCATAATGGTTACCCCCAGTTAGCTCCTTGGAGATCTGCAGGCCTGCAGCGAATGGCAGGAAGTCAAGCCTGTTGCAGCTGGATGCCTCGGGTTCAGCTACCTACAAAAGACAAGGGGAGTAACCACATGTTTAGTCAGATTAGAAAAATACATTCCAAACTAGACAGCTGGCGTATCTAGGGAACATCCAGGCCTTTTGAAGTGTCTTTAGTCACGCTGCCTCTTCGCTCCAATAAGATCAAAACCTAATGAAAAGCTGCAACACTCGGACAGGGGATGAGAGTAAACTGGAACACGGCCAAAAACAGCAAACAGCCAGGACAGAGGGTTGCTGTGTGCCTGATGGAGGGGCCTGTACTTTAGCTTCCTCTGCTGCTCTGAGGAGCAATTCAGCCAGCGGGTACTGAAAGAAAACATGGGGCCTCTCCAAATTCTCCAACAGCGAGCAGTGAGCAGCTAGCACTGCTGCATTTTGAGGGCAAATGTTCTTTCCATGTGTGGATGAATCACAGCTAAAGACAGGCCTCTGCTATGTTGACACAGCTGGTTGACACGGCAGGCCCTCAATAATGACAAAAAGAAATGAAGTATCGACACGTGAGATGTAATGCAAGAACACGGGCTGTACACAGAACATACGGAGCTCCTCCTCAGAACATCACATCCAGCACTGGTGAGGGTGAATGACTCCTATTTTATATTTCACACTATGAACTTGATGTTTTTTCCACTGAGGAAGAGAAGCTGTTGATCACCGAAGACAGGTTTTCGTTTCCAAATCGGCTTTGTACAAACTCACCTCCATGTCAGTCTTGTTCTCATGTGTATTAGTCGCCTCCTCCACCTGCTGGACAGGCAAAATTGACAGGAAAAAAAGCACAACTCATTCAGTCAGTTGAAATTTTTCCCAAGCTTTAACTCAGTAGTAAAGAAAGCCAACTTGGACCAGTTCAGATGTCACAGTAGGTGCTATAGGTGCTTACTAGCTCTGTCTCGTTCAGGGATTTTGAATGCTCTCCATTCGTCACTGCATCCAGGAGACTGTCTGCCATTTTGTACATGTACTCATCTGATTTGGCCAGGAACTCTGACAAGCTGCCAAACAAACAAACACACACACACAAACATTTACAACTACTGTTTTCAAAGCAGTAGTGGGTTAAAAATCAGAATCACTTGGCACGGACAGTCACGATGAGACAAAAAACAATAAACAAAGCAAAACTAAATTAAAAAACAGTTTTTTGCAACAACCTCACACAAAAGTATCTATACGATTTTTAAAATGTAAAAAAGATTAAAAAAAAACATGCAGAGTGATAAACAAATCATCAACAACACGTTTATGCCCAGTGACAGAGCATTTCAACTCTGAGAAACATCTGGACAGCAGTCAGTCAGGAATGCCCTGTGTGACGTTTTGTGTAAATGCCACAGAGCTCGAGTGCGTCTGTGGTGCTGCTGTACATACCTGTCTGAGCCCTGCAGGCTGGACTCGTCGCCATAGAAAGAGTAGATAAGGTCAGAGTCCTCCTTGCTGATGTTGGCGAAGCTGGAGTCGTAGGTGGGTGCATAGGAGGTGAACGGCCCGTAGTTGATGTAGGACACTGTGGAGAGCGTGGTCATCTCCTTATTATTGCTCATGAGATGGTCTCTGACATTAGCAATGTGCAGAAACATGAAGCTGCGGCAGTACAGTACCTTGAGTGATCCTGTTCCTCTTGTCCTCCCTGAAGCCCTGCAGGGTGTTCACCCCACTCTGCAGCCGATTGGACATCATGCCCAGCTTGACAGGACAGTAACCAGCATCTGCAACAGGACACATTTTAGTTCTCTCTGCACTCCATTGCCTCCATTAATTTAAGCACATAGCTTCTTATTTTCCTAACTGGAAAGGGTTCTTTTCCTCTATTAACCATCTGAAAACAGTGAAGAGAATTCAAGGTCTGCAATATTTTTTTGGCACTCCAAAATCCAGCATTATTCAGCTTTAAATCAAGTCCAAAACCAGCAAATATTCACATTTTCAAAGCTAGACGAGAGAATCTTGGACAGACTATTTTTTATAAAGAATTAATTGATTATAGTTCCTATTAATTTTCATTTGATCAACTAATGGACAGATTGTTTGAGCTCTGATTGGGTCTTCAGGTGGACTTACCTCCCACTGATGGATCTGCTGGGTTGAGGATTGCCAGAGTGGTGGAGCCATCAGGCTTCCGCCTTGCAAACTCCAACTACACAGCAAATAAATGACATACACTAATAAATATGAAATGTGAACTGATTGTGTTGTGGTTAAATATTCAGGATGAATCTGGAAACATCAGACAAACTTCTGAACTACCACTGATCAACCAATATCACCACCCAGTGGGGTAAAAATTCTCGTGATCCAAGATAACCTTTCCAAATATCACAGCAACACAGCTAACTTATTGGGCTAAAAGAAATGCATGGCTATTACCTCACCGGAGGGCTTTAAAACCAGCTACATTTGTCTGTTTTTATGGCAACATTTTGAAAGAGCAGACAGTCATGGTGCTTTAAATAAAGAAATGCAGAGTTTAACCCTGCTTTCTCACATCACACTGCAGCACTCGGTTGGACAGCTTTCCTCCAGACTCTTCGATAACCTTGCGGATTTCCTCAAGCTCTTTCTCTGCCTTCGCCACTTCGTCCTTGGTGTCCTTGTCTTGTCTGCAAATAAAACACAATAGACAGATGGCAGATGAGACACTCTGACCATGTATGAAAAGGTTTTTTACCTTGAGGAAAGAATAAAAAGGAAGCACACTGCAGCAAAATGCTGCAGGGGAGAAGTCTGCACTTGTTCATTAAACACCTATGCTGTACTTTCATTATTCTATCTGGTTTGTGTGTTTGTTGGAATCAATACATGCCATCAAGCTTTCAGACATGCTGCGTTTTGTTGCAATACTGGACGTAAAAAGTAGACTAATAAAAAAGAAAGACCACAAGAAAGGTTTCTCTGCACTTCCTCTGACGATGAGTCCTTACTGACATGTGACTTTAACCGACCAAATCCTGTTCCATCACTGGGCAAAACCGCTGATTTAAAAGATGAGAGAAAACAAGAGGTAGCATGCTGCGAGGCATTCCTCACATTCTCAGCCTCCAGCTTCCCAGTGGAAAACTGATTCATTTTCGAGTCAGAGGAAAACAAACTCACAGAAACAGACCCTGCACTGACAGAGTGGCAAACGGTTTCCACCAACAGGCTGCATTTTTTTTTACCTCTGGCTGATTAGTCATCTCGGCCTCACCTGTGTAGACGTGCGACCAACAATTTCTGTGTTTCATGTTTTTAAACTCTGTGAGTGTGGAAGGCATGATGGAAACTGTAGCTGGATAATCTTTAGTTCAAGATCAGGGACAGCCTTTCACCATGTCTCGAAGGACATGAGAGATCTCTGGGATATTACCCAGGTCACCCGACTTAAACTGACTTTAGAATATTGTAAAACACAAAGATTCAAGCGTTTCAAGTAGTGAAGGTTAAAGGACCTGGGAGTGCTGGGTGTCTGGGAGCTTTCACTGCTGTCTGCCGTCGTGGGTCTCTCTTTGCTCTGGTCCAGGCTGCTGTCCCCCTGTTCCTCAGACTTCCCTGGCTGTTTGGCAGAAGGGTCGAGGCCAGACATGAACTCTATGCTCTGCTTCAGGCTATCCAGACGCTCCTATTGAAAAGATATTAAAAATATATGCTTATTTTTTCCCTTAGGATAAGAAAAGAGAAGAAAATTTGCCTGACAGAACAGTTGGTGGTACAGATAATGTGGTATATAGTCATTCTGAAAACATTTTAAGGCTATCTGCTGCCCCCATCTGTCGCATTACAGCAACAGCAAAGTCATTTCATATTTTTCCAGTGCTCCATCTATAGAGATACAGGAAAAACAATAAGATTAAATAAAAAAGGTTTTTCTTACTAAAAGAGTATTTTTCAAATAAAACTAGATGTCTACAATGCTGTAGTGAACATTGGTGTGAATGACCTACATGTTCAACAAGATAATCTTGCACAGTTGTTATGATTCCTTAAAGAAATCACATTCTTAACCTTCACTTTCATACCTGGCTCAAGATCTTCATTCCAGAGTGTAAGAGTTTGCGAGCTGCTTTGTGGTAAATCGTGTCAGGTTTGTTGTAAATCATGGCGTTCTCACACATAATCCTGAAATCCACCTGCATCACAAACGCAGCATACATCAAGCACTTGACAACACGACAGAAAAGGCTCTTGTGAATCCTAATGCAGTGAAGAGTGTATAATCCTGGTCTACAGGTCAAACTTTACAGCTCAGCCCATCCTATAATGAAGAAAATCTGGCATTTTTGCTCTGTTGTAGTTTTCGTTTTAGTCTGTGAAAGTTTCCTCATTGTGACATTGATCCAATATGACGAACGTATTCCTGGTTTCTGTTACTTGATCCAGTTTTTTTATAACCTAGATGCAAGATATGGGGTATCTGCAGACACTGATTTCAATCTAATAACACTATTTACCTAAAGGTTCATCAAAAGTGTATCTGACACCCGACAACTGTAGATGAATAAATCTGACAGGGTTTAATTTTTTGATTTTTGATCATTTGGATTTGGATCAAGCTACAGAGCTGCAGAACTGGGGACCCTAGTTCAAAACTATTAAGTTGACCTGCGAAAATTATTGATAGGATACAAATAACTGCAAGAACGTGACTCCTGAAATCGACATGACACAATTAGACAGAGAAAAGAAGTCTCACTGTGTTGAAATGATGCTGCAACACTAGCAGG
Source organism: Scatophagus argus (assembly GCF_020382885.2). Classification (NCBI taxonomy): domain Eukaryota; kingdom Metazoa; phylum Chordata; class Actinopteri; family Scatophagidae; genus Scatophagus; species Scatophagus argus. The sequence goes on from NC_058493.1 coordinate 7,726,794, forward strand.
CTGAGGTGGACAGTCAAGAAATTATCACATTAATCCAATTCCAAACCAGTAAAATATGCCTGAATTGGACCAGTCGGATACCAACTCTTAGGATATACCTGCTTGTTTGGGTTCATTCCACTATGTATATACTTTAGCATACAATAATGTACTTGTGCAACACCGACAAATACCTTGAGTTCATCCAGTGACTGGTAGCACTCTTTCTTTACTTTGTCTTTCATTGTACTGAAGTCCATAGGTCGTTTGATTATCGAGGAGTAACCAGGAGCAATAAGGTCTGTCACCGGAAATGTGAAGAACGCACTGGGATCTTTCCTGAAGAGAAAACACACACACATAGAGTATTTATTTATTTATAGCAACATGCATGCAATAACGTTGCTTTAGCGCAAGGGAGGGCTAAGAATCAGTGATACAATCACATGCACTGTGAGGAGACTTGAATTGAACTCCTGAATGTGCAACAGCTCAAACATAAACAAGCAGATACACAATTGTCTCATATCAGTGGATGATCAGCGCTTCACCTTTGGAGCTGCCTGATGAGCTGGTTCAAGGCTTCCTGTAGAGGAGTCTGTTCCTTTTCTGAGAGAAAGAATTTCACATTAAGGAAGGATCTGAGAAAGGGTTGACATAAAGTGCAAACAAAAGAACATTTGAAAGTACCTTCCAATTTATCCAGCTCTGAGCGAATAGGAGTTCTGCTCTGTTCTCTGTCATCATCTCCATCCGCATCCTGTCCTTTCTTTTTCTTTGTCATCTGACAAAACAAAACAACCATTAAGTCTCACATGCGAGACGTCCATCCAAACATCCTGACTATCCCATAGAGAAGAGGGGAACACAATATTACCTTTTTCTTTCCTCTATCATCTTCTGGTGACCCGAAACTCCTTTCCTTATCCTTCTTCTTTTTCTTCTTCTTGTCCTTTGGTTTGTCGTATTCCGCCGGCTGTTCGTCGTAAAAAGTGTCCCGACTCGAGCTTCCCGTCGTCACTTCGTTTCCGGAGACTTTCAGCACCAGCTTCAGTGGTCTCTCTCCGTACTCTGCAAAAATATAAACACTGTTGAGCTAACGGCTGCTAACTGTTGATACCTAGCTGAAAGACCGGTGACGGCTGAGATGCTAGGAACAATAGCTAAACGTTAGCTGACCTAGCAGGCAGCGTAGTAAATGTACAGCTTTAGCTATGATATTAAATACAACATCTATTCATCATGAAAACCCAAACCGAATTGTGGCATATTAGCATAAACACATGGGAAATAAACAGCTACAGTTACATCAACCCAGTAGTTGCTCTAGTAGTACGCTAGTGAGTCGGCTAAGTTAGGACTGTGGTCGTGCTAACACGGCTAACAAGCGCGAGAACAGGGATGTCAGCCTATGTGAGGTTATTTAGGAACAAATCAGTAAATGGTTCAAGTTGATACGTGCTTGAACTGTCTGCAAATTAAATACCTTCATATCCGTGTTTTTCGGACTTGTGCTTTTTGTGCTTCTTGCCCATTGTTTGTATTTTGATCTGGCACCGACAGGTTACTCTCTCTGTTCTCTGTGGTGGCGGAAACACAACAGCGGAAACTGCGCACAGCGAGTCTGGCCCAGACCGCCCTCTACTGGCGAGGTGGTGATAACGCGAGGTGAAGCCACAGCCCTTATCGTCGGCAGGTGGCGAAGTAAGCTTAATATTAAATTCAACCCTTGACCAAACTCTGCAAAACTTTTATCCTGCGGCGACGAGAGGTGGTAACTGTCAGTCTGCATTATAAACTCGTTAGTGAGAGAATTTGAGAGTATTGTGAGAGTAATTCTAAAGACACCCTGCAAGCACAAAGAACTTCAGAGAGTCGTAGGAGTCACATCAATACATGTGTGCACACACAGACACACTCCAAAAAAGAGCATCTCCAAAGTCAGTTTAATTAGTTATCCAGCTTTCTAGCGTTTCGCTTAAACAAAATTGTATGCTTGTAAGTTACACTATATAATACGAATGACTAGTACTGAAGCAGCATAGGCTGTGGTACACTGACTTTTAGCCTTCAGAAAATGTCAACCGTCAAAAACTCTCTCATAATGCTACTCATTTGCATTGTTCATTAGGCATGCTTAATAAATACCCATATCTTTTAAACTCTATGTCCAGGTTAATGCAGGCTTTTCTTTATGTGTCTGTTATCTTCACGCCTAAGATGAATAACCCTGATGACATCATCGTGGTTATTTTCTCAGAAAATCATTCCAGAGATGGAGAGGATATTGCACAACTGTTTTCATGGGATTATCAAATATGTAAAATTGTGGTGCCGTAATACTCTAAACTGACTTCCCAAGGACACCTAACTGTATTCTGTCAAGTGAATGAAAAACCAGAGGATGCCATGACGAAACCAAAAAATATTAAATATAAATTTCTTCTCTTTGATTTTTGAAAATTTTCCCAAAAGACAAAAACATGAAAAGTCATTTATAGGGCATGCATGTCTTTTGTAGCAGACAAAAACAAACAAACAAACAACAAAAAAAAGGGCGTTTAATTTTTAAAAATTTCAAGCAGGCTTGAAATGAATCTCGTTTAAATAAACCAGATTAAGTCTCCAAAAGGAGACTGATGACTCTCGGTTATGGTTGGGCTCCAGGACACCATGCAGTCTTGAGCTTCTCTGCCTCGCAGAGCTGTTATGCTGTTAAATCAGCACATATTGTACTGGCTGATGAATGACAGATGTTTTATTCATGGAGGGAAGATAGTGAGCATTCTTTGAAGCACATTCCAGGTTTTATGAGGAGGGTATGGGATGGGGGCAGAAGGTTTGAAAGGAATGAAGATGGACTGAATCCACCCTTTCAGCCATTCCTGCCTTCAGGTGAAGAGGTGATTCTGACGGTCTGTTGATGTTTCAGTGTTCTATCCAAGCAAATCCATCATCAACAAATTACTTCCTGATCTGTGTCAAGAAATACCAGCTCCATAGTGTACCCTTTACATACCGATTTTATTAGCTAATGCTCCTCTGAAGAAAGCTTGAATTATGACCAACCAAAATAATTTTATCTGTGGAATTCAGGGGTCAGAGAAATAGTGTCCTGACAACATGCCTGCAACCTGCAAGGATAGAACGAAGTAAATGAAGTGTTTTTTTTTTCTTTGATACTCTTCTTTAACAAAAGCCTGGATATTTTAGATACTAACACGCAAAGAAAAAAGCTTTTGTTAACCTTCAAAATCACATATTCATTTGCTGATGTATGATGATGTTTGCTGATTTTGTTTAATGTTTGTTCTATGCATCCTTACACCCATATTAACTGATTTTTGGCCACTTGGCAGCAGTGCACACCAGGCGGCATTGATTGGGGCTTGTTGCTGTCCACCTGATGAATGTACATACACAGTTCGCTCTCCTGTTAGCTCAGTTTTGGTGTTCAACAACTCCTGAGGGAAATAACTGGCTTTTTAGCCGCTAAAGGCTCCATAATGTTCACCAGTCGGTCGCTAACTCTGTTTGGTGCTGGGCAGGTCGTTTCCAGTTGGGTTGATCAGGGTCTTTTCACTAAAAACAGCTCTGCACTGTGTTTTAAAGATGAGAACAGTGAAATCAAAGCAGTAAAGCTACAGCTTATAAAAAAAATTGATTTAAAGTTGCACTTAGCAAGTTATTTTGACGGAGATGAGTTATTTCGTTTATTGAGTTATTCATCCTGGATCACGGTGGGTGTAGTGATGTCTTTAATGCTACCAAGTAAATGATAAATAAAGTAACTTTAGTACCCATGCAAAAGTGAATTCCATAAAGTCAGCTTTATTTTTACCATTGTTTTCCAAGTCTTAGCAAACCTTCAATACAAGAATTCTGTGGTGATGATTGCAGTGTGCCCCTGTGTCTCGGGCCTGAGGAGGGGAAAGGCAGGATACATGTCAGTTGCTGCAGCCCCAGAGAGGCCGTAGGATCCAGCTGCTTCGTTCCAGCTGCAGAGCTGCACACGCATTGGAAATCCATGGATTAAAAGGAGATCAGTTACACCAAACAGGGCTAACAAATGGCAGGTGTTGTGAAATTCATTATCCCCTGTCACAACAGAGGAGCTAAAGGGACCCAGAGATTGTTTCCACATGAAAGCGGCATCCTAGCAGAACCATGGGAAACCGCTTCCCACTCTGTGGACTGGATGGAACTGGGATATTTGGTGTCTGCACATAACAAAAATGCAAACAGGCATACAAAGACTGGCTTTGAGCGGTTTATCTGTGTTGCACATGGTTCAACTGAACTGGCACTGGAGATAAAATGTGCTGTTTGGATGCCACTGAGCCTGGGCATTACAGTCATTTTACATTTTCCGAGTTGTTGGAGCAATTCGGTTTGAGTTGCTTTGAAATAACACAAAGTGGTAAAGTGATTCTGACTATATTCTGTATTGATTTTTTCATCATTTTAACATGTCACTCACTGTCATGTATCTACATGACTCTCTCTTGTCCTCTTTCTTTACTTGGACTTGATAAAGTTTAAAAAATAAAATGAAATCCTGCCTTGATTCATTTTAAGAGCCTGATCCTAAACACAAAAACAGCTTGTAGCATAATTTTCCCAGGTTTTATCTCTTTGACATCTGCACCGTTTGAAAACCCTTGTTCTAAAGTTACTTTGGGTAAATATATAACCTAAATCCTGTGATAAATCCAAATCACTAATCTCTGTCCTTGTGGATGGATAGAAAAAAATGACAAAAAGTTTGGTCACATAAGTATATTCTTCTCACAAGGACTTATCAGAATGCTGTTCAGAGATGACAGATGAAATGTTTGTGGTCATTACAACTGTTGGCGTAGAAAGGTTTTGAAGATGTAACCAGCCATCACAAGTAAGTCAGACAGAAACATCAAAGAAGAGAAGCCAATCATTCTACCTCAGTGTTTTTCTCCTCCCTGCCAGTCTGTCATGGCAGCGTCTTTGAGAATCAATCACTCCTTCCTGTCAAAGCATTATGTGTGGTAACTCTATTTTTATCTGCAACCGAAACATCTCTTGTGCACAGCTTTGATGATCAATTTTTACAGCTCATGACTATCTCCGTGATGTTCCAGTCCTGTGGTCCTCTGATATCCCACCCAGGTGTATGGACAGAGGTCTGGGTTGATCTCGTACTACAATAGCAAAATATTTACATGTTTCAGTGTAGAGACTGCAAATAGGTTATCCTACCAGAGAATACCAAGTATCTTGGACCACTGAGCCAACAGGGCTGCTTGTCAAAGTTATCTGAAGTTACTGAATGTGTTAGTCTTCTCCAGCTGTTAGCCACAGTCTTCTCTGATCCAATTACTCTAATGTATTTTTCACTGGTCTTGCTTAATGTTTTCGTGGTTAATGTCACCCTCTATTTTCAGGTGCTTAATGTATTATTCTGTTTTTTTTGTTTTCAAACTCCCAGATTTTTTTTAAGGAGACTGTTCTGATGTTCGACTCTACAGGGGATGCTTGCCTGCATCATTTTGATGCTCCATTTTCATGGAGCATCAAAATGGTTACATGCATCATAAATTCACAAGTGTGTGTTTGTGTGTGAGTGTGAGCATATATGACAGGAATAGGAAGGTAGTGGGGTGTGTGTGTGTGTGTGTGTGTGTGGGGTGGGGTGGGGGGGTGGGGGGGGGGACACCACTGATTTCTGTCGATCGGAGCCTTTATTCTCCCAGATCCTCTGAAGACAGTGGTCCTGGGGTGGGGAAGACGCAGGGGAGAAATGTTAAAAGCCTGCGAGCTTGGTGACGATCCTCTGTCAGATCCTTAACCGTTTGAAAAGTTCATATAAACTGAAAGACAGCCACTGGGAAACGGTCTTTGCAAACTCAATGAGAATTTATCATCTCAACACAGGGAGAGGCACTATTTGAGGTGCAAACGCGCTGTCTCTAATCTCGTTCTACTTAGAGATTTATCAGGGAGCCCTCCTTCCTCTAAAACGGGTAAAGCTGGTCCTTATAAACAAGGTATCTTCGCTGTCATCCTTCTTAGCCTGCAGCCCCCTACAAACAACGCAACTCCTCTTGTGAACCTCTATTGAGTTTGTTCCCTTTCTAGCCTTTTAGCACAAACTAGCTGTTGGCAGAAGTCCCTTCAATACAAATTTGATTTTTTTCCCAATTATCCATATACTTAATAGCAATTATCCATATATTTACTAGCATTGTGTCATTGCTGTGTCTGCATGCCCAATTGACCATTCAGTAAAAAACTCCTGCTGCACATCTATAGTCCAAACATAACATGAAGTCACCCATGGGTTTATGGACTACTGTTCTGAAGCTTCAAATCTGGCATTATGGTCATTGCCCTCTTGTTTTATCTGACTGACTCGTGAATGCCAAGGTAGTCACGCCCTGGAGTATGTAAGTGTGTAAGCTAAGCAGTCAAACAGAGTTATGTTAGACTGAAGTAGCTTAAGAATCTGAACTTACTTCATTTTTCCTTGTCTTAAAGTAACTGACATGCTGTGCAACACAAGGACAAAGTTATCATAATAAAATGCATATGTGCTTTACTGTAATGGAACCAGGCTAACACTAAGAGGGCAGCGATTATTCAATTCTTTGGTAAATGCGTTCCAAATAAGATCTTAATACTGATTCAGTGGTAACACCCACAGAAATGTTTTTGAGCATTAATCAACAGCTGGAAGAAAATCCAGTTTAGTATATTTTTATATGATTAAAAACTTTCCTCCTTGAGTTGACCTGTTATTCACCAGCTGTTCTGATGCCTCGTTCAGCCTGCAACAGGCAAACTTACAGTCTCCAATGCTCATGAACAATCAAATCCTTCCCACTGGTTAGGCATAAAAAGACCCACATGACAGTGATTTCCAGGGCCTTGGGAAAGTGGGAGGAAACCAGACATCACTGTGAGGGGATGAGGATAATTGTGTCATTTAGAGACTGATGCCCACAGGTAAGAGTAATTACGGAGGCCCATTGCTCTCTCCTGTCTGTGGGTGTGTGTGTTTGTATGCTGCAGAGGCCAGTGTTTCAGGCGGGCGCTAGCAGCAGATTACAAAGGTGTGGCTTTCACACGACATCCAAATGTGACACATAAAAGACAAAAGTGTGGATCAACAGAGGGTGTCTCAGCCCCATTCCGCTACTTTGCCGTCAATCTGACAGATGGCATGGGCCTGTCTGAGGCCCTGGCAATGAGGAGTGCAGTGGCTTCAAAGGCCCTCTGTAATCTGCAGAAACATCACAGGCTGGGAGAAAGTGACTGTCTCCCAGACACCCGCCCTACTAAGAGGGCGAGCGAGGCGCTAATGAAAGGCAGATAAAGGGACTGCAGGCACAGACAGTGCCTCAAAATAAATAAATAAAATAAAGAGATAGAAAACATCAGGTAGGCTGGCCTTTCTTTTTCTTTAAAAGAATCTACAGATAAATGGTCTCGTCAGCCCTTTTGTGTTCCCTGAAAAAAACAACACACAGATATAGTTTTTTTCAAAGCTTTCCTCCCCATTGAGTGTGACTCAATTCAAACTAAATGGTCAGTGCTGAGTATGGGGTAAAGTCAGCGATGATGGAGGGAGGTTGAAGATTGGGCTGTTTTTCTGTTAGAAATAACACCAGTTCCTTGTGTTTTTGGTGGCTTTGATGTGCCAGTCAGGCCTGGCACTCACTGACAGCCACAGCATTAATCAGAGGAACTCAGTTTTTTGTCACACTTTGCTGCATTAATTTATTGCACAGGAAAGAACTGCATCCCTTCATTTGGACTAACGAATTCTTTCTTTTTAGTGACATCTTGTTCGCTGCAGGTCCATGTCTCTATCAGGTAACCCTGATGCCTGACAGCACCAGCATCAATAGCACAATCCAGTATGTCTTTTTACTTTCTGGAAAACACTATGTGAAGCTGTACAATTCCCAACTACACAGAGCATTTAACTGAAACACAATGTGGTTTCATCTTGAAAAAACAATTATTATTGTGTGGGTGAAAAAACTTAAGTATTAGTGACAGCATCAATTTTCTCCATAAGTCTGACCCAGGGTGATGGGGAATCTGAACCACTAGCAGGCCCCTGAAGGCGTTCACAAGTTTCCTTGCAGCAGTACACAGTATGGACAGGTTCAGTGGAGCGAGCACGGAGCAGTCAAAGCCTGCAGACCCTCACTCAGCTCCAGAGCCAGGGGATTTGTGAGCTGCTCTCAGGCTAACCAGGCCACTCTCCATTTCAGCACATATGCCTGTTTTTTCTGACAAGCCACTGGACTGTGTAGGCCTGTCAAAGCTAGAAATGTGAGTGCACACAATACTCTGTTATCAGTCCAAACCATATCACAGAGGATTGTAGCAAAGCAAAACAAAATACATTTTTAAAAGCTAGGCTAACAAGGGTAAATCATGGAAATGCCTAAATTACAAGACTTAGCGACCTAATTTCATTCATATTATATGATCACAAATTTGATACGATATGAGAGAAATATAAACTGTGGCCAGTGCAGCACTAGTCTTTTATTGAAGAATCATGTGTGTTTATGTGAGGGTCTACGGACTTTATTTGCCAGCCTGTCTGATGCAAGGGTTTTTGTGTGGTAACATCTGTTACAATTAATGGGATTCTGACTCTGATATGGCTTAACCCTGCCTGCCAGTGCTGAATCGTCTTAAAGTGAAATGCTTCAGATGCTGCTGCTGCTGCTTCTTATATTTGAGTGGCAGGTAACTTCATTTTTTTGTGCATCAGTTTTGAAAAGAGTCTGCCATCGGTCATTGTAACTGAATAGCTGATGTGTTATTTCATACATACAGTCAGCAGAAGCCTCCATCATCTAAAAGAATGAGGAAAGTGTTGAAATGTTTCAGAATAAAATGTTTTATCAAAAAATCTTTTACAGTAATATGGAAAAATGTTCATGCTCATGAGTGGGACTTAGCCTCATCCCTATAGAAATTTTAATTGCTACTATGCATACAGCATAGACAGATTTGATATTTACTCTTTCCCTCTTTGCGTGTTTACTATTTAATAGATTTACAATGTCAGTTTTACATAGTGCCACACTGGCAGCAAGCCTCTGCAATTGCAATTTTGTTTGCTGTCTATGCCCATACACTTCCAGATTAAAAAAGGATATAGTAGTAATGTACAGATGTTCATGGTCGCCTGGATGAATCCTCCTGACTTTTTTAATCCCCTGACTTTGACTCTTTGTTTTTAATGTCTCCATTTGGTTGATATTTTTGTTTCTTGTGAAATATAATGGGAAAAAAAAACAGAAATTATGTTTAATATCTGCAAAATGATGACATACTTTGTATTTAGTGCTAAATACCAAACATTTGCATGCTGACATTAGCAGTCTCACAGATTTGTTAGCCCAGCTGAAGACTCTCAGTTAAGTCAGTTTAAAGTAGAAAATGTCATGACACCTGTTGAATGGATTACCAAGATTTTTATATACACTCTTTTAGATTTTATATGTCTCTATTTATGATGAACTTTAATTGTCAATAACATTCCCACTACCTTCAACTGCACTGTTTAATTCACAAATGCTAGCAAGCTGAAGCACTAAACTAAGATTGTGAACGCTGTAACCATTATACCTCCTAATCATTAGTATGTAAACCTTATCGCTGTGCGCATTTTAGCATGCTGATGTTAGCATTTAGATCAAAGCACTGCTGTGAGCGCGTACAGCCTCACAGAGCTGCTAATGTGCCTGTGGGCTCTTAGTTTTGTTTAAAAAGACATTCCTGATCAACACCTGAACAGTCTTTTGTTCCACACAGCCCCAATTATTGCTCAAAGTGATGGTATTAACCCAGGAATGAGTACCACTCCTGAAAGTAAACATCCTAAATTGCTTTCAGTACAATGTTTTTCATTCACTGCACTTGTTATTATTTCAGAAAACCGCCAAAATAGCCACTTTAAAAATGATGTGATACAAAATACACAAGACAACACCACAAAACACACCAATGAGCTAAACTGTTGGATCACCAACATTAAACTCCACCAACAATAGCCTGAGCCCTCTGCAGATGGGTGATGTGTCCATAAAGCTCTGGTTTTGAGTTAGGGCAGCATAAAATGTCTGGGTGTCAGCTGCTGGTTCACTTTTAGCTCTGCCAGATTCCTCTCCTCCCCACGCCCAGCTGGGGATACAAAAGTCATTCAAGAGTTGTGTAATTAGCTGGAGTTTAATTAAAGGACCATTTGAAACAAGGCAGACAAAAAAAAAGCAAATTAAAGAGACTTGTAAAGCAGAAAATGAAATGCTTAACAAGCTCAGTATCATCATTCAGAGACCTAATTTACATGACGAACCTTTACACTGAGTATGGTTACAATTTTGTGGGTTCAGTGGCACCATTACAATAATGCTCTGATTCTATAATTGAAGCATAACACAACTAACATTTTGCAGAATGTCAAAATCTTACTGTATCATACTAATTTAAAGCTTGTACTCTATGCAAGCTGTGTGGCACACCTTAAACACATTTGTAGAAATCACAGTTCTTTCCCTGCGTAAGTCTCATGAAGATTGTTTGCTCACTGCTTGCATTACTTAGTGATCAAATCAACACAAGCATTTAAATATGCTTCATTATCTTTATGGTGAACTGTGAGTAAAATAATAAAAGATAATAATTAAAAAGATAATAAAAAATTAAAAGTCCCGCTGCAGACAAAATTATGTTTTTCTTCGACAGCTGAATGTGTAGAATGATGTATTTACAGAGTCTGGCGCTATACGGGTGTTTTGACATTCATCTGCTGAAAGTGTGAAAAAACTGATTTGAAGAGGTGGAGCCTACAAGCACGATTTCATGACATCACATACAGTTGGAAAACCAGTCCTGGTCCAGTATTCAGTGTGCACAAGTGTGATGTGGAAACTTAAAAGTGCTAGTGCACATACAGTGAGAATGGACTTCACAGTGAAATCATGTATTCTGGGTTTTTTCATTAGGGAGAAGGGAGTAGGTGTCATTTGAAGGATTTTAATGTGGCAGTTCTAGGTTTTGTTTTTCCTGTAAAAACGCATGTCAGATAACCACTGGAGATTTTTGTATGCCTCAATACATGGTGGAGGGGATTTTTAATTAGAATATGTTGTGGGTAAAGTAGCTTTGATTAGCCAAGTGTTGCCCAGATAGACAACATTTGAGTGATCATTAATATAAGTAAGAAACAGGAGACTGTCTGCCCTCATTGTAGCTAATTGCCCCGTAGGGAGTCCAGAAAGCCACAAGCTGTTCTGCTCCTTGTCATCACTTGACTGACCGCAAACTGGTGCTTCCTGTGCTCACACATTGCAGTGTTGAACACCAATTGTACATACTTTAAAAATAATAACAATAATTGGAATAATTTTGAAGCCGTTAATGATCCTTTACCGATGACTCCCTAATGAGTATCAGACTCCCCCATGATTTAAAGAGTAATCTAAAGATGCAGCTCACATTTGGGTATAAGAGTAAAAGTAAAACAGGAAAAATGAACCCTGTAACTGATAGATTAAATGAAGAAATATGACTATTTAGTAGAATTCAGCCACGGTGGAGATCCTGCATTTTTAGAGCAGCAATTTCTTAACTCATTAAAAAGTTGTGAAAATGTGAGAGAGAACCACCCAGCCATCAAAGTGTGTTAAAAGAAACCCACCCACACTTCTCCTGATATTCTTCCGAGCATATAATATGTGACCTGTAAAAATCAGCTTGGCATAGATTGAAGGTGGAATTATATGACCCACTCACCCACTCACCAACTGAATGAATTTAGAGGATCACAGCTTTCAGCAAATGATAAAAACATGATCACCATCTGCACGTTTGAGGAGCTCTTTCTCTGCCAAGCCTTTTGATGAGGCTGTAGAATTATCCAACAGCTTTAGCAGATGTTGTGGTATGCTGAGCTGAAACGCAGCTCTCCGACATTTCAGTCATGTTGAGGGATTGTTTTCAACTTGTACGCTTTGAGTCTAAGAAAAGGTTTACTGGAATCTGCAGCAGTGACAGCAGCACTTTTCAGATCTGTTACAGTCTCAGAACCTTGTTCTCTGCTCTCTGAAGAAGTCTTCACATAACAACTTTAAGGACCACACTCACCCACACACATCCAGTGAAAGCTTTCATGAGGAAGGGATCACATGTGGCAAGATTACAGTAAACTTTTATTTGCTTAATTCTTGTGACTGTAATTTCTTTATGGTGAGAAGCAGTTTTCATCTTTCCTTCTTCAAATGACAGATATAATTGCAAAAATTATGCTAAACAGCACATCATGAGAACATTTTAATTTGAAGTAACAAACCATGAGTAATCCACAATTTTCTTCTTAGGTGCTTTAGATTATTTTAGGAAAATGACTGCTAAAGTAGCTATGAATAATCACATTATGCCACGAAACTGAACAAATTCGATGAAACTTTTATTAACATGTGCCACATTACACTGTGAAAGTGACATTTACACCCTGACAAACTCAGTGGGGTGGCTGTAAGTTGAATGATCAGCTTTTTCTCACATGACACACTTTCCTTGGCGTACAAAGTAAAATAAGAAAAAGCTGTTGAGTCTGGAGCTGCTGCTCCTTCAAAGCGGCCTCTTTTACGGAGAAGCTGGCATGACCTTGTTTCCTTGGGAGTAAAAGATACAGAAAGCTGGAGGGGCTGGGCGAGGAAGGGGAGGGGTGGAGGAAGGAGGGTGGGGGGCATAGTGGAAGAGGTGGGGTAACTTCAAAACCCACATCAAAAGGAATAAATAATTGTTTCTGCTGGTTTTGTTGTTGTGATACGGATCGGCGAAGCAGCAAGTGGCGAGCAGGAAGCTTTGATTTGAGGCAGCCTTCCTGGAGAGGGCTCCTTCTGTCGGCAGCTGAGCAGAGAGAAGCAGGGCCCGCTGATTAAAGCCCTGTTTGTTTTAATCTTCTCTTTTGCCCAGGGGAGGCCCACAGAAAGGGGGAGGTCCTGCTGGGGGGTGGGATGATACTCTCCTCTGGGGGCAAGCACTGAAAATTAGGCAATGTGTGCAGCATCCAGTCGCTGGGTGAGGAGAATGGGTGGGGGGTTGTGTAGGCCTCTGGGTTTGTGATATGGCCCATAGGATTTCATTTGAAACCCAAATTGCAGATTATCTGGATGATAATCATGTATTGATTGTACAGTAAACCCACAACTCAATATTCCTGAAAACTGGATTAGTTCTGGAGCGTACATAAAAGTTCCATCATTCCATCCCTTCCTCCCTCTTTTTCTGACTTTGCTGTCCCTCTGGTTTATCCCACTGATCACCTCACGATGCTATGTTCAGTTACAAAAGCAACATACCCACTTCATTGTCACTTTGAAACTGAGAAAGAACAGAACCCCCCCCCCCAAAAAAACAATTAACCTTCATTTGAAATTGTGCCTGGCTGCCTGGTGACTGCAAGTTTCTCTTTTTAGGTTTTGTTTTGTTGCAACTCACTAGCTAATTGCTTATTTTTAGCTTTCTGACACTGTTGTTTGGATGTTGCGTAGGTAGCATACAGTCAGTTCGACTATCTATCCAAAACAGTAAAGATGCATGCCATAAAACCAAAACGCTCAGGGGAAAGATGGCAAAATGCTCTGTAGAGCTGATTGTGTTGGGTTTGCTATTGACATTATTGTTGATTTGGTTTTGGTTTGGTGAGCGATCTCCATTCAAGTGAGAGGACATCTTTGACTGGTATCCAGTTCCTGTAATACATCTATTGAGGCAGAGTGCCAATATGCTAAGATGCCCACAATGACTATAATCACATTATCATGTTAAGCAGGTTTAATTTGTACATTTGCCATCTTAGCTTAGCATCTCAGCATGTTAAATGTTGTTCATTAACATTAAACATGAGGCCAATGAGAATTAGATTTGTTTCGCAAGTATTCAGCTATTAACCAAGTGGACAGTGGCTGATGATAGTTCATTTCAGATAAATAGGAAAAAATCACTGTAAAATTGATCCTCTGAAAAGCATGAATTTCTGTACAAAAAAGTTTCAGTCTTTTAAGTAGTTGTTAAAATATTTTGAATCAAAGTGGTAGACTCACCGAATGACTGACCAACCGAAAAACTCCCTGTAACCAGACCACTAGCGTGGCTAAAATATTGATTAGACCAGTTTTAAAGATAAATCCCTCATGATCTCAGATTCAATCTCTGTGATCTTATTTCTTTCGTAAATCTTTTGTCAATGCAAAACCAGGCTTTGAAGTCTTAGTAAAAAGGTGTTGTCTCTAAAAAGCTTGTACTCCCTTACGAGATGAATTTATATATGGCACTAACATGGGTTGGGGAAGCTTATATGAAACAATGTATGTGCTGCTGAGATTAAAATGATGACCACATGACATGGTATTTTAATAGACAGCTGTTTAGATAAAAGGTCATATATATATATATATATATATATGTATATATATGTAAATTAATAGTCTGTGCAATGTTGTAGGCCTGCAAAGCTTTTCTTCCTACAGATTTAAAGCCCTCATTTATTTCTGCACAACAGTTCAGGAAGAAATGACATGTAGGTAGGATCCCCTGCTGACAGCTGCAGGGGATCAGGAAGATGGCAGATTTTAAAGGTTCACATTGACATGGGTCAGAGGATGTGTAATGTAACACAGCAGAGCAGTGGGAGGGTTGCATGCTGAATGTCAGAGTTTAAGGAAATGAAAACCACTCGACGGATCTCAACAAATGAGCGTGCTCTGGACGCGAAACACATATTTGCACGCATCTTCAAATGTGAATGCAAGCACATACATACATCTGCAAATCTTATGAATCCTCTCCTCACGTGATTGTAACATGATGGCTGACACTTGAGAGGGAGAAAACTCCACACTGCAGGAGAGGAACAGCTGAACTGAGAGAGTGCGCAATAGTTATCATTTATTTTGCAATCAGTTAATTGAGTCATATTACGGCATCAATACTTAAAGTAACACATTACATTAAATGGTAATTCAGTATTAATGAACTTTTATTTCTCAGTATGGAAACACAAGTGCTTGACTGAACTGAGATCAGACCAGACTGTGCCTCCCAGGCCTGAAAGAATTAATAAACTGTTCAATAATTCCTACTGTTTCCCGCAACACGTCACGCATGCAATTACATTAATCTAAATGACACAACGCAGTGTTGAAATATTCCCTGTCACCAGACCTGTCGCCCTGAATAAACCGAATATTTGCACTGGGAGATAATCTGAGCGCGTCCCACTGATTTGCATCAACTTGTTATATGCGACACCAACTCTTTGATTCTGACAGAAATCCAGCATTGGCAGAAGTGTCATCAGAATTGCTTAAAGAATGAAATAGACTTGCTGAAGCGTAAAATGCTTGGAGCTCTTTATGCAGATTTTCAAACAAAGTAGTCTCATCGGATCTTATCGACACATGATGAAACAATGGAAGGCAGCGTTTTCCATCCCCGACAGTAAACAGCCGCCCCGTCCACAGTCCTGTCAGTGTCAGAGACAGAGCTCGTTAAAAGCTGACATCAAACGCTTATGGAGACTGATGATTTAAATCCTGACTCGACTAGCAGTGGCACGCAGACAGAGGAAAACTGGTATGTGCTGACACTAAGACAGATGTATATTTTAGCAGCCGTTTCCCAGCTAAACTGCCTAATGGCCTTGGGGATCAGACAGATGAAAGTCAGACCTGCAGATCCGCAGGGATGTCTCCAGGGTTTGTTGTACTGTAAGTGGCAAAGACCCCCATCACCCTCCCCTTCAACCTTCCTCTGTCCCTGCCCCCAGCCCCCTGTACATGCTGCTTCACTCTCTGTAGGATCAGAAGAGAGGTTCCTCCAATGGAGGCCCCTCGCCAGGCCTCAGGCAGTGGGGACACTAACGAGCTCTAATGATCTCCAGCCAGGCCTGCCTCTCTGCTCTTCCTCCACTCACTCACACCACAACCTGCAGAACAGGCCCCGAGCTGACAGGCAGCCTTAGTGAACCCACTGCCACCAGTACTGCATGTGTCTTCTACTGTCCAGTTACGACAGAGATTTGAAAACCTCTGCCGGGACTGGACAGACTTTTCCTTATGGAAGACTCCATGAGACTGTGCACTGATAAATGTGATATGGATAAGAGTAAATGAGCGTTTGGTACTAGAAAAACTCAGTGACCCCCTCTTTCCTCTCTGCACTTCTGGTCTGCAGGCTTTTGTTGGCACGTCTGTTCTCCAAAGGGAGACCATATGTGAGGCACTGGGGGGACTGAAGATAATTGCAAACGTGTTTTGGTCTGCGTCTTATCTTAATGGATCCAAGTGTATCTATGTAAGGCCAAAGAAGAAGAGAGAACTCTGTTCTCTCACATCACCAATCACCCAAAGGCCAGGAACTACAACACAAGGATAAACTGCATGGATCTTGGACTTTTGGCTGTTATCCAGCTCCAAGAAATTCAAGGTCCTCCCGAAAGGCAGTTTTGCAATGTTTAAACAAAGCAATTGTTGGCAAGAGATTTTGCATTTCTGAGTTCGTTTTGTTTTGATCTCAAAACATTAAGTCAAGATATTTTCAGTGCAGCTCCAATAGGTCTTAATGGGACGTAATTTTTCAGTTATCTAAATTATCAACACTAAACATCAGGGTTCTTGTCTCAGAGAGCTAAAAGGAAAGGGCTCCTCGATAGACCTTTCTCTTTGCACTGACAGAATGTTAGTGTGGTAATACAAACAAGATAGCTTTAAAAAGTTTGTCTCATCAACCGTGTCATCAACAAATGTCAACAGAATTCATACATGAAAAAGGTGATGGAGATGTTGTGGCAAGGGCAGACATTTAAATATATACATGGAAATCTGAATGCTGATCTTCCACAATAAGAGGAAATTTTTTCCCTTCTCCAACGTTTTGATGTAATACATGTATTAAAAAAAACTGTAAATCATAAAAAATTATTCACTACATATTACAGTTTGAAAAGACAATTACATTGCTTTACTAATTACTGGAAACAATGCAGATGAGAGGAGTGAGAATGAACCAAAACTTTTCAGTTGAGGGTTTTAAAATCCAAAACAATAAACATGAGGGGACCTGCAGAGTTCTGTGATAATGCTCTATGGGTTTGTCCTGAACAGTTACAACTGTACATTACAAGTGAACATATAAAAATATTGATAAATTCAGTTTTAAATATTTCAAATAGCAGAAAAAAATACTTGGAATATACTGAAGTCTTATGGACCACTCAGCATTCACCCATGAAACATGTTGGACCAATCACGGGAAAATGTGGAGAAACATTAAAAGAAGATAAAATAAAAGATAAAAATGGTAAAAGTAGATGGTAAGAATACAAATTGCTTTTGGAATCAAATAAACATCACAAACTGATGATCTCTTTTACTCACACTAACAGTGAGTACTCAGGGGTTGTATTTTATATACAAAGTATAAATGGGATATTTGTCACAAACAGCCACTATTTTGTAGCATACAGGTTTGAAAATGAGTACAAATAAACTAAACTCACAGCACCTTCAATTGTTAAAGTTTTCTGGGACACACATACACACACACACACACACACACACACACAAATCATTGCACACATAAAAACATGTTATTGTTTTTAACTTGACATACTTCTGACCCTCTTATAGTCTATTTTGAGTAAAATATCAAATCGGCCAGTGAATCCTTGTGACTAAATTGGACTAACAAACATCCTGGTGCCAAGTTGTTTACATAGCTGTTCTGCTGTCTGTTGTTCTGAAGGACAGGAAACATTTGCTCTAACCAAATTCGGTCCCTGAAAACCATCAAAAAGACCACGTGGAAGCTGGCATGCAAGCCAGGCTGGACGGACCTACTTAAAAAAAATGTGAGTTCATTAGCAGCACATTGTTTAGATGCTGCATGAGTCCATAACTTCACAGGAGTTTAGATTTAGTCTCAAAGGCAGGACATTCTTCCAGTCTGTCTTTGCAGTCAGACAGAGTTGACCTCTGAGGCAGACACTGCCAACAACAAACCTAATATTCTCACTGAGTGCGTTAATTACAGTCTGACCACAGGTAGTTTTTGAATCAGGAGTCATGACGTTTTGCTACTGCGGTGATGTGCTTGTTTCTTTTGGGCTTTGTTTGAAGAGGAGATGGTCACGCACAGTCACACTGCACGCTTTGAAAGCATTTAAACTGAACTGTAAACAAGTGATACTGTCAGAACTTTCAGTTAGTTTAATTTACAGCTGAATATCGAAAAATGACTGCTTACAAGGGACACTATTTGCAGTGCACTGTCTGCTACATGTCAGTGTCCACTTTTGTTGTGCAGTACATTCTCCTTGGGGAATAATGAGCATGAGGAGATCAGACAGTAAAGCTGGTTTCGCCCTCTGAAGCTTGTGCCAGAAATTCACATTCTCGTTAGATTGGTCCACAGCTACAGGGAACAGAAAGTTCCCGACTTTGGCTTTTGTGAGCCATTGTGCTTGCATCACTCACTAACCCCTAAACCTTCAAGTGTGTAATTGAGTGGTTACAGAATATTTTCATTAAGTCAGAAGTCACTGTCCAGTTCTGGCAAACAGAAAGTCTCTGCTCTCAGCTTAGTGTACTTCAAAGTTCTCCTGAAACTTAGCTCTGTGTTTATTTCAGTCAGTCTTGAAGCCCGTGTAATCAACGGGGAATTGGCCTGAAGGTCTTAACGGGTCCACTTTGAAATAGATCAGTACCCGCTTACATCCACTCTCAACCTGGATATGAGAGGGGTGGACATACATTTCATTTTGGACAGTGAGTAAAATGATTATGAATTTTCAACATTTTGATCTAAGCACTGAGAGCGGATAAAAGGCGCAGTCCAAAGTGCATCTTAAAAAGGAGCTTACATTTTCTATAATATTAAACCCGAGTCCTCCTTTGATCTTTTAATCCTGTGCTCATAAGGTTGTGAGATAAGCAGGCATGACTAACGTCTCTTCTAATAATCAAGAAAGAGCAGCGCCCACATAATGAGCTCTTTTACCCCTTTTGAAGACAAATTGGACTGAAATTCCATATTTAATGGATCTTCCTTTCAATAGAATTTTGTTTAAAGTCAAGGGAGAAATGGCCAGTCACGTTAACAGTGCTGTTGAACGCAGTGTGGGCGCCTGGCCTTGTTTTTCTCTCAGTCTCCCAGATGTCTGTCTGAGTTGTCTGCTGCTGTCTTTGTGGCATCATCCCTGTTGTTTCTTAATTTAGCCAACACTGACGCTCAGACTGACTTGCAGGGTTTAGTAAATTTGAGAGTGGGCCTAAACTCCTGTGCAGCACACAGGCTGTCAGTGTTCCTTGTAATCACCTCCACAGATCTGCTGATGACAGCTGTGGTCACCTATCTGTCTTCAGTCAACATCCCTCTTGACCCGGTAAGCACTGAGGCTGCTGGACTGAACTCAAACCAAAATTAGCAGCCTTATCAAAACTAAATATGTGAATGATTTCAGTATATAGTGATGCTGTGAGTCTACAGAGCCTTTTACAAACAATTTTAAAAGAGTGAAGAATGGAAAGATACATTTTTTTTAAAAATTATGCCTACACTTCCTTGCTTTCTTGCCAGGACTTTTCTCCTGTCTCCTGTCTTAGCCACACTGATATATATATATATATATATATATATATATATATATATATATATATATATTATATATAACATATATAATATATAGATTATATATATCATCTATATATTATATATATACTGTATATATATATCCTGAGCCCTTCTTCTATATATATATACATATATATTAGTAAAATATAATACTAGCTTGACATTACCCGGTATCAATGGGGTGTTTTAACCAATTGTCAAATAGAGCTGGCACAGTAATCACACAGTTATCTTCACTAAATATTAATTTCATTGTTTTGTATTTTTTGGTGTTTATCTACTTCTGTACTGATCTCCATAGAAATTTTGTTTAAATGTCAAAATGCACATTTACTTGAGGAGATTGATGTTATTACTTCTCTGTATGCATTTATTCCTTTTTGCGTTTCATTGCTTGTTTGTCTTTTAGTGGCTACCAGACTTTGATGCTTGAAGCTCCTAAGCCATGCACCCACAATGCTGTGGTCCCGGATGGGATTTTTACAGTTTTACACTCTGGCACTAGCATGTCAACAGCTTGTTTGCATCCTGTATGAACTTTAAGGGAAGTGTGTTTAGTACGCTAGTTTTTTTGATGCTGTTGATGCTCAAACAGAATCAAACAAAAATTGTAATTTACAGCAGATAACAATTATGAAATATCAAATGATTTTTAGGATTCCTAACTCACCAATATCTCCTATCAAACCAACAGATTTTTCTTCAAGATTAACAATTACAATTAGGTAAGTAACAAAATTATAAAAACTTGCAAATCTCAAAGCTGAAAATTGAAATAAAATGAAAAATAATACAGATCACTAAACCTTTACAATTCTCTGAGACTGAGCAGCAAGTCTGAGACACACGGCTTTATGGTCCTTTACAAGTTTGATCCATTTGCCTCATGAAAACTAAATTGTAATTATGATCTTTGACCTTCAAAGCACATAAGTAATAGTTGACATTATTAGACTTTGCAGGGCATAGCAGCACATCTAATCACTTTTAAAGATTAGTGTGATTCGTGTGACACAGCCTCTGTGCATGGCTTTGGAACCACAGCCGGGTAATAGTTTCTCTCTGGCTCTCCCACAGGCTGAGCTGAACCTTTAATTGGGTGACACACATTCCTGTTGATCTCTCTCTCTCTCTCTCTCTCTCTCTCCCTCTGTATCTCTGTCTGTATCTCTGTTTCACAAGCAGACAATGTGATTTAAATGCTCTAATACTTTCATCTCATATTCTCTTTGTCCCATTGTTATGCAACCACATGGACTCAGAAGTGAAAAGACACTAGGGGTACAAAGAGAGCAAATTTATGCATTACTTCTCTTCACATTCTTTTCCGGACAAATTACACTCCAGATATGAAGTGGTGGAGGGGTAGGAGAGGTTGAACAAGGCCAATTTGTTTAAAGGCTGGACTTCAGAACGAAGCCACACCACAGAGCTATATTCATACATTACATTTGCGTTTTTACACTTCTAACGGGCGCTCGACAGCGTGGCCGTTTTCATCTCTCTTTTTGATGCTGGTTAAAGGAGAAGGCAGTCATTGTCCTCTGTGGCCTGCAGGCATGTTTTGAGCTACACAGTGAGTCAATGGAGAGTCGGGGGCCGGCTAAATGTCAGACGCACATGGCCATGCTCGCACAGCTTAATGCAGGCCTGTGTCTGGCCCTTGTCCTTGTCCCCCTCCAACTCTGTATGTCTTTATCCTTCTGTCTCCAGCTTCTCCCTCTGTCTCAGATGTACATGCCATCTGGTCTGGCTCCACATCTGTGGATATCCTGCCTACAAAGCCCGGACAGCAGCGGTCTTTGTGCAGCGACTCTTTGCGCTCAGAGGCACCTGCCATGGCTTAAATCACTTTACCCATGCAAAAGGGGCAAGCCCATTAATTGTGTCCACTGCTAAATGTGGCATGTTGTGCAGCACTTGCTGGAATATCATTTATAGCCACGGGCTGAGACATGGCTTTGCTTGGGAATACCAAACCGGCCCTACAAAGAAAGAACATTTAGAAGCCTTTCAGCGACCTGTATGGCTACAGAACACACACTCATTACAATTTCAACGCTTTGCCAAAGAGGGAGATGTGCCAGCAACCATAGAGAGAGAGAGACTAACTCTGTTTGGAAAAAAAATAAACACAGCTGAATCATTAATTAGTATTTATCAAATAAGCTTAAATCTCTTTTCTTTTCATTCCTTCTATTGCCGACTTCAAACAATAGTATGAATGCAAAGACTAATTAGCCTTCACCTTGTTTGGCCTTGGCAAGACTTTGCTCCACAGATGTGTGCAATATGGGAACAGTCACAGTAAGTACGTGTGTCCCAGGAATGAAAAGCCATGTGCCACGGATGCTTCCCAGTGGGACAAGTGAGTAGACGTTTGATTCATTATGCAACACTACAATATCCAACATGGACTGTCTTATATAAGTCTGTTTGTGGAATGCGTCTGAGACAAGGCGTCTCTGTGATTGCTTTAAAACCTCAGTTAGACAGAATTATAGTAATATATTACATTAATATATTTTTAGGTTACGTGTCCTAATTTAAACTGTGCAGTAAATGAAGAAGACACTCATGAGGATGTTTAAATCATTAAATATTTTGACTTGCACAGAGCGTTAAGGATGCCAGATCCCATTGTTTTTGATATCTCATCAAAGGCCCAATCAGTATTTTATTGTTAAGCATTGTAATTCATTGAAATTACAGTGTTAATAAAAATAAGAATCCTACTTAATCACACTGGAAATGTGATTTGTTATTTAACATGATCACCTTTAACTGCCTTTAGTCAGTTGACTATTGACCAGTTGCCAAAGCTAGAAGTAGCTTGCCAAAATGTGGTCAAATATAGTTCTCTTAATCATATTCTGCTGAATTATATATTTGGATTGGATCTGAATTTGCAGTGACACCAAAACCAGAATAATGCCATCAGTACACATATATAACCACAGTTAAGATGATCAGTAGCCTGTCAACAGTAATGTTACATGAGCTTGTATTTCTCATAATTACAGCACATTTCCCATAAACCCTCTTGCTTCCACAAAGATGTTGCCTCTTGCCCCCCAGTAATGTTACTCCACATTCAGCATGTATGTTGTATGTGTTCACTACTGCTCAACTGAAGAAGATAAACATTTTCCCAGCGGTCTTTGACTTCCTCCATCATCTGCCTTTGCTGTAGAGAGAGCACTGCTATCTCCTATTTGTGCTGTGACGCATTCCTGTGGAGACTTTGCATTCCTGCAAAATCAAATGTAATTACACACAAGATACTGTAAAATGCAGCATAGACCACACTGCATTATATGTACTGTGCTTATGTATCAGAATGAAGCATCTAAGAACGTTAAGATAATGTTTGGTAAGGGGATGAAAACATTCATTGTACTCCAAAAGACTTAAACCACCGAGGCTGAGAGAAAGATAAAAAGATCTTTATTAAACTACTGGTCTTTCACTATCATGTTTCAGTGTTCTGGCTCTCACAGGGAGAACCTTTTACAGCACGCATTTCTTCAAAATTAAGAAAATACATGTCAGGGATGTCTTGAGCATGACTGGTATCACACAACTCAAGGACTTTTTAAATGACTTGGTATGGACCTAAAAACTGTGACACTGTGATGTAAGTGAGTTAAGATATTCTATGGTATAAATTTATTCTTATTTTTTCTGTGTTAAAAACTTAAGGCATCTCTGCCTTTTCTGCTCCTAACTGCAAGAATTAAAATGCTTCAACCAGGATGACAGATTCGACAGTGCTGATTCTGTTGCAGTACATCTAAGGAAAACAAATTTACTAAAACATGTCTGATGATGAAACAGGGCTGGTGGTTGAGGATGGGGTGGCAACTTCCATGTTCATACATACAGGAGGTTTCTCTCACTCCATTTACGTGCACTGTATTCAAAAGAAATGGAACTTATTCTTGATAGACTGGCAGGTGTGTTTTTCGTTTTTATGAAGGTTATTTTTTTTGTCATGTATATGTATATTTGTAATTGTGCAAAAGTGCATTAAGAAACATTTCATAGAGACAGGATGCAAACAATTATTACTCCAAAACATTAAAATCCAATTAAGTCTACATAAAATGAACAGTAACTGAACAATAATCCAACTGAAAATTCAGGTCTATTCTAACTGGAAGGAAAAACGGTGCAACAATAACAACAACAAAAAGGGCATGTTGAGGATTTAACCATTGGTCATTTGCATATAAATGCAACCTAAATTCCCCAGTAGGCTGCTGTAATGTGTGCATTTAAATATGTCAGGTTTGAGTACAGTGGTGTACACACAAATAACTGGATGAAGTTTGCATTGTTAATTTATAACATTATTTTCTTCTAGAATTTCACAAGATTCCCAAATATATCCCCTGAATATACTAACTTTTACCTCAATAAACTGTGTACAGCTGTAATATTACTTGTTAGTGGAAAAAAAGCCTGGTCTCTAACTCTGCAGGTCATTGATGCTGAGAAAGCTTGCAGGCAGTAATACAGGAGGCCAAACGATCAGCATGTTTTGAACGGACACCACACTGTTCTAATAGGCCCACTCTTCAGAACATGAATGCATAGACACCTTAATTTATAACTTTGCAGCTCAAGCAACCAATAAACCCATATTTCAGGGAATTAAGGGAGTAATTTGTATTAGTTGGCTGCTAATCTAAAGCATCACAGTTCAGCCAGCATGTTGATCTGTTTGCCTTTTTTGGTTCCTGTCTGTCTGCTTACGGAGATACAAGAGCAGTGTGAGTTTGCCAGGGTTTGATCCAGCGTTGGAGTGGAGGGGTGTTTTCTGCTATTATAAATACCACAGAACACACCCAACTTTAACATGCCTTTCAGAGATATTCCCACGTTTTCAACGCATCCCTTTTTTGGCTGAAAACATGGCGATAAGTGTAGAAATACAAACATGAGTGGCAGAACAGTTGCAACTCTCCAGTGTTGGCTCATTTCAGTTTTTTTAGTTTTAGTTTTTCTTTGCAGAAACACACGCACAAACACAGAATTGTGTTTCCATCACTTTTGGGGACATTACACAGACTTACATTCATTTCCTGGAGGCTTAACCACCACCTAACCATAACAATAAACATTACTTGACTAATCCTAACCCTTTCCTTAACCTAACTCTAACTTCAGCCTAACCTTAAAGCAAGTCTTCACCCTAATATTTAATGATTTATATTGTGGGGACTTGTATTGTGTCCCCATAAGTAAGGCAGGTCCTCCACACACACACACACACACACACACGTACACACACGCGCGCACACACACACACACACACACACACTCTGTGATTGAAGCACCAAAGAGTCAAGACTGGGTCTCTCTGTTGCTGGATGGTGGCACTGATGTCCTTTGGGAGTGGCAGAGTAGTAATGCCACCAAGCTACAAAGCTGATGGTGAAAGTGATTGCCCAGTTAATTACTGTTGTGAAAATATATACAAATGTGAGTGCTGAGTGCTGCAGGCAACATTAAACCATTGTGCTGTAATCTTACCTTCTCATCTCCATCAAACGGCCAGAGTCGGCACTCTGATCACAGTGAGCTGTGTTTTCTCTGATAATGCTGTTTCAGACCCTCTGCAAGCTCACACGACTCTTTTAAATGTGCTATTTATGTAATTATTATGCTCATGAATTGTGGATTGTCAACAGTAGTTTGAAGACGAAGCGCTGTGTCAATTAAAGTGATTCACATTTGAAGTTCACGTCATCCACTACTACAGAGGCAGCAGATTCTCTGATGTGCAGGCATGAATACAAGCAAATGCATGTGATTAAATATTGTTTCCTATTATTATTTACTTGGAGATTTCTCTGATGTTAATTCTGAAAGTCTTTCACATTGAATCACTTTGAGCTGCACATCAGAGGGAGAACTTGAAATCAAATACTTCTGGATTTTGGCTTTCTCATGGAAAGTTATTTGAGAGATTTATTTCAAACAGTTACTCTTGTCAAGCTGATCTAAAGCTTTGGCATTTCTGAAATGTGTGATTCTCTCCAGGGCCATCATCAAACCAGACTGAACTCAAACTTTCCACAAAATGTGTTCAGTCAAACATATGCTGCCTTCTTAGAATTCCTCTCCAGAGTGGACATGTGCATCTAGGATTGTTGTTGTACTGTGACTGATTTTTCATTTAACAACACAATGCCTGTCTGAACTGGAATTCGACCTTGTATTTTAACATGCGGCATGCAGCATTGAATCTTAATGTGAAAATCAAGATCTGATGAAGGCAGATCTGGTGGACAACTCAACAAACACTGTACTTACTAGATCAAGGAAAGTGGTCTTTATTTATTTTTGCTTTTCCAAAACTTGCTTAAAATAGAAGCAAGAGGTAGAATTAGGTGATCTCTTTTTTCTGTTTGTTTTGCTAATTTTTTTTTCTTTGGTTAAAGGAATAGTAGAATACAGCTGTAATATCTATGCACTTAGGGGTGATTTATCCTAATATCAGATAATATATTTGCCTGTATGCAGATGTGTGATATATTAGAATTGTATCTATCTGCTTATTTTAACGTACTTAATTTCAACAGGAGAGCAATTGCATTTTTTTTCTCATTTGCTTTGGCTCATTTGTTGAAACAGTCTCAGTAGGATTCTCCACACTGTAAAAACGCAGTTGTCACAACTGTTTCATAGGATCTCACAGCTCTATTGCATGTCTAAAAAAGGTGGTAAGTCAAAATTGGAAATGTTTCCAACAAACCTGTTGGCTTCTACTTCTTTGTGGACACTGACAGCTTACTGAGAAAAACTGTAAACGTGTTTCCTAAACATATCAAACTATTTCTTACGGCCATACGGCCCATACCACATTTTACACCTGCCTGAGATGTAACTGCCTCAAGATGTGGTTAAGTAAGTTCAACAGCAACTGATTTGCATTACATGATGTGTGCAGCAACACCATAGATGTTCTACCTTATCCAGGAAAGATATGAGAACACATTCTCACTCCCAACTCGTCAATTTCAACAGCTTGACCAGTGGCCTTAAGCTTCAAACTATGGTGCTCTTCTCTGCTGTTGTCTTTTTACATGCAGGGTTCCGCCATCAACAAACATATCACATATTATGATATTTTTGGGCTCTTATTAAGGTTATTGAGTGGTTGCAGTTTGGTTAGAGTTGGCACAAAAACTATTTGGCTAGGTATAGGAAGAGATCATGTTTTTGTGTAAAATGAGTAAAATGTAAAATCATTAACTTATGTAAAGAATATACGTATATATCTTTCTATATCTGTGTGTCAGTCCTGCGATTGACTGGCAACCAGTCCAGGGTGTACCCCACATTTCGCCCGTAGTCAGCAGGGATAGGCTCCAGCTTCAACAAAACCTAAACCTTCCCTATAGATCAGATATTGAGCTCTCTGTTGCTCTCTTTTTAATTTCTTATTGTGCATCACATGCAGCACACTCTGTTCCAAGAGAACTCAATGACCATGTGCTCAAAGAAAACAAGGTCTGAAGCCTTAAAGAGCTCCGCAACACAATCCAATCCCAGTGCACACCCTGGCATCACAGCAAGCTAAAGTAATTAACCATTAACATTGTACAAATTCTCCCTGCTCACTTGCTTTAAATAGGAGGAGGAGGAGGAGGAAGGAGGAGAGGGGGAGGGTGGGGGTACTGAGGAACTTTTGAGGTTTCAGAAAACAAACTTTTCCAGGCATTCTTTAGACTTCATTTGGCCAAGTCTGAATCAAAGCGAGCAGACAATCTTCTCTTTCATCTCTCTGAGGCTGTGAAGGAACAGACTGTGTCCTGCCATGGCGGTGAACTTGTACAGCTTAACACTGTGAAGGCCATGATTTTTTTTTTTTTTTTTAGAGGGTTGTCCTTTGAGTGTATTTTTTTTCCCTCTCTAACCTTTTGATCTAAATCTTCTTAACATTAAATGAAGTGCTTCAGCTTCTTGAAGATTCAGAGCTTTCACGTCCCTGTTTGTCTTGAGATGTAAATCCTCTTGGCAACGTGATGACTTGATCCTGTTGATCAAGTACGGGCGGAACTTAAGTATGGACATTCAGTGTCTGTCATTGTTCTTTTAAGTAAAAATAACTTAAATAACAAAAATAGAATTCAACTTCACTTTTGAGCTGAAGATCAGATGTCCGGATCTGACATTGGTTGGATGTTTTGTCTGATCTTTAGTTACTGACATTCTGGGTATTTTTTTCTAAATCTTGTTACACTGACTGCAACACCCACTACATTTTGAGTTATATACCATAACTGATCACAAAACACTTCAACGAACTATTCTCAGTAATAGATTTCTAATGGTGCGGTTACATAATATACCATGCAATCCGGGGGTAATTCCCTTTCAATAAGCTCAATTAAAATGTAAATTAAAACCAGACTTCTTACACTGTAACTCTGGTAGAGTCTACATATGTAAATTTGACAACAAAACATTGCTAATTTCTATACATTCTGGAATTCTACTTACTTACACAAACAAGCAAACCACTTTTTTTCAGATTAACTTCAATTTCAATTTCCATCCATGCCTCAGTCACTTCGAAAATGTTTTCCTTATGTACTCACACCCATTTGTCCATTTGCTGCGATCTTGTTGAAATTGACATGACAGTGGAATTGAGAGGACCTCACTCTGCGAAGCTACTGGATTCAACATAACAACAAACAACAACAACCAAATGTAATGACCTGTGGGAATATCTAGCAACATTAAGTGGCTGCAATTGTGTACATGATATATTGTTAGTGTAGATGGAAACAACCACATGTTATTGTTAGAACAATAAAGAGAAAATATTAAGATTTTGGATTAATTGTCAAAGTCTGATTGTAAACATGTATACAGTTATAAATAAATAACCAAGGATTGAGCCTCAGCGAACACCATAGTCAAGAAAGCCTGAAAATTAGCTGAATCTTCCGGTGCTGACCGAAAATATATCTTTGCAGGATAAGATGCATACCATTTAAGAGCTGTGTTTTTACTCTCTAACAAATTCTGAAATTGTTCAGTAATGTTTCTATGATAAACAGTATCTAGAGAAGTAGTTAAAGGAGGAGCATTTGAAGAGCCGATTTCTTTCTGTGCTCAAGCGAAAGGTACACTAAGCTGACAGTAAAGCACAGCTAACCTTCCAGCTTCCCCAGTGCTATCCAAGGAGACTCACCCTGCCTGATCAGGATGTCCTTATGACTGAGACCAGTGATTTTCTGAAACACATGAAACTTGATTTGATCTGATGTGCTGTCATACTGTATTGTCATACATTTTTATCTTTATTATTTCATGTATAATTTAATCACTCCTGCTCTTTATGCTTATGTCTGGAATCTGAATAGTAGAATTTTTAGTACACATAACTGTCAAGCTGACCTTTTTCCAGAAAATCGGATGTTCTTAAAATACTTATTAACTTTTAAAAGTGCCATAGGGGTACAAGCAGTGCACCTGTGCTCGTAATAATCAGAGGCCTCCAGGGGGCCATAGGGGGACACAGAGCCCACTCTTCCATTCGTGCACAATACATGATGTACAGGACAGTAAGAAACAGACATTCCTGCACCCAAGATTGTCCTGACCCAGCTGCGTCAGTGTTTGGCCAGCCGGTCAGAGGGATAAGAGGAATCCCTGGTGTTCTGTGCTTAGTGCTGCTAAACAGGCTTTTGTATGTGCTATACACAGTGCTCCATCATTGGCACTTTGGACAGCGTGAGGGCTCCACTGCCAAGGGAGCTCCTAGCTGTTGTTCTTTTCATCTAAGTTAAGCCACTTGGCCTGTGGCAGAATGGACATGGAGAAGAAAGGACGAGCAGAGAGGCTTGTGGGAGATGGCAGGATTCCTCACCATCTCCCTCTGGGACACGTTTCCCCTGCATTTTATCCTCGCACCCTTGGTCTGATTCACCATGAATTCTTTGGAACACTTTGGTACTGCTTAATTTACATGTATGCCAACAGGCTCTTAATGTATTTAAAACTTGGATGATGTTCAAAGGACGCTATAATTCCTCTGAAATAGGCCTTTTGAAGGCTTTATCTTGTTCTTTCTCTTCTGGCTAATCTTGGAGCCCCTCCGTATGCCATAGCAATTTTTATAATGCCAATTAAGCTTGACATTAGCATAACACAGCTTTCAAAGTTTTTTTCTTTTTGAATGAAAGACTCATGTTAAATGGGTGCTTATTTACACTCCAATCGTCTGTTTTGGAGTTTCAACATTAAGTAACCTCAATAAAATAAAGGACCTTGGTCTTTGTTTCTTTTGTCCTGATATTAGCAGATAGGAATATGGAGGATGAAAATTTACTTAGTAACAGCTCAATACATTTTTCTTTTTTTTTTTTTTTTTTTTTTTTTCGCAAATTAGCAATCCCTTTGGTACAACATCATACATTCTGATTTATGTCCAAATGAAGGTTATGCTATTAATGCAGAACACATTGGCAGTCGCTTTCATTTCTCCCAAGAATGGCAGTAATTGCCACAGAGTGACTAGGAATCAATTAATTACCATTAGGGCTTCATTCCAGAGCACAGTGAAACACACAGCAAACAGTTTTTCATTAGCCACAAATGTGCAAATGTGACCCATGGGAGAAACATAAATTCTTTGCAGATTTTTTTTTGCATTTTTGAGAGAAAGTTAAAAGCCTTGTTCTTTTTCCACATGGAGAGCTGGGACACATTCCACTCCCAAGGAAAAAGTGCAGGTCCCACTTATGGGAACACTGTGGGAAAACTCAAGCTGTTGT
The DNA here is from genome assembly GCF_020382885.2 of Scatophagus argus. Lineage (NCBI taxonomy): Eukaryota > Metazoa > Chordata > Actinopteri > Scatophagidae > Scatophagus > Scatophagus argus. The sequence continues at coordinate 7,757,273 of NC_058493.1, forward strand.
CGCACTGGGTTCTTGTTTTTCAGAGCAGTGAATAGTGGGACCAAATAAATGTGCAGTAAAAATAGGCCTCGTTTGTGTTGTGGGATTATTTAAATTATGATAAACAACTTCATTAACCAAATCCTTTGAAGTGAAATTGTTTATTTAGTTGATTTCAGAAAGTAATAGAATAGACTGTAAAGTGGACCAGAAATCAGTGGTGGAGATGAGGAACAATGATGTTGGCTTAAACACATATGTAAATATTTACTACAAGCTGCAAATTTATTTTATGCTTCATTTGACAGGTGGCCATAGAGAAAGAAAGTGAAAGTGAGTGACCACACGACCAATGGCTAGGATGCTTTATAGATGGAATAATAAATCGAGAATCCGTTTTCATTGAAGCTCAGCTACATGCTTTCCCCTGATTGTTGTTATTAAAATTTCTTTCCTTGAATAAATTATTTCTCAATGGTCTGCCCATTATAGTGTTATATTTACAATGTAAACAATATATTTCTATACTTCTCATTTCCACTTTTTCTATTTGATTTCAATTAAAAATACAATTGCGTCAAAAGTTGCACACGCACTATGTACACAGGTTTTGCATAAGATGATAAAGAATATATCTAGTGTTATCTACTTTCTGCTTTAATGAAGGTTGTTTGCCTGTTTAATAATATGTTTGCCTGTTTAATGAAAATGGCATAAAGCAGTAGACTGGTGTAGTACAGTAAGTGCAGACTTTAGATGCTAAACCGTAATGTGTTGTACTATGTTACGGTGTTGACTATAAAGAATGACTTCCTTTTACATAATGGAGCTAATCTGATCTGTTCTTCCACACATCACTCGGATCAGTGGGTCAGTGGGTTATCAGTGATGATGACTGGTCAGAGTGTACGTTTTAATAATTGCTTGGAATACTATATCACAACAGAAGCAATAACGAGTTTAATGATTTGCAGAGCCATCCAGCTATGTGGAATAAACAAGCAGCAGTAAACCAGGATCACTCTTATGGAAAAAGCATGTAAGTGTATGTGTTTGCCATATGTGGTCAGTATTGTACAATTGTGAGTACAACAACTAGACATACAAATTTCTCATATTATTTTCTAATATTATTTTACACTTTTATTATAGAGCATTCTCTCAGAAGCCATTTCGGTGTCCAACATCACTGTAACTAGTTACATTTGTATTATTCATGCTGGCTCACTGGAATGATGATATTAGTTACTGAAAATGGCCAGTATTTTATGTTTCCTGGATTATAAACAGATGAAAACATACACTGCAAAACAAACATTTTAAATTTCGCAGCAAAATTTCATGTGTACAGTTTCCAAGTTTTCAAAATTGCGTGATAGTAGAGGAACGTATTATTATGTTCATGTGAATGAGTAATTTCCAGTCACTGTAATGCCAAAACTAGTTTTGTACTCTACAGTTATATCCAGTCATTACTGCACAGTTAGATTTAGTCATTACTGTAATTAAAAAAATTATCAAAGCACTGCATGCAATTACAAACCTTTTGAGATAAACGACTCTACCTTAGATTATGGGCTGCACATCCTGTTCAGTGACTTCCTTTCCCCTGCAAACATCTTCACTGGAGTATATTTATACATTGCGGGAAAAAAAACTATAGTATAGCTCATTTTACATCAGATCAGCTTATGGTGGTAAAATGTGATAAAACTGGACTTGTGCCCTTGCTAAAATGTTTCCATGTAATTAGTACGGACCAGTTGTGCTGTAAGCAAATGCCAGTGAAGTTGTTGTTAATTCAGTAAATTTTTCTCAGAAACTTCACATATACTTTTAAAATCCTGAAATTATAGTTGTCTTGAATCCTTGCCTGTGGATCACTTAAAGCAGGCAGGCTTCCTTATGTGTGTGGTAGATTGTCTATGTTGCCTTTAATTCAAGTGACCTGTAAACTTATCTGCCTGTTTCCCTCTTTGTGTTTCCTAAAAAAAATCATTTAGGTGACCCACCCACACACAAAAGGTTCTTTTATTGTATTAATTATTTTTTACCACAAGCCTTCAAAAATGCAGCTGTAGTACAAGATGACTTAGCCAGAATGTAAGATTTAAAATAAACCTCTGATCCTGGGACTACAGTCTCTAAAATGTTAATTGCTGTTGGTCTTTTTGGGGTGGTCAACCACCACAACGAACCTCTCATCTTTAAGGAAACCCTGCCTGTTCTGACTACATGTTGGAAATGTGTACCTGTCGATTTTTTGTGATGATGTTTTCTGATCCTTATAGCCTGTCTCTTACTGACCATCATATGCTTGATCTTGACAAGGTAAACTGCCTTTTAACTCTACTCGCAGCACATATTGCTCGTTTCCTGTTGTGTTACCTTCTGCCAAACTGAAAACTTGATTGTGAAGTATTGACACTCTGAAACAAGTTGAGCAAGCCAGACCTCAAAATCATTTTGAGGCTTTGACATGATCTGTTTGCGTGGGGATTTACACAAAGGTCATGATGCAATATCACAGTAACCTACGGTACTTATTTTAAACTGGTTGAGTTCTGGTCAAAAAGCTGTGTGGAGAATTGTATTATACTTGTGCCAGAGTTGATTCCACACTGAGTGTAACGGCTCCATAAGCTGAAACAGGTACTAGAGTGAGTCAAGTGGGAAAAAGTGACCAATCTCTCAACAATGAGGGAGGATAACAGTCTGGATCTGCAGGGTGAACCTGACGTGAAAAGCTTTTGTTCTTGTGGGACAGAAGTGGCTTTCTAAGTTAAGTAAACTCAGACAGAGTGCATTTCTGAAAACGCTGCAGTAGAGAGTAGTGCTGACATGGAACAGGTCTCCAAGTAGGGAGGCTTTGAGATCACTTCTGAAGAGGCCGTGAATGCATGTCTCAGCACCTCCTTGCGTTTTTGTCTCGTTACCTGATTCTTTAATCACATTTCTGTTTGTCTGTGATGCTGCTGTACTGTGGAGTACAGTTGTGAATCCAAGCCAATTCACCACCTCAAAACAGAACAGCCAAAATCACAGTAAGAGAGACTTTAAAAGGAGAGCCACATAAAGGCTCAGAAAACGCCAGAGGAATACAAGAGCAAATAAGCTAATCTGCAAAACTTCCTAATGTTTTTGAAAGGAAGTAAAGAAACCTTCGTGTCCCCATATGAGAGAGAGGGAGCCCATCTCCTGTCGCTCAAAAAAGTAGGAGTGCAACCCATTAGCGGCAAGTCACTAGCACTGATCGTCAGCATCGGAAAGTGCTTTCAACTCTGCTGGCTGTCAGCAACTCTGGCAGCTCGGAAGAGCTTTAGTTTCGACTCAAATCTTTGCAGAGAGGCTGTGGTTGGCAATGACAAAATCGGTTTGAACTCTTGTGTGGAGGATCTGTTAAAAGGGGTTTCAGATCAAAGCAGCCTAAGTGGGTCAAAATTACCTTGACCATCTGAGAACAGTCACATTTTAAAGGGGTTGGGGGTAATCTGCAATGTAGAGGGTAGATTAACATTTTACAGAGAAGATTCTTCCCAAAGATGTCAGATCAAAGTGAAGCGAAGCTTTTATTTCTCCTCCTCTTCCTCTGACTCAGTGTTAATTTGGTAATTTGGCTGGTCCTTTGCTTTACATGTAGCAAGGTGCAAGTGTGTTTACCTTTTCACTGTTTTGAGTAATGTCAAGAGGCCTCCTTTGCTTCGCTTTTCATGCAAAATACAACAAAGAATCCAACATTTATTTTCGGTCTCTCGGAATATCAGTCTGCTCAATATCACACCAGGTATGTGATGGTGTAAACTTTTCAGAGTGAGAAATGTTTTATTGTAGACATCAGAGAGGACTTACTTCTAAATGGACACTTTCAAACAAACAGTGGAGGGACATTTTAAAAAGGACAGACCGAAGACAGATGAGTACAGTAAAGTTTGCAAAAGGAACGCAATTTCAATGTTTATCCTTTGTTTCTCTTTATAGTTATGCTGACAGTGTGATTTTATGGATGGCATTTCCTATTTGGTAGGTTAAGCCAAGAGTTGGGCAAGACTGACGTATCTCAGCTATTGGTTAAATTGCCAAGCTGTGATGAAACTGATTTCAAGGTTTGGAGTCTTCTTCATCTCACTTACTGTTCATAAAGGTTATCAGCAGCCTCTGTCTCTCTCTATTGCAGCGTGAGCTTAGTGGAAGACAAGGGAGATCTCCTAATCCAGCAGTCCAGGCAAAAATTTTATGAAGTAGTAATGAGCTGTGGCAGTTACTCAATGTGAGCACTGTATGAGCAAATGGACAAGAGGAGAGGAGCCATGATGGATTAAAATCAGACAAAAACCTCCACTGTGGCTCTTCATGAACTTTCAGCAAAATCACCACGACGGAACAATCACCTGTTTGCTTTCCTGCTGTGTACCAGTCTGCTCACCTATACATATACTGTGTCTGTGGTGCTTTTAAAGTTCTGTTATGCACGAAATGATATTTCTTGAAAGTTGTTGCCCCAGTTCAGTTTAACACCACCATCATGAACACCAATCATACCTTTTTGATTTTGTCCACTACGCATGAATGTGTCTCTATTAGAAAATGATCTCATTTTTAATTCCTTTTGTTTTGCAGCACCAATTTCTGTGGCTCCTTTCTTTATATACACTTTTTAATAGATGGTAAATGACAGAGGGAATTGCTCTCATAACACTGAAATCATCTTGCCTCACTTCATTAGCAGAGGTAATTTGTGTTGTAACCTAGACCATGCTAATTCCAGTCTGGCCTTTCGCACATGTGAGGCAGTCCTTTAAAGATGGCTCGCTTTTGAAGCCTGCTGGTCGAGCTGTTCAAAGCTGCAGCTGTTTTTGGTGGTGTTTGACAGCTTTAATTGATGTTTATTTTGGCATCGAGTTTCATTCCTTTCATGCAAATGTCCTGCATGCAGCGAAATGGGTCAGGGCAGCACTAGGTGGGCACAGTTTGTGTGTACCAGGATAAGAGCAAAGTGCTTAACGAATTTACATTTTAGATCACAGAATCTCAACAAGCTGAGCACAACAAAAAGCAGCCACTCTAATGCTTAAAATGAAAAATGGCCTCACAAGTCTCTTTGATTAGATAATGGACGGTGAAAACACTGTGCAGCATATTAAAATGGGTGGTATTACAAAGACATCTTTTTTTCCCATTTCCAGGACCAGATAATGAGGCTATAATTTTCATTTCCACCTTTATGTTTTCTGAGAAAAACCCATCTCATTAAAGTTTTACTTTTTTAAAATTGTTTCTCCTCTTTGACGGTGTTGTGCAGTGGTGCCATTCTGCCCACCTGTAGACCTGCAGAGAGCCGGCCACCTCCCAAACATTCTAGCTCATGTATGCCCCCCACCCTCCCACCCCCCATCCTGCCATGCTTTTCCTTCCAACAGGGTTGACATCACCATGGAGGCACGCAGGGGCCTCCTCATCTGCTCCCAATTACAGCCCTGCAGACTTCTTCAAGGAAAAGACTTCAAACTGTTATGAAACTGAGAGGACCAACCTGAGACCGCGAGAAAACATAGCAATGATAAAGTTCGCCAACAGCAGGTATGGTAAGGTCTAGATCTATGTGTGATCATCTGCCGACACTTTATTCAAAGTAAGGCATCAACAAAGCCGAAAAGATATTGTTAGAGGCAGTGTTGTGGATGTGGAAATGTAAGACGTTCTGAGATAGCAAGCAAAGTTTTGATATGCAGCTGCCCCATAAGAAAGAATGGGGGTATGATGATGTTTCCCAGTCCCACTGACTTTGTCTGAGAATAAACTGGACAGTCTGACTGACTTCTGTTTGAACTTCAAGGTTGTCCTGTGCCAAATAGATAGGAGGCTATAACATCCAGAGAGATCAAAAATGAAACACCACAAATGGCCATTTCATATTTGTTGCTGTTTTGGGTGTGATGTCAACATTTTTTTATCCTCACAGATTTATTCTGAGCCATTTCTCAATTTTTCAAATGCATTTCTGCTTTGATAAATGGAGGGAGATTTGTACTGAGAAAACATGCCTAATCTTGGATTAAGCTGCTCTACCATTAATTTCAGAGGTTCACTAGCAGTGATCATTCATCACAGTCAGATACAGTAAAGGAGGAAACAACACAGATACCGTGAGATGCCCATTTTGAGCTTGCTATGGTCACAGTTGGATTGAGATGTAATCATTTTTATACTGTATAATGGAGCTAGAAATAAATAAGATGGTTCTCAGGACTGGCCTGCAACAGTCTGGTAAATCTGTTTCCAACTTTATTCATAGTAACTACTATAGCCTCAAACTAACTATTTATTAAATCAGGATACCTAATGAAGAAATCTCTTAAAAATAGAAATGTGTGAGCAGGTTGCCTGGTGATGTGTAGACAGTCAGTAAGAGCTGTACCATAACTGACCAAAAATATTTTAAGGGGGCAGAGTGATATATCAGACTTCAGTACCCACGTTAACAGATTAGAGTAGCAAGGCTCAAGCACATCTCACACGCATCTTATGTTTAGGTCCAGCGGCACTCTATTGAGATTCGGGGTCTCGTCTATCTGTATATCGTGTCACATATGTAGTTTCCAGCAGAAACGGCTCTGAAAATAATTTGTGGACAGCTACATTGACATCATTTTTTCATTGTGATTTCAGAAGATGCAACCAAAAAATAAAAAAATCATCAGGTGAAAGGCAGGTACGCTCTTCCTCCCTCCCTCCCTCCTCCTCTGTCTCACACTCTCTGAACATAGACAAAGGAAAATCACATGATTATTGCTAAGTATTATCAATAGCTAACTCTGTGTAGAAAGATAGAGCTGACTGTAACAGTGCTGAAGCAGCAACGCTTTCTGTGTGGACACGTGTTTGTGAGCTGCAGCGGGAGACAACTTATACAGCTCTCATTCCATCCATATATCATTCAACTGAGGGAGGGATTATGCATAAAGTTTGAAGTCAGTAAGTTTTGTGCCATTTCTGTTTTGGGTAATTGAAAATTGCAAATCAGCAGTGACTGAGAAAATGGACAACATCAGACTCTGTGCAGCCTTTGCTACCTCAGTCTCAAGGACTTATCACCAAGGAGATTCATGAAGACCTGGTGGCAACAGGTTACTAACTCTTCCCAAGATGAGGATGATGAGAATTTTTCTAGGAGAGCTGAAGCAAGGAAGACTTCAGTAGACCAGATGATGTTTTAGCTCTTTGTTGAAAATATAAAATACACCACAAATGGCCATTTTATATTTGTTGCTGTTTTTGGTGCAATGTCAGCATCTTTCTATCCTCACAGATTTATCCTGAGCCATTTATCAAATTTTCAGAAGCACGTCTTTGTTTCCCAAAGGAATCAGAACAACACAAGGCAACAGGTGCAATGTCATCCGATTCTGCCTATCTTCCTCCAAAAAGGTGTATATAAGTTAGGAGAGCTTTCCACTTGTGGGCATAACCTATGTGTTCTAAGATAAATGGATTTTTAGCCGTAACATCCGTATCTCTTTGCTCTCTGCTGTACTGAGCCTCTCTGTACAAGGGCACTTGGTCTCCTTCGCCGGCTACAATCTACTCCCTATCTCCTTTAAGCCTCCTGAACAGATAACAAGCAACAGAATGTAAACTGTGGAGACAGACGCTCTTTACACAATATGTTAGGCTGAGTGAAGAGACTGCAAACTAAGTATGAAGAAAAATTCCATCACAGATCCTCCCTTGATCATGAGATCAACACAAACTAAAAATATGGAAACTGCTAATCCAGGCAATCCAGTAAACAGGTGTGAGAATGGACATGACAAAGTGATTATATATCTTCAAAGACAAAGGGATTCAGTTGTTGCCATTCTGACACTGATGATGACATTATTACTACTGTGGACCACTTGCTGGAGGTTCAAGATGCTGACGTAAATGTAGGAATGGTGTATATTGAAAAATTAATGTTTGTAAAAATGACTCCATCTACAGGCCATGAACTTATCAACTATCTTAGCTCATACTTTGGTGCTGGTGCAGCCTGCTGCATAACTGTAACAGGAGTGTGTGGTAACATATACAATCGATATAAAATGGGTTGTTGTATTCATTTCATTTCAGTTTCACGCTGACATGACACTATGTTATAAAAAGGCATTTCTAATTCGAACAGGTCAGATGCACGATCTCCATGCATTCAGGTCATTACATTGATATACAGCCAAATCAGGCCAAATCAGGAATAACATCAGTTTGGTGCCACATGAACTGGAACAGAGATTGCGAGCCAGGCCTTTTTGTTTGGGGGTCAACTCCATATTATTATCTATATAGTTAAAATTCAGTGTACTAGTCAGGTGTCCCAATACCTTTGACTATGTAGTGTATTCACAAAAACATTCTAGATATGCATGTTTTTGACTGTACATACTCTAACTAATTCCCCTCTCTTTATAAATCATGGTCCATGATGGTAATGCATTGCACACTGAACACTGCAGGAATTTGGTACTTTCAGTGAAAGTGGAACCACCCAAGTGTTTAAAATGAGTAAACCAGAGCCAGTGAAAGTGTGAGTCCTCACTGCATTCTGATAAGTCACTGAGTTAATAGGAGTATATGTATTAAGTAGCTGGCACACACAGTGTTTTAACAGGTGACTGTGAAGGTCACTGCCACTGAGAATCTTGCAGTGAGAGGTTCTGCTGTGACCCATACGCACTCCAGATGTTTCCCAACATGCACAGGGAGACAGAACTGACCCTGCTACACTCACCAGTATGACACATGTGAAGACTACAAAGCACTCACAGAGCACACACTTTTGCCAAAGATTAAAAATCCCACAAATTTATTTTTAAAGTAAATATTTTCAATCATCACTATCTGGATTTGCTTCAAACTACACATGTTAGCACTGTAACCTTTCATTTGAAAAACCAAACAGCCATTTGAATATGTGAAAGAATCAAATCTTTGCTGCTGTTTGCACTCACATTTACAGTGCTTCTAAAATGCAGTCTGTGTATTTGCTGACTCTGTAAATTGCCACTGCCTTGTGACGTTAGCTTGTCTGTCAACTGAGGCATCAGAGTCACCACAAATGAGCAGAACTCAGTCAGCACAGATTCGGCCTGCCAAAATTTACTTGCCTGCTGAGCAAAAAGGCGGAACACAAAAATACTGTGGGCAGTGGAGTATTATGGTGAACACACACAGCATCACTAAGCTCCGCATCAGTCATGGTTTCGGTGTCCACTGGAAATGTTTCAGAGGTCGAACCTCTGTTCTTCAGCTGCTACATTTAGTTTTGAGTTGTTTTGCTGACATCCATTCATCCATCCATTTTCTATACCACTTATCCGGTTTTGCTGACATGTTTTGTCTTTTTTAAGTATAAATACATGCATCTGCAGCTCATTTAGGCGTTGGAACAGATTTTTTTTAGCCATACTTAAATATTGCTGTGTTTTTGTTGATTTTGTCTGAGGAGCTTGGTAATACTTGCTGGTTAACATGGTATTTATGAGCTGCACTCTGTCTTACAACAGAGACAGAAAAAATATGTAAATGATTACACCTCTTGTCAGTTGGGCTGCATTAAACACAGTACAGGAGATCCATATCTCACTAAGTACAAGAACAAAAACAAGCTCACCTCATCACCTCACCCTGTAGGTATGATACTGGGGAGTGATGAGCAAACATCGCTCTTGAACTTCCTAGCTGGAGACTGCAGGTGGATGCTCAGGTGGCGGTGAGGCTGAAAGAACAGCCAGCAATACTGATGCAGGGTAGCACTGGCATTGGTAGGCCGAAGAAGAGATGGGGAATGTTTTCAGTGATGACTGAGGAGAGCGAGGCACACCTCGTGTAGAGCAGGGCAGCTCGAATTGAATGCCTGAACTAGCTTGCAGGCTTTGCTCCATTTTAAACTGTAACGGTCAGCTTGACTAGCAACAGAACATTAAACAGCTTTTAATCTAACACTTTGCTGTCATGATCTTGACACTGCAGACAAGCAGTGTCCCTCCTTTCTCTGCTGCTTATATTATTTTGCCACATGATTCAACTAGGGGTGTCATGGACAAACTGGTATGATGGTAACCATGATAGTTAAAACTGAATTTTTGATATCATGTTAACAACACACATATGATAACGTCATATCAATTATTTTGGCCAAGATAATTGTGATATTGTGATAGCCTTAATTATGCATATGTTCAAGTCAATTTGAACTTGTTTTTTAAAATTGTCACACCCCTTATAATTCATCATAGGATAGACAGAGACTTTTTTTTTTTCATTCAATCTAAAGCTGTAGTTAATTCTTGTATGGTTATATCATGAAAATGAATGCTATGCCAATGGATACAGTTTCTATTCCAGTCCAACCTTTCTCCTTGTACCAGTAGGCAACAAAAGGCACAACCTCGAGCAGGCTGACATCTATGGCCTCTATGGATTAACCAACCCCTCTCTCCTTACCTTCACCCCCACCCCCACCTCCAGAGCCAATTGTTGGACTGCTAGCCAACCATCCGGCCAGTGTTTCTCTGGGAACATGACTTCATTACAGAGATGAATTGTCTTATTGTGAAAACCCAACTGCCCCCTTTTGCAGAAGAGGGTGGGGCCTTGCTGGACATCGGGGCATCGTACGGTGACCCGGCTTCAGGGGTCAGTTCACCCACTGTTTGAAAAGCATCTCACGTAACGCATCAGTGGATGACTGCCCCCTCTTCTCAGCAGAGGGCCCTCTCACAGCCACACCAAGCATCAGTAAAAAAGTCTTGGTTCATCTTTCACAATATGTGTACATGTGTGGACACCTCATATAAGTAAAACATGACTGATTATGCCAGGGACCAGTTGTTCACCTTAGAGAGGATTCTGAAATGTTTATAAAGTTTCTGTTTTTTACTTAACTGTTTTACTTGATTGTTTCTCTGGCCAAGTACTTTCTCACCTACACTCTGCTTGAGCAATACTGTTGAGTATGTGTTTAATTCCTGCACTTTGAGTTGGTTTTATTTTGTAAAGTGACCCTTAATGTAATGCCTCCTCTCCCGATGAAAAGCACTGGTGAATGTTCATTTACTAGCATAAGCAGAATTTCACATCTTTGATGGTGGTCTGTCTGAAGACTAACAGCTGACCTTGGTCACAATTGTGCAGGACAGAGAAAAGTTACAGTGGTCCTGCCCTGTCAGGTCCAGTCAGCTTTATTGACTGAGGATGGAAAATCAGGCTCTTTTGCAAAATAGGCAGTAGACACCCAAACCCATGTAGGGTATGTGGAGGGACCTGAGGACTGATCCTGGATGGAGCAGCAGTCTGAGTAAATATTGGACTCAAGGGAAAGTTGAGAGCAGCATCTTATTCACTGTGACCATAGACAGTTTACCTGCCCATTTAAACCAATAACCTTGTGGGTACCCCAGGCTGTGGCCACTGCATCCTTACTTCACTGTTTTGTGTGACCACAGGTTCAACAGAGCCCAGTTCTGACAGAAACAGAAGAGAAACTTCCTTGGAGTGCAAAATGCTTGCGATTCTACCAAGTAGCAAGTCCCAGAAGCAGCTCACCGCTGTGCTCCATGAAGAATATGCACCTAGTCTATTTGTTTTTTAATTTTCTGAGCCAAATAAGCCTGCACAGAGCAGATGGAGTCGGGAAGGAAGTCAGACACAGGAAAAGCATAGAGAATCCTGTCTGTTTTCAAAATAATTAGACTTACATACCACATAGTCATAATAACCAGGTAGTGTAACCTACACACCCATTGTAGAAAAAGAAAAACAACAAAAAACAAAACAAAAAATAAAAAAGACGGGATTGACAAAATGTGAAGCGATTCAACAAAACTAGGCAAGCAAACTGCTTCGCTTGTGAAATGCTCAGACTGGAGCATGAAGCCCCTGGGAGGAAGGGAAGAAAATGCATCGCAGCCAGAATGTAATGCATCCGTGACCAGTGCAATCAAGGCGTAATAGGAAAGAAACTGATTCTTGCTATCGCTTCAATGTTAAATCATAAAAGTTGTTTTGAAAGAAAGAATCTTGTTGAGATGAAAACTTAAGTCTAACTTTGTTCACTACAGATGGACCATATTCAAGTGTTGAAACTGGCGCTAATTTGGCTTGTGCCAGAAATAGGGCCATAAAAGAAATCAATATGCTTTGTTATTCATATGTTTATTGTAACAAACAGCCATTGAAACATTTTATAGAGGTAAAAACCAGCCAGTAAAGAATTAGTGTTGCTTTTATTGCTTTTCTTCTGAAATGTCCTGGCTGCTTTCTTGCCAAGCAGCTACAGGCAGAAGTCTGTGGGGGTGGCTATGAGCCAACTCAGAAATGCTTTTTTGTTGTGGAAAAATTATTTTAAGTACTTGCTTTACAATGCTGCTCGAGGCATGTCTGCTTCTGCTGACAGCACTCTGCAGCTTTTGTCTGGTTAAATGATATGCTTTACAAGATTTTTTTTAAAGTAAACACATAAAAAGAACAATGTCAAAACAGTGTGTTGTGAAATGCTCTTTGGAATTGTTCTGTTCAGAAAGCGCTCCATATGATGTATTTTTCTGTTGAGCAAGATCAGTGAACGCATGAACCTTTAAATGTACCTGATCACAACTCAGAAAAACACTGTGTTCTGTTTGGAGAAGTGCAATGTGCTTTGTTATGTTCATTCATGCAGGAATAACGCTATATCAAATTCTTACATTAAATTATTGTTTGTTTTTTTCTTTTTCCTTAAAGGGATGAACTTTATACTTGGTGAAATAAACAAGAGGGTATTCTATGGAGACGTGAAACCAATTTATCTTGACAAATTTTAAGTTGTGCAAACCTTCAAGGTGTCTTTCTCACCCTTGTTGTAAGAGACCCACAGTTTTCTCCGTGCAGGTGACACTAATGCTGCCATATTGGTCTACTTTCGAAAATAACCAAAACTTCAGATCAACTGAACTACTGCATACAGCACTGGGATAGGCAACCTTGATGGCTTCTGCTGTGCTTCATCACCTCCATGAAGTACTCTCATTTACAAAAAGGACTCACCTTTACTTATTATGACTCATGGCATACTCAACGTCAAGCTGTTTAAAGGCATTTGCTGTCATACATAGTGGCTTCTATCAGCAGAGGTCTGTGTTTTGATTTTCCATTCTTCCAAAAGAAAGAGAAATTGTCCTGCTTGACTTCCTGTGGATCTGTAGGTGAAAGGTCACAGGCCAGTGGACAGGAAGCATTTTTGCAAAAGAGCCAAGCTCACTGTGCCATCCATAGCCTTGTTATTCTTGGAAACAGACCTCTTCGCTCGTGAAAGCGCTGCTAAATATTTGCTTTCCATTGTTTTCCTGCATGGACCTCAGCCTTGAGTCTCATGTTGAATGCCCTGAAGATGATATAATGCTCAATGCAATTTGATCATGGCCTCTACGACTGAACCCAAGCAGACAGTGTAATTTCAAAGCGTGCCGAAACTATTCAAAACACGATTGGCCTGTTAGTGGGCCATCATAATGAATTCCATGGTAGTGCGGGCCTCCATGTGTGGGAGACTCAGAGCTTAGCTAAATAAACCTTGTCTGGCCGAGTGGCCCCACTGGTGCCCAGTCCTATGGGGACAAGAGCAGTCTGGTCTCTCACAGGTCACTGGATGGACTCAGTGTTAATGACAGCCTCATTTGCCCTACACTCACTGCTCCATCCACTAGCAACATCCCACAAGTCACACCTTTACTCTGTGACAAAGGATAGGCTACTGTTGGCAAGGGCATTGTTCATGGCTCAGCTTGAAATGACAAACTGCGTCTGCAGAGGGTTCATAGGAGTTGTGCTGGTTGAAGCTGATAGCAGAGATCACTAGTCTTCCCTGCGGTGGGAGTGACAGGCTCAGATTTCTTTTCTTCTCTCTTCATTAACTATTCACATTTGCACCTTAATGTGCAGATCACCATCGCCACTCGCCATGGGTCCAAGCAGTTCAAAGGCTTCAGTGCTTGGAAGTGTGCATGCCACCCCAGGAGTCGCCAGGCCTCAGACACCTGCAGAGTGGTGGGTGCTGAGAGCTTGGGCGTGTTTGGATCAGGGACTGAATTTTTCTCTGAAGATGAGGAAAAGGTTTATAGCACGCTCCCATGAGAGTGTCTCCTGCTCTTTGAAGCTCCTGTCTTGGTGGCTGCTCTTATCTTGGAAAAGGATTATTTTATCTCCCCCTGTTCCTTTCTTTCTCTTTTTTTTCTTCATCTCTCTCTCACTTTCCATCATCTCAGGTTTGGTGCAGATCTCTTAGGAGATCTTCTCCTTGCCCTTGCTCTTTCACTCCACTCATTTCCTATTTCTCCCTCTCAGAGTACACACATTCCTCTTTTCACCACCACCCCCACTCTTTTCTGCTTCCTCTGCTGCACCCCACTCTCTTTTTCTTTTTCTCTATCTCCTCTATTCTATCCTTCCAACACATGACAGACTGTGTAATTAATGTGCATCATAAACCTCTCTTTCTATTAGCTACCCATTAGTAAACCTGGCAAGCCTGTCATTTTGGACAAAAACACACAGCTCCTTCATTTGATCCTCACATCAAAGGGGGAACCCCACTGTTTTCGGCTGAATACACTAATTGTGTCCTCGTTCTGGATGGGGCTACACCCCCACCGCTTCAAAAAAGCAGTCAGTGCCGAGCGCAGATAGTAAAGAGAAGTACAGAAGCAGAAAGTATTGATTATACAGGCCTAAATTTGGAGAGTTTTAGACGTGGGAAAAATTACCAGTCAGTCAGCAATGACCTAAAAGTCTTCAAAAGTGGGTGTGTTTATTTACCACACTTATTTTACTGTAGGCACATTTTTCAGACAGAAAGCGTCGGTGAGTTTAAGACTGCGCTATTTTACATACACACAGCTTTTAATCTTTACTACGTGCATAAACAAAAAAGATTTTGATAGCAACTTCAAATGTAAAATCTTTAACCCACATCCTTGGTGCATGTGACATGTGTACATATTAGTTCTCTTCTGCCATATAAACGGACTATTAATGGTCTTCATGTGGGGCATCAAATGATCTCAAAGGAAAGAGCAACTTAACTGCCAGTTGGGCTGTATGAATGTTATAAGCAGTGTATGTTTGCATCTCCTTTAACATTTTACTCCACTCTGCTCATTGCTGTAAAACAATAAATTATACAATTGTGTCCAGGAATATTCCATCCTGAATCCAGGTTACTTGCACTGCTTCCAATATGCGTAATGGCAAACGCACGCCAGGCTGTCTTTCCGTCCCTGCAGACCCGTCGCCTGACACATCACACGCTGGGCCACCACAATGGGCTGAGTCACCGCCGCTGCAGGAATCAACACTGTACTTCAGTCACAATTGTCTTCTGCCCTTTACAACATCTATGCCCTTTTGTTCCTCAAGATAAAGGCAACAGTCACATGTCTGAGCTTTAAACGCCCAGCAGCTGCTCTTCTCTCCCTCTATATGTTTCACATCCCCCTCCTCACCAACAGGCAGCATTCCCTCCGGTGGGCTCTCCAGGCATCAGGCCCCTAACATTGTTACAAGGACATAAACACAGACAAACCATTGGATCCCCCTGAATCCCCCACCTTCCCCCACCCCCCCCATTATGCCTGTTTCCAGGGAGAATGCTGAGTTTTATGATGGAATGAGCTAGAGTTGGCCACCAAGGTAGGAGCTCCCCCAGGTCCATAAATACCTACATCAATCAGACAGGTGCCTAAAGAATTTAGCTTTTGTTCCATGAAGCTTTTCCAAAAAAAGAAATGAGAAAAACAAAAAAAGAAACACAACAGAAATCAGGAGGCAGGATATTTCTACTGGAATTGACAAATACCTCAACAATACCTCAACAAGAGCAAAATATTTAGTTCATTTTTTTCTTTGTTTTGATGATGTGTAAGGCGAAAATAACTATATTCCACGATAATGGCGATTGATAGGCGGTCTGGGGGTTTTTGTCCATGAGAGGGAACTTTGACTTTAAACCCCCACCACCTCCTCTCTGGCAGGCATCAAAGCCGAAACTTGGAAATAAGGCCCGCAAAGCCATCTCTCCGTTGGCCTCTTCAAAGGACAGGAAGTGTGTCAGAGGGACAGGCCTTCTTTCCCAGCAAATTCAGGCAAGTTGCTATAATAACAAGCTCATCTGTGTGTCTGTGGCAGACTAGTTCAAAGGGGAGCCTGATTCCTCTTGGTACAACATGCGATGATAGAGTCAGAATGCGGAAACCACTGTTTAGTAGAAATGCAACTGGAGGTCTGCATCAGAGACATGTGTATAGTCGCATCCCTAAAGATGTGAAATTTTTTCTCAGAAGACTGGGGCCAGATGGCATATTTGATCTTGACTTCATCTCAACTCAGTTACCAGTATATTTGCATTTTCACCTTTGGCTATTAGCTGCTTAACTATGTGCAGGAATTTATGGGACCTCTTCTGCAGGTAGTTGGTGTATTAAACTCTATGAAGGCTCGAGCTAGATTCACACTTGTGCGTTGGGAGGTTACATAGCTTACAGTGTATACGTTTAGTGTCCTTATCTGTGTTATAGTCTATACTGCAACTGTCGTGTTCCTCCTCAAAAATATTGCAACGCTGGGGTTATGGCGGCTATGGAGTCACCACGTGCGGGACGCTAGAACTGTGACTGGTCATCTTAGACTGCTTGCTTGTTCTCTGATGCTGGTGAGACTGCTGATAATAAAGACAACAGCACGTTGTAAGTCAAGTACGCCATGTTGAGTCAAGTGAGTCAAGTCTGTAAGATTCAGTAATTTAGCTGCTCATGCCTAAATGTCTGTCATAATGAAGGCAGGAACATAAACATGGTGGTGTAATGGCAGTCTCCTAATGGAAACTGAATGTTAATGCATTTCTGTAAGTGCATGTGCGTGTGGCTGGTCTGTATAACAAAATAAAAAAGTTACTGTGAGATATACATAGCACATACATTTAAATAATAAACATATTACAAAGTTCCGTATAAACTGATCTGTCATGACGCATCCATCTTGTGTTGCGGTGGCGCTATGAGCTGGTGAAATCAGATGCTGAGGCCATACTCTACTTCCCACTTGAGTTATTTCAATGACTGTGACTTTCTCATTAGCTTTGCACTTTCTCACATTTGTTGGCTGTTAGGTTTTATCCCAGTAGTAACGCTAGGGACAAGGACACTTTTCGGAGTTTTATGTGTGTATATAATAGAAGGTCCTGCGTTGGCAAATTGCTGCTGTGACTTCTGGAGGTTTAACTGCTGTTGGTATTTGATGCCAATGTGGAAAATTGCTGAGACTAGATAGACCAAGCTGCAGATACAGGTAGGGGAAACCAGACCTATAAACTTAAATACAGTCTGGCATGTAGAGGTCCATGATAATTTTGAGGCCATTTCACCCAACCATATGGGAGCAATCTACTTAAATTGTGATATATTTTGCCTTTTAACCAGTACTTCAACAAGTTAATTTACTTTTATGGATGTTTAGTTTTAAGATTAACTCCTGAAATTGACCAGAACTTCCACAGCAAAGATTTAAATCTACTGTTTTTAGACTTAAAAGGAAAAATGCACCATGACACAGAAATGACAAGAGAAAAGTTTTGATCTAAAATTAGACATCAAGTGTTTGAAAAACATGGCACATTTTTTGTGACACTGATAACACAAAATCCACTGCCTTTTAAGCAATTCTACCAACTAACCAATAGCTGACATTGTTGCTAAGCTTAGAATCTAAATGTATCTAAGTATACTGTTTTTGAAGATGCACTGCAATGTGAAATGAGTGCAGTAATTTTACAGCACACGAAGGACAAAAAGATATATTTATTTTCATTTTTAACAGTACTGTGAAATTGTTTGACTTAAAAATAATCAAAGACATGCATTAAGAATCAGAGAAATTGGTGTTTTGCTTTGAGTCAGTGAGGCAGAGGGGAAAAAATATTATAAATTATATTATATATAAATATTATATTACAGATCAGTGTTTTGTCTGGTTTCTAGTTCACAAATATACTTCTTATACGCGTCTTTTCCCAGTCTCATAGCATGAAATTTCTCTTTGACGGCTTACACTGCATTTCAGAAAAAGAACAGTCTGAATGAATGAATGAATACGTAGTGCTGTAGTTTTGAGCCTGGTGTGACACAGGGCACAGTGGCTTCTGTTTTTCAGGATATTATTGAAAACTTCAAAAGAATTGTAGCCCACTTTCATCTGCTGCCTCAGTCCAATAAGACTGCGATTTTTAAACCTTATTATCATGTCAAAGACCACAAAAACATGTACGCTGACCCCAGAACCCAAGATGAGCTTGTCCCTTGAAAGGCCATTTGAGTGGATTATGCTGTTATGGTTTATTACTAAAATTAATACCTTTATAGGTCAACAGGAGATCCAAACAGTCATTTAACTGTTTGCTGGCATGCTCTATTGCTGACAGCATTTAATTCATGTTCAAGCATGGAAAACTAAAGCTAATTCTGTGTGATGTAAGTTTTTGATTAATCAGAGAGAATTCATTATTCATACCTTTAACAATATCCTGGTAAGTTTATGTGGCGTCGTGTTTATTTTATTTGCTCTAAAATAAGATGTTACATACTACATGGTGGGACTTGAATTAATTTGAGCTGAGGTTGCTCCCTTTTAACCTGCTCATGTCCTAGGACCCCAGCCGGAACCCGTACCTCAATTTTCCAGACCACTCTAAGTGCATTTAAATGCACTTCCTTGTAGTTTGGGGTGGGGAGTAGGCGAAATCCCGATGTTCCACTGGTTGAAACTAAGCTTTTGGATTCCTCTTCTCCTCATTGAGGAGAAACAAGAAGGCTGAGTGAGCTGCGTCAAGCCTCACAGAAAAAGGCAAGTAACACCGGACAATGTGTTGTTAAAGTTCACAATAAAACCACGAAGTAGAAATACTAAATTGACACTGAATGGGCTGCGTTGGGATTGTTTCTGACCACTTGATTGGGTTGTTTCAGTTGTTTGTTTAACTGTAAGCAGCTTAGGTTACATTAAATGCCATTGTGCAATTTACAAATTTAAAGGCATTAAGAACAGACTCCTTGAACATTTTTTTCTGCTTTTGTAACAGAAAATTCTGAATTCTGTTAAAATATTTTCCCTTGGCGTTGTTTTCATTTTACTGGTGAAGGTTATGTTTTATTCTGAAAGCGTGGACAGGAAGTTATATAGCGCCCTGTGTGTTTGTCAGCAGCGGCGCTCTGGATCAAAGGCTCGTTTGGCTCTCCAGTCGTACGGTCCTGCGCTGAGCGCAGTCTACTCTCGGTCTCTACGGACGCTCTTCTGTCTGGATATCGTAGCCTGTTTCTTTTTTCTTTGGATTATATTCTTCTGATGGTTTTCAACTCCAACTCGATGCATAGAAATGGGTAAACTGCACTCGAAACATGGTAAGGTTTCTTATTCCTTGGAGAAATCACAGCTATAGCTCTGCTGCAATAACGTTACTTTCGAGTAACAGTATTCATTGTCTTCTGACTTTCTTTCTCTCAAGCCGCTATTTGTAAACCAAGGGAGAGTCCCGAAGGTAAGCGCGCTCATTTTCTTGTATACATATTATAAAATCTCAGGTTTCGCTCAGTTTGTGAACAGCAGAACAGTTTACAGAGTGAGCTCTCAGCTTTTCAGAGCAGCATTACAGCGCAGAGTACGACTCTTTGAAGATGAACCGCTTAAGGAAAACATGAGCGTGGCGCGAGAACATATATGGTGTGACTAATAATGCGCTCCTTTGTTTCAGGCGACAGTTTTGTAGTCAATGCCTGTTTGGCAAGAAAGGGAATCGACGATTGGCTCGTGAAGCAGAAATACTACTGCACGAGCTCTCGCCTCGAGCAACGGGACTGTCACCACAAGAATAACTGCGGTTTGACTGCACGGGTGAGTACGACGTTTTACACGAGGTTCACGTATTTATGGTGAAGTAGCCCAGTGTATTAGAAAGGCCATTAAATGGTCTCTTCTTAGTTCTTGTATTTTGCCAAATTAGGACTAGTTTTTTTTTTTCAGCTGTGCGCTGCAAGGCTTTTCATCGTATCGGTAGGTTTAGCTTACACGGGGCTACATTTTGTCTCTTATTTAAGTCTTGATCATCTGATGCACTCATGTCTTGACTAACTTTCTTTGAGCCGGTGGACAAACTTTTTTTTAACGATGGTAGTAGTAGAGTAGCCTTGTGAGTTGATTTAATTCTTCTGAAAATTTGCATAAAATTTAAAAACATGAAAAAAGTAGCCGGGACTCATGAGACCTCATCAAGATAACAATAGATCAAGCCTGAGTTGAAAGCACTGCAGTGTAACAGTCCGGTGACAAGCGTGGATTGTAAAGGCTGGGGAGAAATGGTGGAGGTCATGCTTGTTTTGTATTTTGGCATTGCCATAAACCCTGTGCTGTTGTTGTCAAGTGAGGAAATCCTTTGGAAATGCTTCAGAGGAGCCTAAGCCTCTTTGGTTAGCGATGCCTTCCTCAAAGGCAGCATGTTTGAGGAATTGGAGCCCATTAAGACAAAAGGAAAATCAGTTCCTCCACCCACGAGCCAGACACTTAAAGCAGAAATTCACCTATCTATTAAATGCAGCCCGGAATTCAGGATCTCTTGCATTTTAACACATTTTAGCACCTACTTAAATACTATGTTGTGATGTTGTGTGGCATGATTTTTCCTTTTCCATACTTGACAGTTTCTTTAGTTGTCTGCTTTTTTAAAAACTACAGTCCTGTCATTACTAGCATGCGGCTGCTTGGTGAACTTTTTTCTCTCATTTACTTTTTATGACAGTTAAATGTGTTTTTACGGCAAGTGGCATTTATGGTGAAAAGGCCATGCTATACAGCACATTTAAACTGATTATCATGCAAGAAAGACACAATTGGACATACTCAGGATTTATTGGCGTACTGGTAAGGAGAAGGCAAACATAAGATTCAAGGAAGTCTAAGGCAGTTAAAATAAAAAAAAAAAAACAAGTCTAAAGTGCACCATTGTTTTGTCTTCTGCTGCAAGGCAAGCTTTGCTTTGCCTGAAGGGCAGCCATAGTGCTGCGTGGTGCGTTAGTGATGATAGAGGTTGTGGTTCTTTTAAGAATGTCCTCATCTGTTTACTTTGCATGTTGCACATTATGTTAGAGTATACATGTAGTTAAAGAGAACTTGGCACATATGCCAAAAAGGTTTTCTAACTTTTGGGTGCACTTCTCACTCATGTGTTCCTGCTCAGCCCTTGAAATCTCTTTTCTCGGCTTGAAGAAGGTTTTGCAGATGTAAAACTTCCACTGATCAAAAATTCTTAATAAATAGAGTCATAGTTGACCTTGTTTGCAAATCGAGGAGTCCTGTTAACAGTTTTACAGACGTTTCATGTAATGGTGGTCTATGGGAAAAATGCTATTTGAGTCACTGGGGAATTTTTTTAGCTGCAGTGCTGTGAGTGGCCACTGGGCAAAATTGGAAGCGAGACTGAGCGGTTCCATCATATCCAGATCTAAATAATACATTCATGTGTCAGAGTTTATAATCCTGACATGTGCCCACAGTGGCAGTAAACTTCTTCATATGGTAACATGGTCCCCCTCACTGCTGGCTCTGTGTCTCTGGGCCATTTTTTGGGGATTGGCTCTATGAGAAACACATGAAACTATGTTTATTTTTTAGAGCATGCAGCAGAAAAGCCATGCAATTTACATGGTTGCTTATGTGTTGGAGTAGAGTTCATATCGTTTGAAGCATTTAAAACCACATTATTGCCTTGCAATTACCAGTCATTATTACCACAAAAACAAATATTCATTACTTTGTTCCTGGAAATATTCATGTGCTTCATTTCCCAACAACAGTGGTGTGTGAAGTTTTGGCCCAGGATGGAACGGGAGCCCCTGCTGAAAGGGTTGGACGTTTTGAAAATTTTGAGTTAGTGGAACTTTTGTATATGCTTTTGTACGTTTGTATAAGTAATTCAGGTCTCTGTGCTTAATGGAATTTATGGCTCAGAGGGAAGATTGGACTCTTTGAAGAAGAAAGGTGTTTCCACCATCAGTCTTTATTTGGGTGCTTTTTCCTTTTGTTTTGTGATTATGAACTAAAATAAGAATTTTAAATATTTAATTCTTTAGTTTAAACCATTTGCTGGCTTCTTGCAGTATTGAGTGTCATAGTGTCACAACTGATAAATGACTTGCAGAGATATAGAATACTGTTGCACCAAAAATGTTGTAGCTCTTGGTAGCGGTGAGTGACTTTCCTAAAGCCTAAAAAACATTTTTTTTATTGATTCATATGTGAAACTCATTTTACCAAAAATAATGACTGAGCAAACAAACAAAATGTCAGTTCATGAATAATTAATTATTCTTTAAAATGAATCTATAGCCCTCCGTGACAAAGGCTTTAACTGTATGAGGAGCTTCAGATAAGACAAAGTTTGAAAGCTCACATTAGTAGTTTGTGTGCATGTTTGTGTTCATTAATGGTTTTAGAATTGAAATTGGAGTGCACAGGTAAAGTGAAACATGAAGATGCACTTGAAGGGCTAATGATGTTTCCATGCCGGCTCTACACCCATTCATGAGTTCTGCAATCCTGTGCACTGTTTGACAGACAGCGAGTGAGTGGTGCAGGCAGGTGGATCTGTGGCTCTCGACACATGACGTCCAGGTCATGTGAGCCTCGGCACACTTTCTCCCCTGTGTGCAGCATGGTGTCTGCACCCACCCGTAAATTTGATATGTTATTTGCACTCTGTAGCATTATGTCGCTGACATAGACATCGATAGGGAGGAAGGTTTTCACAGCTTATAACTTGGAAGTTCAAATTTCTGTTGATTACTTTATTAGGTTGCTTTTCCTGGCATTAGGTGAAAGAAAAGTCAATTTGTTTAAACACAATATGGATTTTAATGTTTATTTATCACAAAGTTACCCCTTTCTGTTTCAAAAATTGCCCTCCCTCTCCTAGCCTCCCTCCTAGCCTCCATCTGTTTCTTGAGTTTACCCTGTGGCCCTGTGATGTTGTGGTTGATGAAATGAGACTGCATTTGAAGTGGGCCATTCAGGGAGGTGTTTGCAGTGACACTGATGGCTCCTCCTCCAAAGCCCTACCCTCTGTGCAAACGCCACCTCCAGTCTTCCAAAGCTGCTGCTCTCGCAAATCCAAAGCTTAAGAGATTTTTTTTCAAACTGAGTTTTCATCAACTCCTATGGAGCTGTAGACAAAAAAGAAAAGGTACATCTGATGACAGAATGCAACTCAAACGTGAATCATGGTGAAACTTATGCCCCCAACCCCCTTGTCTCGCAGTTGGTTCCCGGCTCTTTGTTGTTTTTTTGAGGTTTTTTTGGAAGTAGAAAGGTTTTTTTTGGAAGTAGGCCCAAAGCTTTTAAACACATTCCCTCAGCCTCCAAGTCTGATAAAAGAAATGGCAGGTTTTGCGTTCCCTTCGTCTTTCGCTTCTGCTGTTGTGCTTTTTCTCTCCTTGTCGTTCTCACAAAGCGAGGGCCCTTGTCTAAAAGCTGAAAGCACCTTTCAAATGCAGACTCTTCCTCGTCTTTCTCTTCTTTTTTCTGTCGTCTCCCTGCGCGTTTTCTTTTCCCACCGGCTGGCCTCTTGTGCGTGCTGTTGTGTGACGTATGCCCCTCTCCCACCGGGCTCTACCCCCTCTGTGCTCCCGAGGGACCAAGGGCCTGTTGTTGCTCTTTGAAGAGGCTGGGAGAGAAGTTTGGAGCCACACTCTAAAGAGAAGAAAAGCTTTAGCCTTTGGGGAGGAGGGGTAGCACCTGGCCGTAGAGGGGCTCTGTGATTTTTTTTTTTTTTTTTGAATTTTCCCATGAGAAGATGAAGTGGAAGTCTTGGGCTGACGTCAATGTAGCTGGGGGACTGGGAGGTTTGAGGACGTCCAGGTGGCTTTAATGTCACATCCGGCGTTGTATGTCACATAGACTGCTAAAAGCTGGAGGAGTTTGTCCTTTGTGACAAAGCAGAGCGGATAACTCTCCGTTGCTGTGAATGGTGCCTTCTGGAGAGGCTTTCTGTGAAAGAATGGTAGTGATTTAGAGTAAGGTAAAGCTCTAGAGGCATGTAGACTTGTGATCAGGTTCATCCACATTTCTCTTTCTTTGTGCTGAAGCATTTCACAATGGCCATTACATCACCATTTCCATCACCATCAGTTGCATTTGTAGATTCTTAATATAATTCTTACCAAGTACCATAATATGTTTAAAGTTTTAAGCAATGATCAACGGTCACTTGCAGGTGTCATTAAGCATAAAACCATTTATTTGTCATTTTAATAGTGTAAGAGAATTTGTGCTCAGGTATGTGAAAATCTCTCCATGCATGTGTGTGTCAGTGTGCTGTACGTCTGGGCTCAGCTGTACGGATGCACTCCAGAGATCAAAGGCTTCTGGGGGAATGTGCTCTAAGTCTCAGGGGATTAGTAGCTGAGATTGTGCTTTGTTTCCCCAAATATATGCTCAGTTTGGAATGACGGATAGCTGTTGATCAAAGTGTCTCTCACCACCCTTTCACAGTGAGATTTAGACTAGAAGGTTTTTTTTTTCACGTTTGAGGGTTGCATTTATTTCACAATTTGTTGGATTTTTGGGATGTTAGGCAAATTTTTTCTCCTTTGTTTTAAAACTGGACTCAGCCTCAGATTTATTGATAGCAACTTTTAAGTATGTGCCTAGTAAATAGTATAGACAAACCGAGTGCAGACGACAGAGTTCATTCAACTTACAGCATTGTCTTTGCGAGTATGTTATCAGCTGGTATTCGTTACAAATGATTTGATTGGTGATCTCTGCAAATGGCAATCAGAACAGCCAATTTGATAAACACATAAGGCAGTTTGTCTGTGTGCCGCTAAAATAACTTAGCAGACTGCAGGGCTTGAATGGCGTTCTGGCCGTTCAGACTGTTGGTTGGGACTGGCTTGGCTAAGGACTAGCTAACCAGTTACACAAATGTATTTGGGACAAACCAGCTTTCACTTAGCTCATCTAACAAACTCTTCCGAGCGTATCAGAGCATGTCTTCTCATGCTGTTACTATAGTTACTGTTAGTGGCTGCTGGCTACCCAGCGTGAGGCCTTATTAAATGTTCTCATGGTACTGGTCACTTTCTCCCAGCTGGCCAGCTGGCAGGACCTCACAAATATGTGGCACTAGTTAAATCAAGATGGCACATCAAATCTGTATTGAAATCAATAGAAAGAGAACCAGTTAGCTGTTTGCTGTTGGTGGCTGGTAAGCAGCAGAGTCTTGCTGTGTGTTTGGCTCAAGGAGGTAACAAATAATGGAACCAGTAGCTTAGAGCTAATCACACAGTAGGACTGAGTTGCTGTTCAGGAGAACATGAAACATGAACTGCAGTTTAAAGTTTGAACATGCAAAGTTTTCATTGTTGTACATTTTACCAAACTTCTGCCAGAGCTGAAACCTAACCAGATACAAGCAGTGACCAAGAGTGCTTTCAGGACACAAAGACCAAGACAGCTGGGACTGAGACACAGAATGTTTTCGCTGATTCGGTGTTACAGCTTAATTCTGTGTCCCAGTTAACGGCTTCAGCTGATACTGCTTCCAGTGATGGGTGATTGGCCCCAAAAATCCTAGACTGGAGCACCCTTATGTATCTCCAGCCTTTTGATGTGCTTGTATGCCTTAGACATAGTAATGACTTTTGAAAAGATTTGGGAAAGTGTTCCTTTCCACTTTGACATGAAATATCAAGTTACAAAGGAGAGCAATTAATTGTGGAATATTTTAGCTGACAGATAATGGATATTTTCATGTCACTCTGAATGTAGGAAATGTGATAGATAGGGATTGACAGGGCTGTGTGTGTGTGGGGCTGAGAGAAGCTCTAGGTGACTTGGGCTTCTGTGGTGGCGCTGAGCTCCTCTGAGCATTCTGTGGGAGCTCAGTGCCCATTTTAATCACCCACTTAAAAGGCTCTGTTGAAGTGGGTGTTTAAGTGTTTAAACCCTGAATAATTCTCTCTTATTTGTTTATCAGGTTCCCCTGCGGGTTGCGCTCTGGCCTGCGCAGTGCGAGCTGAATAATTTGACTCAGCACTCAAAGTGGCTCTCAAATAGGACAAGATCATCTCCGTAAAGCTGCTATCATGCTCTCATGAGACAACGTATATGCAGAGGAGTGCGCATGCACAGATATACATGCACACATGCCCATTTGTTTAACCTAATATGTGAATCCATTTATCACTGCTAACAGAGGCAGATTCCCAGCGTGATTCCCTTCCACTTGTTTTTCTTACCAACTGGTTGCAGGGACTCCACAGCCTCCATAAGCCTTGCTGTTGTATTTATCCTCCTTGTGTTACAGAGTTTTTGTGACCAAGGCCACCTGAGGTAGAGGGAATGGAGGAAGTGGATTTAGGTAAACAGAGCTGGGAGAGCATTGTGCCTCCCACAGACCGAGGTTCCAGGGCTTCTCAGCTCTTCCTGTGGCGCCACGGCTGGAGGAGGTCTGGATTGTCTGTTAGGGGATGTTTTTGATGGAAGGAAAGCTAAACAGTGGAGCAGCCCTGCTGAAAGGAAAGCTGTCCTCCCCTGCTGTGTTTATTCTCCACAGGTGCCACAACCTAAAGAGAACCTCACCCTATAGACTCTCAATGAAGCAGGCCAACCATGTGCTCTCCTAAAGACCAGTTGGACTGTCCATCAAACCTACCACTCCCCCACTCAGTTTCACTCATGTTTGACAAAACTGTGTCCATGGACAAGGATTTCCGTAAGTCTTTGGAGGACATTTTTGACATAGGCTTGCTGTAAAGTGCTCCAGTGTTGCAAAATCTTCCCGTCCATGTGCTGTTTCCCAACAAGATGTTAAAAAGCTCAACGCTATTCACTTATATTTAAGACACATACAGTGGAACCAACAGAAGGGCTGTGCCTTGTTGACTGAATTGAATTCATTCATACATTGTGCTGGATTGTATTGCACGCTCCGGAGTGGAACATAGTAAAAGCCCATGAATAGAGCAGGTGCAAACCTCATGGCTGAGATTGTATCTCAGTTTTTATCGCTATATATCACGGATTAGTTATATTTCCTTCCACGTTTTAATTTGCCAGATTATCAAATTTTGGTTCAGTTGGTCTTCATAAAATTAAACAGGTTTAAGGTTGTACACTGGACCGGAGAGACAAAACCGGAAACCAACCCAATCCTATATGTGTGCACTGTGTGTTTGTGTGTATCAGTAGTAGAATTTGGTAGAAGTTTGCAACTGAGTAACCAGCTCTGCCTCAAGTTCATTATAGTGAGCAGTGACACAAGCCACTAATTCCAGTCAGCTATGAATAGAAACCTGCCCTTGGCACCAGCCTACTTGTATATAGTAGTTGAAGTGTCTATTTCTGCTGCTCTGTGTACTTGCAAAGTTGAAACACTCTCTGTAATTACAGAGATTTTAGGTCCACAGTTAAAAGGTCAGATGTGAGGGATGTTTAGAGGTAGTGGCTTGTTGCTGGCAGGATGACTGCTCCCAACATGCTGTGTGTGTGTCTGTGTGTGAGCTTGGGTCTGTGAGTATGCGGGCATGTGTGCATGGGCCTAGAGCATGATTGGCCACCTTGGTGTTGAGGTCAAATCCATCTCGCCAGCATGCACGTGCCACCTGATAGTTATAGATGTTACTGACAGCTGTCATTTGAAGGAATTCTAGAGGTCTGATTAGAAAACATGAGCTTTTATGACATTTCCTCATCCACAGTGTGTATTTGTTTCATTGTGTATAGCATCCTGACTGCCTAGCTGTACTCTTAATGCAAAAATGACAACTCACAGAACTGGTTCAGTAGCTCAGATAGTAATGTGAGCAAAAGCCATTATCTATTTTGTGCATTCCAGCATTAAATCTAACATGTCCTGGCTAGATCAGAGGAAACATTCTGAACTTGAGGGCTTGTTCAAGTCTACTGTCTTCTCTCTGAGGTACCTTTTAAAGTAAACCTTTTTTACGTAACGCAATCTTGTAAATTTTTTTAAACACAAATATTGTGAAAACGTCATTTATCTGCTTATCATTAAGCTATTGCTGCTGCTGCCGTGACAGTTCGCACAAATGCCTTTTCTCTTTTGACTGTGGTTAAAGGTTGTAGTGGCTCTCGCTTTCTTGCTGCCCTCAAGGTAGACTGTCTAAAACTTTGTTCCTCATGCACTTTGCACCACTTGAGGCTGGCGTCTGAAGCCACCCAGACAACTGAAGATCTGTCTCTCCTCA
The DNA here is from genome assembly GCF_020382885.2 of Scatophagus argus. Lineage (NCBI taxonomy): Eukaryota > Metazoa > Chordata > Actinopteri > Scatophagidae > Scatophagus > Scatophagus argus. The sequence goes on from NC_058493.1 coordinate 7,785,568, forward strand.
AGAGCGTTCACTAATTGCCTAAACCCTCTAGACACAGTGGAGCACACTCACTGTTAAACACAACATTCATGGCAGCAAGCATGTTGCCAACCAGTTGTCTTCAATGTATAATCTGTCCAGTTTTTGCCGTAACGACTGAGACACATGTACACACCCTGTAAGCCCATGTCACCTCAAGACTGCACTGCTTGTTTTTGCCAAGGAAGTAAAAGGTTCTAGAGCATACTAATTTCCTTCATGAAGGGTGAGATATCCTATTGCTGTTCTAACCGCATAAGCTTTTGGAGTTGAGGTGTGTCATTTTGCATAAGACTCTCTCGCTTCTCTTTCTCTCCTCTCTTTTTGTCATTCTCTGGAACTGAGTTTGCTCTGAATTCAGAGGGCCATAATGTTGTGATTTGTTGCTCTTGGCAGGCGGAGACCACCTGTAAATCAAGGCCAAGCGACAGGCTGTCTCCATTCCCTTCCACACCATAGCTTCCTCTTGGGATTGCAAGGTCCCAAAGTGGAGTTCATTGGCTGGTGGAGAATGTACTTTAAGGATTCACCTCTAGCTCAAATTTCCCTGTTAACTCTCTGACTCCTAAGGAAACTTGAGGACTAAAACAGAAGTACATTTGCTCGTGCTGTCTCCTCACATATAATGCCTAGTGTGTGACTGTTTATGAACATTGATGCAAGTTCAGCTGCTGCCAGATCACCAAACAAGACTCAAAAATGACATTAAAATATAATAACACTAGTAGCATTGGTCTAATCTATTCTGAAGTGTCTACAGCTACAGGGCCTGCAAGCTACTGCCTTTTTTTTGTCTCTTTAAGTTTTTACACACAGATTTAAGAGAACATTTGTGACTGAGTCTCCTGTTTCTCTTGTTGAAGAAACTGCAGTTGGTGTCTCTAAATTGCTGGAGGGGTGATCATGAAGTTAGACTCTTGATCTTGACACCCTGTATCCTCTCCCTCTCCCCCTCTCCACTCAGATAAGGCTTTGATAAATAGCATGATAAATGTTATTTGCTGTGGTTATATTTTTCAAAAGCTAATAAAGGTTGTTACCTTGAGTAACAGGTAGGGTTTAGTGCCTGAGGGGCTGGCTCAGTTTTAAAAGCTTATCTTTGCAGGTGTAAAAGTTTTGTAAATGGGTCATTAAAGTGTTGGCCAACTTCACACATAAAACACAAAAAGGGAGAGGGGGAGGGAGATTACTTCAGATCAGCATGTTTCTGAAGTGTTGAGATGAGGGCTGTAAATCTCTACTAATATTCCACTGAGCCTTTCAGGAGGCAGCCTTTGATGTGGGTGAGGTAATGTGACCAGCAGTGTTTGCAATGTAAATTTGACGTGGAGAAATGAGTGGTGGCTCTGCACTATCGCTCGCTAAAGCAAAGCATCCAATCACAGGCCTTACGGCTCTTGTATAAAACAAACAGACAAACAAACAAACAAGTAAAAAAAATCCCGAAAAGAAATGCATTCAGAGAGCAAACGACATGTGTGCAAAACATTCACACGATTGTACACACGTGCTCACACACCGCACAGACACGTGTCTTTGTGCCCTCTTACCCAACAGTGACAGAGATGATTTACACAGACATACCGCATAATTTGACTTAATATAGAATACAAAAGTAAAAACTCCACTGAACCATACCTCCTCCGCATGCAGGATTTTTTCTTCCACCTCACTATAGTGTCTTTTGTCTGTGTGTGTGTGTGTGTATGCGTGTGGAGAATCACTGCATGACTTGTGTGGTGAACAAGAGTTAACACGGTAAGCCCTCTGGCATACGTGCCGCCTCCTCAGACCCCTCCGGTCTTGGTGTTGCTGACCATGCACACTTTAATCATAGAGCAGCTTCCTCCAGCCTGCCTGGTGATGGATCACAACTCCATGGCTATAATTTCCTTCCTGGGGTGCAGGAAGAGAAATGGGTGTGCTGTGAGTGAAGGGTGTCAGGCATGGGGCCGCAGCGTCTGGTGAGAAGGTGTCTGTCTTTGATGCTCACTCTGAGATGTCAAATTACACGCTAGCCTCCTAAGTTAAAGGACTTACTTGTCCAATTATTTATCTAGTTGTCCGCTCAAGTATTGCTCTTTCTCAGATGGTGAAAAATCAAGATAAACAAAATGATTATGAGGCAAAAGAGAAAGCTTAAGTGGTCATTTAGGGCCTATGTCTGGTTTTAAAGTTGGGTTTTGTAATCACTCGATGATATTTGACCGTTTTTCCCCACAAATCCCTTAAATTATGATCTTCGTTGCTGTTGTTGCATAAATTCACTTGGCAATATTACTGTTTCCCAGTGTAACATTTGTACTGAAAAATAAAACTCAATGCACTGCATGTTGCTTCTGATTAAAAGCATCCAACAGATTGCTTATGGTTTGCTAGTGGTGCATGAGAAGGGCTCAGCATCAAAAGGTTTATAGTCTGTGACCTCTGGAAAGGCAATAAGTTTCTTATCAAAGGCATAAAATTGCATTGTAAGACACAGCAGATATGACTTCCTCTCGGCAGTGCAAACTGCTCAGGAGATCAGTTTTATGCATTTGTTCGGTTTGTTGTAAGGCTCGGACATGTTAGAAGACATCTGTTCTACTGGAGCAAATTCAAGAAACCACTTCAGTACATCATATGATGAAGGTCTGATACAGTGTTTGTAAAAAATACAAAGAAAAACACAAATAGATTTATCTTGTTTGCCTAGAAATGCAGACACATTAATTTCCCTTAGCTCTCAGTCTGTAAGCATTGTGTGAAAATCTCCCCTACCTCCATAAATGGTACTGTCTCGCATCAGCTTTGCTATGCTATATGATTATCTGAGATCTTTTTTTTCATGTGTGGAAACTGATCCCCTTTGAAGCCTCACTCAGAGGCAGTGCAGTGCTTCACTACCTCACATCAACACTCTCTATCTTGGCTCCATCTTGGGGCGTCATGTTTTACTGCTACATGGGGTTCTGAATGAGACTGTTTAATGTTGCTGAAAGGTGAGGAGGACTCCATCGTCAAGAGATGCAAAAGACTGGACTTGGGTATAAACTGCTGTCTGATGGTGACTGGCGGTTTGTTCAGCTTTTACATGTATATTTTTTTCCTCCAATAGCACCGCCTCACTTACCACACAGGATAGGCACTATCCCTGATTGCAAGAGTTGTGTTGATCAGTCCTTTGAAACTGCCTCCGGTGTATCTCAGTTTACTCTTTGGGACGTTGTGTGTGGGGGGGGTTGTTTCCTCTCTCAAGATCTCCTGCGAGTAACACTACACTCACAAGCTAATTTGCAGCTCTAAAACTAATAAGAGTTTCTTTTTTGTTGTTTAACTGCTTAATTTTCAACATTTGGGCTGTGTGTGGACTAGAGCTTTTGAAAATTCCCATGCTGCACAGCTGTTTTCACCATTAGCAATTCATAAACTTTAACTAATGGCCACTATCCAGGCTGGATGGACTCTGTCAGAATCATTTTATTTGCCAAATGCACTACATTTATGTGACAAAGAACAGAGACATGATGACAAGTTAAGTGTATTTCAACATAACTGGTTCAGGGACAGCAAGGACTTTGTATTTCATGAGACTACGTACTATACCCATCAATCTACAAGCAGATACTAGACATTTTGTAGCTGTGATGAAGTGAGAATAATCCCTTCTCACTTAAGTAATGTTTTGGCTCAACCTCTCCAAGGCTAGGTGGCTTCTATGTGAGTGTCAGTGACCTCAGCCGTCTCCTGGCCCAGGGGGGGAGCAGACGTACTTGGAGAAGCACCGCTGCTATTCCCACATTCTCCCTTGACTCTGTCACTCTGCCTGTCTTGCCCACTTGGCAAAATGACCTTTCATGTGTGTCGCTCCCTACTTCAAGTTGGCCTCGCTCCTCCTGAAGGTGTTTTCTTGCAATGGGTGGGAGACAGAGCAGGAGGCACCCAGCCGCAGTCCTAATGAGATTTTTCCTGGGTTTTGATGGAGTGCCAGTAGCGCTGCCATTGCTCTAGAGGCCGGCCTCCACTGAGCCCTGGCGCGCGATCAGGGGGAGCTGTCGTCGGCCGCATAAATTGTCAGCCTGTGTGGCGGGTCGTGGAGGCAGACAGCGTAGAGACCAAGAGACCTTGTGGGACTTTCCCACAATCACATACAAGTACATATTATTTGCACTTTAATATACCCTTTTGCTTTCAAGCACAGACTCACAGCAGAAAAAAACATTGGCCCAGTGGGTTCATGCCTGCGGAGCCAGAATAAGGATGATGCTGGAGGCAACTTTCTGTCTTAACCCACCAAGTCGGTTATGTGCCAGCATGGGATCACTATCTCTTTTTTTCTCGATCCCTTTCGCTCTCTAGCTCGAAAATGAAGACAAAAACATCACCATACAATATGGATGCTCTTTTCTAACTTTCTAAGAATTTTTCAAGGTAGTCTAGCTGAGCAGTGTGCCTCTTTCAGCTACAGCCAGCTCCACATTATGTCAGAATGCCTTTAATCAATGATTTCATCATTTATGTTCATCATGATCAAGGTTCTCACACTATTTTGAAGAAAATGTGACGATTCAAACCACTGACAAGTTGAAGTTCTTTTTAGTTCTATGATGTTAGATACCTTAACAGGGCCGTTATGCCAGCAATGTTTAGCTTGCAGGTGAAAATGGCCAGTGTTTGTTGCATTTTTGAAATTGAACTTCCTGAAGAATGTGGCCGCAGACTGATTGTCTACTGCTCTTTCATCCTCACTGCATGTCAGTGATTTACAATGCATTTTTGTTACTGGGTGAAATTTATTTTATCATTTTATATGCTCCTGCAATATCTTTGAGCTACATATGTCACACCAAGTCAAACTGGATGGAAGAGTGAAATGAAATGGAGTGGAGTGGCTACCATTCTTAAAGCAATCATTTGATATAGCGCTTTTTCACCAAACATTATTATTCTCTAACTTAAATATGCTAATCAGTCTTTGGTATATCCATATTCATTTTCTTAAAGTGTGGGCCATTGATGAGGTTTGACAAACTGTTCGTGTGACCAAAGCAAACAGGCTTTCAGGCCTAAATAGGATATTGTAATGGCGGCAGGGACACCATGTTCTGCGTTATAGCCCAGTAATAAATCACTTTCTGTGAGGCAGCTTCAACTTTAAAACACACAGGGGCCATACAATCCTGTTTCCTAAAGGCCCCAAAGAAGCTCTGAAGGACCTGGCTGCTGTTGAAAGTGGAATGCTTTATGTGCTGGTCTTCACAGAACATTTAAGATCATGTCTGGAAAATTGTTTTAGCTGGTCCCAAGTTCAGTAGAAAATGCTTGTTTGTGCCCTGAGGCCAGCACCTCTGACCAAGTCCTGCAGAGATGTGGGGAAGTGACACCTCATTGTAGATTTTGGACCCCATTATACAGAGACAAGCGGCAACAAGACATACAAACATGACAACATATATCATCTTCAGTCAGCAGTGCATTTGAATTATTTCGTGTTTATTTTTAAATTGCCATTGCAATGCTTTCCTACAGTAACCTCTGAACCTTGAATAAGGTTTTATATACATTTAAACACATGCAATCTATCCCTGAAATGTTCAGAAACACTGCCTGCACGGGGCCATGCAAGAATGGGAGCAGGGATCAATATTCAAGGAAATCTGAACTGCAGCAGACGACAGACAAAAACAGCTCCTTGCCCTCTACATTCATGAAAATAATAACAGACGTCTTCGTTTGCATACATGTACATCTGACTTTGTCCCATCTTATTCGTCTACTGTTGAGTTTTATTGTTTTATTACTGCCGGGTGCCAGACTGTCCCTCTGCCCAGTCTATTCTGTCATTGCCATGATGTGTGAAAAGGCAGAAAACAGAAATGTTCTTGATTGTAGCTGCATATGTGATTAGTGATATCCCAGTGAATCAGAATCTGTGTGTTAAAGATGCTATAGATAATAGTGACTAGGCACGCACACTATGGGTGCTATAATTTAATGAGACCTGGTTTTCAGATTCACTAACGTTTTGCAAATGTTGCATCAGCCGAGCCTCGTATTTGCTCATTAGTTGAAAAATCACTTTGGGTAGGGGAAGACCAAAAGTTGGAGTAGTTTTGGTCAAATCCACTTTGAGTTCTTTCATTTCATATCACTTCAGTCCCAGTGGATGAAACCGAAAGGTGTCAGGAAGATGGAAGATGTACAACCAGACCTGATTCATTTGTTATACGAAGATAACATAGAAAAGGCGATTTCTTAAATCAAACAAGGAGGGATGGAGACTTTAGCTGTAAACTGAGAAGAGCCAGACCTGAAATGCTGCCAAACCCTCCACAGTTGGAGTGACAGATCTGTTCAGTGTATAACTGAAGTTACTGGTGGGGTTGAGCAGAATAATTTCTTTCTCATGGGTCTAAATAGTATAACTGGAACTGTTACATCTGTCACTAAAATCTTCCTTTTCTGGAGCCAGGCAAAGAAATGTTCCTCATTATTCTTGTGACCAGTTGTCTGGTGGGAACACAGGAAACTCAGAAACAAACGCCGCTTATTTTTAGAACTCCTACATGTTATTTTTTGGCACAGGACAATCTTATCAATCACTGCCAAAGCCAGAAACTAGAAAGACTGAGCTCAAAGGGGGTAGTGTCATTGGCTCTGTCACTCTGTTCTCACAAACTGTATTAGAGCAGATCATGAGGATGAGTATGTCAGATCAGGTGATTATCTGAGGAAATAGACAGTCAGTCAAGAAAATATTCTTATGCATTTTACGTGCAAGACAACATATGCAACATACTTACACAAGATGAAAGATTTTGTGAATTTTTCTTCCCCAGAATTTTTGTATGTCCATTTCTGTTTTGTGGCCAGAGACTTTTCACGAGAGAAAGAGGAAGTCTGTGTGAGTGTGTGTGTCTGTGAGTGTAAAAAATAAAAAAAACATGGGATATTTTATACACTGACCAGAGCAAACCCCAGAGTAACCCTAGCGGACTAATAATACAGCTCTCATCCATCACCAGGGACAACAACCAATTAGCACATTCCTCTTCCTCCTTTTTCTCATGTTCTTGGTTAACCCCTGAATAATTTTGGATCATTCATCAAAAAAAAAAATAAAAAAAACAGAAATCCTTTCATGATGCGGTATCTGCGTGTGTATGCACATGCATATGTGTCTTTGTGTGTGAGCAAGTGAAGGAATGTTTATTGTGGAGTGATTTTATTTTTCTGTGAGCCTACAGCATTGATGTTCTCACAGTCTAACACCCCATTCAGATTGACACAGTGACAGGTCATATGGGAACTGGTCAACACGTACCAACCAGCCCTCCTTCATGACCATCCAGCTGAACTGGGTTGAATGTGAGTTATAATAAACCTTATGTATGTAATAAAACTTATAGTAACTTTATCTGGTAGTTTTTTAATGTAATTCTGTGAAGTCTGTGGAATGGGTCCAGGTTGTATGGCTTCTCTTAACGCAAAATTTAAGGTTTATAATCAGAAACATCACTAAACAACAGTGTTTCAGCAGTTGTTTAGTCAGAGGACTTTGGATTACTGTGTAACGTGTAAATTCAACTGAACCAGGCATGCTGAAACCGTTACAATAATGCCTAAAAAATAAAATTGTTTCTAGCTTATTTTTCTTTCACTATTACACAGTTTTCATAAAAAATGAGTCTGGAAGGTCTCTGATTAGATTTTTTTTTTTATCAATACACAAACAGCTGGCAAGTATTAAAAACCTTACAAATGTTTGAAGCCTTCTTGCATTTGAGATGAATAAATTTCCCATTGAAAATGATACAGTGTTAAATAAATTAACTGATCGTTAAGTGGGTATGCTTTGGAGGTTTACCGATCTCCGAGTTCCGACTGAACTGTCAATTCAGCTTGTTAATGTGCAAAATTAGCTCTTCATGGAAAATGAACACAAACATACAAATCATACGTAAGCTTAAGTACATCATCTGTTAAGAAATCTGTCTTCTGTTTAAATATTGTTGAGCTTGTAAAAGTTCAAAATTCTACAAACTAAACTGCAATCTTTAGGAAATCCAATGTAATTCTGCAATTCTCATACAAACTGCTGTTTCCCTCTTCGTCACACCCAAGTTGAGCAGACCACATTAAAACCAGCTCGGGACCAGGCTCATGAAGCCAGATTAGAACGTGTGTTGATACCGACAACAAACACAGGTTTACCCCTAGTCCCTGTTTTGGGGACACCAGGGGTCAGCCAGCCAGTCAGCCAGTTAGTCAGTCCTGTGGCTTCCTGTATTCTCTTCCTGAGGCCACCCACAGCGCTGTGGCCCGGTCGACACTGTTCTGAGGAGGGTAGGATCACACCATCTGACCTTCTGCCTCTCTGAATTACACAGAAATCCCCTCTCTCACGCTGTCACAGCCTCACCTCTGTCTCTCCCTCTCTCACACACACGCATGCATGCACCCGCTCACACACACACACATACAGATGTATGAACACACCAGCATGTATACAATAAACATACACTCTAAGGAGGAATTTTGTGAAGTTATTTATTAATTATTAAGGTAATCATCACCTATGATGAGACTGATCATATGTTCTGTCTCTGTGTTATCCAGTATTTTGGTGAATTGTTTTTGCGGTAGTTTGGGCGCAGTGGAAAACTTTGAAGTGAGGCCAGGGGTGGGTCTCTGAAAGCGTGGGTATCAGTATGCAGCCGACTATGTGTATACCTTCGTGTGCACATATATGCGTTTGTCAGCCCATGACTAATGGTTTTTCAGCCAGATGACTGTAATGCCACATGGATACCTGAGCCAAACTTTTCCATAGTGAAGCTCAGTCCCTCCAGTCTCTGTGGTATGTACTAACAGACCGAGCTGCCAGGAGAGGGGGCCCGAGTGAGAACAGTCTAGGATAAAAACATGCCGCTGAACGTATCGCTGCAACGATAGCCTGCCACCAAAATAGCCTTACTACCAGTCCTCTTTCTCAGAATTCCCTGCAGGGCCACGGCAGCGATTTAGATGCTTCTTTCATAGTTTCAGTTCTGACTGCCAGTCTTATGCTCAGTTTGTTTCAGTCCTGCAATTACCATCCTCTTAAACTTTCCGCTGCTGTTTAAGCTCAGAGCACAGTTGTCAAACTTTGTTCATATATAGATGTATAAACGTTGTAATTTTGATTTGGGCATGTCACTCTGTGTTGGAAAGCTGTGCTGTGGATTTGCACCGTTAAAGATGTTTGTTTTTATGTGACAAAAATATGATGCTTCTGCTTTATATGACTTTAAACAGTGATATATGTGCCTTGTGCTCTCTTTTCTCTTTCCAGGACTCCATGGATGAGGCATGTGCAGAAGGGATTGGGGATGAACAGTACCGTTTAGAAGGTAGGCAGCTTACTCTTCATCATCTTCATCACTATTTCATTTCACTTGTTCCCCTTTGTTTTGATTTGAACGACAGTCCGCAAAAATAGTTTTTGCACTTGCCCTCCAGGTACTTGTGTGGTTCTTTTTTCCGTCGTTCATCCTTTCCCCTCTGCTCCACACCCGTACTCTAAGACCCAACAATGTGCTGATCAGGACCTCTTTACCTTGCCTCCCGCCTCTCTACTTCCTCCGTCTCTCATCTGCCCCTCCCCCACAGTGCGCTGCAAAGTGCCTTCATTCCTCCATGTTTTTTTCCCCCTGATGTGATGTGATCCTGGATTAAGAGCTCTGAGAGGAAAAAGTCCCTCCCTCCCATTTAAAGACAGGGTCGGACGTGAGGTGGAGGCTAAAATGAGGAATCGAAGGAAAGCAGCCCCGAATTTGGAAGCGAGACAGAATTAGATATAATAATAACTTTGATTTCAGCTCTGCTTCATTGTATAACAGACAATGTAGAGAGACATGCCATAACACAACTAATAAATGAGTATGAAAGTGTGAAAGTGAAAGAGAGCATGAAATGATTTTTAGTCAGTGGAATGAGTGTGGGTTGAGGTTGTCCTCCCTTCAAGATGAATGTTGCTCATTAGAACAGGCTGCTCTGTTCATTCTCAATGATTTAAAGGAGAAGGCCTAAATAATTTGCTACAATACAATATTCAATAGCTTAAGTATAATTTTTTCCATAATACAAATACTTTAATGTTTTATGTTCAAGTTTCTAAGTGAAACTGACAGCTAGCAAGGAAAGGCAAGTGTATCATATTTGTGGGTGGAGCAACTGAAGCGGGTTAAATGGGATGAGTAAAATTGATTGGAGGTGTTTTTCATGTCATACCAGCAGACCTCATTCTTTTGAAAATGGTCTCAGGGTTTGGTGATAGTTTATGGGCCAGACGTGGATGCATCCAAATTGTTTTCTCCTCCAGAGAAACTGTCAAGTGTTTAAAATTTCAGCTACTGTGTGAATGAGCTCTAATGAAAACAAGTTTTTTATCTAAGCAGTTCTTTATTTTGGAATGAATTTCACATACCATTCTATACCTTTTCAGGCACACCAAGAGTCACATAAAGACAGCTGTGGAGGATTTATGATGGTCCTCTGCATGAACTGCTTTTACTGTGATCAGATCCTTTGTACTTACACCTAACAAAGATGAGTTAAAAAAATGAGAGAGAAATCAGTGAAGTGAAAGATGATCACACAAAGACAACCACCACACATAAACTCCTTTTAAGGAAATAAAAGGAAACAATTTCAGAGGAGAGAAGAAGGGCTTGATGATGAAAGGATACTGCATATTGATACTGCAAACATGCATGAACAGTAGCGTGCAAGGGCTTTTTATTAAGTTCACATTTAACAAGAAAAGACTATCAGTCAAGAAGTAGCTAAACCACACCACTGGGTGATTCAATGTCTTGCTCATGAGTAGTTCAGTGGTAGCAGTGGAAGACGATCCCAAAATCAACTTAGCACCCAGTACCTAGCTGTATGAATTTATTGGCGGGACAGATGAGCGTAATACGGTAGCGTAGCTTAGCTGGTGAGCTCTCAGAGTGTGTGGCAGCTTTCCCAACCTGCGTCCGTTTCAGCTTGTGGATGTGAATTCTGGCACAGGCTTGGCTTGGAGGGTGCCCGCCTCGGCTGCCCTCGTCTTGCCCCTCAGACCTGACGTGTAGCCAATCCCCTGGCTCAGCTTCTCTCGTAAAGAGCCGGCTTATGTCTGTGGTGGAGGGGGGTTCAGAGGGGGAGGAGGGTGATAGCAGATTACTGTTACTCCTCCCGGCATTTCATTAGCTCCGAGATAAGCATCTCACCACCATATTGAGCCTGCTATGGAACAGATTTGCCCTTGCACACAATGTTCCCTTTGAGCACCTCAGATGATCAAACAGTGGGACCCCAAATGCTGCTCTTCTCCAAAAAGTTGGTAAAAGCTCCCTGGGATGATGCCTTTCATTTCTGGCATTTTCCCCTACCCAGGGATGAGACAGGTCTGCTTTGATCTGTTTTGGATCAGGAGGAAAGAAATTGGGCTGTTGTGTCTGCTACGTTGGCGAGCAAACAAACAGTGTTTCAGATTTGACTTGGCTTAATTAATTAGTGATTCTGTTTTACAGCCGGTCTGATCTTCTTCCAAAAGGTTTGCGAATGGGACTTCAAAGTGTGGCGGGAGGAGCGGGGAGCAGGGGAGAGGGTTGAGAGAGGGGTGTGGTCTGTGTGAGTTTATGGGTGTGTGCGCGGCCTGCAGAACTCTGATTGGATGGGGAGGGGACTGATGCTCAAAGCTAAATGACTGGAACTGAAACTTAACAAACCTGCGACTGAGGCCATTACCAGCTTACCAGCACAACTAGCTTGCTGTGAAAATACATTTAAATGCATGCGAGGATGAGAAAGGGGGGTCTGAGTAACTGTAACTCAGTGAGGCTCATAAACGAGCCAACATGCACACGCCCCATATCTCAGTTAGGTGTGTGTGTATCTGTGGTCTCATGTGTCAAATAAATGGTGGAAAGTAGAGAAGGATATCCAGTAGCATTACTCACCTGGGCCGAAATCCAACTCTGAAACTGAAACACTGGACCAAAAATACACCAGTCTTCACTGTGGCACATATAGTGAATTTATCTCTGTATGGCAGTTTTGATTAATTCAGTCACAATTAAAGACTGATTTCTTAATTGGATTATCATATTGAATTATATCAGATGTAATGCTTCCCTTATGAAGTCTCACCCAGCATTAATACATCCAGAGCATAGTACAGTGAAACAGTCACTTACTTCTATGCTATAGAAATGTTGTCAAGCAGTGCACATGTCCTCAGTTTAAGTCTGTATGACAGATTAGTACTCCCTCTGGACTGTCTGTCTGTATTGTATGTCTGGAAGGTAATGTCATCCCATGTAATGATGAGCTCTGCTACACTGAGCCAGGGGACTCAGGGGTTTTCTATAAGCCCTTTAATGTTCACTTGTTCTTAGTGATGCACCATTTTTATATCCAAATGTCACCTAATACTCATGTCATGTTTTAGACATGTTAATGTCTCGATTTTCATGTTTGACATCCCCTCTCAGTATGAACCCAGAGGAGTATATATGCTGTAGCTGTGAACTTAAAAACTATTACTAAATGTGTGACAGATGGGACATCTTTTGCCATTGGAGAATCACAGTTTGTCACAGTTTCAGTTTTCTTTTTGCAATGGACTGACACTTTGGATTTCAGTTCCTGTCTTGATATCATTGCTTTGGAAAGTAATCTTTAGTTTAATTAGAATGCCATCTCTCAAACTTGGTATAAATATGACCAACAAGTTGGTGGCGCTGTGTATTGTTGTACTTATGTAAAACACAGCAGTGCCTTAAAAATATTACATAATAAGACATACTAATGTATATGTTTATATTAACATAAAATTAATTTCAGAATACTGCAAGGAGTTTGCCTGTGCAGGTTCATTTCCAACCAGGAGCACTTGAATGTGTGACACATCTTAATTGCGAATGCCAAACTCGGAAGTAGGAGCTTACAAGCACTACTTGAAGGCAACAGCGTATCCTCAGGTTATGACTGCACCCAACGCTTCCATCCTCAGGCTTTCTCTTTTATCTTTGTGTGTGTGTCTGTGTGTCACTGCAGTGGCTTTACCCCCAGAGAAGACAGACAGCTGCTGTGTGGAGGAGAAGATGCAGGAGAGGGACAGCCAATCTCCCGCAGGGCCACAGAAACAGCTCCAGTTTGAAGTGAGTGTCAACACCGAACAGGACGTTTATTACTTCCCCTCTGGATGAAACTAGGCCAGTGGTGGGACACACAAATACACATTCACGCACACACATATATGCACATACGCGCGCACACACACACACCACATTCCCACACCACATACCCACACTGGATGATACTGATAGTTCAACGCTGTGCCGTTCCAGGAGTTGGAGTGTGCTGTGTCTGTGGAGGAGGATAACAGGCAGGAGTGGACCTTCACCCTCTATGACTTTGACAACAACGGCAAAGTCACCAGAGAGGTAATAATCTTCTGCTCTGAGCAGTGATCAGTCGGGAGGAATAAAGCTTATATGAATGAAACGTACATCAAATAAACATCACACAGTCGTAGTGTTAATACCTTTAAGTATTTATTTTACTTTGTTGCAAACCTTACCAAGTCAAAAGTGTTGTAGTGTTGTGTTGATTCTTTCAAACAGCATATTTAGTCAGCTTTATTGCATCTAAATTTTGCCTTATTATGGAATTACTGTGCCCCAGAAAATGAGAAGAAATCACAAGCCTCTAACCCAATCTCATGCCCAAAGTGACATCTGTGTGTTTCCACTCCTGCAAGGTACCTAGTGGCTTGTGTCTGCCTAGTACAGATCTGAGAAAACATCCAGAAAGGCCCGTGTTTTTTGAAAACAACTTGAAACAGTGCAAAGAGACTGGAGCTGTCCTCTGTGTGGTTGGCTGTGCAGTTTTTCTGGCATTGCCTGTGGCTCCATGGCTCATGAGACGTCAGGCGGCGGCTTGGAGGGGAAACGAAAAGCTTTCTTCTGCAACAATTTTTTTTAATCCCCTCACACAAATAAAAAACAGAAGGAAACCAAAAATGACACAGGATGCTTTTATTTTATTTCTTTTTTCTTTCAATTTTTTTTTTCTTTTTGTGTTTATGTCTGAAACCAGTATGTGAAACCGGTCCCTGAAGAATTCATAATAGGCCTTTATGAGTCAGAGTATAGTGAGTGAAAATCATGCTGTTGAAGTTTTTTTGTGGCTTAAATTCTCAGCACTTCTGTCTCAGGAGCTCTATGGTGAAGCGGTGTTACCTCTATAAAGTAAAACGCTAACAAGATGCCGTCTTAGTACATTTTACATTCGTACCAGGTGAAATTCTTTGTGGACAATTAGAATTTGGTTTGCTATGAAATAAGCCAGCACAGTTGCTATCACTCAAGAGGGAGTCATTAGCTCAGTATGGTGCACAAAACCACTCGACAATGCAAAATATAGCTTCTAAACAGCCACAGCAGACAACTTTATTTTATATGCAAATTAAGCAGTTACCTCACTCTGAGTTTTTAATCTGTTCATTTTTTCGTCTTTGCATGCTTGGATGTACGCAGGTGTAGCGCAAGGTTCTCTACTCTGAATGTGGATTTAGGTTGATGTATATATGCTTTTGTGCATTTGTTAGCGAGTGTACACAGGCGTTGCTTCCCATGCACATGTGATTTTAAGAGAAATTGAGGGCTTTAATAGAGACAGTGTGGAGCTCACACAGCTGTAACACAACTCATATTGGGCCTGACATCCCAGTCAGACTCTGCTGCTGCTGCCAAGACGTTCCTTTTCATGAATTTATAACCTGCCTTTACACCACGTCTGATCGCTTGGAAAGCTGAACTAAAACAACTGACATCAGTGCGTTTCTGTCTTCATCGTTGTCTGAGTCACTTCTTTAAATTCCTAGCTAGCATGAAGTTTGTGATGCAGAGTTTTAAAGCATAAAGCTACAGAATACTGAATTCCAGCAGTATAGTCATAAGAATAGTCTCCTCTGTTCCTTTTTTCTTGTTGTCAAGTATTTGCTTAGGAAATCAATCTCTGCACCACCATCCCCAATTATCTACAAGAATCTTTTTATATTTTGTTATGAAATTCTCATCTCTCTAACGTAAAAGCTGTGTTAACAAAAAGGCCATATTAAACTCACCTCCACTTTCCATGTCCTGCAGGATATCACCAGCCTGCTCCACACCATCTATGAGGTTGTGGACGCCTCCGTCAACCATTCTCCCAGCAGCAGCAAGACATTGCGGGTGAAGCTCTCAGTGGCTCCCGACTCTAGCCAGCGGTGGAGGAGCTGCACGCAGGGTGCAGCAGGTAAAGATTGCATTTACGCAGCGGGTGTGGGCGGAGAAGGAGAGAGGGCATTTTGGGGTCCCCCCCTTGAGTTGCCTGCTGTCAGCTCACCCAGAGATGTATTTGTTGTCATGCAGAAAGGCGTCTGCTTCAGGCCTGTCAAAGCTTTGTTCCTCGCAGTCTCAGCGTCGCTCTATCTCTCCCACTCAATGGGGTTCATTTTTAATGATGGAGGGAGTGACAGAGCTATGAGAGGGCCCCCCTCCCTCAGCACCTTCAAATACTCTGAAAGAAACCTTAAGAGATGTGCCGAGTCCTTTTGATAACCACAGCCGTTTTTCTTTTTTCTAAAGTTCCCCTTTTCCCTTCTTCTCCCCCTCTCTTCCTCCCCCCCTTCTCAGAGCTGCGGGAAAATATAGCTTGCGTTCAACTTAACTTTTCTCACTGACGACTTGGTAAACAAGTATTCAGGGAAAAATATCTCAAAAAGTATATATTCCTGTGTGTTTGTGTCCTATTGTTTTGGCTATAAATATCCATCAAGAGATTCAAACAAAGCCAGCTTTGAAAATGAAGGCTGGTTGCCTTCATGCTAATTTGAAACTGCATCAGATCTCGCGTCCTTAATAAACTATTTCTGAAGTCTGCATGTTTTTTTTTTTTTATTTCATTCCATGCCTTATAAGAAGCTGGGAGTTGAAAATAGAATAAATGAAGCATTGTTGTTTTCCTTTTCTATAGATCTTCAAAGTAAAACCCCCAAAACAAAGGTTGCTTTCTTCTGAGGCTTGTGTGACTGTTGTCGCGTGTGTGTGTGTGTGTGTGTGTGTGTGTGTGTGTGTGTGTGTGTGTAGAGCTCTCTTTGATAATAGCCTCCTGTCTTTCACACATACACAGACATGTCCCACCCCAGAGAGAAAAATGACAAGTGCATAGAGGACCCCAAGAGTGCAGACAAGAAGACTCGAGCACTCCTAAGGTAAACCCACCTCCCCTGCACACTCTCTGTTGTTGAAGCTTGTGATGTTTACAAGAAGAAGAAGAAGAAGACGACTGAAGTTTATTATTATTAGCATATTTTTTATTATCACTGATTATAACATCCAACATTTTGAAAGAGAAAACTAGAAACTTGTGGTTGAGGAAGGATTCACACTTGGGAGCTGCAGTCATCCTTTACTCTTTTAATTAGTTTTGATCAAATATACCTACACTGTAGTAAAGAGGAGTTAACAGTGGTGCAGAGAGTCAGCCCTCTCGCTGCACTGTTCAAATAGTCCCAATTGAGGTTTAAACCTGTCATTTTCCAGTCACAATCTCACTTCTCTAACAATTACTCTGCTGCCGCTACCCGATCATAAGGAACACTTGTTTTACTTTCTCCAAACACTACCATACTGAACCTCTCTGGTCCAAACTGCTACCTAATGAGAGGTGTCGCTTGTGTCCGCAGGCGCCACCACAGTGACCACCACACCCAGCCGGGCTGCCAGCGCCACTGTGTGGATGAGAACCTGGAACGCAGGAACCACTATTTGGATCTGGCAGGCATCGAAAACTACACTTCCCGCTTTGGAGCCGGTGAGTGGACCGGGGCCAGGGGTGTAAAAGGGGAGAGGTGGAGGGGGGGGAAACGCAGACTGTGGCCTTTTGAAGCTGCGTCCAGGGGCCCTCATTACTGTGGCACCTGCTTGGAGCCATTAGGTAGAACTACCAGCCCACTACGCTCCTCGCCAGTACAAACATCTGGGCTCAGGCAAGCACAATACATCATGTGTTCAAGGCTAAAGCCATCAACAGAATGGGCTGTTATGATGTGAAATATTAGGTCCAATAAGGAGCAGCCTTGATCTGATGGTCAGTGATGACATGTGATTATTTTAATGTTGGCCCTGTTAGGAAAGTGCTAACAGAGATCTGCTCTATGTCACTTTGTGTTAGGGTTATCTGTATGAAGAAAGAACCTGAAGTAAAACTGCCAGAATTTTATCGAAGAGCCATTTAGCTGTTGGCACTATAATTTCCACATAATGGGTTATTTTTCTTCCTTTATTCCAGGACTAGTCTGGTGATGCTGCTGCTTTCCCAGTTATAATAAATTTGTGTGTCTGTCTCGCTCACAGCCCCTGCCACAGAGACGCCGAAGGCCGAGCCTCAGACCCGGTCGTCCAACCAGACTCGCTCTCGCTCCCATGAACCAGAAAATGGCCAATCGCATTCTCACCACCGCCGCTTGCAGACTGTCCTGGACAGCGTTGCTGCAGACAGCCTCCACCCCACACCCCGTACACGAGGCCAGGACTCAGGGAAGCATGCCCTCCGTTCTCCAAAGACCCACAGCCGCACACCTCCCGCGCAGATCAATGGCAGGGTGATGAGAAGCCGAGGTGTCCCTCCTCCCCCGGCGCTACCCAGCCAGACCCCCCCTCACCAGTCCACAGCCCCCTACCGCAAACACAAGCAGAGGTCCAAAGAGAGCCAAGGCTACAGGGCTTTAGGCTCTCTGGCAGCACCAGGACCGGTGGTGGAGAAAGAGCATGTGAGGGAGCTGCCCAGTGTCCTGCTGTATGAAGGGGGGCTGGCACAAGTGGTGCAGCGGCATGAGCATCACCACCACCATGAACACCATCACCACTACCACCACTTTTACCAGTCCTGAATTTCCACTTTGCCTGGGAAGACTCCGATAGCCCCAGAAAACCCAGCCATGCCAGCAGACACTGACTACAGAGAGCGGTCAAATGCTGACCTACCTTACATTGTGTAACACTGCAGTGGCTTTGTAGTGGACATAGGACATGGGTGGAAGAGGGATGTCTCAGTATTCTTATTTATCAGTGTTATAAAGGTTGGTCAGACACACAAAAGCTTGAGTGTGCAGCAGGATAATGATTCAGGACTACAGCAAGACTAGAACTTAAGATCATGGCTGGGGCTGGAGGGACAACCCAGAAGTTTCTTTCCCCCAGATCCTGTTATCCTCTACCTGATGAACTGTATGACTCTAAACCAGTACCACAATCTTTCCAGACCACTAAGCCAAAAGGTTTGTAAGGAGAAGTAGGAACAAGAGGAAGAAAGACTGTGATGTAAAGATGAAAATATATGAAGGAATATAAGTGATAGGAGAGCAGGGCATAGTGTGTATATATATGTGTGTGTGTGTGTGTGTGTGTGTGTGTGTGAGCGCGTGTGTGCGAGTGTCACGACACTGAAAACCACTTGAAGTGCGCTCATGGGTGCGTGAGTATTTAAAGCAGGCTGTGAGGCAGATTTTTGAAGATGAAAATGAAGATTCTGATTCAAGCACGCAATACCTTGTAAGCAAATATAGGAAAGAAGATGTTGAAAAGTAAAAAAGTAACAAGAACAGAGATCCCAAATCAGCTGCTACCTCTAATTTTGCTCTAAATGTTGTAGTGGTTACTTTGACTAAGCATTCAGAGGTTATTTTCAAATTACTTCGAAACTTTTTTGAAAGAAAAGAAATCTCAAAATCTGCAGTACTGAAGTGTTGAAAAGGTCCTTACTTTTATTAACTAACATTTACTGTACATAAGGTATATATTGTTATCAATTTTATAAGCTTTATTGATAATGTGATATCTTTGTATTCACTATCTGAAGCTTTTGTTTGTCTTTCTTCACAGACGCATTTTATAAGACCAGTAGGAGCCTCATTTTGATTAGACAAAGTACGACTGTATTACTCACTCAGTGTCATGCACTCTCTTATTCTCCCTGTTTCATCTGTCTTACCGCTTGATTAGATAACCTGACTAATATCCCAACTCTCAACAGTGCTGTTCAGCAGCTCGACCTCACATCACTCACAAGCATTTATATGCTTGGCTGCCCCAAGTACTGATTCCAGGAAAACATTAGAAAACAAAATTATTTGTAAGATACACGACTGGCATGTAGAATACATATCAAAGCAATTTACTGAAGTCTGTTTCATAAGAAACTTATCTTTTCAGCGTACAAAAATCCGCACGTATTTTTGAAAATGCAACTGAAATCCTGCTTCATTCAGCCACTTTGAAGTTGGTGTATTCATTCATCAGTGTGGACTTTGACCCTTAAGTAGAGTATTTTGGACAGTTATTTATGCTGGGAAATGTTTTGCTGAGCATGCATGTCGTTTTTCACCACCGCCCTACTTCAGATCTGCTGTTTACTTTTTGGAATTTGCTTTTCTGCTAGCATTCTACTTAACTCATAGCTGTGCCATCCAGGCCGCGGCCTGGTCTAGGTTCACGCTCCCTCTGTTTCCATGGCAGCTCCCTGTCCCCCAGCTGTCAGCAGGTCTTTCACCATGCTGCCATGTGGCCTCAGAGCTCAGCCAATAAGTCTGTATTTGTGGTGCAGTGGGGCGAGGGCCCTTTCAGCTGTCCCATTCCTCTGGTACGGGATAACACTGGGACCAGCCCACAGTCTCCACTAGACCTATAACTCACTGCTGATCTCCTGCCAGCACCAGGGACTGACTGTTCATCCTGATCCATGATGCTCAACAGGCTCTGCTGTAAACATGCACTGTATGTCAAGAGCTGAATGACACTGACATGCGAGGCAGTAAACTGAGAGCTGCTAATGAAAGACTACTGGTCACCTTGTTGGTCCTTGGTGAGCACATGTTCTTTTCAGCCCTTGCCAGCATCATGTTTATAAAGAATCATGCATCCAGTCTTTTGTTATGGTTTAAAAGCAGCCCTCTTCATACAGAGACAATGGGCGCCACCAGTGTTCAAACTATATCCACCATGTTTGGTTGTTCAGTCTTCCGTAAGCATGTGTACGTGTTTGCAATGAGCAGCCTTGCCCTGAGCCCTGTGGTGTCCTCTCACAGTTGCAGGCAGTCGTTTAGCAGAGGCACCAGTCAGACGGGTCATCTCATGGGACATGGTGGTAGAAATGGCGTCATTCTCCCAAGGGGGATCACAGCTGTGCTCCATCCCTCAGCTTCGTCACCTCATGCTGCTTTTCCTGGACAACAGGTCCTTGCTGCTGGAGCCCCCATAACACTATAACTTCTTTGTCAGTGGTTTCCCCTCACCCAAAACAGTGATACTAGTGTGACGCTCCAAACATAAGTAGTGTGGAAATGTTGGTCTGGTTTTGCGAACTGACAGGCGACTGTTCGTCCTGCAGGGTGGTCCGATTTGACACGGTGAGCGAGAGCTTCTGAAGGAATTTGGGTGAAAAGGCTTGGACAGACCCACAGCCAGGTTGCAATTTTTAAACTTCTTTTACAAGGAGAGAGTTTTACTGAACAGAATGACTTCCACTTTTTTTAATGCCCTTCTTCACATCCATACCCGTATTCTTACCAGAAAGCTGTTGATGCTTCATACTTCAAAGCAGCATGGAGCACCTGTGGTTGCGGTTTCCTTGCTTAAGAGCACCTCTATAGTATTTGCTGAGAGTTGGGAAAGCAGTGTTTTCCTCAGTTTTGTCACACAGACTTTACCAGATGCTCTCGGAAATAAACTTAAAATAACAGTATGAAGGTCTTTAGCTATCCATGTAAATCTACCAGACTGAACAAATGTCAATTTACAATGGCCTTTCAGCAAATCAAAACGGTTCAAATCATGTACAAACTTCTCTACATTTATGATCCTCTGTCCTGTTGTATAGAATCTCGAGTGTCCAGAGCCACTCCTCCATCTTAACACACAATGTATTGCACCACTAATTTGCTTTGTTAGATTCATGTATTGACGTTTTGAAAAATCAGATGTATATAGTGGACTGCAAAAAGGATAAACCAGCATCATGTAGAAACATTATATGGCTTATTTATAATTAAATGACTGTCAAGCTATCTCACTTGCCTACTGTCAGCTAATATCCACGCCAGTCCTACCTACTTAGCAGAGAGGAATAATTATCTGTCAACAACACAAGCTGTTTCTCAGTCTCCACACACAGACACACTTTCACTTGGTGTTTGTTATAAAAGAAAGTTCTTTAGCACTAGCTGTTTTCCCCCCTCTTCCCCTAATGTTTTTCATGACTTGGTTTAGTTTATATAGATTGTATTTGATTAATTGCTTTATTTATTTGATAGCAGATCTGTGCCAAGGGATTATACCCTTTTATTAAAGTATGAACCTGTTCCTTATAAACACATGGACTTCTGGGGTCATTTTATTTTATTACCGTGAGTCATGCATATCACTGTTTTTTGATTTGCAAAAGTACATGTGTGTTTGAGTTGAAAAAACATAAAACTTAGAATAAACAAACACTTAATGCTAAAACATAACATTTGAATTGCACTGAAGAAGAGAAAAAACATCTGCTGCCAGATTTTTCATTTTTGAAAATCCACTCAGTGGCATTCTTGCAGAGAGTTACTTGTAGATGAGAGGTTTGATGCCAGTCAGACTTGATCATGGTATAGATCCTCTCAACTAACTCTCAGCAAGAAAACAAATAAACGAATCCTCCAAAATGTTAAACTCTTCCTCTACTAAAATGTAAAATTCTGTCAAACAGCAAGGGTTAAATTTACAACCAAAGGCACAAACTTGTGGTTCATGAAGTCAAGACCTTAACTTGCAATCTTTTCTATTTTTGATTTATACAAGTTCAAATATATAGGTTCAGCCATCAATCTGTAACCATATTTATCATGTGCAGAGTTCACCAACCAACATTCTCAAACTACAGCATATTCACATCGACACTGAACCTCTATTTCACCTAACTGCACAGACACAGGGAGAACATGCACACAGAGAAGCCCCAATGGCCATACATGGTCTTTGGGATCACAACAAGATAACACTGGATTTGGCTAAGAGAGGGCCTGTTCTGTCTCTTACAACATATTTACTGCTTCCTGGTGTACCGTTTTAAAACCAGAAGAAATTCTAATGTCATTTATCACTGAAAAGATTTTTATCTCCAATGCTGATCAAGTTTCTCATGCATTTTTTCCCTTATCTGTTTTAATTTATAATTTCCAAGAAGTCAGCTGGATTGACGTGAAGGGCATGTGGAAGTAGTGGCGTCACAGAGGGTTCCCAAATCTGGCTGACCACAGCTGCTCGGCACACCACACTCTCTACATGCACACACACTTTCATCTGCAGCTTAGCAGCTTATCTCTGGTTGGGGCAACCGCAGAGAGCCTGCCTCTTGGCAATGTGATACACCTTCCTCTCACGAACCGAATACAGCTATTTGTCTAAGCGAGGCAGTCTAACCTGCAGAACTTGTATCATCATTACAAATGGTTTCTATCCTAACATAGCCTTCCCATGTTATCATTGCTGCCGTTGAGCCCATTTGAGGTGTCAAAAGCATCAGATGTTCATATTTCACATTCTACAGGAGGAAGACAAGTTAGAACAGCAGTCCTAATCTGACATATCAACAAGAAGAAACTTTGAGATAAAAATTCTCAAACCTCAAACAGTAATTAGTTACCCTCTTTATGACATGTTTTCTCGCTGAATCACAGATTATGACATATGCATATTGAACTGGTGACACGTGGTTTTATTGTTGTATGAAATGCAGATTGTGCACTACAAACCTGGGATTGTCTTTGTCCTCTGCAGTGATCTTTGAAATGTTCAAAAACTTTCTTTCCTTGCATCTTCATTGCAAGACTTAGATGCTATATAGCCAAAGGGGCCTATTCCTACTGTATCCTCCTCTGTAGCCTGGCATAAGACTTCTTCTTTGACATTTTCTTCATTTTTATACTTTGACTTTGATCTGCACTCCTTTCAACTCTTCACATACAGTATGTTGGTAATAGCCTTGGTGTTCATGGAGATTTTCTTCTCCAGTGCAGAGTAACGGTTGGATAATGCATTCACGCCTTTTGAAATGACAGCACTGGAGACAGTGCCCTTCTTCTCATCTATAAACCTGTCTCTGCTGTTCAATCTCTTTGGTTTGGGACTCTTCATAAGTGTGGCAGGTAAGAGAGTGAGGGGTGCAGAACATGTTTTACAAGTTCATGGTAAAGTTTGCTCTGAAGTTGTGAAGAAATGTACCATACATGTCTAGGCTTGCTTTCTACATTACATTTTAACCACTACTTGATTACTGTTTTTTAACGTTATACTACTGTACATAAATGGTTTTCTTCACACTATATCAGTCATTTTTTTTTTCTGGAAGTACAGCAGACCTTAATCTCCCCAGTCTAGGCTCCTGTAAGTGAGTACATACATTTTTCATCATTTTTGGGACATTACACAGACTACCATTCATTTCCTGGAGGCTTAACCACCACCTAACCATAACAATAAACATTACCTGCCAAACCCTAACCCTTACCTTAACCTAACCCTAACCTCAGCCTAACCTTAAAGCAAGTCTTCACCCTAATATTTAATGATTTATGTTGTGGAGATCTGCGTTTTGTCTCTGCCCCATAAGACAGATCCTCACAATGTGACGGTGTAAACAGATTTTTCTCCCCCACAGCTACGGGAATACGCATACACACACACACACACACACACACACAATACTGGCAGATAAGCTTGCTTATCATGTGGTAGCCACAAAGCGTATCAGGTAAGAACTGCAGCTGCATAAAAAGTGTAACCCTAGCATACTGTAGCATAACCTTACTAAAAGTAGAGAGGATCAGTCCCTCACCAGATAACACCAAAATCTGAAATCATATTGTATGAAATGCACAAATGTGCAAAAATGTCAAGCAGTCACTGTATTCAGCCTCTTCTGTACTACTACTGACTGGCGAAAGTGCATTTATTCAGGTAATGTACTTAAGTGCATTTTCGGGGATCTTGTACTGTGGTTGTCCATCCAGTACGCATTTAGGAACAGCTGCCTCCATTCTTCCTCACTCTCACTCCACTGCTGACTCTCCTCCACATGTTGTGTTTGGTTTAGTTATAGTTCTGATCTTTATTTTATACTATACAACACTGCACTTTCACACATCCACTCAGCAGATCATCCACAGAAGTATTGAAACTATAGATAATGATAACGATGAAGTATACAGAAGGTACTACGGCGATTATGATAACAATAATAGTAACAATAATATTGGTAGTAGCTGTACAGAGTAGTAAGAGAATTAAAATAAATTATGACTAAACAGTTGTCACAGTCAACAGTAGTCAGGTCATGAACTTCCCAGGAATGTCTCTACAGAAGACATAGGGCTGTTTGATATTGTAATGGGGAACTGTGCTGAAGGGTGTCCACTAAAATCCAGCTCCAAGTTGTTTGGAGTGCACCAGAGCACCAACAGTTCAACCCCCTGCCAATGAGCATAGCCATCGCCATCACAGTTGTGTCCAATGATCGTAGTGTCATTTGAAAATGTCAGGAGTTTGACATCTGGGTCCTTGGAGATACGGTCCCAGGTGTACAGGGAGAAGAGCAGTGGGGAAAGGATACATCCCTGGGGAGTGCCATTGCTGACTATGTTCCAAAAGTGACTTCACCCATTCTCACCTGCTGTTCCCTGTCTGTCAGGAAGCTGTTGATCCACTGACAGATGGCAAGGGAAACTTCAGCTCTGTTTTTGCTTCTGATTCTTTGGTCCCTAACAACTATCTGGTTCTTTTAGCTGTCCACACAGTAGTCATTGACTGTGTCTGTTGCTTGGTGGAGAGCAAGTAGTGTACAGCGGGTTTTTATTGCTGAAAACCTGCTGTGATGGCAAGGCTATGAAAATGGTGAGAGTGAACAAAACAGTAAAGTTCTTGATGGGACACTTACCGTGAAGCTTCATAAAGCTGAAGGGGGGTTGCAGATTCCAGTAATAACTTAACTTGTTTCCACATTCTCATTGATACTTTGTTATGATACACATTATCGACCACAACATTTAAATACTGTTTCCACCTCTGCTGTTAAAATTGAGTCTTCATTATTTCTTACATTTTCAGCCAACAGAGAGGTGAGTTTTGAGCATTGTGACACCATTGTTATGTTATCATTCAGTTTGTCTTTTGTTAGCTGCTACAGTCCAGTTCAAAGCGTTGTACAGTACAGAGTCAAGGTCTTCCTCACACTTTGTTATCTTCCATATGTCTTCAAAGTGGAATGTCAATAGGGGTCAAGGGCCTAAAGCTCCCAATATAAAGAGAATAAAGGATCTATACGTGTTGATGGTTCCTTAATTCTTAGAAATGTGAACAAAGGTCAATAGCTTGAAACATGGGAAGTCTCTGTCTGAGTAAAGGGTACATGATCATTTATAGATGAGCTTTAACTATACCACACAGTGAGCAGTCACTCAGAGAATGATCATTCAAGAGCCGTAAGCCTGTCACACTGAAGAAAATAGAAAACAGCAATGAGGTATGATCTCTTAGTACTGCATAGCACAAAAGTAGACTATATAGATAAAGGTATTGGGACACCTGACCATTACACCAACAGAGACTTTATTAACATTGCATTCCAAATACATAGACATTAATATGGATTTGGTCCCCCACTTTGAAGCTATAACAGTTTCCACTCTTTTGCTGTGTTTCTGTGGGAATTTTTGCTCATTCATGCAGTAGAGCATTTGTGAGGTAAGACACTGATGTTGGACCAAAATGCCTGGCTCACAATCTCTGTTCCAGTTCATCTGAAAAGCGTTGGATGGGGTTGAGGTCAGGACTCTGTGTGGGCCAGTCAAGTTCCTCACACCAAACTCATTCAACCATGTCTTTTTGGACCTTGCTTTGCGCACTGGAGCATAGTCATGCTGGAATAGAAAAGGACCTTTTCCAAACTGTTGCTGGAAGGTTGGAAGCATAGCATTGTCCAAAATGTCTTGGTATGCTGAAGAGTTAAGATTTCCCTTCATTGGAGGTAAGGGTCCAAGCCCAACCCCTGAAAAACAGCCCCATACCACACCCGAATTCAATAATAATGAGGTCCCAATACTTTTCTCCTTATAGTGTATTTAAGACAACAATCCAGAAATTGCTCCTGGACATTAATTTATATGGTATGCACAGATGTTAACAAGTTTGTTAAGGTATAAGGAGTTCAAGACGTGATTTTGCTGTACAGTAAATCAAAGAATAGATGACTAGTTTAATCATCAATAATTTATTTTATTGCATTTGATTTAATGTGTATGTGTTTTTTCAGATAATAATAATAATAGCCACACCTTTTCCTTATTCAGAGCTATGGACAACTTGGTCACTGTCCATGAAAAATTCAACTTTAGACGCAGCTAAATGGGAATAAACCTTTTCTGTGAATGTGTACTGTGTTCTGTTTGTGTTATCTGGAGACCGAGTTACAGGCAATGGTCTTTTGGCATAGAAATAAACCCTATCTCTGTTTTGCCACTGAAAAATAAGCAGTGAGATTGACTTAAATATGGGGAAATAAGAGGAGACCAAAATATGTTCTGTGTGCTTTGTTTCCAGCAGATAGACAGAGAGCTTTGAAGTGTGGATTGGCACAGCAGGGTGCTAGCTTCTGTAAAGACAAGATGCTAAACGCTAAGTATGAGAAGGACATGAGGTAGTCTATTACCAATAGAGAAGCAAAGAGAGAGAGAAAAGGCAAATCCAATGATAATATACATCTGTTCTAGCGAATTTATGAGCTTTGAAATTTTTTCATGTGGGATAAGTGGATCCTTTTTCTTACAGTATCTCAGAACTTCAAAGCAGATTTGCTTTGGATAATGCAAATGATCAGAATACAGCAGTTCCTGCCTACTCAAGAGCATGAAAAGAAAGATGGGAAAGGGAGAATTAAAGCTAATTGGCATGGCTGTCTTTTATGTGTGGGAAGAAGGGCAAAAATAAAACACTTCAATTATTGTCAAGTTCATTCAATTAGGAAGCAAGCTGACAAAGCACTGAAGTTACGTGCACCCAACCCAGTAACCACGTGCATTAAATGTCACTTTTCCCTCTCGCCATTTCTTTCTTAAATGTGATGAATTTATAATTAACAGGATTAAATCAACCCGATAATCACAAAGCTGGCACCAGAGAGATACTGCTTTGTTCAGCTCTGATGTTGTAGTGGCCGGGGCCTAGGGACAGCTGTTGTTACCATTAATACCGTGTGTTCTAAATATGCCCCAAACATATTCACTTAAAAAGAAATCACTCTATAAACAACACAATGGAGCAATGCAGTGTATGCACTACAAGTAACAAGCACTGAATTGAGCTTTTGCCGCCTATTTTGATGATGATCCATCAAATTAAATACAAGCTGCTGAGCCACAGAAGAGCCATTTGTGTCCTGGAGAGAGTTCGGATCTTCTGTTATTTTCACCAACCGCTTGTATCAGAAAAGCACAGCAAAAACCCATTTGTTGTCTGCAGGAATAAAAGGATAAAATAAAAAATAGTTCAGCACTGAGAATAAAAAGACAGATAATTACTTTAAGATAGACCGGACAAGTTTTATGTGTTTATACCTATTTGTACATGTCAGGGTGTAATTTAAGGGCAATTTAAATCCTAAAGCCCCCCAAAATTTGTCCATACTTTTTAACAACTTGTTCATGCTTTCTCCCTTTTCATTAAATAATATGTTTGGTGCAGTGACGTGCGGTGAGGTTCATGGCTGGGGAGGCACTGACTTCATCACAATCAGATTTACGAACATGTAAACCCTACAGAGTAGCTTATTCACCATTTGATTGGCAACTGCAGTGTCCAGTTGTTTTAGGGAATTGCTAAGCCTTTTAAAACAAACAAACAAACAAACTAGGGACTAGGGAAACTGAGAAACTGTTCGCTCTTTTATGAGATTTGTTTACAGAAAAATAAAGACTAACACTAACTTTATCCTCCAAGTACCCAAGAGCCCGAATAAGAAGATACAAATTATATCAATAACATAATGTTCTTGGTGACGTGATATATGTAATGTAATGTAATGGTTTTCATTTTCATCCATTGATGCACACATTAATATGATAGCCTGTATAAAGGTGGGTGTTGCCCCATTTTCTTATAAACAGTCACAGTCAACAGTAAGGAGTGTCTGTGTTTGCCTAGCCATTTACTTGATGGCTGAAACTCAATGACAGTACTCTTCAGCCTAATAAGATATGACAGCCACTGCAGGAAATATAATGCTGACAACGCAAAACCCAACATGGCAGTTTAAAAGGTAGTAGAAGACTCTCTTTACACTAGTTCTTCATTCACTATATTTTTCAAAGCGCACGGTTCAACTTTTGCAAATCACAAAAGTGCTGTCTGGACTTCTGGAGACTGACTCCAGACTTCTAGAGATACCAAATGAATAAAACAAGGCTCCAGAAAGTTGCATTGGTTTTTAGCAGATCATTGGAGCTCTTTCTTTTTGCAACATCAAAGGGAGCCGCAGCTCTTTGATGTGGCAGCATGCTGTTTAAGGTACAGAGTGAATGGAGAGATGTCAAGCTGCAAGGTGCCTCTGTAGTTTACGTTGAGTGCTGCAGAGAGCTGCAGATGAAAGGAGCAAACAGAGTTTGATAATGAATGTCCAACAAGTAGGACCCATCTCAGACAGCGCACGCTCAGCAGGGTGCCTGCACTATCCTTGAGCACAGCACCCCAAACTTTGGGCAGACGCTGGAGACCAGACTCCTTCAGCTTGGCTCCTTAAAAACGGGGGGGTCTCAGATGTGAGCTTTAATCTTCCTGTCAATTAAATCCTGATTGACACACACACCCATTCACACATGGTCATGTACACGTGCTCCTCTGGAAGAGATGCCATCCACTTCCTCTGTTGAATACCCCTCTTTCTGGCCTGAGGAGGCCTTTTCTATTAATAGATTAAACCCTCCAATGTAGGAGTCATTTTAGGACATTTTAGGTAATGAGGTAGTTGCATTTGTTGCATTTGCTAGGATTTGCCTTGGAATCCCAACTGTTGTTGGCTTTGCGTTACCTATCTGTAAATGTTGATTAATTAAAACATTATAAGTTGTAGCTACTCACCGAAAAATGAATATGTATCGTAGAATCATTCAAAATGTGTGAAATCTAACAAGACTGTGCCTTTGTAGCTAGTAGTTCCTAACAGTAAATCCGGTTTCAGTCCCCAGCTCAAGTCACTGACGCTCACCTCTGATATCCAGTTTCTCAGAATCCTACCTGTGTTTTATTCTGAGGATATGAAAAGGGATCCCAATCCATCCATCCATCCATCCATCTTCTATACCGCTCTATCTGTCAGGATAGTGTGAGGGAACTGGAGCTTAACCCAGGCGACAACAAGCGAGAGGCAGGGTACACCTCTGGTCGCCAGTCAACCGCAGGGCTGAGAAGTGATCTCTGAAAGCAAAATTAAGTGAAACAAAATATTGGTTTAAATAATGATTATAAAATTTCCATTTATCCTTCACTTACTGTATGTGCAACTTTCTTTTATTGCTAAATAATACAATAATTGTTCCTCCACCTCACAGAAGATCCCTTTCCAACTCGATTTCACACAATAGTGGACAAATTCTACAGTCCTTAAATCCAATTTTAGTATAAAAAGTATTAGTTTTGTTTTGTTTTGTGTTCGCTGATTAATTGAATCTTTGTTCTTGTTATCTGGTGTAACTAGACTAATGTTGTATAGTTTTGCATTCTTTCAAGTTCACTGTATCAAAAAATGAATAATTATTTCTGAACATGAAGATAATTGGTTACATATGACAACATGCATGTAGATTTACTTCAGAATTTAGAGTGGATGAGATGTGCTGATTTGCATCTGGGAGTTCTGTGTCTCTGGCAAACCAATCAGCACATGCACAGTACATCAGTGCACCTGGCCCAACACTGAGCTCACCACATGTGCTTTTGATATCTGCACAGAAAGAATGCACAGCTATGAAATGACTGGAGCCAAAGTATTCCATCTCTGCTAGGAGACGGGTGGATCCACCCCTGAACCGCTCTGTTATTCATTGACATACAGTTTAAAACTTGACTTGGGTGGACGAGGTTATTTAGTGCTGGGCAGCAG
Organism: Scatophagus argus; assembly: GCF_020382885.2. Lineage (NCBI taxonomy): Eukaryota > Metazoa > Chordata > Actinopteri > Scatophagidae > Scatophagus > Scatophagus argus. The sequence continues at coordinate 7,815,820 of NC_058493.1, forward strand.
TTTTATTGGAGTACACAGTGCTGAACTGACTCCATATGGAACAAGACTTAACTTTCATACCCAGTAAACTGCGAGATGAGGAATAGATCCTCCAGACCAAGTTTAAGTCAACCTGTCTGTCTGTATGTCTATGGCAGAAAAATGAATGCTGTCTTACCATAATGTTCTGTAAAGTGATTTAAACCAATGTATAGACACCCAGAATAATTCTTTCTATATATATATATATACAAATCTATGTAGAGAACAGACAAAAATCAACAGTGGAGGCCTGATGACTATTAATTGAAAGTCTTCAGTCAGGGCATTGGGTCAGCCTTTGACCCAATGCTATTACAAAATAAAACCTCATTTTGCTCCAAAACAATGGCACCTGAATGTGATGCATAGTAGCCTGATCTTCATCAACCCATCTTCAAACTGATTTCTCAATTCCTAGATAGCTGACTATTTGAAAATATGAGGTTTTCAGCAAGATGTCAGACTATCCAAACATTCATGAAGAGGATTTTGTCCAAAGCTTGCTTGTTAGTCATCCAAAGTTAATGACTTATGGCCTTTGGCTGCATTTGTAGAGAAAAATTGTGTTTCTTGGCTAATCTAGGCTTGACAGATCCAGAGATCTCTTCATTAATAACGAAGAGTGTTATATAGTGCAAATGGGCGGACTGCAGCCACATATTTTCCTGACTTTGGCATAAGGCATTAAGAATTCTCTTGCAGCAGAGGACAGAAATACTCAAACATGTCTTTTGGGATTATACCTGTATTTTTTTCTATTGACAATGTCATACCTTCTTTCTTATCCATCCAAACTTGTTTGGACCCCCTACTGTGATTTGGATGACAGAACTCCATGTTAGAGCTCCATGTAGGATGCCTGACAGAGAGAGAGAGAGAGAGATAGTACTCTGCATTACACTCCCCTTGGTGAAGTTGACTGTTTCTTAGACAGGAAGAAAAAAGAAAAAGAAAAAAGAAACTCACTTCAGAAAGTTTTATTCCAGTCTGTCTTTGATTACTCCTGCCTTTGTGTGTTTGAGGATTTTCAACCACAGGGCACAGTGAAGAAACACAGAAAAGTAATCATAGTACTCAGGAGGGAGCTATAATAACAATAATGATAATAATAATGATAAATTATCTGACTGTCCAAATGGCCATTTTTTTTCTTTTGTTTTTTTTTTTAAAAAATCTTGTCATCAAAGAATGTGAAAGGAGCAAAAACACTATTGGCAATCACATTGTGAGCTGTTTCTAGGGATGTGTTTTATATGAACTTTTTGAAGTTTACATCAGTTACACAGTATGCTGGCTAGGCTGCAAGTTCTCAGTAGCATCAATATTATTACTTTTGCAACACTGTAGAATTATTAACATACTAAAATTATGACATTGTATGTTTATTTCCAATTAGCTGTACATTGTGCACAAAGACGGGGCTTGGGTGCCCATAAGATGAAGAGATGATGTCAGTCTCTATGATCTAAAAAGGAAGAAAGAAATGAGACTATAAAGATGAATAAAGAAATATGTCAAAAGCAAAGAAAATAAAAGTCCCAGCCTCTTCAACAAGCCCTGTTGGTTTATTAATGCAACAGGTCCATCATGTGGTTGAATAACAAAATTGCAGCCAGTAAAGAATCAACAACTTGGACCTCAGTTTTACTTTTCAGTTCTTAAGGTGGCGTCTTTTGTGAAGACTGTTTGTCAAATGAACTGTTTATCAGTACTAGAATTTTGCCTTTGAAAAATTATAATTTCTCTCAGTGCAGTACCGTGACCCTGAAAACCTCTCGTAAGGGGATTTGGAAGTGTCATCGCTTGACGATGAACAATGGGTATTAATGTGTGGTGGACCATGAACTCCTCTGAATAGCTATCAACCAACTTTGAAACATCACTTTTGTTCTGTTTTGAAAAAATTCGGGTAAGTGAATTTACTGTTATATCATTATGTGCACACACATATTACAGTGTGTTATAGTTTGGTAAAGTTTCATTTTGTTCCATTTGCTGGAAGGCAAGGCTGTGTTTCCCTTTTTATAGAAGGGACTTGGTAGCAGAGCATGTTTCGCTTTCGGCTGTGGAATGAGGAAGAGGCAAGTCCAAAATAGTGCAGCGTCTCTACCCAAATGACAGATGGTGGGAAGAAAGCTCTCTGTTGGGGATACTTTCATGTGAGTGATAACCTTCAGTACCGTTACAGTACCACATTTCTTTGCAGTTAAAGTTCCTTAGGTTGATTTAACGTGTTTGTACATGTGTTAAATGAGGGTGGATGTAACATTTGAATCAGAAACAAAAAAGCCATGGTGTTAGTGAGGACAATGATCCCATGGTATTTAATGACAATTATGATTAATTTGTGGTGACTAGCAGTGCCATGATGATATATGGGTGTTTGCTGTGCCAGGTTATGATGCTGGAAGCAGCATAAGAACACGCTGAATGACCCTGAATATACGCACTCACATGCAAAAAGCATGTTTGCTCAGGAGCTTCTGCTGAAACGACGGGCAGAGATCTTGCATGCGCTCTGCAGCAGTGGGTCAGCTGAACATCTGGAACAGGTTCTGGACATACTGCTGGGCCAGGGGGAGCTCATGTGGGAGGACTACCAGAACATACAAGTACCGGGTAGGGCGCTGTACAGCAATGCCAGACAGTTGCTCGACCTGGTTTACACAAAGGGTGTTGATGCTTGTGAAAGCTTCCTTGCTGCTCTCAAACAAGTCCTACCTGAAGAGCAGACAGCTGGTCTCTTATTTTCAGAATGCTATTTAAAACTAGAAGAAAAAGATAAATATCAAAACACATCTGCTCAGACTCTTCTGACTCAAAGACCCAGCCTGGTCAGCAAGCTACAAGACTGTATTGATGACGCTCTAGAAGCTCTTGTGATATCAGGGCACTTCACCTCAGCAGACTGCAATGAGGTGCGCCTACCTATACACACCCCCTCTCAGCAGGTACTGTAAATCACTCACATTTTATGCACATTATAAAACTTATGGCTTTACAACTTCCCGTTATTGTTCTTTAACTATTCAATTGTCTGAATGAAACTGACAGTTGGGTTTCGCATTTCTCTAATATTGCTCAATATTGCTTAATTTCGTCTGAAATAAATTTATCCTGTTAGTAGGATTTTTTTTTATCCTTTTTCCACGTTCATATCAAGTTTTTGGCACTCAGCTAAGCTGCTGAGTGCCACCTTCATACTTATGGACATGAAAACTGTATCATCATCTCATCCAACTTTTGGCATGAAAGCCAATACTGAGATTTCTAAAAATGTTGTACTGTAACAATTGATCTGTTGCCATTCACATGCTAATCAGGCAAGGCGTTTGCTCGACCATGTTGGATCAAAAGGGGAATCAGCAGCAAAGGCTGTGCTGCAGTACATTCAGCAAAAACAGGAACCTGGATCCCCAGTGGACCAGGACAAACTGACTCTTTCCAAAGGTGTGTCATTATTATGCGACAAAAACTATTTGAGAATGTAATTATATAGACAACTTTAATAGGAAATAGGAGGTGTACATCCTCATGTAAACCTCTACGAACAGTTTGAAGTATCCAAAATTTTACTCAGTTCCTTGGTGGACCTCCAAAATAGACCTTGGTTGAAAAATGACATTCATTCGCAAATGTGAAAAGCTTAGTTATCTGCATGCCTCATTGCAAATATATAGTGTGTATCATTTTACAGTGCTGTGTATTTGTTGTGGTAATGTCATATGTGTATTTTCTGTCACAGAATTCATAAAATATCAGAAGAAGCTCAGCAGTTCTGTATGTGCCCAGTCCTGCTTTCTCAGTACTTATGGAGGGACCAGCCACATGTCTTTGGATGACATCTACACTGAAGGCGAACTGGAGCTACCTCATGATTGTACTATTGCCCATGGACCTTTAGGCCTGGAGGACATAGTTGGTATGGCTGGTACAGTGAATGAGGAGGCTGACACTGTGCTAGTGTCTGGGGAGGCGGGCAGTGGGAAGAGCACCTTACTCCAGAGGCTGCACTTACTTTGGGCCACGGGGGCAGTGTTTCAGGATTTTCTCCTTCTGTTTCCATTCAGCTGTCGCATTTTGAACTCAGAGCACAGGGAGCTGTCTGTCCAGGATTTACTGTTTCAGCACTGCTGCTGGCCAGACAGGGAGCAGGAGGAGATATTCCAGTTCATCCTGGACCACCCACATCTCATCCTCTTTACTTTTGATGGCCTGGATGAGCTCAAACAGAGCTTTTCAGATGAGCACAGGCTCTGCTGCCCCACCCAGCGTGCACCTGTTGACATATTATTGTTCAACTTAATCCAGGGTTCACTAATGAAGGGAGTGCGGAAAGTAATAACTAGTCGCCCAGAGGTGGTGAGCCCTGTATTAAAGAAATACCTTCGCAAAGAGGTCCTCCTGAAAGGCTTTTCCCCAAGTGGGATTGACTGTTTTGTCAGGAAGCATCATAGTGACCCTGCTGTGGCTACTAAGGTTTTGGAGTCCCTACAGACAAACACTGCTTTACTTGGACTTTGTCATAGTCCAGTCCTCTGCTGGATTGTTTCACACTGCCATAAGGAGCTGCTAGACTGTGGAGAGGGCAGCCCACGAACAATCACAGATGTGTACCTGATGATCTTACAACACTTTTGCCAGCACCAAAGTTCCCTGAAGAGCAACATGAGGTCAAGTTGGCTTCAGGAGCACCTAAAAACAATCTTGTGTCTTGGGCAGCTTGCTTTTGAGGGGATGGGAACCACTTGTTACATATTCTCCAGTACAGACCTGGAGACATGTGGTGTAACCGAAAAGGATATCAGCATGGGCTTTCTCATTCAAAGCAAAGACATGTCCTCCACACACAGTAAACACTATGAGTTCCTTCATCTGACTATGCAGTGTTTTTTTGCTGCTCTATACATTGTTTTGTCAAATGACACTGATCGTTCAACTATCCCTAAGCTCTTTGAGCTGAGAGACATGAAGGAGACAGGTCTGAGCATCCCGTGCTTTGAGGCCTGCTTGCCTGCCACTCACCAACAAGAAAGGGGTGTTACAGCAGCTGAAACACCAAATCTACAAATCACAGCCACCTTTGTGTCAGGACTACTGTCAAAGCACCACCAAAGCCTATGGCTCAACTGCTGCCCCACTCCTATGATGGATAAGAAGGTCAAACAAGTGGTGAAATGTCTCTCCAAAGGCATGCAGAAACACTTCAGATCTATCCCTCAACCTGTAGAAGGGGAGAAGAAGAGCATGCATGCAATGCCAGGCTTCGTCTGGCTTATCAAATGCATCTATGAGATGCAAGAGAACAGGATTGCTAAAGATGCCATGAGTAAGGTGGAGGTGGACCACCTGAAACTAACCTACTGTGACATTGGTCCTGTAGAGTGCACTGCACTTGCTTATGTGCTCCAGCATTTAAGAAATCCTGTAGGCCTCCAGCTGGACAACAACTCTGTAGGTGATGTTGGAGTGGAGCAGCTTCTTCCCTGCATGCACATCTGTAATTCCCTATAGTAAGTATGAAAAGGCTACATTCTTCCTCCCATCCATTCATTATAGTGATCTAAGCTCCCCCAGTAGCATTTACTACAGACCAGAAAAATACATGTTGTGCGTATATTTTCCCTTCATCAGCCTCAGGAATAATAACATTACGGATGAGGGGATCCGCAAACTAATTGCCAAAGTTATACAGTGTGAAAACTTTCAGAAAATTGCGTAAGTATTGTCAAGATGATCATTAACACTATCATGAAATTAAAAATAACATCTGATTAATTACCTTTTATAATCATTTTGCCTCTCTCTAGGCTCTTCAACAACAAGTTAACAGATGCTTGCACACAGCACTTTTCTCATCTTCTGAAGACCAAGCAGGATTTCCTCTCTCTAAGGTTAAGGTTAACTGCTAACCCTAATCCTGTGTGTGCTGTGTAAGATCAATTGCAAATTAACTTCTCTATTTTCTTTCAGACTGGGCAACAATAATATAACTGCGGAAGGAGCAAAACAGCTGGCTGAGGGACTGAAATTCAACCATTCTCTGCAGTATTTAGGGTAAAAGTATTCCTGCAAAATTCCATGTACCTTATTGTTGATGCATTTCCATTAACTGCTCTCTCTTTGATTTGCAAGGCTTTGGGGCAATGCGATAGGTGATGAAGGAGCAGAGGCTCTTGCCAGTGCCCTAGAGAGCAGCAAATCCCTGGTTTGGCTTAGGTAATATTCGCTTGACTCATATTTACTTAAGACATTATGGAAAACGTATTACAAATACCAGTTTCTGCTTATGTGTGAGGTTACATAATGACCACTCTTATATGTGCAATGTTTTATTTAATGGCAGCATGGTAGGCAATGGTGTAGGGAACGCTGGCGCATGTGCCCTCGCCAACATTATCAAAAACAGTACGTCACTGGAAGACCTTTGGTAAGTGTTGGAAACAATTTACTTTTATTTTAACAAAGCAAATGACTGAAATGGCTGAACTGACATTTAAGTACTCACTGTGCAGTTGTGCTTAAAGGACTCCACCCTCTCTCTTATTTCCTGTAAAAGGTTGACAGAGAACTACATAACCAGAACTGGGGTGGAACATCTGATTCAAGCCCTAGAACATAACACTCATGTGAAATCAATATGGTACATGATTAACACTGAGATATACACTCACATATACAAAATTTATCACTGTCTCTTATGTGGGTAGTAAGCATACATGTGATTAGCTATTGTCTGCATCCTGGATTTGGGGCAATGCATGGTGGTTATGTTGGTTTCAGTACCAGGAAAATGTGTGGTTGATGACATGCATCCTATTTTGATAAAACAAGAATGTTATTTTTGCCTTAAACTTCTTTTCTATTTCCAAACTGGCTGTGCAGGTTGAGAAATAATCACCTCAGTTTGGAGGAAGTAGAGGAGATGACACAACGTGAATCAAGACTGATCTTCTGATTTGCATTACATTGGTTGAGGACTGTTTATTGCTTCAAGAACTGTTTGTATTTATTACAGAAAATATTTAATATTAACATGTGAAATGTAAAATGTGTTTGTTTTCTGTTTAGAGGGTCAAAAGAATAAACTAAGAATCTACTACACAAGTAGCCTTCACAAACTATATCTACCTTTGGGGTTCTTATGTAGGTGAAGGTGGTGATAGCATCACATAACGTTGTCTCCGTAGTAAGTGGTGGAAATTAACTAAACAAATTTACTCAAGTTTCTTTAGTACCATTTTGAGGCAGCCTAGTAACTGACAGTTATGGGTTGTAGAGTAACACTCTCATTCAAAACAATATGACACATTGGTATACATTAAACCTCAACAGTGTATAATGCAGCTGCAACATTAAAATGCTTTGTGTGTGAATAAATCATTAATAATAACCCTGCAATATATACAGAACATTATATAATGTATCATATGTAACACTTTGAAAGGGGCTAATTCTGCATAATGAGCACTTTGATTCTAAATAAATGCTGTTGATAATAATCTAATTTTAGTTAATGTAGTTTTAGTGTAATACAATTTTGAGTGCTTATCTGTTATAGAGTATTTTTTATAATATAGTAATACTTAATTACATTTATTTAACGAAATATTTTACAGTAAATAGCCCCTCAACCACTGCCTGCGGCTGACCAGAAAGTCAGTCAGTTAACAAAATCATCTTCGCTGAAAGCTACGCTTCAACCTAACTATGCCTTCATGGGAAAACCCCACAGAGTGGGACTTGGTTACAAAGACAATCAACAGCCAATAAGCACTTCAGCAAGAATCGAATAACCAATGCCTGTCAGGAATCGCAATGATGTCATACATTGATTTTCGTGAGGTCGTCTACTGTAAATAATGTATCTAATAGCTGTAGCTATACACTGTATTATTTCACGCATTTCCCATGGAGAACAGCTTTATCTAAATGCTGATAGCATACTGTAGAGGGTGGCAGTCCTCTGCCAGCCTGCTTGCTGTCGACCAGCGCGCTAGGCTAACTTTGTTGTGCTACTTAGCTTGTTAGGACGCTAACATTAGCTAGTCATTTGGCTAATCAGAGGTTATTACGGGAGAAATCTAACGCCAGCTTGTTTTTAGAGGCCTGTATCTAATTGAGTTGGGCATTTGAAATGACAGTCATCTGCTGCTTTTAACTGAACTGACTCGTATCAAAGGTAAGGTGTCCATGTCGTTAGCACAGAACGTAAATGACTGTTTGGTGCATTGTAGCTGACGGTACGTTAGCTACTTCCCTCTCTTAAAGGGCCTTTGACAGCTTTTGCCTGGTGATGACACACCGCTGCTTTGGTTGTCAGGGAAAATGTTAATGAAAACGAGTCCTGATATTGCTGTCAGTGACGCCGACTCTAGAATAAGCAAAATTGTTATCAAGTTTGCGGTTGTCACTTCAAAGAACACGCTAAATAGATGTATGAGCAGGTCAGCGTTAGCTTGTGTCAGGTTGAAATTACTTTCAATTTTCTACCTGTGCTGCTTCTCAGCCCTGTATGGCGTAAGCCATAACGGCGTTGTGTTAATGTTAATATGCTGTTACGCAGATCTTACAATATTTATTGAAACTAACTGTATAACAGCAGAGATAATATTGTACGTATCATACTTGACACAAATGACGGATGTGGTATGATGTGCTCTAGACTGTGTCGGGTAGTTTATCATCGTATCTGAAGTGTCATCAGGGGAAATCCACTTGCCTGGTATGTGAGTCTTGCTCTGGGTGTCAACGGTCTGCTTATCGTCTATTTTTAGAATATTCAAATTGGTACTTATGAGTAATATCACATGATGTCCTGCGAAAAGCTGGGGTACTGCACAGGGATGACTGGGCACTAGACAGGGAGTATACACAGCTGAGACCACGATGAGTTAAGTTATTAGATTTCTCACAACAAACCAAAACGAGCAAATAGGATCTGAAATCTGTTAGTTAAAGACTAGTAATCATCAAATTAAGATTTGAAGTTTCCTTTTATATTTGAATTTATTTTTGTGTATCTTTACGAGGAAGTCACCATCGATCATTATTCAGAAAATATTTCCCTTCATCTTAATGCAATGAAGGCATTTTCACAACTGTTTGATCAGTTAGTTGTTTCTTATTTCCCATTTTATGGTTCATCATCAGCAATCTATGTACAACTTATTAATCTAGATTTCTCCACTTGTTGATGGACTGCTTTTAGATAAAAGGAGCTTTCAACTAATGTGAAAGCCACTTTGTTTCAGGCTGTGCTTAAGAATGAGATGCCCGGTACGAACTGAAATAGTGTGTGTACTGTATTACTTTCAGAGTTATAGCGTGCGACATTTTGCCTGGTGCATTGTTTTATCCATTGTTGCACTTTTGCTTCTATTTAAACTGTTGTGGTATAGAAATGCTTGATTTTCCATACCACAGAATAATTAGTGCTGTTGGTACTTATTTGTGCAGTGACTTTTTTAACATTTAGCATTTACATTGCAGAAGGGTTATTAGTAGTGTTTAATGTTAGCCAACAATCTGACTTGACCTCCTTGTCCGGACTGTTGTTCAGAGGGTGTTCTCAAAGTGTAACTGTGAATTTCTGAATGATGCTCTGACCATTCAGATCTTCTGAATATTTATAGTTAAACAGTTAGCTGGCCAATGCGTACGACCCATGTTTGTAAGTCTGCGTGGGTTCTGGGCTGCTAGCATACCTAACATACCAATAGATGAACTACAAGCTAGTAGTTGAAAACTCTGCATGTATAAGATGTGAGATTTTGCAAAATACTGTGTTTTAATTATCAAATAAAATATTTTAAATAGGCATCCAGTCGTAATTTCAAATGTATGTCTCATTTTTGCTTTGTTGCCTTTTCCTGCAGACGGAAACTCAAGCTTGCCTTGATGTTGGAACTCCTGTCTAGCATGCAGCCATGAGCTCTGCCCTGTGGAGCCAGGAGAAGCCCAGTGGGGGCTTCAGGGATGACTGGCGCTTCTACATGGTCATAAAGGAGTGTACGACAGAGAAACCTCCTCAGAAGACCGTGAGGATCCCCCGTGGCAGTCTCGGTCAGGCCTGCCAGGAGCGCAACAGCTTGGGACGAACACTGCCGCCATGCAAGGGCAAGAAAAGTCTCCGCATCCTGGACCAGACCAACGTGGTGCTGAGCCTGGACGAGCGGGACGTCATGGAGCTGGATGAGAAGCTGGCTGAGCTGCTGTTCCCCATTACCAACTGTGAGGAGCGATATGCCCTGCTCTGCAACAAGCCACGGCTGGAGCGTGTGCGTGATATTGACTGTGGTTCGAAAGTGCGCGTCCATCTGCGCTCAGGAGATGAACCTCTTCCTGGTGTGGTTCGCTTCAAGGGCTCGCTGCTCCCTGACAGAGCTCTCTCTGGAATCTGGTTTGGAGTAGAGCTGCTGGTGAGAACTCTTGTTTCTTTTGGGTTTGGGTTGGGAGAGAGTAACATGGTTGTTTTGTGTTTCCTTTGTGATCATTGTGCGTGTGAGGTCTGCTGTCTTCAGTGCAAAGTAAAACCTTGATCTGTATCATCTCAGATTATTTAGAAATGAAAAACTGAGTTTAAAGATTGATTCAAATTACTCCTGTAATAACATGACAAACAACAGCTCAAGAACAACATGTAACAAGTACAGAATCAAAAGCAAATTAAAAGCAAACACTGCTGACTCTGAACACATTTTTATATCATTAATGGTAAATGGACTGCATTTATTTGTTCTTCTTATAGTCTGACTGACCACTTAAAGTGCTTTACAACACAAGTCAGCATTCACCCATTCACACACACATTCATACATTGATGTCAGAAGCCACCATTCAAAGTGCCACATGGTCATCAGCGGAAAAAAATGCAATGAACACCATCAATCTACAATACCTGCAAAAAGTATTCACCCCCTTGGAAGTTTTTCTCTTTTATTGCTTTTATAAATTGAACCATAGTCAATATAAATTGGCTTTTTTGACAGAAAATTTCAAAATGTCGAAGTGAAAATAGATTTCTACAAAGCAATGTGAATTGATTAAAAACAATGTAATAAATATTCACCCCCTTCAAGTCAGTATTTAGTAGATGCACCTTGGGCAGGAAGTACAGCGCTGAGTCTGTGTGGACAGGTCTCAATAAGGCTTGCACATCTGGACATTGCAGTTTTATTCCATTCTTCTTTGCAAAACTGCTCAAGGGATCAGGAGTGAATATTTTTTATTGGTACTGTATCTATCCAAATCCTCCCTGAACACAAATGTAATATTCCTGCGGGTTTCCTGTGTGTTTCATCAGCTTCCGCTTTATGAAAGGAGTAAATGTAACACTTTTGGAAGCAACAAAATGGAAACGGGGAACATGGAAACAAGTTTTCGCTGAATATTTTCTAGCAATTTTGTGATGGTATGAACTTGAAGCACAAGCCAGGGCTGCCAAGCCACAATGAAATATTAAATATTATCATTTTCTATGAGAATGCCAAATCTTGTGTATCATATATATGTTGTGACTTGTGGAGAACACATGATTATATTATTTTCCTTGTTATATTCCTCAAGTGTAAAGTTTATGCTCAGTTTCTGCCCTCAACAGTAAATCTGGTTATTTGATGTCATGGCATTCATTCTGTACTGTATGTACAGAACAGTAAATAACAAAATACAAAGGACTGTTCATTGCAACACAATGTTGATTTTATTCTAGCTCTGGTCTTCTTGAGTGGGCTGATGGAGCTCAAGCATTCAGACTGTAGCTCTATATAAAGGCCTCAAAGTTTGCACATATGCTTCAGATAACATTCTGATTGTATAGTCTTTACTAAATGCTGTGTTCCTTTTGCTGATATATGTCAGCAATAATAGTAATTTAGCACTTGTTCATATCTAAACTTGTATGTGAAAAAAGAAGCAAAATATGTTAGATTGTGGTTTGTGAGAGCATCCGGTATCTGTCCTTGACATTTTTTAATGTATTTATCATTGCAGCAAGTCCAGTCATATTCTTGCTGCTGTACCGTATTTTTCGGACTATAAGTTGCTCCGGAGTATAAGCCGCACCAGCCAAAAAATGCATAATGAAGAAGAAAAAAACATATATAAGTCGCACTGGACTATAAGTCGCATTTTTGGGGGGAAATTTATTTTATAAAATCAGAGATCAAGAACAGACATTACATCTTGAACGGTAAATTATAGTAATAACAATAGATTAGAGAACAACGGGCTGAATGGGTGTCTGGTATGTTAATGTAACACATCAACAGATATTCAGATAACTATAACATAAACAACATAAGTTTACCAAACCCTGTTCCTCTAGCTGTGGTCATCTAGCTTTTAGCCCGCGATTAGCTTTTTTGGTTTTCTTCATTGCAGTTAGAGTATCCTCCGCTTTTCGCCAGTCCCTCACAAGTTTCTCGCTAACTACAAACTTTCTTTCAGCTGCTCCATTACCGTTTTTGGCTGCATATTTCACTACTTACAGCTTGTAATCTGCAGAGTATGATTTTCTTTTTGGGGCATTTGTGTTCAGTCTTTCTCAGTTGTCTTTATAAGTTTATGTTTAAATTTAAATTTTTTGGTGGTACAGGAGCGTAGCAGATACTGGCACACCAGCCTAGAGCGCCCCCTCGCGACTGTCAGTGTGAAAATGTGAAATTACCGTATATATTTTATTATATAAGTCGCACCTGAGTATAAGTCGCAGGACCAGCCAAACCATGAAAAAAAGTGCAACTTATAGTCCGAAAAATACGGTAATTCATTATTTGCACTCACAACTCTATGATGTTGACTTCCCTTTACTGATGCATGCAGAGCAAGCAGCCTCCTACCTGCCCTAGTTGTTGTGACAATAAGTTGCTCATCCCACTTGCTCTCATTCTGTCCTGCTCTCTATGCTCGTGTCATTATCTCTCCCTTCCTTCTGCCTCCCAGGAGGATGGCCGAGGCCAGGGCTTCACGGAGGGTTCTTATCAGGGCCGCCAACTATTCCGCTGTGAGGATGAGTGCGGTGTGTTTGTAGCCCTGGACAAACTTGAGCTCTGGGAGGACGATGATGATGAGCCCTTGGGAAAGCTGGAGGTGGACCACGACAGTCTGCTAGAAGATGATCAGGACTTCCCACCACTGGAGATCAACTCCAGGGTCCTGGTGCAGACCAGGGAAGGACCAGAGAGAGGCACTATCATTTTTTGTGACCTGCTGCCAGGCAATGAGAGCCTGGGCTTCTATGTTGGGGTTGATATGGTAAGTAAGACTTTCTCTAAATAGATAGAGTACATGTAGACAGGTGCATGAAATGACTTAGTTGCTGATATATATATATATGTATAGAGAGAGAGAGAGAGAGAGAGACTAGACTTAGCATGCTGATAAAATAATCAGCAAGTCAGTTAATAAATAATAATAATAATAATAATAATAAATAATAGACAAATGCTCTCAATCTAGGACTCCTGCTGCTGTCAATCACTTAGCAATTAAAGGAAGATCTAAGGCATTTTTTCCTTGACTTATGACTTGTTTTCCTCAAAGGAAAAGTTCAGAATTTTGTGAATTACAATTACCCGCTCTCCTGCAGAGAGTTGGGAGAGAAGATTGATATCGTTTTATTATTCGTTTTCTGCATAACAGCTCCTCTTAAGCTCATTGATTAACACCTTGTGTGTGTAAGCCATACAGAAATCTCGAGGGAGTAACTGACAAATTGCTTGTTCCGTGGAAGTTATGTGATGGCCTGTTTAACAGGAATGGGGAACAAACTAACTGAAAAATGTGAAAAAAAATTTCCCAAAATGTCAGACTTTTACTTTAAATGTAGTTCATTACTGGTCCTGTCATTTATGGCACGTCTTTCAGCAAACCGTTTTATTTACACATTTAAGTTAAACAATGTAACTTTGTATAGTTTGAACATCTTAAATTTATGTCATGGAATGATCCTGACTGGCTCAACATACTATGGTTGGATTAAGAGTATGTCCACAATAAGCTGGCTCTATTTGTAAACACATTTTTCCCCGTTTTAGCCGTCTGTCCAAACTAAAACGGAGCGTTTACAAAGCAGGCTCCAGAATATATAAATATTAAAATCCTGGATTGTTGTTTCAGAGTGTATGGTGTGAATAGAGCTTTTTCAAAACAACGATGTAAGACAGCCTGTTAGAGTCAGGAGCTTTGTAACAACCCAAGTCCAGAAAATAACTAGTTGCCTCAAACTTTGTCTGTGTTTGCTCAAACTCATACAATACCAGTACAGCCCAATACACAGTGGGGCTGTTGACTGAAATATTACAGTTACTTGGGAATGACTGCTGGGTAACATGTAATGTAAATGCTGAAAGCACAACGAGAGATGTCATGTAGGAAGAGAAACTTACTCCCATATTGTAAAATCTGTATCCTCTCATTCTTCAATAGGGTTCAATTTAACACCTGGTCAGTGTGACATTTACATTCAGCCAGATAGCTCTTTATAATGTAGTGAGATAACATTTCAGTCATGACCAAATCGCCTTGCCTCAGTAGAGGGTGTCAGCATGCAAAAAAGTTCCACATTTCAGCTGTAAGACAGAGAGTCATATCACCAGAATTAATGCCTCGGCTTCTCTGTCATGACTTGCCTGTGTTTTTCTTCTTATTTTTCATGACTGATCTTCCGTATGTTGAGGGAACATGTCTTGTTGCCTGGAATCACAGTAGCTGGTATCTATGGCTACTGTTGTCAGGCGGGAGTTGTATTGTAGTCATAGAGAGAATGAAACACATAACTGAGGCATTTGACTGCTGATCGTTAGCAGCACCAACAGCAGCAGCAGCAGCAGCCCACTCAGTGCATCTGAGCCACCCACACAAAGGCAAGGCAGTCACGCGGGGAGTGAGGTAAAGACTTAGTGCTGTATGACCCAACAGCGTGGCAAGGGGCCAGCAAGCAGCTGAGTAGAGCCCACTGCTCTGCCTCACTCTCCATCCAGCCTCGCCCTGCCTTCTCCAGCTAGTGGCACTGGCCTCACGCTTATCTTACATTATCCTGCTGGAACCGAATCCTGGACTCCAAACTAAAGAAGAAGAAGAATCTCATGGTTATGCTTACACAGAAAGTAGAGCACTCAGGTGGAAGGATCTGTTGCTGAGGCGGACAAGATGAGGATTCAGAGGATACAGAGAATGAAGCTTAAGCATCATTTTTAGTGAAAAGACAACAGATCTCATTAGTCATCAGGAAGACACTGGGGAAGACGCACGTGTGGCACCAGTTTGATCAGTTTTACTGAGATAAAGAACACCTGGGAGGGTTATATGGTTCTCATGTCTCTAACTCTTTCAGGACAATCCTATTGGGGACTGGGATGGCGTGTTTGACGGGAAGTTGCTGTGTAATTTTGCCAGTTTGGAGCACACTCGACTTGTCCCCATCTGTGACGTAATGCCAGGTGAGTCACCTAGTTTTTTTGTGTTTTTTTGAAAACATTCAGTTGTGCTCTTGGGCCAGTTCTGAAGGCCTTCTCAGGGTTTGAGTTTGTATTCTGCCTGCAGCGGGAACAGAGAGCCTTTTGTGCACATGGCTCACTTGTTTTTCAAAGTCGAGTGACATACTCAGGCCCTTTGTTCTCCACACTGGCATATTGATTTGTTTATGTGTGCTACTGCTGCCTCTGTGATTATTCAGACTTGCATCTAGGAAATCTTGAAGATTGTCATTCTTTTTTTCAAATTTGTTACTTATCTTTGAAACCCTTCCTTTTGCACGTTCTAAACAAGCTACATTGAGTGTCACCAAATACTGCCACTTTAAAGTTTGTCCCTGGTGTGGCCTAGAAAAGCTATATGCAGTTAATATCTTACTGGAAACAAATCTGAAATGTTGCCCAACTAAACAATGTTCCTTACTTCAAAAATGAGTGAAGTTTAGAAAAAGTCAGGAACAAAGACGTCTGTCCGTATCAGTCCTTACCCCTGTCCCCAGTCCCCTGCTGTTGATGTGATTCACTGCCTGTAGGTATCGCTTTTTAAGAGAGGAGTGACTGCTGCAAATATTACAATTTGGCAAAATTGACAAAGATTTGTGGTAGCCTTGCATAAACTACTTAATACAGAGAGCATTTTTTTAGTGTGTTCAACAAAATTAGTTGTTATTGTGTTTGTTAATCTTGTGTTTGATAAACACAAACAGCTATGATAAATTGTAAATGACAGATGGTCACTGTAAATGTGCTGTGGAAGACATTAAGTGCTTGGTAGTTTAATATAGGCTGATAGGGGTGCTGTGCCTCTAATGTGGATGTATTTCTGGGCTGTGCAGAATATTCCATGCAGGACCAAAGGCTGCAAAAGCACAGTTTTGCCCCCAGAGGCACCAACAATGACAAGTCGTCCTCTGGCCAAAGCAAACCAAAGAGCAAAGGTACTGCACTGATGTTATGATACAAACCTAACTGATGTACCCCTGGCTTGGTGTGACGATGATTCTTAAAGGGGCGTTCCATTAAAATTGCCTGATTGTGACTGTAGAAATAGAAAAAAAATCAAACTATTTGACCTGATACTGGTTCACAAAACTCTAATGACCCTTTCTGAGACCATTTCTTTTTTTTTTTTTTCTTTCTTGTGAAACACCTCGGTCAAAATGAGTATGAGTCTCTTTTGGTGGAAAGTCCCTTTTAATAGATAATAACAGAAGGCATGATAAACTCCATGTTACGCAAAGTACATCTTGTTGCAGCTGCGTTGATTTGAAGTGAATAGAATGCCCTGATTTCTTTTTTTTTGTTTCTTTCATGGAGAAAATTGCTATTATTTACTTAATGTACTGGTCTGCTGTTGAAAAATAGGGCAAAAACATGCTCTCAGACACACACACACACTGCTTATCTCTGTGTGTTTTTTTTTTTTTTTCGTGTACTTGTGTTATTTACAGGATTAGGTCATCAGTGTGGAAGTAGAAGCAAGTCTGAATTTTACTATACTTTAAATGGCAGCTCTGTTGATCCCCCAGCCCAGTCCAAATCCAAAAGCACATGGTACATTGATGAAGGTAAAACATGGATCCTCAAGGGATGTCAACCATCTTACCAGCAAGCTACTGTTTACAACAAGCTACATACTGGTCTATTTCACAAAGACAGACTTTTATAGGTGCTGCATCATTTCAATTTACTAAAATCGACAGGAACAGGGGATCTTTTCCCATTCTATTAAAAGACATTTACACTCTGGCACTATGGGTTGCTCTAAAGAGAAATGTCCTCTAAAAGTAGCCATTGAAAAAGCTGTGTATGGGAACCTGTTTCTCTCAGTTGCTAAAAACTTGTAGCACAGAGTCTTTATTTTAATGGTCAAAGTAGGCTAGTAAAGTTGTTTTTTGTGTGTACCAGCACGGTGTGCAGGTTGTTAATAACCAGAAGAAAAAAAATTGAGATACTGCATATTATTTGTCCAGTAGTTGACTTAGTCAGTGAGTTTCCTAATATAATTTCAGCAAGAACTCAGAGCTGCAGTAGCAGTCAAATGTCTTCACCACGCTGGCTAATATAAGAAATACCACCAACACAACTGTGCTTTGACTGCCTGCTTCTCAAGCTGCGTAACACAAAATAGAAAACCCCAAAAAAACATAACATATACGCTGCATATTCACACACATCTTGAATGTGTATGAACACACATCTTGGATGCGTATGAATATGGAGTGACGAAAATGGTTATGATCGATCAAGGAAAAATGAGAAGTTGTGTGATCAGGCGTTTTTGTTTCACTTTTTTAACAAGTGGAAGAAATGGAGTTCCCATATTTGCTGTCTCGGTGTGTAGTGTATGTAGACTGTGTACTATAATTACTGAATTCTGGGACAAAATGTGCCCCCCTTAATTCTGCATTAGGAGGACAACTTAATCAGTTGTTATAACAGGCTTTAAGTAAGCGTATGCCCCAAATATGGTTTTCAGCAACAGTTAGTGGTTTGTTGTAGAAGCTTGCTATAAAGACCTTTCCATTAGTCTTGTCCTTCATCATCATTTCAGTGTGATTTTCCACTTGCATGGAGTAATTGGTGTTCCCCGAAGGCTTTTAATAATGCTCCGTGCCGCAAATGGCTCCTTAGCTGTTGTCTTCTAGCTTGTTTTGGCTGCAGATACAGTTGAAAGATTCACATTTCTGTATAATACTATCAACTGGTGAAAACATTATTAAAAGCCTTAATTTCTCATGTTAGGGCTGACCGATTCAGTCTTTCAGCACTTGTGTCAATTTCTTTTTTTTTTTTTTTTTTTTTTTTTTTTTTTAAATGTCTAAGTTGGGGACACAAGGTTTTTTTTTTGTTAAATTTTCTTTATCAGAGAGACATGGCACATGTCATCACCAACACATGTCAGTTGTGAGGAATTTGAGTTTTATATAAATCAAATAACATCTCCTGTAGTCAAGAGGATGGAGACAGATTGTAGCTGAGTGTGTTTTACATTTTTTTTAATCAAATCTGGAGACATCAGAAATAAACCAAAAATGAAAAGCAGAACATGTCATACACTAGCATACGCAAGCTGTGAAATTAGTTAATTAATAATAAAAAATAAAATGAACATTGTGAAATGATTGTGGTGCTGTCACCTGCCAAGGCAAAACAGAACACTTGAATGATTGCTATGATATTTTAATACTAATGTTGAAACGGCTGACGTTGTGTTTTCACAACTGCTTACTCATCCTGTAAATGCGTATTCATTTTCATCTTCCTCAGTGTCACTTTTTTGGGTTATTTTTCTTTGCGGTTATGGTGCTTTCATTTCTGTCACACAGAGGTCACCAGGCTAGACTCCAAACTCCTACGGTTCTCTCAGCAACAGAATAGTTTGGGAGTGTGGATATGCAAGCATCCAGGCAAATGCATCTCCATTCAAGAATTAACACGACTGTCCGATTGTTGAGTCAATACTCATGATCTTGCATCACTCTTTCTCACAGTTAGAATTCAGAGAGACAGCTACGAAGTTGTGATGATGGCACTGGTTTACAAAATCAGGCGCTTCTCATAGACGGTGAACACTGTCATCACTTTGTTGAGTCAGAATTCCCCGTCTGTTACATGATGATCTTGCAGTGTAGCATCTGTCCTAAATGACAATAGTGTCTGAAGTCTGAACTGTAAATAAAAAAAAAAACTGTAAACAGATTTTATATTATGTCTGTAATTTCACACATGAATTTAAACAGAATGGGAAGAGAAGCAGAAATGCACCTCTCTCACTGGAACCTGCTTACATTGTGATGACAAATGGGAGACAATCTCATTACCTCTGCTAACAGTGATGTGTAAAGTTCTTGCGACTGTTTCTAAGACTTAAGTTTCTAAGACCTAAGAACTTGCACAAAAAATCGAAAACCTTGTCAAAAAGTTATTTTTAGAGCAGCGCTGGATATTGAATCCCAGTGACGCCCCAAAATTTCCCCCCAAATCTTTCAAACTTTCAAACTTTGAACTTAATGCTGTGATTACCTAGGTAGAAATACTATTTAAGTTTCAAAATCTTGTTTTTGCTGACCTCTAGTAGTTTACATTGCAACAGACTTTCAACCAGAAGACTTAAATAAACAGGGATCTTCAGCATGGTATCAACATTACTCTTTAGAGACATCTGTACATTACTGAAGACAGCCCACATAATACTATGTTATCACTGTAAAATGGACGTTGAGTTTTGGTTTCTGGTTTCTCTCCTGCAGTTGGGGAGGACCCCGCAAAGTCACTTACTGACACACCCCCTGACTTCAATCAGGCCTCCCCACCCTCCAGAGCCCCACCCTCTGCCTCGTTGTCCAGTGACAACAAGTTCCACTCTCTGCCCTTCAGCCTGAACCGGAAGACTGGGCCCATTGACAGCATGAGTCATGGGCCCCTCTCCCTTTCTGTCCAGTCAGTGATGGGAGAGCAGCCCGAACCTACGTCACCTGCTGCCCCTCCCACACCACGGCCTCCCACCCCTCCCCGAGGACCGCCAGGTTTGGAGGTGGGCTCTCTGGTGGAGGTGAAGGAGAACCCCCCTCTGTGTGGAGTCATCCGCTGGGTGGGTCTGCCCCCTGGCCTTCTGGAGCCTTTGGCTGGCCTGGAACTGGTGAGACAACACTGCAATGTTATTCATTTCATGGTATTAGACTTTGTACTGCTAAATGTATCCTGTTGGTGAGAGCCAAACATTCTTTCAACTTGTTTTGATCATCCACATGTTGCACGTTGAGCTGGATAGTATAGTTATATTATCGTGTATTATATTATCATGCTGATTATGTTGCTCCCAGTAACGTATCATAACTGTAACGGGTAAAAACTTCTACACTGCAAACACTGATTCAACAATAAACGATTTTTGGCAAAAGAATGCTTTGGGAAATATTCATAGTTGCTATCTTGGTGAGATCTTAGCTGAGCATAAAGACACAGGGAGAAACAGCTAGCCTCACTGTGTGTGACGGTAACAAAGTCCACCTACTGGCTCCCTGAAAGAATATGTTAGATGTTAGTGTAATCCTGTTAAAAAACTCAAAGTGTAAATATGGCAAGTCACTGCCCCCAGCCAAGAAATAGTCCTGTTTCCTGAATTCTCTGCTGGTCGCCTGGCAACCTCACAGTGACAACAAGATGACAAGAAGTCTGTGCACCCTGCAAAAAAGCAAATAAACACATTTCCCCCATGTTTTAGTAAAGTATTCCTTTAAGCACAATGCCCATGTGCCGCTTTTAGTAGGTCTAATTAAAATACATGTTGGTAAAAAGAAAAAAAAAAAGATACCCGATCAAGCAGTGCTAAAAGTACAACCTAAGGTATTTTGAAAAGTCTTTTTATTCCACACACTTGCAGTGCCTAACAGAAATTGGATGACAGGAACTTGATCTTCTCTTGTAGGAGGAAGAGTGCCCTGGCTGCACTGACGGCACCTTCAAAGGTACACGGTACTTCACCTGTCCACCCAAAAAGGCTCTGTTTGTGAAGCTCAAGTGCTGCCGGCCTGACTCCCGCTTCCCGTCCCTGCATCACTCCTCCAACCCCATAGAGCGATGCAACTCCATCGGTGAGTTCATATGAGGAACAGGTATTAAAAGCACCAAATGTTTATCCCAAAAAGCTTTGTTTTTACAACTGTACTATGTTTATGCAGCATTTGGCGGTTACTTAAGTGAGGTAGTACATGAGAACACGCCGCCCCGCACAGAGAATGATGGTCTGGATGTCATGGTAGGAAAAAAGAAAGGCATCCAGGGCCACTACAACTCCTGCTATCTGGATTCTACTCTCTTCTGGTTAGTACTATGTTGTCTATCAGTAAAATGCTGTGTCAGTTACAGTTTATAGTTTTTTTAAACTAACATTTCTGGACTTACTTCGTTGATTGACTGTATGGTGCTTCCTCACATGGCAGTGCTGTGTTTGCCCAGAGGCAGAGGCTTATTAGTAAACTGTTTTGACTTTGCCCACTGGCTCTAACAGAAGGGTGTATTTCTGCTGTGAGCAGGCTGGTGGAGAGTGGATCTTTTGTTTCTGCCAACACTGCCAAAGTGCCATTGAACAAAGCAGTTAACCCAAACTACTTCAGCAAACTGCAGCAGATCCCGTGCTTTGAGTATTGACCAGTTTGGAGTTTTGAATTTTTTGCTTTAAATTTGACTAATTTCAGAAAATAGTAAAAATACATCATCAAGTGAGTTACTGTAGATTCAATGCAAAATTCAGCTTAAGGGCAATCCATAGAAAGTACTTTTACAACTATAAGTACACTATTACACCTATTCAGTAAAAACTAATGTAACTGAACAAACTGCATTATAGCCATCATATGAACATACAACATTAACATTGAGGATTATCTTTTTTTAATGTAGCCAATCACCCCAAAATCACAGTTAATTATCTATTATCCTGTCAAAATAAGGTAAAGGGTGCATGAATATTAACCTGAAGCCCTGGTTGTGTATTTTCCTCGCAGTCTATTCTCCTTCAGCTCTGTACTTGACACTGTTCTGCTGAGACCACGTTCAAAGACTGATGTGGAGTATTACAGGGAGACTCAAGAGCTGTTACGCACAGAGATAGTCAACCCCCTGCGCATGTAAGTTGGAATAGTATATTGCACGCATAGTCTGTTGTGGGTTTATGCTATTGTACTCATATTGTAGGTTTTTGTCTTTTGGCTCTGTGTTCTCATGACCTGTTTTAGGCATGTTTGCAGAAAAGAAAGCTAAGAGCTGCTCTAAAATCTGCTCTAGACTAAAATACCTAAGTTCCTGCAGGACTTTAAAATTGTGATTTATATTCAGATAAATGAAACACGTATGTGGTTTTGAATCTGGAATATTATTGGTTGCATTACTTACTTCACCACACCTAACATCTGATGCAGATTTCAGTAGTAGAGCTGATGTCATTAACCAGATGTGGTCATTCAGCTAGATTGTGATTTGCTCGTTCTCTGTACTCCAGTCATGGGTATGTTTGTGCCACTAAAGTGATGAAGTTAAGGAGGATCCTGGAGAAAGTAGAAGCTGCCTCTGGATTTACCTCTGAAGAAAAAGGTAGACGAAAGACACAAGTGGCTCTCATAAATTTGCATTGTGCACATAATCACGAATTTGACTGTATCATGATGATTGTTTCAACTTCTTTTTACTGGTAGTGTTTTATAGTTCAGCTTCCCCTTGAGGGGATTTACAGTGCCTGCACTGGTGGGCAGCATTTACACAGGAATGTTACCTTACATTTTATTTAAGCACATCTTTTACTGCAGATCCTGAAGAGTTCCTCAATATCCTTTTCCATCACATACTGAGGGTGGATCCATTGCTGAAACTAAGGTAAGGGCCTGTTGTTTTTTTGGAAAAAAAAATTCAAAATCTCTTTGGCTACAATAGTGCCCAAAGGCAATAAAGACACAAAAGCAAAAATTATTGTGATTACTGAAACAGTTTATTACATTGTGTTGAGATAGTTGAATCATGATAAAGTTATTACATTTCACACGCAAACCAACAATTGTGTTACGTGAGTTAATGGGCATCTTTGATTGTTGCTGCTCACTCTGCAAAAATAGTTTCAAATACATGACTGCTGAACCACAGAATATATCAGAGCTTGTCTAAATGTGCTCTGTGTAGATTTTAAAGTCGCGTAAAGTTTCAATTCTGCGGCAGTGCTTACACTGGAGAATGACTGACACACACTGTGGGCTTAATGGTTTAAGCTGTAGGTAAAAAAAAGTGCAGCATGCTGTTGTAGCACTCATGACGTGAAACTACCGCACCTATGTGGAACCATGCCGTGAACTCTAGAGAGCCAAACATGTTGTTGCCATTGTGAACATTTTTTTGCAGTTTCAAAGGAAGACAACGTGATTGCAATTTGCAGTACAGGTTCATCAAGGGTTCAAAGAAGAGGGAAAAAGTTTTAACGCAACAGATCCTTTTATAGCTGTAGAACATTAAATTGTCCATTTTTGCTAACTACTTCTGATCATTTCTTACCCTCTGGTGTGCATTAAATAGAGGCTATGAACTTGTTTAAATACAAATACATGAAATTATTGGTTACCTTATCGGTATTGGCTGGAAAAAAAATATGTTGTGCATCCCTGTAGAAAAGTCCTCACTATGTTTGAAAAAATACTTTTCAGAAAATGATATTGACCCTTTGCTAACAGATTTAATTAAGGGTACCCATGGTTTCTGACTGTGGTTCTGGGTTAGGGCAGGGTACAGGTAATTAGTGCATTAGTACATAAGGTACTTGTCATATAATTGTTAACTGGCCTCAAGTGTTAGAGTTACGTAAACATACAAAATCTTGTTTTTTTCAGGAAGCATTTGAGCAGCTCTGCTTTTAGTTACGATAAATATTTCTCATGGAAAGTGCTTTCAGCATCTGCACAAATTACAGTTGTTACCTTTATCCCCTGAGAAAGGAGGATGCGAAGAAAACTTAAAAATATAAATAAACAAAGAATTTGTTGTTGTTTTCCAGGTCAGCAGGACAGAAGGTCCAGGACTGTTACTTTTACCAGATCTTCATGGACAAGAAGGACAAGGTCGGAGTTCCCACCATCCAGCAGCTCTTGGAGTGGTCGTTCATTAACAGCGACCTAAAGTTTGCAGAGGTGAATTTTCAGCTTGAGTAAAGTTGAAAGACCGGTGATATTTGGGGCGGCTTTGAATTGCTTCATAGACGCTAATTTGCTACAGCCATTCTCAGCTCACAAATTGCCTCATCACATAAGTCGTTGAACCAAACCTGAGGAAATACACTCCAGTTGAAAATTTAGACACCACCCAAGATTTTTTCACCATTCGTGTTGCACAACAATTTTTTGATGATGTTGATCAAATTGGGGAAATTAGACTAGTGCATGCAATACAATGTCATAAGATCTTTGAGAAGTATCATAACAAAACTTAATGCTTCATGCTGCTGTAATCTCATATTCAGGTATATTCTGACAGGTTGCTTTATAAGTGTGAGTATCGATTACCATTCACAGTTTAACCCTTTTTTCCAACTAGAAACACACAACAACCCAGGTGAATGTAAATGTAGTGTGAGATATTTGGGTAGATTCAAATAATTTATAAACATTAGCATATTGTGAAATGTACTGTTCACTTTGGGATGCCTTTGGAGCCCTTAATTTATCTGAAAATATTGTTAGCATCTTCAGGGTGTCACATACTGCATAAATCTGCAGCATGTTCATTGTTGCTAACTGGAACTACATTTGTACCATTTACTTGGGTACATGCATGTCTTAGTTATGGTTCCCCTTCTAAATTACTCTTAATGTTAGAGACACTTTTGGGTTGTTTCAGTGTTGCCAAGCAGAACAAAATGCCTGAGACAGAAAGAGTTTTTATCTAATGTCCCCCATCATGGCCCATGCACTGTGCTAAGTTGTGACTGAGCGAGAAGAAGTCGTGAGAATGTTGGCTTATGCCCATGTTCTTTTAGCTTCCACTGCTGACCAGACACCTCATTTAAACAAAGAGTGTAGAACACATGTAGATCACACATAGTCACATCCCAAATATGAGACATTCTTGTTGCTGTTATGTTTAATTACACTATATAGTATAACCTTTCAAAGTTTGTCTGTATATCGCTGTTTACCTTTAAAGCATTGTTAAGGTCTTGTGATATGTTGGCACAGGTTTTCACTTTGTGAGCTTTGCTAATGTGTCCATGCTGTTTTGTTGGTGACTATAGAAATTTTCTCTTTCTCTGAACCCCAGGCTCCCTCCTGCCTTATCATCCAGATGCCCCGCTTTGGCAAAGACTTCAAAATGTTCAACAAAATTTTCCCCTCACTAGAGTTAGACATCACAGACCTTCTTGAAGACAGTGAGTTGTAGCTAATAATTTCTTCCAGTGTGTAAGTGTGATGTGCTCTTCACTGATCAAGGGGAGATTCAGAGCTGTGTGGCATTTGGTAATGAAATCCCACTGTGTTGTCACTGCTACTCAACTGAGATGAAGGAAGTCCTTTTTTCTCCTTGCTTTCAAACCAACTCTTTTAAAGAACTACACTTGTGTGCATTGTGTCAGCCAGAATAAAGGTATGTGTTTTCATTATCTAGCTCCAAGGGAATGTCGAATCTGCGGAGGCCTGGCTCTCTACGAGTGTCGAGACTGTTACGAGGACGGGGATATCACAGCTGGCAAGATTAAACAGTTCTGTGAAAAGTGCAATACACAGGTAAAGAACAGAGGGCGTTATTGCAGCAACAGTTCATCAAATAAGAAGTTTTAAAGTGTGAGTCCAGATTGTCCATTTGGTGGCGCCAAAACCAAAGGAATCATACCGTGTCAGTGCAGAAGTTATGCTGCAGATGAGTGGCTTCCACAGTAGATGTTAGCACATGGACTGTTCATTTCACTTGACAGAACTCTAGTGCATTTACTAAAATATCCATCTGGCAGTATGAATCTTTAAATGTACTTCAAAGTGTCAATTCTATACTTACCAGGGGAGATACCATGATCAAGAAGGTGGTTCACCCAGGGCAAGGCCGTTGTGCTCAGGTTGTGCTGGCCCCTGCCAATTCCCCAAATGTGGGAATCTCGACTGCGTAATTTCTGGTAGTGGAGGACTGCGTTCGCGCTCTCCTGATTCTTGATTTTCTGATCTGATCTCCTCATTTTGGGGACAGCCGTGGCCTAGAGGTTGGAGAAGCAGCTTGTGATCGAAGGGTTGCCAGTTCGATTCCCCCACTGGACGAACAGGAAAAATTTGGGTGTGGTGAAGTGATTAATGAGAAAATGCTCCTCCCCTCCATTGAGGGGTGGCCTTGAGCCTTTGATGTGCCCTTTAGCAAGGCACTTAACCCCCAGCTTGCTCCCCGGGCACGTGACAGTGGCAACCCATTGCTCCTGTGTTCATGTATCATGTATCACTGCATGTAATTTGCTGTGTGTTGCATGTGTGTTCAGCTAAGGATGGGCTAAATGCAGAGGACAAAATCAGTGCGTGTGTGTAAAAATATATATACTGCCAATAAAGCTGCTTCTTCTTCTATTTTTTTAAGTCTATACATTACATGGAACAAGTTGAACATGTTTATTTCACCCTCAACAGGCCATAGTAACGAAGAGTCTTTGTGATGGTGTGTACTTGCTTGTACTAATTTAGGTTCACCTCCATCCGAGGAGAAAGACCCATCGGCACGGCAAACTGTCCGTTCCCAAGGAGCTGCAAGACGGTACGGGGCGGCAGGGCAGTTTTCCCCGCCAGAGGATGGAGCTGTTTGCCGTGCTGTGCATTGAAACCAGTCACTACGTAGCCTTTGTCAAGTACGGCAGCGCAGATTCTGCCTGGCTCTTCTTCGACAGCATGGCTGACCGTGATGGTAGGTGTCATGGCCTTTGGGTGCTGTGCTTGTTATGACATCAAACTGATCCTTGAAAAGATGTTGCAATGTACAGGAAATAGTTTCTGAAGCTCTGTTGAGAGATTTCTACAGGGCTTAGTGGACACAGATGGTATTATGGGGCCTCAGAAATCCAGTGAAGAATGCACTGTATTAATTAATGACTACACAGAAAACATTCATTTTGAACCAAAGTTTGTCATATTGTAAGACTCCTTCCTATGATGTCAAACATCACTTATTGGTCACTGCCATGACCAATAAGTACTGCTGTATTTATTTCCAATGTGACCTGAGCAAAACTGCGAACAGGGCTGCAACTATGGATTGTTTTCATGAATTAATTTTCAGATTAATTAATTTTGCAATTAACTGTTTAGTTGAAAAGTGTAATGTCTGAATAAAGTGTCAAAAAAATCTCACATTAATCAACAAAAGAAAAAAGCACAGTGTTGGACCTTCTTCCTTAAAAAGAATGATGCCATTAGTCAGTCATCACTGGAGTTTCTTAATATGTTTTGTGGATCAATTTATTGATTAATGTAATGTCATTTTTATTTCATTTCATTGAGGACAAAAAAGTGAGCAGTTATTTCTAAAACATAATGAGTGCTGGACAAGTTTGTGTTCATATCTGCCTTTGGCTACTTCTGGGGCACTGTTTGATTCAGTATCAAATTATTAAGGCGTGTAGTATTCCAAGCACCAGTCCTAAGTTGTGAATAAGATGTGACTCTGGCTCAGATCTCACAAATTATCATAATGTTTGTAATGATTGTGCATGTGGCTTTGCAGGAGGACAGAATGGTTTCAACATCCCCCAGGTGTCCCCCTGTCCAGAGGTGGAGGCCTACCTGAAAATGACCCCAGAGGAGCTGCACACCCTGGATCCTAAGAGCATCCAGGGCCAGGCCAGACGCCTGCTGTGTGATGCCTACATGTGCATGTACCAGAGTCCGACCATGAGCCTGTACAAGTAGAATCCTCTTCCTAACCGACAGCCCCTCCACCCCTCAGCCACACCACCTCCCCCTCTCCCAGGGCAGTAGATTCCCAGAAAGACCAAAAATAAAAAATAAACTGAAAGAAGAAAGGCTGCCTGCCAGCAGGGGTGCTGTCCAGAGTTAACCCTCTCCACCCCACCTCTCTTTAACGCCTGCCCGTCTCTGGAGGTTGGAGAGATGGAGGACAGGCCAAGAAGCCTATTTGCACTGTGCATTAGTTGAAGTGTTGTGTTCTTCATGTAGTTCTATGTAGCTTCCCTATGTTTCACAGCTGAGTGTTGGTTGTGGATGATGACGCAAAGGTAGGCCTTATGAAGGTTCACTCCCTGTTCAGGGAGGAAGGGAGGGATGGGTGATGGGCAGCACTGCATGTCGCGGTGGACAAAGCGTGGAACAAAAACAACACAAGCTAGTGGGAGGACTTTGGCCACCTCATTTACCTTAAGAAAAGAGGAGTCCTGCTATTCTTAATCACTGTAAAAGACGGGAGCTTTTCATAATGCCACATTAAGGAAGCAATGCAGTGCCCAAATCCTCATCCAACCTGTGTGTGCCGTTTTAAAAACTTGTGTAAAATCTCTTCGTAGCATAGATTTCTCAAGGTAGTACATCAACAGTATACTTGTAGATGTCAACCTACTGTGCAGTTGCATTAAGAGTATTCTGCTCTTTGTGAACACTTTGCATATTTCCCCATCATGCTGTGTAAATGTCTTTTACAGTATATGTTTTGCAGAAACAGATGTAGCCATTGTAAAAGTCTCACAATTTACTGCATACTTTCTCAACCAATGCTGCACTTTTGCTCTACCCTCAAGTGGACCTATCAGGAAACATTTAGCTTTTGCCCCCCCCCCCCCCATTGGAAGTCACAGTGAGTGCTAATTTGTTGGTTTGGAGACATCAGAGTTTTGCGTTACAGAATACAAATTTGCTTCCCTGTAGCTGTAAAGAATGCTCTGCATTGCTAATGCAGAGTAGATGCCAGATAAACGCATAAAGGGAGACTTGTACAATGGCTCCTGTTGTAAGGCTGGATGGTGGAGCACTCCATGCATTCATAGGGTCAATGAGGTGAAATACTGGAAATGTGTGGCTGTTTTCTTTAAAGTAAGAGAGTTGGATGTGAAGAAATTCACATGCTGGGTTTTTAAAGTCTAATCTTATTTTATGTTTACAAAGCCTTTTCTCTGTCCATCATGGCAAACACTGTCTCTCACCACCTTCCATGAAGATGCGACATGCCATGTTTCCAGCCATGCACCAGATAACAAAATAATTGTGATCAAATATTATTATTTATTATACTCTAATGATATTACAAACTCATATGTCATCCCTTTGTTACAAAAATGAAATAGGACAGAAGATACAGGGTTGGGCAGTCCTCTCTCACTGTATACTGAAGTGAGTTCTTGCAGTTTACGCTGTCTCATAGCAACTACTGAATGTTAATAGTGACTCGTTGAACAGTGTAGAGTGAAAGGATGGTTAATACATAAGGAACAATGCTGGTAACCTTTGGGCACCATATATACGTACTTAAAGAGAAAACAATTAAAAGACCCTTCAGTCTATCATGTTCCAGTTTTAAAGACCTAAAGGAAACCAATCATACCAGTGATCAACATAACATAATGTATAACGAAATATTGAACAAAATCAACAAACTGCACACGTTGGCATCAGCATTATATATGTTTCCTAAATCACAACCTAATCATGGATTTAGTTGTGAGTATAAAATCAGTGTGTAAGGATATTTTATAAATTAGGTTCCAGCTGACAACTTCCATCTTGCTCTGTGGTCGTTTCCACTGTCCCAGGGATCCTGACAGGAGACCTTCCTGTGTGAACTTTTTTCTGCACTGTTGAAGCTTGTCACTGACTCGAGCCTTGTTCTCTGTGAGGGAAGTCTCAGTGCGGAGGATGGGATTTTGATTTTTTTTTTTTTTCTTTTTCTGTTGCATCTGTACAGTGTAGACATATGTAACAGGTGGGAAATTAATGTCATTGATGTTCCTGTTAATGTTAACAAAATAAAGCCCCTTTTTGAAGGCCACACTGCATGTTCTGAGTGGTGTCATGGCAGATCCTGCATGCTTTGTGAGGCCAGAGTACGTAACCATCAAGGCCCGAGGACATACTTTTGCAGATTCTTTTTGTTGTTTTTTTCAGGAAGTGGTACGCTGTTAAGGGAAATCAACATCACTTTTTCACTAATTTTAGCGTAGGTAGCATATATTACTGGATGATTTTGCATGTTCTGTGAGTGATGTAGCACAAAGTGGATTATTAATAGGTGGATACAAGTCCCAAAGAGAGAGAAAAAGTGCTCATTGTAATTTCTACAATATATGCAAGCACTATATTGCTTTAACAAACACACTAGTAAGTATGCAGCACATTAAAGGAAAGAGTACTCTACAGTGTGTCAGTACCAGTGGTGGTGGATTTTGATATACTTTCATACTTTTAACTACGTTAATTTGACAGTACTAGTTATTTTTACATCATAAACATATCTATCCTTTTTTTAAATTCTTATAAAATACTATAAATATAAATGTTTTTCCTATTTTTGTGTGAACATAGAACAAATGAGGTTAACATATGAGCCCAGAGAGGTCAAATTATTAAATATCTCACAAAGATTAGAGACAAGTTTAAAAAATGTGTTATTTTATTTGATTTGATTTTTCTCATCTCACAGCCCCTCAGATTTCTGTTGTGATCCTTTGGGTATCCCAGCTGCTAAGTCAGGAACCTATCTAGCTGCTCCCATGTTATGAATGAGTATTATCAATCTAATATATAATATCTGTGATGGGATATTTTTATTTGTGTAACAACTACTACTTTTGACATTTCGTTGATAATACTTGAGCACAACTTGGAATTTGGGATGTGGTAGAGTATTTTTACATGGTGGTATTTGTACTTTTATGTAAGGAAAGGATCTGAGTACTTCTTCCAGCATTGATCAGTACCTTATGACATCAGTGTGATGTGTGGTCAGAAGTGCAACATAGTTGAAATAACTAGCTGGGATCTGCAGTGAAACACAGTTTTTGAGTTTTTCATTGAATGTTGACTCACCCAAATGTACAACACAACAACACGATCACATATTAATGAATTGAGAAAGTTTGAACTTCATTTTCATGTACATGCACAGTTTATTTTCAATGAAAGTGGTTGTCTGACTCATGTGCATTGCATGGGTCAAAGGCAGGGAGTCATAGCCTCCCTGGTCTTTTCTGCAGCTCAAGTGCTGACACCAGTGCCTGCTAAAATAAACATAGAACAACACAAGAGATCTCGTAAGTAGCAGTTACAGCAGGATATTGAGTTATTTCTCAGCTATACACTATGCTGCAGCAAGTTTCACTGAAGGCTGTGAAGTCTGATTTTGTTATTTATTCCACTAAAGCAGGATGTTGTGCATGAAAACAGGGTGCTTTAAACTTACCTCAGAAACTGTAAGAAACACCTTCAAGTACAGAAACAGCATGTACTGCAGAGTTTTGTGTGATCTAGCATTTTCCGTATACGCAAAGTTTTTCCACACTATAATTTGCATAGTGTAGCACAAAACTGCCAAGCCCTGTGAGATATGCATTTTATTGTACTTCCTGGCCAGAAAATCATATTATATGCTGAAGAAAATTTGAGACAGTGTGTTGTAATATTTGTGATAACATAGCAGTTATAGGGAGCAGAGTGTAAGCAGTGGCTGCTTTATGTTTTCAAGAACATGACTTCTCCTTCTTATCATATAATTCTTCCTGTCTGTGAGTTTTTGCAGGCTATAACAGTAAAGCCTTGTAAAACCAGACTTTGTGCTGTGTTTTTGAGTGCTTTACACGTGTATTTGCCTCTGTTACAAAGATCTGATTCTTCACTGATAGGATTACTATGATCAAGCCCACTTTTAGGCTTCAGATACAACGATCATCTGCTGACTTGTAAACATACAACAACAATATGATCACAGATTGTTATGCTTGCAGGAGGATGAGAGAGATTACAGTAAGTATAGTCTGTTTTGACCGCTTAGCCTTCTATTTGTCCTATATGTTCAGATTAAGTCCACGTCCAGTGACCCAATTCCCAAGACAATCTCTGATAAAATGATACCCTGTGACAAATCAGCACGTACTGTACATGCACCTCCCCCACAGGAACTCTATTCTACACCTTACCCTGTTTAGTTTTAAGTCAAACTTGAAACCAGCCTAGCAAGCTGACTTCAGAAGTGCCAGATAAGTATTTGTCAACAGAACAGCTGGCACACAATGCCCTCTTGTAGCTTTATGCCACAGCATATGCCAGCCGCTCATAGTGTGTGGTAATTTAGCCGGGGCTGGTTCTGCAGGAACAGATGGGCTCAAGTATTGTTATTCTCGCTCCAGCTCAGTGCCCCTAGGGGGAATCACTAAATAAAATCAAAGCAGATGGACCTCTCTGGGCTAGGCTGTGTTTATGATAAACAGCCAGTACAACCAGTGTCCATCTAACACCTTAACCCCACCCCCCAAACAAAGTAAGAGGAGATTACAGTGGTGTAAGATCACCTGCTCTGGGGTTCAGCTCTCCATCCACCCAAACAGCAGGCAAACCCAAATAGACAGAAGACAGGAAGTACATTGTGACTTCACCTATTCTGTGAAGAGTTTTAATCATTTGTCTCCACCAGCACAAGTGCTGTTTTACCACCTTGACCTTAAACTATAAAATTCTCTCAAAACAGAAACTCTTATTTTGTTGCTGATTTAGAAATGTCTGACTTCCCTGTTCTTTCTCACTGACAGAGGACTATTTTGTTCTTTTATAACCGTGTCAAGTTTTCATTGCTTTGGTTCTCACATCCATGCCACGGACACAGGGCTTGGTTTCAGTATGATCACAGTAAACATCATCTCACAAGGTATTGTGGTATCCCCATGCTGTTATACAGTACATGGAGATGCAGGACAATTCTTACTTAGCACTGAACTCCACATCTACTTTCATTCCCATGGGAAAAGACAGTATTAAACAAAGGAATCCTATCAGTGCAGAAGGAAGGTAAATGTTTAAGGCCATTAAGACAACAGGAAAGCAATGATTTCCGGCACTAAAGATGAAAAAGAGTGGAGCATGAATGGTTTTAAGCCAATCAGTCCTAACTCAATAAACCACTTAGGTGTTGTTTTAACTCCATCATGATAACCAGTTTTATTTAGTGTCTTCAAAGGTCAGTTTCTGATGAAGTCAAAGTAGTGTAATCAACCTAAATGTTTATAGCCAAAAGTATTAACTCAGCAGTTACTCAGTCACTGTGAGATATCTTGAGGTCGTTATTTTAGGTTTTTAGGTTTTTTTTCTGACCTCACTAGGCAGTCATTTCTTCACCATTACCCTGATCGGTTTTCTTGGACACATGTGCCTCTAAAATTACACCCAATCAGATATGTAGCCTAATCATTGCTTCAAATCATCAGAAAGGTGATGCAAATACTTCTGGCCTTAATATTGTCAGGACACAAAACTGGTATTACTATCTCCTGTTTTTGTTGTCTCTTGCTTTGAGTGAGTTCTACAACACCAGTGGAAAAATGCCATTGTATTTTAAATAGATTAACATTTAATTAACTAATAATAATTTTCACTGATTATGCTTCTGTGTTTTTCATTTGCATTCATAAATTAGGTACAGCAAGACATTATTCTCAAATTTGAGTTTTTCTTGCTTTTACAGCAATTCAGTGCCATGTCCTAATTCTTTCTGGTCTCTTTGCATGTATTTATGTAAAAACGTTGTTTCACCAGTGGGTATTATTTTGATGCTACTAAAACACACTGTAATCTCAACATTTGTACTCATCGAGGTAACACATTAGTCCTTCTCCCACATTTCCAGAAAGGACCCTGGCTGCTTGGATGAAGAATTAATTGCCTCTAAAGCAACAGCTACCAGATGTTGTTGCTCCTAAGAGCCAGGTGTGGATAAATTGCATATGCAGAGTGTGTGTAAAATATTTAAAGTTGTATCTTTCACTTAAGGTGTGAAGTGTTTTTATTGCCCATCACTGCTTTGAGTATGGCATGAGGAAAGGCCGGGGGCCCCCTGGGCCAACCGTGCTTGGGCTCAGCACCTGTGGTGTTAGGACTACGGATGGTGTGACTGAGACTGAGGTTTGGCATGGCTGTGTGTCGTGGTGGGGTTGGTGCATGGGTGGAGGTATAGGTGGAGGGCGGTAGTGGTGGTGGTTGGGGGGGTTCATCCACCTGCTTACCCTCTAATTCCCTCCTGGCTGCCACCTTTAACACTGCATTATTTACAGGTGCTCTCTGGATGGCGACGCAAGCTGCTGTCTGCTTTAAATATGGATGTGTGAACACTTGTAAATGAGTGACGCAGAGTCATACCAGGTCCACACTAATACATATTGTCCTTCCATCCACATCACGAAGTTTTTCACCAAAGAAACCTCAGTTTTTCAAAAACTCACTCTGCTTAGTTTGGATCTACTTTTGAGAGTTCAATTATTTAAATGTTTGTTGTCTTGTCAATCATAGCTGATGTGCTTTAAGCAACACTACTGTTAAGAACTGTTTGTTTCTATGTTCACATATTGCTAATTAAATAGAACTCTCACTGGTCTCATAGAAGGCAGTTGTTTACAAAGAAAAAGCTCTAAAAAACCAATGCACCAAAATCTGCTCTACACCAAGCTGCAGTCAGACACAGTTAATAACTGATTGGTGAACATAGAGGGTCATTTAGCGGCTAAAGAGACAAAAAAATTCTCTCGGGAGTTGGTGCAGACCTAAAACAGAGCTAATAGAGTGTGTACAGTTGACTTTCCTCTTCAGATTGACTGTTCAAATTGTTGTTTTTAAGTGATCAGATCATATTTGTGTGTCCATAAATCACTAACCTGCAATATGCATGTGTTCTGTGGTAGGCATCAGTAACTACTTATGGGATGGAGAAAAGTAGATCCATCATCTTAGCGTCCAACCAATTGCAAAGTCAAGTCTTTGAGTAGACAATTTATTTCATTGTCTGTCCAAGGACCTTTTTTTTATGTGTTAAGTGTTATGTGTTATGTGCCATAACTGTATGCTGGTAGCAGCATGAATTCCGCTCAACCACTTTGCTGTCATTGTTGTTTATTGCCTAGTGAATGAATTTCAAACATACGTTGAAATCTGATTTGAATGGTCAGAGCATCTAGACTAAGACACATCTCTAGAAAAACAGTGTGAGTCACATTTGGGGGTTTTGAAATTTAGTCTGGATCTCACTTGTAAAAATCACATTTCATGTGTTTTTTTTCTTTTCCTTTTCAATACATAAAATTCTTGCAAGATACAGAGTGTGCTATTCTGAAGACAACACAAAGGCTAACCTTTTATAGATGCTAAATGTTGTGCTCTTTCATGAACTACTATCATCTACTGTAATGAGTACAAAATGACTGTGAGGGCTAGATTAGGCTAAATAAAGTATGTTGTGTTATCCTCATTAATCTCCCTCACAATTTCCTCTCACAAACTAAGCAACAATGGTCAGATTGGGTAGATATGTTCAAAGGGACTTGTAGTTATCTGAAACAAATGATCATGTGATGATCAAAGGTCAATAAATGATTAGCTGTGATTATTAAAGTAGAAAGCTTTTATTTCTTTTTTAGGTATCATGTAATAGAAAAAAGATGGAAAAACAGACATTAGGCTTTTAATTTATTAGCCTTGGAACATCATTTACATTATATACTATTATTATGCCATGAATGTAATAATGTATATAATGTGCCATTGAAGTGGAACATCTTAATACCTATCTGGACATTCTTCAGTAAATAAAAATAAAATAGTTAATATAAGCAAATGAATTAAATCATTTGACCCTTTCTCATATGTCCATGTTATTATACAGCTTAATATTCTTTATCAGGAGTAGCACTTAGTGCAGAATTTCTCTGTTGCCCTAAAATGACATCCAGCAGGCAGCAGGCCTGTTGGATGGACGAGGTGCACCCTGTACAGATAAATGCATAAACACTCCTTGTACCCAAACAAAGGCATCAAGCAGGCATTTCATTAGACTATTGTGTGATATGGCAGGCCGCTGCTGTGAATGTATTTATTAGTTTGCGATACATGCCTTTTCCTGTTGTTCCCGGGGCACTGGATAATGCTGGTTTTGTTCACGGCCCAGTGTGAACGGCGCCTCGGCTGCCAGCTGTCAGGGCTGATACCGTCTCATTTGGATTCCCAGCCTGCTTGCTGAATGGCTAATTAGATTTGCCATTTTCAATCCACTGATTGCTATACATGGAAGGACAAAGGAGCTGACAGCATGTAGTATTCAAGTCCAACTGTAACAATTAATAACTGTGGTAATTAACATGTGTGTTGAGCACCATTGATTATGACATTACCTGCAGAACGGATGGCCTGGCCCCTGTCATTTCATTAAGGAGCACAGATATAGACTATTATTAATAAACTGCTCTCTGCAGCTGAGAGGGGGTTATTAATTACACAAACTAGCGGGTGCATAGGGTAATCAAGTTAAAGCGGTTTCGTTCACAATAATTGATCTAATTTTTACTGACCATTTCTGTTGGGTCGTGTCACACGCCCCCGTGTGAAGAGAAATCACCTCATTAACAAAAGTTTAATCCTAATCATAGTTCTTGGTCTGACTGGCTTTAAGGTCATATCTGAATGTCAGAACCATTTGAAATTGATTGGTGGTAAATTTAATCAATGTCATGTTGAGAGAAAACAATAACAACTAATGGATGGGGCAAGGCAGCCCAAAGCAAATAGGTTTATTGGGAGATGTGGGAAGGTGTGCATCACGTGTACGTGTTTGTGTTTGTGTGTGTGTGTGTGTGTGTGTGTGTGTGTGTGCAGAGGGATGTTGGGCTTGGTCTGACACTTTCATAATTCATTATGTCTATAGTAAGAGAAATGTCAGGATCTGGGCAATTAGCAGCAGCTGCAGAGACCTGTTGGATGGTGGGGGGGACTTACTGGAGAATAGACAGAGATGGAGCAGAAACAACAGTGGGACTAACTGAGCTCTGGCAGTGAGAACTTACAGTTTTACTTTGTGTTTTACAGTTTAACAACTGTTTGACTTGTATTTAAAAAATGGTATAAACAGTAGGCTTACTGTGGGATAGCCCATTTAATACAGAGGACAATATGTTCCATTCTGTGTGTTTTATAATACAAGGCAAGTATTCACACAGAAGGTCAATGCAGATGTCAACAGAATGATGTACTTAGCCACTACATAAGCTCACTAAGAGAGCACCATTACAAGAAAAAGCTAAATGTATGAAATAATGCATATGACATTTGTCTAATTGTTTCTGACCCAAGCCAAACGACAGATTTTGACATTTGGCATTAGTGGTGGTCAACTTGGCTACAACACAACCCAGAAGTCCTTTTCCTTTAATTGGCTTTTCTGTTTCAGGTGACGGGCAAGTGGCCAGCAGAAACAAATCCTCTTGATCCTTACAAAGCTGCAAAACATGAAGGGAGATGGCCAGTTTCAGGTTTTTCTGATGGGCCAGCAGTGTAGTTTATAATAAAACCTGCACCTCCAAACCCCACAACACATTGCCTCCACCTCTTTGCACATCAAGAAATACGCATCAGATTTCTATTTCCCCTCCACCTGGAAAAACAGCAGCCATTTTCATCATCCGGAGCGTGTGAAATTTCACACTCATTTTTCACAACACATCTTTTAATATGTGTTGCTCCCTTTTTTTCTTCCTCTCCCCTCCCGCATATGAAATCCTTCCATTCTTGGCTGCCAACAACAAAAGATGCAGCCAATCATCTCCAAGCGATGGCAGTTACAATTTTCTGTGAACAATTTGCTCCCTTAAGAGGAAAATTGCTTTCACAATATAAGCTCCGTTTGAAAGACAACAACAATAAAAAGATACAACTGTAATGCTGTTGTCTCTGTCAGCACTTGGCTGGGACAGCTTCTGTAGGAACGTATGACTGGGGGATGAGGTGCTTACAAGTCAGCCTTGTAATATCAGCATCTGTGTGAGACAGTCCTGGCAAATGAATCCCACTTTGAACATAACAGCTTGGCATCACATGAAAATTACTGCCATGAGCAGTAGTTGTCAGATATGTTCTTGCCATTGTGATGGTGAATTGTCATTTATTATATGTTGTGCCTGCCTCTGTCAGCTCCTTTTGACTGTGTGTATTGATTTGCAAGAGCAGAGGGGTACAGAGGTCACTTTGATCAACACTCTGCACTACACGGGAATCACACCAAGCTGACATTCCATTACCTGAGACAAAAAGGACTCAAAACAAAGAATATGTTAAGGAACGCTGGACTTCAATACAGCAATATGACTATAATTAACAGAGAAATGGATGGCTTATGTTGAAATGGCTTGAAGCTCTTTGCTCCCGGAGGCTATTGTGCATTGGAGACAAGTGTGCTGTCTTCTTGATATTACATGCTTGACCTTTCGACTTTACCACTCTCCCTGTGGCCTTTTTGTATTTCCTGAGCTTCTTCAAATCAAATATGGTTCTTTCAGGTGCTTTAAAATCACCTGGCAGACCAAGCAAGGCAGTGATTGGAGCCACACAGGTACAGACTAAAAACACTATTTTCATTTACTTGTATTTCACTTTGAGCAACATCTACAAAGATTTCTACTGTCAGAAATTCATTGGTTTTTACTGTGGCTGTTGGCCCAGAAGCCCCACAGAGACAAATGAAGGGAAAAATTTCCAAAATTTATTTTTTTAAAAAAATATATCTGTATGTGTGTGTGCATCTGATAAACAATAACATCTGTAAATATCCCTAAAAGAATGAAGGTAAATGCTATGTTGGCAACTAATACTAATTTATATAATGTGTATGTTGCACAGTTAAGGTCTCTAATAGAATGAACCTTTGTTTTTACTTGAGTTTCCAGGTGACTGAACATCAAGAACAAATTTCATAACTCATATCAGAAATGCACGTTTGTTAATCTGAAACTCAAATAAAAACCTGACATAATGAGGTGTGTCTGACAGCAGCAATATGCTTTTATTTATTAACAAGCTGATAGCAATAATTAGGAGCGTGACTGTGAGTGCAGGTGTTTACTTTGACTGCGTTGTTGCAGATGAAACATGTACCTCGGTGCTGTGCTTCTAGTGAGAGTCTGGTTGACTGGTGTTATTGCGTGGGCCAGCCCTGCTGCTGTCTGTCGTGCCTGTCAAAGTCATGAGAGGATCACTTTATCATCGTTTGTCTGCTGTGTCTGACACGATTGAATAGGAGGGAGCCCTTTGGGAAATGGGGGTGGCTGCTGTATTTGCTGTATGCTCCTTTTATACTTAGTTGCTATCTTGGCTTTATCATGATTGCTGTTCCAGCCTGTCAAATTGCTTGGTAAGGTTTGCTTCACGGTTCCCAAATTCCAGCAGGCTGGCCTCATGTGGTATTATTCAGTATGATGACCTGTCAAGGCCTCAGTGGCAGTACATCAAAGCTTCTCTGTAAGGCCTGGCTGCAAATTTACATACAATCAGAACATATGATTATACAGCACTTAATTGTCAAAGATGCTGTGCAGCTGTGTGTATGATTTCTGTTGGTTTCCCATGCTGCATAGAAACAGCGACCTTACTTTTCAGTTTACTTTGAAGCCTGCATACACATACAAAGAATATTAGTCCCACATTTTAAAATATTTGAAATCTCAACAGAAATACCAGTCATACGGTACCAGCAGATGGACAAACAGCCTTGAATCCATCACAGCTTCTAAAGCTCTGTAACAAGGCCAAAGACAGTCTCTCACCATCAGCAGCAGATGATATTAGCAGCACCCACCACATAAAAACACAACACAAATTTGGGAACTCATTAGTGAAACATATTAATGCAGAGAAGCAAATTATGGGCTATGTGCCTGAGCACAGGAAATCACAGTATTATTCCAATAAGTTACACTCGGGCGAAACTGATGTAGCTTCCTGTGAAACAGAGTAGTCATGCTGCGGCCCAGTGGAACGAGGTTAATGAGTTCTGACTGGTATTAACATTAACGGACCATGTCGGCTGAAACAGACCAGTTTGCATGACTCAGACTTAAACTTCAGCCTTTTTATGAAAGATTATCATGAGTAATTCAGTAGGCATTATGAACTAAACAGGCAGAGTGTTAATTGGACGCTATGGATGATTTAGTGTCAGTTAACACATGAGCCACTGCCAGTGGGCCAACTTGCCAGCTGTCTCCACAGATTCTTTGTAATCATCTATTAGAAAGATCATATCTAGAACTTTGAAACTTTGAGTTGAGTAGTTCCTAATAAATCTCTAAAGCAAGAAAGGAAAATAGGTTCTCTAATGTTAGCAAGGAGAAGCCAGGCTATCTCCACAATGATACCAGACTGAATCACCTGACATGGGTGTATCTAGATGGGATAATGGAAATTAGCCTTAGAGCAAAAACTGCTTCCACGTTAGGTAAAGATGTATATTAAAAAAGGACCCAGAGTGGGGCATGGCAGGGCATGTGTGCAACTAATATGATAAAGCTTAGTAATACTGAGTCCTCTTGACAGTGCAGCCTCTCCACAGTTATCATCAGAAGTTTGAGTGGAGAAGCGTCTGTGTACATCCATCCTGGCAAAGACACCACATGTATTACTGCTCTGGGGCAATCCACAATGCAAAATTGATTAATATTTGCTTTCAAAATGACACAGCTTGATGCATGAGGCCTCTCCACATGTAAATG
Source organism: Scatophagus argus (assembly GCF_020382885.2). Taxonomy (NCBI): domain Eukaryota; kingdom Metazoa; phylum Chordata; class Actinopteri; family Scatophagidae; genus Scatophagus; species Scatophagus argus. The sequence goes on from NC_058493.1 coordinate 7,856,551, forward strand.
AACACTTTAAAGGAGATGAATAGCCTCAACAGAGGATTGTAAAGTTCAAGCAGCAGATTTGCATATTTATATTACAAGTTCCTGATAATAAGCAGGGCAGGAAGAAGTAAATGCAATCCGTTTGTCAATGTACAATTCCTACATTACAAAACTAGGTCTTATTAGCTTCTGTGAACTGATATGTTCAATTACTTGCCATGATAGCTGTGCTGAAGATGTATTGTACTGCGTTTTGACTTTATAATACAATTTAGATAAAGACAGAGGCATGAGACAATTGATGATTCATTTGGGATGCCACAGTGAACATGGTGAAAGAAAATAAATCTCTTCTCAGCAACATTATGTTATTGCTCACAAAAGCAGCCTATAAAAAGAAGTATTTGGTAGCGCGGAATTTCACAAAATACCAATATTTCAAACAAATCACAGAGTAATGAAAGTGTTTTAACTTATGCTGGTAGACAACTTAGATTTTGTCCTGATGCAAAATCATTACAGCAGTTCTACATGACTAGCTATGTATGACAGCATTTATGTTAAAAGCATTCACTTTCTTTTGGAGTGCCACAGTTTGCCTTCAGCGTGGATTTCCTGTTCCTGAGGAGAGATACAAAGCCTGGATACCACCAGAGAGACAAACCACCATTATGTTTTGTGATGGGAAAAAACAGGAAGCTTGTGGTTTCCAGTAGAGTCCAGGATGATGTCACTTTTCTCCCTTCAGCAAAGCATTATGCCAATGTTTCCACTGCTCTGTTGTCTCTGCTGCTGCTTCATTGCATCGTGTGTGTGTGTGTGTGTGTGGGCGTGTGAGTGTGTGAGTTGCAGGTAGCAACTAAAAACATCAGTCAGTTGGGTCAGTTAAGATTCAGACAAAGTTATATTAACCTGTTTTCATCAACATTAAATGCATAAATATAACACAACACAATAAATAACAGCAATGCAGTGCTATGCAATAATAGTTAAACCTTATCAGTTAAATTACACTGATGTTCAAGTGAGATTTTGTTTCTTGCTGTTCATGCTATGTTTTCAGTGTGCTTTTAGCTGAGGCAATGTCAGTTGCTCAGTGTAGCTTCTGAACTGCAGTGAAATTTCACATTCATGATCACTGAATTATAAATCCTTCTGATTTCGATGATGTCATGACTTTTCCTCTAGCTCTTAATAAGACTGATGTACCCCTTCATAATGAATTTGAACATTTTAACTTCACAGCACAGTCATCAGGTCATTTGATTTTGCCATTTTGACAATTTGGTTTATGGACAAATCTGTATATTTCTGTGTAGTACTGGCTGTGAAACAAATCTCTCCCTGGGAAAATAAATCTACATCAAATCCAAATACCTGCACACTTCCAACTGTACTAATTAGTGAATGTCAGCACTCTAAAATAAGATGTTAAACTTTTGGCCTCGTGATTGTTGAATTGTTATCCTAAACTTGTCTCACTTTTATCCGTGAGGCTTATTAATAAAAGTTAAAAGTTAAAAGTTGGATTCACCAAACCTTAAGCCTAACAAAACTGCAAGTGTGGCTGTAAATGGTATGAATAGCTGTTAGAAAGATTTTCTCCTTCAACAGCTACTACTGAAGGACCATTAAGCAAGGCACAGAGCCCCAGTGGTTCCAGTTAATATCCTAGTTTTTGCCAAAATTTCCAGCAGGAAGGTGAATGGGTGTTGCAGATAGTCCTCATTTTCACAACAAGTTTGCACTTTGTCTATAATAGGGATGCAAAAGCCTGACAATTACCCAGAGCTTTCTATTACTATGCAGATATAAAATACTATAATAGCTGTTATCAGATACCAGATAGACAGACTTCAATAGCTGGTGTGATATGAGGAATGGAAGAGAACATATGTTGCATGAAGCCACTGAGTGAGAAAGATGATACTGCCAAAACAAAACACAATATATGGGTAATCTAATATGTGCCATATGTCGACCATACATATAGGCCCTCCTCTCTTTACCAAAGTGAAAAATGAAATCAAATATCACAAATGAGAAGAGGCCATTAAATTAAGATGACAGGGACAAGCAGGAATGAAACGCACACCATCCTTTGAATGAGACATTTTTGTGTTTGAGTGACACTCAATATCTCATAGTTTTTTTCCTCCCTCTCTCTTTTTCATCAGGTGAACTGCCTCTATTGAGACCCTTATAGTCATTATAGCACGGTGCTTGAAGAGGACCTTGCCAGGACCCCAGGTGTTAAAACGCACTTGGCTCAGCAGGCCGGCCAGACCGGCAGGAGAGTCAGCCAGCGAGACTGCTCCTCCTCACCTCCTCCACTTCTTCATGCTGGAGCTCCAGGTCTGCTTGCTGCCTCATAGACAGACACACATCCAAACACATGCACGCTAATTCCATAAACACTAACCATATAATCATCTCTTCTACATGCACAATTTGTATATGAACTTTAAGTCGACCTCCCCCAAATTAATGACAAAATCTAAACTGGCTCCTTAGATACGTATGGAAGCAGCGTAAAAATTTAAAACATGCACACACACACGCACACACACACACACACACACAGTCTATAAGCCAACACTTATTGAAAGTGCTTATTACACTTTTCTACTAAAACACTAAGCAGACATTTAGCCAAGTGCTGTGCAATACACACACTCTCAGTATCTAATCTAACAATGTTAGTTTTGCTAATTAATTGGACATAAAAATCTAACAGGAGACAGATGCAGATTTAATTTAATTTGGTACAATTGCTGTGACTATTGGAGAGTGAAACATTTTTGTTGGTATATTTATGAAGTTGATGTTGAGGACAGGCAAGTGGTTGAGACCTTGTGCTGTGGCCGAGCCATAAATCTCCATCGTTTAAACAAGAGGAGACAGGAACCAATTTGTGAGATTTATGCCTTTTCCCCCTCTCAAATATGAATGAAGAACAGACATATCTGTGAAGCACTGATGATAGCACTAAATCTAATCAGAGTAGAAAATGAATTTTAACGAGTTTCTCGTTACAGTTTAAGTATCATAAGGAGCTAACCCTTCTGTCACGTTAATTCAATTCCCGATCATGATGATCTCCACAGAACACAGAGACTTCTGAACCATAAAGAGGGGCTTTAAGGGCAAGCATTGCATGTTTGAGAAAGAGAGATATGTCCTGTAATTGAATAATAAACAATGCCTAAATTGCATTATAGTCAGCCAGGGTAATTGGATTAGAGGAAAAATGCAAGTGAACCACATAATAATAACACAACAGTAAGCTGGTCATTGATGGAACAGGAAGGGTCTGTGCCAGACGCTGCAGCAGCTTTCTGAATGTGGCACTTTGAGCCTGCCTTGTCTAAAATAGAGGTTTCATAGTTAGGCGAATGAGCATGGACAAGCTCGCTCACACATGCACGCAGACATAAGCCAACTTTAACTGCAAGTAAAAAACATGCTAAATTATGTGTCAGCTTCAGGTTCTGCCTGTGAGAAACTGTGTTCCTTCACAGTTGACTCCAGTTTAAACTAATATTGTCAGAGCAGAATCTGCAGTATATTTATCCTTGTGAATTTGAAAGAGTACCATTAGAAAATGATGTAACAAGTGAAAGATTTCATTATTTAAATACGACTCTCATGACAGACAAAAGACAGAGGAAGTGTTGTTTCCAAAAGAAAAGGAAACCCACAAAACCATAAAACAATGTTAATGTATTGAGGTGGAAGAAAATGTGAAGTGCCCAATCCAATCATTACACTTGGGAACACTTGGGAAGCTCATATAAATGTGGTGGAAATAAATCAATGAGGGAATGCACCAACATAGATTTCAGCAAACCGATTAATTTACTTGAGTCAAGCAAAGTTAACCGCAAGGATATTTTCACACCTTCTGCAGGAGAGAGAAGGTAGAAACTCTATTATCCCTGTTTACATGACAGTGGTAACGTGCATCTTTTGCAGGAGCTTTACGGATATGGGATACATGGGATGTTGGATATCCTCCATCCTTAAAAGCTGATAAGGTTTATTTATGAGATTTATTTATTTTTTGGGGTCTCTTACAAGTGCACCAACTCATTACTTACCCGCACTCACACACTGTACACAACCACATGCACCATCATGCCTTCACCACAGACATTTTTCCCACTGGAGGAATTAAGCGAGACAACTCAAAAGAGTGAATACCTCAGCTCGGCTCGCCCAGCATGCCTTGTCGTGCATGGTGTAATCTGATAATATCAATCATAATTGTGTTAGATGTAATCCATCTGACTTTCAGTTTGTCGGGGTCAGGGTAGGAAGCAAGGCCCCACTTGCCATCAATTATCAGACATAAGAGAGTAGTGGATTGAGCTCTCCTCTATAAATAATATGGTGGGGCCACGGAGCTGCCGATCGATGCTGTACAGTTCCACTGTCATGGCTTTAATGGCAGCTGGCTTTCTTGGCTGTGCGGATCAATACCGTGTCTCCTCAGGGCTCAGTCTGGGTCCAGGTCACGCCTGGTGACGGGGACGTGAATGACACCTCTGTTGTGATTGGAAAAATGCAAGCCCTTTTGGGTTATTTAGTTCAACCTCTGGGTCTCTCTGCTGTTTTCCCAGAGCCTACAGGGAACACCTGTTGAGATGAGCCTGAGCCTGATTATCTACTGCTACTACCCTTTCAAAATATAATCCCATATCTTGTGCATTTGTTTTCCATTAACAGAGCAGGCCTTCAACTGCTGCTGAATTCATGTGAATCTCACTCTCTTTCACTCTAGCCAAAGGATCACAATGTCTTCCCGTACACAAAAATCACAGGTGCTAAGTTGAGTACAGTACAAGGTCACACACACAAGAAAAGTCTACATATTTATCCTCTATATTTTTCCAGAAAAAAAAAAACCTCTCCACAGATTTTTATTCCCTGTGTTCCCAGGGCGTGTAAACAAGGAGCGAGCCCTTTAAATTCCAAACAGGCTGGTTTGAAGTGATGTCTAATTGAAAAACATGAAGAGCCACAGCTGCTCAGTCTGAATGTCAATGGAAGCAAGAATGACAGACAGCACAGCAGGCAACCAGGCCAAGATTGCTTGGCCAAGACTTACGAGACACATAAACAAACACACACAAACCAAGTTAACATGGAGACACAGACACAAAGCCAAAGTAGGTGGTATCAGCTACAAAAAAGGAGCAACAGACAAATAAAACCAGGAAGATGGGGGAGATGACTTAAGTGTTCTGCCTTCAAAGGAATACAAGGATAGAGTTTAGAAAACCTGATCTGTGAAAACCAAGATGTTGACATAATGCTGGTTGCATGTAAAGTACTGAAACAATTAATCAATTTCTGCTGCACGCACAGAGACTTCCAAAATGTCCTTCTTTCAAGAAAAACAGGAATGAATCATGAACGTCAGGTTAAAAAAAATTATATTTACCATGAAGGAAACATGTTCTCAAATGTCACTGTCACATAAAACAGCATCTCCCCGGTGAACAGACAGACACGAGATAAGAGTGTGTCACAGAGAGGGCACGGAGCTGACACAAATCTGTGTCCTTGTTCATTTTTATGGGGGAAGTGGCCTCACTGTAAGAACTGGAGGTGTGAGAGACAAACTACATGTGTAATTAACAGCGATATGGGTCAGTAGGCAACCAACGCCTCATTTGCCAACTGGCTCTTTCTGATGTTCTTTTTCCTCCCTGAGAACTGAGTCTCGTCTTCCAAAACACAGATTTTCATTTCTGTTCCATTTTAGTAAAAACACCCCGATGTGAATGAATCAACCTCTGTTGAAGCACTCAGGGCGGGGAGGAGCTCCTGAGAGCATGTCTGACTTTGATGTTAACACGATCCTTCTCTATAAAAGTGTCCTGCACAACTTTTGTTCTCTGGCTCCAGCTTTTGTTCAAATGCTTGGACAAAAAAGTATTATAGAGCTGCTTCACACTTAATACAGCTATCCTGATCCTGGATCAGCTTCATTATAAAGACAATGCATTACAGAAGGCAGAACAAAGTCATCAGATACTTCCAGTTCAGCTTCTACTCGTCCATGTTGTGTAGACATGACATGTGGTAAGACTTTCTCTACTGATTGCTTTTCTGCTGATACAATAGTTGGAACGACGTACAAGCTTGACACTGTTCACAGTCAGCAGCCTGCATCGAAGAGTAACATGCTATAAAACGCTCTCAGGGCCTTGGCCACACTAGAAGCAAGACTCAGGTACAATTCCAACGCACCTTTTTCCCAAAGCTTGTTTCATCGAGAACATGAAGAACTTGTGTAAAGTATGAATCAGAGCTCTAGAGGCTGTGTTCATTGTCCATAGACCTCTTTCCCAGAGAAGTAATTGAGTGTGGAGGGTTGCCAATGCTAGGAGAGAGGGAGAGTGTGTTTCTGCTCTGTTGCTGCCATCAGCTACTCAGGGCTGCCCCTGGAACTAATGGAGCTTCCTCTGGGCCGCTTTTCCCCTCAGATGGGCACAGCTGGGGGAGATCCGCCACCCAGAGCCTGGGTTACACCCCCCCTCCACACCCAGCTGCAGCCTCCTCCCCCCAGTACTCCTGCCTCCCCATCCTGCTGTGCCACTGCTGGACCTGAGCCTTTAGTCTGCTGCACAGCACTCTCTCCTAACAGAAGGGGAGGTGAGTGTGGGAGTTCCACACGTGGGTGGACCACTGTGATGAGTACTGACAGGCTTGTATCTGCCCTAAGAGAAGGGCGGATGCGTTGCACAGTCTCTACATAGCAGGTTCCCCCACAGATGCCAAGAGACAGGCGTGCTTAAATAACACGGCCATCTAACGAGGGCAATGAAGCTGGCTATTTGTGCTGGACCAAGGGTGGTCTGTCTTTTGATATGCCTCTGTGGAGCGGCCCTGTGGCTTCGCTCAGCCCTCCACCTCGCTGACATTTTACATGACCAAGGAGAGAAGGCCAGGAAAAAGAACCTGTGTCATAAAAACGTTACAGCAGTGCTGTGAAGCCAATGCATGGGAACGTTTGATGTTTTCACCCTGCATTCTTAGTCAACCAAAAAAAACAAAAAAGAAACATGTCCTCTTGAGTCTGTACTGGGCTTCCTTTCACTTTGCTCATGTCAATCAACTTAACCAAACAAATCATACTTCTATTAAATGTAAATAAAATTCATAAAATACAAGTACTTTAAAACTGTCACACTACCAAGGGCAAAGTTTATCAAGTACCATACGTCTGGAGCGACAGTCTCACTTACAGTACCACAAAAGACCCCCCCTCCCACTTTGTCTGTGACGGATGGTGCGTGTGTGTGAGCAGGCTATAAAAAAGTGTACTTCCACACCGTGGAACTTGTAAAACATAGTGAGTGCTACACCCTCTGCAGCCACACAGCAGGATCCAATTAGGACTCTTATCTACTAATTATGTCCCTTCCACATCTGCATTCCAGAATTAAAAAAAAAAAAAGAAAGCCTGCTGTCCTCTCTTCGTAACAAGCTCTCGAATTAATGAGATTGCTCTGTAATTGAACCTCTTCATGGGTCCCTTGGCAGGGAAAATACGCTAAGTTGAATTTGTATTAACATAGCATCAATCATAGCTGATCAAATGATAAACAGTGTTGATAATCACAGGCGCAAAGGAGTTGCACCTTTATGTAAATATGCTGTCCACCTTGAAGCAGAGGCTCATGCAGTGAAGCTCACCGTTCCCACCTGGGCCACTGTGGGGCGCTGTGCTCCAGATCACAATCAGACAGTGCTCACATGAATACACAGACACATCCGGGATGTACGTTTTTTTTGTGTGGTAATGACACACACACTCACACATGCATACACATACAGTTATGGTCATAATTTTAGCCAGTTTTTGTCTTTTCCTTGGATATGTTGCTTCTAGATGGAGCTGGAATACATGATGTTACCAGAAAGATGTTATTACTGATGCTGTTATTTCTTTGTTTTCTTGCTTTGATATTATATCAAACCACATGTCAAATGTAAGAAATTGCTATCTGCAATCTTGTCATGGTTAAAAAAATTAACCTACTATAAAAATTGTATTTAAGCATGATGAAACTGAAGTTATAACAAGCTTTAAGGTTCACCTGCTCTCCAGTTATGTAAAATCACAAGTTTCAGTGTTATGAAAACAAGTAGAGTTCATTTCATTTCCTCGAACATTTTTCCATGAATGTAGATTAAATCAAACAGACCTTGTGTAACTCGACCTCTGTGTGCAGTCCTTGTAGGACTGTACTATGCACATGTAAACTAGACACCAAACACCATATGGTTACATAAGACTTAATATTTCATTGAATACTTAAATGACAAAAAACTAAATGAGATGAAACTGTATTTCTTCAAAACATTATTAAATATATTTTTTATGGAAAAGCTCCACAGGTTGCTTTACATTAATGAGAGTGTATCCACATTGACTTGTGTAAGAGCAAACCAAGCTTTCTTTTCTGGATTCACATTACCAGCACAGTTTCTGGCTTTTCAGTTTCCTTCTAAACATAAAACTTCTTTTGACGCATACAATGACTCTGTGCTTTTCTGGGCAAGCTGGCAAGATATTTTTAAGAACACAGTCATGCAGTCAAGTGTTCTCCCAGTTTAACACATGCTTGAGACTTAAGAGGGGGAGACGTGGTTACAGTGCGGAGGTTAGCGCAGGTATGTAGAATGAAGTTCCTGTTGTTAGCACTAGAATAACACCATGACAAGCAGATGGAACATTCATCAATGTGCAGTACACTTTTCTACAGCTGTTTTGCGATTATATTGTTATTTTACTTCTTTTATGTAAAGATTTGTATGATTTGTAAAGAATAATCAGGTCTGTAGACAACTGTTAATTTTGCAAAACACTTTTGTAGTGAACATGTGTTGAAACACTGTTTCTCATTGGTTTCAATGCACTGTATCACAGTTTTATATTTACTTCCTTTTTCTAATTTGAAAAGAGGGTTTTTGTCATTGTTTTCTTTTCATTTGCTGCTGCTCTGCTGGAACCTGGCCATTAATAACTGTTAATAGATGTGATCCCTGACCTGGTCCTTGTGTCACTGATGGTTGACCATGTCTCTCATAAGACTGGACAAGGTGGACAACAATCTGGAGGTGAATGGAGGAGGCGGAGGCTTTCTTGCAAGGCTGAGCTCACTTTATTAGCATTGATTCCCTTTTTTATGTATTTTGTCACAGCTAATGCTATCGATCAGAGCTAACACTAGCCATGCCCCCTTTAAAACTTACACAAATTCTTTTTTGTGTGTGCCATTTAGCCTCAAAAGTGCCTGATGTGGTTTTAGAGGCATTAATCACCCTTGGAAGGAGAATGTGCTCTTCTTACAAACAGACCACAGTGAAAGTTTAATGAATCCTTTCATGGGTTACTGTTAAAGACAGTTTTGTGCATTTAGAAATTGTGTTAATATTTGAATTACGAGATGGCATTAATTTCAGATTTACTGTACAAAATACATACCATAGAATTCAGATTTTGGCAGTGTGACTTCTGTAAAAAATTGGTAGTGTAAAAAATGAAGCGCATACATAAAGTCAGTTCTATTTCTTTCTTTTTATATTTATTTCTTTGCATGTTTGTGATATATATACTTGACATAGGAGGTTATTAAAGCACACAGCCATTGAGAACCAGCTCTCAAATCACTGTAGCAGCTAAGATAAGGAAAAGAGGAGAAATGAAAGGAGAGCTGTTGGGTTTAAAGATCCCTGGCTATTGTTGGTGTCAGCTCTCCTCTCCTCCTCTGGGCCCAGCATGTTGACAGTACAGCACGGTTCACATGTCCTTTCCATCTCAAACAGGATCTCCACTGAGGAGAAGAATAGCTATTAGCATGCTAAAGGTAGCACTAATGTGAGACTGTCTTTGAACCCCCTCTGAACCAATCTGCCCATTACAAAGGATAGTAATGGGCAGATTTGTTCTGTGTTTACACACGATAATCGAGCGTGTGGAGTTTAGTGAGCAAAGTTTGGAGGCTAACTTGTGCTTAACTGAGAGTCAGAGAGTCAGATCAGATGTGCTCAGATTTTCAATTTGAAATGATTAAAACCTGCAACCACCAACTAATCACTTTGGAAAAAGTGAAAACAGAAAATGAAGTTGAAAGTTTTTGCTTGAAAAATGATTAAAATGATAAACTGATTATCAAAACAGTTGCTGTTCTCTGCTGTTACTTATTTGTTTTGTTAGAGCTAAACATATAATATATGCTATTTTTTAAATTGACTTAGTGTCTGTTGTCAATCAGTCAAGAAGGCCTAAAATAAATATTTGATCAGGAGCCATAAATAATAACCACGTTAGCCAAAATAGTAGTTTATGAGCAGTACTTTATATTTTTGCAGTTGTCTGATATTGTGTTATCAACTACATTAGCATACAAAACAAGTGATCACAGAATGCTGTACATAATAACAAGTATACTACCATAGGAAGTACCAAGGGAAGGTTGAAAGTCACAATCATACAATGACATGATGCCAAAATTTTCAAAATTGATCTACTCTGGATAAGTTTGATTCCCTGTGATGGAGTGAATGAAGGCCCAAAAGGGGGTAAAAAAGATGGGTTTTCCGATTAATGTGCTTTGGTGTTGACATGGCCTGAGTCTCCCGTGTGACATCAGAGCTTCAGATCAGAGTGTGTGCGCAGAGACAGGCTTGAACGTTCCTCATCAGCTTATGGTAATGTTGTGAACAGTGTGACGGCTCCAACAGAAAGCCAGCTGACAGCCAGTGACATGGCCTGCCCGTCACCTGACACCTGCCAATAGAGGGGGAGGGCCACACACATGCACACACACGCACACATATATAAACACACACACACACACACACCTGATAATCATTGAATTATACACAGTGCGCCTCTTTCACTAACCTCTCCTCTCCCGGGACCCAGCTGTTCATGAAATACCTCCCAGTAAGACAGTGAGGATGGAGGAGCGGGGCAGCTGGGGGAGGCTGGAGGGAGGAGTGGAGAGGAGGAGGTGGAGACAAGGCATAAGAAAAAAAAAAAAAAAAAAAACCATCACGCCTCACTGGTTCCCAATACCATGCACATTTTTAAGAGAGCCAAAGTGAAAAGATACAATTTCACTCAATGAGGCGGGCTGCAAAGGCAGGCACAAAGGAGACAAGATAGTGCAATCTAGAGGTCACTGACACTGCCTCTGCTGTAATTACTACACTTCCTTTAATACTTCTGCAATGCAACTGCTCTCCCACTCCCATCACCACCCCCAGCACACACACTCACACCTCTTCCAAATGAACATGAACATATCAGTAAGAGAAAAAGTGTTCACGTTACAGCTGTATCATGTGAGCGCAATGCTGTCTTCGTTTTCTATGGACTGAGCTTTTTAATGAGCTCATCTTGTTGACAAAGAGCAGGTTTTGTGACCCTTCACCCAAACCTCTGGATCATGCTAGGAAACATATTCCATCCTCATTTCCCACTTCGCTGACTGCAGAAGTAGCAGCTTTTTGGTTTGTGGCATTATACTTCAGGTCACAGTGTTGATCAAGAGTATCACAGCTGAAATAAGTAAACCAGACCTGAACACACACTAACTCAAATAGACATAAAAGCTATTGCAGACCTATGGGTTTGGTCTGGTCTCCACTGCAACCTGAAAGTCTATTATTTGGCCTTATTCTGTGTTTTTTCAAAGTATAGGTCTCGTGAAACTTTCCCTTAAAGTACAGGGTTACTGCCAGATTATTATGGAACAGTTTTCAATTGCGATTCGGGTTGAAATTAGCAATTTTCAAACAGGAAAGTGATGGTAAATTTCAAAGGGATTCAAAGTGTATTTTCTTTTTGTACCATACTTGACACTTTATCATTTTTCAAATCAACGTTCCGTCCCACAAGAGAAATTCAAGGAGCGAGTGGCAATGAATCACATGAAAAAGCAGTGTATTTGTCTTGGGCTAAGTTTTGATGTGTGTGCTTGTGTTGCTGTTTTAAAGGATTGCAAGCTGGGTAAAGGAAAAGGCTGCAGTCAACAAAAGGCATTATATACCGTGCCCAGCCTACCACTTAAGATATCTTTGAAGATGAATCAATCACTATATTATAGTGAAAGTCCACAAGGTGCCTGGCTCATGATCGAACACTGCGTCTGCACTTCATAGCAGCCTACAGGGCATTGATGCTCTGATTGATCGCAGAATGGAAGTGACTGGAAAGAAGAAAAGGATTACGCTTGTCAAATGCAGTCAATACACCAGGCTGGTGGTCAAATGTTTGCAGTAAATCTCAAATAGTGTCTGCCAAGCTAAAAAGGGAAAAATAGGCAAAAAAAAAATACATTTGCTCAGAGGACCATTCTCTTGCATTCCCACTCAAACTGACAGGCCTGAAAATATGCAGTGGGATGAGTAGTCTGAGGCTTTAGGAGATTAGCAATGCTTTAAACATCAAAACAGCCCTTTCTATTATCTCAAGAGGGACCTGCCATCTAAAACTGAACAGATTCAGCCCAGACCAAAGAAAATACTGCTTCATACACAATCAATGTGCATTATTGTTTCACTGCTGCAAGATTGTGATTTCAAACTTTTTTTTTTTCATGCTTCTCCACTTTACACCACAGGTTCAGTGCGTGTCTCTTGGCAGTACTGGTATTAAGCGTTGCTCCATTTGAAGAAATTATGCTCACAAGTCAAAGCATCAAATCCCTGCGTTGGCATGAGGATACTGAAAACAGGTAACAATGATATCTGCGCATCAGCCAAAGCTCAGCAGGGCTACTATTGGGCTTAGTGTATTCAATGCACCAATCGTTTGAGTGTTATTTACAGAGGGTTTTTCTTTTATGGAAAAATCAAGATGTGATTGATTCAGGTTAATGTGACTGCAAGCTAGCACCAAGCAGTATTCAGGGCTGAGGTTAACAGAAAACACTAACTTCCATAAAGTGCTATGGAGATAAATCACTGTTATCCTGACAGCAGTGACAGCAGTTTAAGCAGCAGCAATCATCAGAAGCACCTCGGGAGCCCCTGCGCTGCATTTTGCAAAATGTCATGGGGAGGTTGATGGAAAGGGAGGAGACGGGTGGGCTGGCAGAAAGACTGGGTGTGGGGTAGGGGTTGTAGGTGTGGAAGGGGGGGGGGGGGGGGGGGGCTGGGAGAGATGGTCATATCAACCACCCATCAGTGTGCAGGTGCTCTACATAAACATCCCAGAGCAGTAAGCAAATACTGTTGACAAATAAAGGTAATAAAAGAGAGAGGGGCTGGAGGAGCGACTGGTCCCCGGTGTATTCCCCTCGCACTGCGCGCTCACTCACTCACCAGCTCACCCGAGTGAGATTATGGTGTTTGCTTTTATCTGTCAGAGATCAATATTTCAAATGTCCGATAAAAGAGGAAATTGAACTGGGAATAGACTGAAGTGCTGTAAAAGTACAAAGCACAATTATCAAAAAGCACTTAAACTGCCTAATAGGATACACATATTAAAAATGCTCAAATGGATGTCTCACAGCCATAAGGAGAGCTGATTCTGGTCTCCCATCCCCACTGCTGTCTTTTGATCACAACACAGTGCCCTTCTGGATGCCGTTGCGGTGGTCAGTGCACTCTGGGTAGTATATGGACCCCTGGAGGCTGTGCTTACTGCGTTTTAACGTGCCACCATTAGGTGTGAATGACTCTTTTGGCCTTTATGGGAAATGCATTACAGATTTAAACTTTGGGTAAGAGTGCCAACAGTGGGGTTACAAGGACATGTGAGAAGATGTTAGAAACAAACAGAAAAAGTGATGAGTCCATAATTCTGTTTTGTAAGACGAAGGTCACCCAGTTTGCTCAGTGTAATGGCCACCCTGCTGCCAAGACGTTTACTCCATGTCATACTCACAGTACAGCATTAGACTGTTCTGAGGCAGGTTCTGGTAGCAGAATAGTGTTGCTCAGCAGGTTGAGCATGGCTCTGGCACCTATAATCCACCTCGGTCAGAAATAACAAAATGTATCATAATCAATCTAGCCCTAATTCTAGCTCCTAACACTAGAAGTGCTTATTATAAGCAATATTTTATTGTCTGTTAGCATTTTAATTGCTAAAGCTGGTGTTGTAAGCATTTCATATTTGGTGCTTTAGATTTTACTGGAACATGCTTAAATTGTGAACAAAATGAATTCCTTGATCAAATAGAGCTAAATAAGTCCGTTACAAGTGTGGTTAGCATCCAGGTTTTTGCATGAAGGCTTGAGAGTTAAAGACAATGAATGAGCTGGTGGTGGGTCTTCAGTCCAGGCCTGCACCACATGTACAGTATGAGACCATGTGGTATATTGTCAAAAAAATGTTCTTTAGCATTTGGGGCAACATAGATTGTCGGTCATACTGATTCAGTCTTCTAATATCACAGTTTAGTGATAAAAAAAAGATGGGCAAACTTCTACTGATTTTGAGATCAAATGAAACCTTAACAGAAAATTTGGGGCTTTGCTTTTATTTTCACAGCATATTATATTTGAAATATCCCTTTAAGCAGAGAACATTAGATAATGAGACAGCAAAGCTGGTTTCCATTATGAAGATGTAGAGGGTTTGCTTTTACTGATATCCGGGAATCTTCAGATAAAGACATCCTATTACTACTTGACATGATATGATACGCGGGCGTATTCTTCTCCACCCTATCTGAATGATCCTTCATTAGAAACCTGATCAATATGCTCTCTTGATTAAGTGGGATGAGAGACTCTCATTTTATTTTCAAGCATTTTTACAAATCAATGGCAAGATTGTCTTCCAACAAATGACAGAGATGCAAGGAAGGCATTCTGAATGCAGGTCAATAAAATCATCTCTCACCATCTTGTTCTTCTCTAACATCCCACTAAACACACACACACACACATACACTTGCAAGTACATTCTCACACAATGATTCACCACTTTAACGCATAACTTGCATTAATAGGAACATACACAACACGCATAAACACAAGGAGATGCACACATTCACTACACAGTTGCAAGGTAAATCATGGAACATGGTAATCACTGGCCTAATATAATTGCAGACAGAGCTTTTAATCGGGAATGGTAAGACATTAAGCAAATTAGTTTTTAAAGATTTAAGATGTTTAAAGATTTCATTTGCAGATACTCTGATTCAGTGTAGCAAAGGGATTCACTGTTGATTGAATCTGATAGATGGTGGGGCTGTGTAAAATGTGTTGACACTGCAAAGCCAGGCTTCATTACGGAACAGTATTTACCTCACATTTTCCCAGTGCACGTTTTTAACCTTTAAGTGAAATGTGAAACTGGACACACATGTTGTGTCATACAGTAACACTTAACATTAAGTAACTAACCCCCTAAACCACTTTTTTTCCACTGAAAATCAATTTAAATAGAAAGTATTTGAATTTTCCTGTTACAACTGGATTCTGTGAGTGGCTGAGCTGGAGGTTGGTGACGTTTTGGAGGCAGCCTATACATCACCAATCACCCCATGGTAACAATTATTCATCAACGCTAAAAGGAGGAAAAGTACACAGAAAGATGTGCTGAGCTAAACTGAATCAAGTCAAGGCAGCTGCTGCTCAGCTAAGGCTACTCCTCTGCTAAGGTGGGTTGAATTGTGAGGAAGTAAGTGGGCTGTGGTGGCTAACTCTTAGCTGGTCCAGTTCAGTCTGTAGGCCCATGTTGGTTACAGCAGGGTGAGTAATCATTGGGCTACACTCACTGTACCCACAGAATCCAATAGAGGGTGAGGTCTGGGAGAGATAATAAAAAGAGAATAAAAAGATCTTGTTTGGATCAACCTGCACCATCACATGTCTGTACATATGTTTGGCAATGCAGCAGACAAAAACAACATCGTCTATGTCTTGGATTTATTATTGTCTAAAATTATTTATATTAATAAAATAATAGATCTGAAAATGTATACTTACATATATCTTTATGAATCAACTTACAGACCATCAAGTTGTCCAGGGTGTTGATACCATGTGAACTGAAGTAAAGCATCAGTATTCTTGAAATGTTTCACTATAGAAATAATAAACCTCTTTATACAACACAAAGCAAAGTAGCTAGTTAATGCTGTAGGTAACTAGCCATATGAGCCAATCATGGTCTTTTAATTTTACACTCCAATTTTACTCATCTGATGAGCTGTCTGTCCATCTATCCATTTTCTATACTGCTTGTCTGTCAGGGTCGCGGGAGGGCTGGAGCCTATCCCAGCGGACTATGGGTGAGAGGCAGTGTGCACCCTCACCAGTCAATCACAGGGCTGACACCCAATGCAATGCAGAGTAGCCAATTAACCTAATGTGCATGTTTTTGGGATTGTGGGAGGAAGCCGGAGTACCTGGAGAAAACCCACACAAGCACAGGGAGAACATGCAAACTCCACACATAAGAGCCCAGACCAGGATTCGAACCTGGAACCCTCTTGCTATGAGGCAACAGTGCTATCCACTGCACCACCGTGATGCCTAAGCTGTCTGTCATTTTTTTTTTTTAAAAAAAAGGTCACTTGCATCCGGAAGCCACGGCAGTCAACTGTCGAAATAGTTGCTTGAAATTTCCGTTACAAGACACATTATTGTTTTTACATTCAATTTATGTTTGTGTATGAATTGAACAAATGACATAGCATGTGTTGATTAGTAAGCTTTAGAGGTGCTGGTAGACTACTTTTGCGGCTGTGTCCTTGCTTAGCACAGAGATTGCTTCGAGACTGAAAGCTCAGCTATGCTAACTGCATTCCAAATCTAGCTCTGTACTTTAAACACAGCCATAAAATTGTTATCAAACTTGTCATTTAACTCTCAAAAAGACAGCAATCAAGTGTATACTAAATGGTTAAACTTTTTAGGGAAATAAGAGTCCTGGTCAAGTTTCACCATGATTTTCCCAGGCTGCTCAGGTATTCAGCTGTTCTCACAAATGGTTGCTCAGACCTTTGAGTGAGGACCATCTACTTGGCCTTATTAAAGAAATACTTGTGGTAACAGAGAAAAAAAAAATCACAGGAAACAAGAGACAGTTACCAGCCTAACCCTATTCAAGATGTTTCTTTTGTTATTCAGGTTCAGGAAGTTAAGTGTTTTCAAGTCCAGCCATATCCGAGTCCCACTTTCAAGAGTACAAATGATGAGAAAAAGGACCATAACAGGATACATTTTTTCCCTCTGCTGTTAAGAAATACGTCGTTTTATGGGTCGACCCATTAAAGAGAGGGCACTTGAGTCACTCGAGGGACTTCAATTAACCCCTGAAGCAGTTTGGTCTGCAGCTCTGTGACTGTGGGCACAAGGTCTCCAGGCTTTGCCTCACAGTGTAGCCATCTAAGACTGAGCTAAACAGACTCAATCAATGCCTGTAAAACAGGGACAAGTGAGGCGGCGTGTTGTCATCCACCACACTACACTGATCCTCCTTCTGGTGCCCTTCAGCTTTAATTTTTTCCAGGATTCAAATCACATTTTTGATATTTGCTTTATATGATAGAAAACTGAAGAGAAAAATCTTTGGGGAAGAATTAAAGCCTTTGTGCTGGCCTCAAGGGCACTGATCTGAGGCTCAACCTAATTTGGAAAAATAGAAAGGTCTTGCTGTGTTATTATCATTTGTGCTGGTGCATTTGATACTGGGCTGCCTCTGAGGGTTGAGCAAACAGACGCCAGTGACGAGTGGCGACGTCTTAAGGTGATATTTCACTTTTGTGGACTGTTTTCACTTAACAGAAGTTCAGAAGCATACAATTTCCAAGATTGGCTGCCCAGGGGGAGCCACCATCTCCAGCCCCCACCAACACAGACACACACTTTAAGAACCTGATTTGATCACAGAAACTTTTGCAGACATAAGGCAACTTGAAGAGTAAGTAGTGAGGTTACACTATGCAGTCAACTTTCACTCTCAGTGAGTTTAATGAAATTTCTGACTTACAAAGATTAAGAAGACGTTCACATTGTCATCTTGATTACAGAGAGAGGGGACTGGGTATAATCT
The DNA here is from genome assembly GCF_020382885.2 of Scatophagus argus. Lineage (NCBI taxonomy): Eukaryota > Metazoa > Chordata > Actinopteri > Scatophagidae > Scatophagus > Scatophagus argus. The sequence continues at coordinate 7,874,576 of NC_058493.1, forward strand.
TGAACTGGGGCAGATCAGTGTGGGAAAATTCAGCCCTCAGTTCAATAAATTCAAACAGCTCCATGTTATGAGACGTGGGATAGTGCAGCTTGCACATACTGTCTTGGCCCCTGTGTGGATAATTCATTAACTTCCCTAATCCTCTCATGTGGTGTTGCAGCAGAAAAAAAAAAGATGAAAAGCTCACTGAATATCAAAAACAACGATTTCTGAGCTCCCCGTCATCGCCTTCACACTCTTTCACAAGTGTCTCTGAAAAAGGATGCAACATGTTCCAAGCATGCACGTCCTGTGTTAATGAGCCTCAAAATACATTTTCGGCAGCTTATGGCTGCCGCGCACCGCTGTGGGATGAGAACGGCTCAATAAAATATACACAGGAGGTCGAAACGGTAGGGAAATAAAACCCCCTTTTTGACAATGTTAAGCCTCACAGCTGCTTTGAGGCAACTGAGGGGTTTTTATCAGCTCTTCAGATGTTGGATCATAGGGAGCAGAAAGCTTTCCAAGGGTAAGCAAAGTCAGAGCAGTCAGTACTGTACCAGCACATGCCTCTACCCACATGATCAATTCACATGTCATAGTGTTGTTGCACTATGTGTGATATAGTTACATATATGTATATATATATATACTTGTCCATGTTTCCGTTCATGTTTCTTGCTGAAGTTACATGACTCTATGATAAGCTGTCTTGTATAAAAGCAGTTATATGATTCGAAGGGAGAACAGAGCATCATGCCAGACTCACATTACAGGACTTGGTTCAGATTTTTTTACACTTGCAGACAGTTTTGGGAGATTGCTGACAAAAGCCCCTGGTCGGAGGCAAATTTGCGTTCACTTCCATGAGAGCCGATTGCTGTGTGTGAGCCGTTCAAAAAAGTGATCCAAGCGCTCACCAATGACAGCCAAAAGATATCATGCAGGCAAGTATCTGGTCGTTTTGGGGACAAGTTGGAGAACCATGCAAAAAAACCTTTCAGTGTTTGCAACCTTGTTGTCCCTGCTGAACTTCATTGCAAAAATATTTATTTACCTCCAACTCTACAATCCATATTCTCTTTCTTGTCTTCCTTGTTTGTTTTTTTTTGCTGAAATCACTGCAAAACAACTAATTTCTTGCCTCATTTCTCCCATCTGTTTTTTTTTTTTTTTTTTTTTTTGTGACAGAAGGTAGTTTGGAAAAAAGACAGACTGTTGGAATCCTCCAGGTGACAGATCTTGCAATGAGTGACCCCCTGTTGCTGATTCATCACATTGTGCGCAACCTACAATGATTTAAAGATTCCCGGTTACAAGACGGAAAAATGTGAAGCGTGAACAGCACAGTGATCTGACATTTGACAAGTTATGAAGTGAGAGCAGGTCATTAAAAAACTGAATTAAATTATTTCAATTTTAAAATTCTAATTAATTATGCATTACTTAGATTTTTTCAAACTTGATTTAAAAAGTAACAAATTTTGTAGACTTTTACATGACCGAACACCCATCTGATACAATCTAACCTATTGTAAACCGCCACTTGCTACTCCAAGTGGGCTACAGCGAGGACTTGTAACAAGTATTTCCCTTGTCTTATATCATATCCTCTTAAGGAGTGAACTCTTAGAAACAGTGAGGAAAAAACTTTGATAAAGGATGGTACAATCAAAAGCAACCACACTTCAGGAAGTCTTGAGGGAAAAAAGTGAGTCTAATTCAGTTAACTATTAAAGATGTATGATGCTGAACTGAGGTGGGTTATAGTTGAAAAATACATTCCCTGACCCTTCGTAGTTGCCCCGGGGGAGGAGGAAATGTGTTTATCAATGAATGCTTCCGTCTGTGTAGACAGTGTTATAGGGAAGAGGTCAAATAACAAAAGCTGCTCTCAGACAAACGTTGCAGGAGTGTTCCATAATGACCTTGCTCTCAAAACCATGGCATGGGTTAATGACTCTGCACCTGGCCTGGACTCTGAACAACGATTTTTTTCAGCAGCAGTTGTCTGATGTATGATGCTGTGATTGTTTGGGATGTGTATAAATTAAAAGAAGGCCGTCCGTTGACATTCTGGATGATGAAATAAGAGGCACTTTAGGTAATTCCTCTGATAAAGCAGCCCGACCCCATGGTGGATGATAGAATCAAAAGCACTTGCGTGGGTCGCTGTCAGGATCATCTGTCTAGTCAGTCCATTAAGTATGAATGCAGGGGCTTCGACTCCCTGCCAAGACAGCATGAAGCATCCTAAGCAGAAACATCCTCTGTGAGAACAAGGTGTGGGGGGGGCAAAAAAATGAGGCATTTACTGTCTACAGTTCAGCAAATAGTCTTAACCAAGGGATGGATGAGGTTATGAATTTGGTGTTTTCTTGTTTATGGACCATTCTGTAGCTGAAAGAAATTGTAGCCTGTTGGCGATGTGATGGCCCCTCAAACCATAAGGCTGCCCTGCCCTGGTATCGCTATGTCAATTACACTCCTGATACAAAAAGAAAAAAAAAAAGAACATAAAAATGTTGTCACCCAATATGATATAGTATCACCTTTGTTTATACTAAGACCAAGGTCCAGAATGGCAGCCCTCTCAAATGTAAATTAGAGGTGACTTGCCAAGGGAAATATCCTGTGCACTGGAGAAGTCTGTTTATTGGGAGTGAAGGGTGTTTAACATTAAAAAATGATGATATTGCATCAAGGCGATAAATAAGTGCGTAAATATGTGGACAGGAAGCAGGATGACAGATAGGAGCTCTCGGTGCAGCCCATTAGTTGCTGACAACGTCTGCAAGGGAAGCAAGCTGGAATCTGAGGCCTGTAATTCTGTCTCATTACAACGCCAGTCTGCACTTCCTCCTCTGGACCTTTAATTCATCTCTTATAGTTTGCCTGTCGCTCGCCTTTGTTTTATTGCAAACTAACTTGTGTGCTACGATGCCTGATTTATGGCAGTAATTGAGTGCCTACAAATCAGAGAATATTTTCATTGATTACTGCAAATTGTCTAATCTTTTCTATGCTCTTGGCCCCTGATTGGGTGGTATTTACTGATTGCCTCTTCCTAACTTAAAAATCAATCAGTGGCCACAATCAGAGTGGCTGGATGAATCCAGGCCAAGGCAGCTGCTCCTCCTTTATCAAATAATCTCTAATGCATTGAATGAATTCTAATTCTTGATAAAGAATTTTAATATAGATGATATATGCATCTCCAGTACAACAGATAGTTATTCCTTATGTGTGCTGGGTTGATATTTTGAAATTAACTGTATTTAAATTTATTCCATCCAGACAGTGCAGTAAAAGTCAAAATACATGCACACTTTTTAACTTGAACAACACATCAAAAGCCACAGTTTTCAGTAACTGTACTCATTAATCATATAACACAACACAAATTGTGTATTACACCATCATTAGATGAAGTAATGAAATGTTTTTAACTGTGCTAGCTGCTAGGCTACAAGGATGGCAAAATGGTGGTCCACCCAGCACTTTGACTTTGACCGAGACTGAAATATATCATGACAACAGTTGTTGCCCCTGTAGGATGAGGCCTAATGACTTTCATCCCAAAGATGATGAACATGGTAGATGTTATATGCAATTCCCGACAGCGTGACAGCTTACCAACCTGTTTGTAAACCATGTGCTTGGATTTGCAATCGAATGAGGAGGACAGATTTACATGACATGATTTTTTTTTTCTCATCTGTTATTTAGTGCTCTCAGGTTAGTGTGTGTTAGCATCTAATCTTTGAAGGTTAACACACACACACACCCACACACACACACACACCACATACATACACACCCACACAGACACACACACACAGTAGTAACTGTCTTGATACAATGTCGTCAGCAGGATATCACAGTACAAAACCAAAACACAATGTCAGACATACTTTACAGTAAAAATTCAACGTGCAGTGGCTCAAAAGACAGCCAACATGGTACTGTTGCAGTCAGACACAATCTAAATCTTATTTGATTCTTCTGCAGCTGCTTTGGCTCTTGTCACTATCAGACTCATTTTCCTGACAGTGACCCTAGCTTTCACTTGCACTTTTGACACAAGCTGGCTTCCTGATACAAGGTGTGCCAGATAATTATAGAATGCATTCAGGGCAGCAGAGGTGTGCTGCTGTCCGGGCTGAATCTAATGCAGTCACATCTGCTTAACTTCACCATGTGGCAGCACCTACAGGTCTAGGAGGGAGAAAACAAAGCGATGCAGAAAGAGGGAGACACTGCCGGTGAGACTGGACAGGTTTAATGCTGTGGCCACTGGCGCCTCGGACGGTATCGAACAACAAGCGAGAACCTGCACGTTTGTGGAGGGGACGTGAGATCAGTGCGTGTGATATGAGACTGTGATGACAAGTGCTGATTTATATTGAGGTGGACATGGATGTACAGAGCCCTGAGGGCGGCTCACCTACTCACACATTACCGTCACTGTCAAAAGAGGACAATAAGAGAGAGAGAGGAAGAGGAAGAGGAAGAGAAGAAGAGAATTGGGGGTGGGGGGTGTCTTCATCTAGGGTAACCACAAGGAACAAGACTCTCAACACCTGTGAACCAGATGCAGTTTTCTTGCCTTACATATCACATTAAAGGAATAATCTACTACTCTCTAACATAGGCTATATCCAAAAATTCATTCATATCATTCTTAAAACTAAGACTGTCCTTCCTACAAAACAACCCTAACCACATCATTATTTGAACCTAAATCATTAGCTTTCCCTACCTCTAACCAAATTGCTTTCTTTCTCAACACAACTAAACCTGAACCACACCGCAGAAAATAGTTTTATTGCTGTAACCATTTTGGAAGTCATTAAGAGATGATATCGCCTTGCTGATAGGGGTGTCAGATTAGAGGAAACAGTTTTAAAGCCTTTTGTGAGGTATTGAATGAGAAACGAATTCAGTTCAACTGTTCAACAGAGTCAAACAACAAACTTTCAAGGAGACTGAAGATTATCTGCAATAAATACACTTTCATTCATAAATGAATATGAAAAAATGTACCCGAGAGAGTGCAAGGTATGTGTGTCTGTACTGTAAGTGTGTGTTAGAGAGAGACAGAGAGGGAGGGAGGCATGGTGTGAGAGCAATTACCCTCAGTAATTTCATCTGCTGACATACACATTGTAGGATCATTTTAAAACTGCAGGTCTGAAATGGGAATTTTTAAGCTCAGCCATTAAAATCTAAGAATTCAAATAACTTTCTTCATTGAGAATTTTATAGATTCCACATTACAAATGACCTTGAAAAAGCATGGGAAAAAGATGCTAATGAAAAAAGTGCATGCTGGGATAGAGTTACAGAGGAGTTTAAAATGGTTTAAAATGGTTGGTAAAGGTACAAAGCTAGCTGTATTCACAGAGAACAGCATTGGGTGAAAGGTGCTTACTTGGGAATGAGACTCATCACATGTCAGGGATTATGCTGTGGTTACACAGGACTACAATTACGCAGGACTACAATTACACCAATCAAAAGATCTGTTTTTCTGTATCATGTTATCAGACAAATGACATCATTACAAATTTTCTTTGATGATATCGCAGCCTGTGATCTTTCAAAGGAAAAAACATTATGAACCAAAACTGTTCCATTGCAATCAACCCTTGATGAGTAAGCCATCTTTGACTGATTAAAAACTCCAGCATACATTTTTAAGGCACTTCCTGTTTGGTCTGTCCCACATCCCTGCCTATGGACAGCAATCTATGAGTGTTTTTCTATTTGTTACATTAAAGGCCTCCAAAATATTTACAGAGCTCCTTTTAATAACTGCATTTCCCTCACAGGTTTTGTTTTCTGTCTCGCTGCTTGTAAGCATCTCTGTAGCTCCAAGTTTGATTTTGCTCCATGAGAGATTAGAGTGATAAGAAAATCTAAACATCCGCCAGGTTTATCCTTCATAGGCTGTTTTCAGTAGCATGCATTGTCTCTGACAATTAGCCCTGAGAAATGGAGTCCTCAGTTGCAGGCCTTGCCTTTATTGTATGCTGACAGACAATTCCCTCTGGGTTTGCAACGCTGCAGCCACACAGAGACAATAGAAAGACAATAGAAAAGACATACCCCAGAAATGAGCTATAAGAAACAACATGGTTTTTAACTCCTTTGGGGGAAAAACCCTGCCAACAAGCTAAGGCAGGTAACATCAAGCTCATCCACTGTCCACCTCACTTGAGTGGCTATCTACTATTTTCTCCCCATATCACCTCGGCAGCACCCCCACCTCCTCTCCCACCAACACAACCCCCCACCTTCAGCCACCTACCCACATCAATAAATCTATCTGGGAGATCAATGCTGCAGCAAATCACTGAAAGTTATCAGCTGAAGCCCTGCCAAATCAGCAAACACAATCACTATGTAAATCCATCTTTACTTCTCCTTCACAAAGAAAGGCTTGATTTGAGTGTAAGGGAGCTCTGTGCATGAGTGAAGCTGCTTTCTTTGAGAGCTAAATGTGTGATAGAAATGGACAATATTGGCAACTCTGGCTGGCTGCTGAACTTGATCACATTAAAGTATATGGTTCAGAACACAGTTCTCAGCACAGTGCTGCTTCCTCAGAGGAGCTACATATTCTCACTGGAATCAACAATCTCCCACACTGGAAGCACAAAACAGCTCAATAATAAAGACAAATAGAAAGGAAGTAATGCACAATGTCACACAATGAGCACCTAGCATGCCTTTAGATGTTTATTCTGTGTGTACGATAGCAACCATAAAATCAGAACATCTACTTTGTTTTTTTTCGTGTTTACAAGAAAGTTGCCATGAGCTGGTCATTTATATGCTTAGATTGAGCTCTGATGGTGACATCTGTGCTTCTGTCAGTCATGATGCTGCTGCGGCCCCCACCTTCCCCATTGCCGTGGGCAAACCCCCTTCTACTGCTCCTCTCTCTCGCTCTCTTTCAGTCTCTCTGTCTCTCTCCCCCCCAGACAGCTTGGTCACCCAGGCCTGCAGGAGAGGGTCTCACTGTGATGAAATAGAGGTAGGCAGTTGTTCCTTCAGCCCCAGGGTCATTATTTAAAAAGTGACAGAGACTCCAGTGAATGAATGTGAGAGAGGTGAGGAAGGGAGAGTGGTGAAGAAAGAGGGAGAGGAAAGAGAGTCTGAACAGCACACAGGGAAGAAGGGGGGGAGGAGGAGAAGCATGGGGGTGGAGGGGCCTCAGTTGTGCAGGTGTATTGTCCAGTGGAGGGAGAGGGTGCTGGGAGACAAATGAATCCAGCAGGCATTTGGTACACACCGGAGATTGCTTATCGATCCAGATCGCAGTATTCAGGCTGGCCTGAGAGAGGGCTGAGAATTTTCTGAGGGAGTTAATAACCTGGCAGCTCAGCTGTCTTGTCCAATTCACCAAAGGCAGAGGCCTAATCAGGGCTGGATTCCTTTTTCTGTCCAAGGAGGGGTTCTAGCCTCCACCTTCTCTTTCAGCTTTGGCTTCTCTCCCTGTCTCTCCATCTCTGTTGCCCTCCCCTCATCCCTCCCTCCGTCCACAGCCCCTCACTTCCACTCCATTGGAGCTCTGAAAGTGATTGAAATGACAGCCTATAGAAAGAGGCTAATCAAATTGTTTATTATCAGTCTGAATCAATATGTATGGATTGTTAAAACATCAAAGTCAGCCCCTGGAAAAGTAATAGTCAACGGCCAGCAGCAGCTGCTGCTCAGTCAAGGCGGGGTCCCTGGGAGCCTCGCTCCATTTAAAGCGACTTTCACTCTTACTTAAGTCCTGATGACCCGACGAGGTCAGTTGGCTGAAGGGGATGTACATGGTTGTGATACAGCGCCACTGAATAAAAGCCCTCTAAACTTCCCTCCAGCTACTCAGATGCGTGTCTGTTTGGGCTGACTGATAAACAATCCATCATCTAAATAAATGAGCCACCATGGTACTGAGATAAAGACCATCGCTCACCTACTGTGCTCCAAGCAATATTTTGGACTACTGGTCACTGGCTTCCTCAAATTCAATATTTTGCACTCATCCTCTCGTTTGAATCCAAGTCTTCTCTCTTCAGGAAAACAGTCTGGATTGCAAATGAGGTCAGGCTGATGAATGAGTCAGCTGAAGGGATCAAATTGCTTTGAGATGGACATTGTAGTTGGTTTCAGGCTGTGAGACAAGCTGGCATGGAAGATTGATGGATAGCCATTGTCCATTCATTGGCGCTGAATGTGACACCTGATGTTTGGCCAGGGTCTCCCTCCACCTCCAACACCCCACAAACACAAGGCAGATCGTGGCTTGATGGAATGATTAGACACAGAATGATATCTTCTTCTGCAGCTCTCTATCTTGACCACTTTACTGCTTGTAAACATTATTAAGATGGATCGCAGCATCTACAGCCACCAGGTCAAAAGTGAGAAGATTTGGACTGCTTTATAACACACAAATTATGTAATTTGCTGTTTTACTTTTCTCACTGCAAATATCTCTGCATTTCATCTGAACATCAGGTCAGCTACAATCAGGACAAGTTTCGGTGTAGGACATATTAAAAGTGAAGGATTCAATAACCACCATGTCGTTCCATTTTCCCTCATTTTGCTTCCAATTTTTCTGTCACTCATTTCAGTGGAGCAGGATTTCCAATTCAATGAAGCTAGGTCACCATTTCAAACAACGCAATAATCCCCATCAACATAAGAGAAGCTTCCTAATTAAAAGTCCACTCAGCTCCTTATCATCAGCTCCATTACATGAGCCACATAAAGCTGCCATCATCCATCATACAGCAAATTCGTTCTGTCATTTTTCTTTTGGATAGAACCTAAGGGCCAGGGGGTCATATTGATTTTATAAGAAACACAAAGATGGGACTCCAGAAGTGGAATGTTTGCTTGTTATCAATAATTGCTCTAATAACCATGACAGACAAAAAACACACACACATCTGGACCAGACACCCTCAGAAGAAGAGATATTACAAATGTCTCTTTGGAGCATCCTTGTTTTAATAATTTTAAGGGTACTCAAATCAGGATTTTGGGGGCCAATCACTGATTGCCTGGATCAGTACCAGGTAATGCTGATCGCCGATCAAAATGTTTTATCACTGATAGTTGCTATTTATTAGTCGCATAATAACAACACTATTAACATGTTGAGGAAATGTCTTGTTGTATTTAACATTTGTTGCAAAATAATAGTTTTAGCTATGGCCAAGTGTTTCAAAGGTATATCAAAAAATTAATGCCTTGACTCAAAGTATATAAAAATTATAAAAGAGTAAAACTCAATAACTGTAGCAAGCATGTGGTGGGAGAGAGTATACATTTGTGCACTTTCTTTATTTGCTTCTTTCTTTCTTGCCCCTCTGCCCACCTGGCTCTTCATTGCTGGCTCTTCCAGGCAGAGCCAGCAATGAACAATAGCTGATGGCAGTGTTACAGTAGGATTCTTGCCAAAATAGTACTGGGCACGTTGCTGCATAGTAAACACCCAGGGCTCCTACTCTTGACATGACGGGGGTCTCTAATTAAAGAGTGCAACGAGACACCCCTAGCCAAGGCTCTCCCTATCAGCCCTACACCCACAATTAAGTCCTCCATGGGATCCCAGGCACTGCATTATTGATGGAGCAGAACGTTTGATTAGAAACTCTTAACACAGCTCCGGAACAGAATAGCCAGTCCACTGTCATTAAACACCACTTAAACCAAGTCAAAACATACCAGTTGGACATGGTACTTAAACATCCGGGTTATGATTGAGATGGGAGTTGGGGTGGGGGGGCGGGGGGGTTAACTGGATTGAATATCGATGCTTTGTGCAATACCTTCTGTAAGCATATGTTGAAGGGTTTTAGTCATACCGGGTAACAAGGTAAACAACATACCTGCCTGCAAGTTACCAGACATTTTCTTGATGACTTGCAGGGAAGGGGGAAATGGTGGATTTCACATCCAGGAAATACATGTAAGAGATAAGAAAAAGGGAAGTGAACCACAACAATGTCAGTCCTCCTTAATGATGAGTCAGTGAATGTTTGCAATTCTAACAACCACTTTAGCAGGAAATATGTACTCACATCAAAGCCAGGCCACTCTAAGTGGGGCTAAACGGTATTATCGGCCCACAGTCAATCAACTATTGCCTAGTGTGCACATGATGCACCACTTCTTATCAAAAGCACAACTAATGAGAACAAGATGATGTATACAATACCAAAACATGCATACAGATGTGTGGATGTAACATGTAGGAGGGTATGTAATGGGGTGTCAGATTAAACACACAACAACAATATGTTTACAACAACACATGTTTATTTTTAAAATAAACTGTACTACTGCACAGCACAGGAGGCTTGTGTTTCGACAGGAGTGAATTTCTGTAAGAGGCTATCACGTGAATTTATTACTCTGCAAGTGTGCTCGTGTGTGTATTTGTGTCTACTGAAGAGTAGAGGGAATACTGCAAATTCGTCCGCTTCGCCTCTGCAATAGGCCTAATTAATACACACTCAAGGGTTGATAACATTGTGGCTGGAAGTAGATCTCTTTAAGAGATACTTAATCCAGCTAAAGATTGCACTGCTCCCCTCTCTTCCATGGCATCACAATCAAAGGTATTGGGTGGGTCTCTAGTGGACTCATTAGCAGACTGCTCAGTAGTGGGGGCCTGGACTAAGGCGCAGCCTCCCTCCTACTGCCCCCAAATGCACACACATAAACCTCAAACTCCCTACCACCCTTCACCCCCACCCCTGCACCACACACGCCCACCACTTGCCGACCTGAGCAATCAGAGATGCTAGTATTATTATGACATTCATTATGTATCACTGATGGAAACCCTACACATTCTCACAAGCTCTGTGATTAATCACCAACCTATTGTGAGGTCTCTTCTTTCTAGGGCAGGGGTCAGATATCAGAGACAGGAGTGATCAGTAGCTACTCAGTGAACATCATCCATGCTAATGAATGTTCTGGCATCACCTTTACACAAGAGTTGCCGCCTAAATATATGTCATCTGTGCAATGAATAAAACACCTTATAGATGTGTCTTACAATACATATTCTGTCTTGTGTGTATGGTAATTAAAACAAAAATTATCTAAGGTGAATAAAAAAAATGAATAAATCAATTAACATAATTAATGAATTAATTAATTAGCACATTTTTATAGCTATTGAACAAATTTATAACATGAACTATGACATGCATCCTACCTTGGTCTAACAGTAATGGCCCCTGTATGGAAAGCCTCTGTGGTCTTCTTTATCAGGAATAATCTGTATATCTATCCCTGTACCTGATCTGAATTCATAATACAGCAGGTTAGTAAGCAGGATCAGGTTAAAGAGTCCTGAGCCATGTTAAACCACTGCAACACAGGAGCATGCATCATGTCCACGCATTAATAAAAGGCAACTATGCTATCATTATAAGCACCATACGTGCCCAGGCTCCACTTCCTGGCTACTCTAATAGCTAACTGGTCAAGGGTGATTTATCTGATAAACTGCTTTTGTGTTCCACAAGCCTGAGAGATGGTTTAGTTTAGGCTAGTTTGCCATAATGTGCTTTATAAATAAAAAAACAAATGGTTGCCTTGGGAGGAGGAAAGATGTAGCTTGTATATTTGTGTTGGGTGGGATGGGAGTAGGTCAAATTGTATCCTCTTGTGCCTTGGGGCAGACAGGAAAAGCCTGAGTTATGACTCTTCCATCACCTGCCTTCTGCCTCCCATGCATTACTCAGGATATAGTGCAAATTGCAGCCAGCATCCATTAGTTCTTTTCATGGTTAATATTGATGTAGATATCATTCCTATCTGCTGTGTCATTTATTTGAAATACTATGTGCGAGGAGTAGCTGCTGCAGTGAATCAAATCAATTGATAGAGCAGTTAGCCTTGCAGCCTGGGCTGCCTGGGAGCTGCCGAGTGAGCATGAAATATTATGGAGATTGTTCTTTAAAGTGATCTCTTCATCATCATTTGTCTGCAGCCTGGGCGATCCTATCCCCTACTGCTGGGTTCCTCTTGGGCACCAGCTGTCATAACTAAATCAGGCGGATAATGCAGTCGTGCACACACTTTCACCGCTTACACCCGCCTTCACCACCAACCTCCTCCCTCCTACACCCGGTGCCTCCCTCCTCTGCTCCCTTCACCCCCTCTCTGCTGCAGCCACACATGTCATGGAGCATCCAAAGAGTCGCTCATCATCACCACTGATGGCCCTCCTCTCTGGGGCCTGCTTGTTTATGTCACTTCCTATGTGCAGGGCTGCTAGTTCATGTCACCCTCAGTAGCAGGGGAGGGCACGCCTGCTGTTTTACTTCATGTTTGGCTGCTTGTGATGAGCAGAGAGGTACCGCCGAGCTCAGTGACGGTCCTCCTGGATGTTATGATAGCCAGTTGAGCTGCCAGTCTGCACTATGCTGTAACTGAATATGACGGAGACAGTTTTTATGGCACTCTTCACAGTCTGTTAGCATGCGGCTGGATGACTGTTTTTACTGCCCATAAATGGAGCGGTGTGCATATTTTCTGAGTCATTAGGAGGACAGTCAGGAGACATACTCAGAGGGAGACGCACGCCACTTAGGCCAGGCAGTTTACCATTGTAAAAAACTCATCACTGAGCCTCTCAGAGTGATGTAAACTCTTACTTGAGAACATTTCCATGTGTCAGTGAGAGATGAGACGAGAGGGCATCTTCAATGACAGGGCCTGTAAGATACAGGGCCTCAGAGGAAAAAGCTGCATAATTCAGTGCCAGGACACCCAGGTCCATGAGCCAGTCATGCCATCCTGATCAATGCTTCATAGCCTACTGATATTACAGACAACAGACTCTGTGTATGGTACAGACAGCGCCATGCCTAACTCTGCAGCTTTCCAAATGAACGCTGAGAGGATGCCAACTAAATGCACACATGCAATTTAATTTAAGTATTTGGGCGCTGTGGTATGTCTGCATCTAGAATGGAATAACACTAGCAAAGTCATGTTAGTTACATCTTTTATTTAAAGAAAATGCTGACATTTTATTTGATGAGAAAACACATGCACTATTGCACCACAACCGCACAAACAGCCAGGATATTATGCTCTGGCAAAATAGTATCAAGTCATACATTTATACCGATTATGTGCTGACAAAATAGGCATCTATATTGCTAAGACAATGATGTCAGACTACAGGCCGTTACATTTATATTTTCTAAACAAGTCACTGGGCAGCCTGACCGAGGCGGTGACATCTGCATGAGTCCTCGTTAGAGGAACAATGAGGGCTCTTAGCAGAGAACAGAACTGCTATTTGTCACTGTACTCTGATAAAATTCATACAGGGGCATTGTACGGGTGTGAAAATGGATGTAAAATCCATTAATCAAAGCCAGATGGATTATTTGCTCTTTGGGTTATGTCCTGTTGCTTACTTTAAAAGATACGGAGGTTTAAAAGGTCACTTCATGTGTGTGTATGTGATTGAGAACATACATACACATGCACTTGTGTTTGTCAGTTCATAGTGAGTGATGATGACCACTGGCTCACCATATTGATCAGGAGAGCTCAAGGAGGGGTGTGAGGTAGATAGCCACACACCCACAAGAACGGCACAAGCATCTTATACACATGGTTGGGGTGAGAAGGTTCATGTGTAGCTCAGTGCATTTGAAGGGTATAATTTAAGCTTAATTTTTTTTTTTTTACATATTAAAATGATTAAAAGCAGCAACAAAACAAGAGGTATGCAAGTGAGCTAAATAACAAGATGCTTAAAAAACAGAAATTAAGGAAGAAAGGGGCATCAAGCAGGGTGCAAAGAATGCCAGGGTTAATAAAAATAATGGTTTAAAATACCACTGAGACCACCCATCCTAAAAATGTAAGCTATGCACTCACGCCACTGTAAAATACTGTTGGCATATGTTATGCAGATGTAACCATTGCTGAAGTCCTGCATTAGGACTTAAGTTGAATTTTGGCATCTTTCAGAGAGAGGCTGTGTATTTGCAGGAATCCAAAGGTGCAAAGAAATTACTTGTGAGCTTCCAGCTTGATCAAGAGATCTGAGTTAAAATAATTTGGTTCTGGTATATGAAACCACATGAACAAGTCTAAATCAGAATGAGTTAAAAGTACTGTGTGACCCACAGCGGATGTATAGATGTTTGTTTTCACATGAATTGGAGTTTTTGCCTGAAGGAAAGCTCTCGATAATACAGAGTATTATATTGGACAACCAGCATCCTGCCACACCAGACTGGGTTGGTTGTGATTGTGACTCATACTCCAACACCAGCTGGATGCCATCCCCGCCCAGCTACCCAACGCTGATTGGACAGGTAGACGTAAAGAACGTGTTGCTTCTCTCCACAATTTTCCACAGATTCAGCAGGAAGTATTTTATAGTGCATTTTTTGTCTCACCAATCCAAACAATGTGTGTGTGCTCCATACGGTCATACACATGGCTCTGGTTTGCCTTGGCAAAGTGGATTTCGCTCTCTTTTTTCCTGTGGTTATTAATTATACAGATATTGTTCTGGCACAGAGTGCAAGAGGGCTGCTAGATAGCTTTGGAGGTTCATCTAAAGTGAAACTCTGAAGTTTAATTTAAGCGTTGGACTTTAATATCCCTTTGCGTGGTCCAAGTGGTGCTCTGTTCTGTCTCTGTCGGCTGTGCAGTGCAGGGACATGCAGGGCTCTGGCAGACGGGGGAACAGCCGATGTAGGACAGCCTCTCATGGCTCCCTGGGGGCAGATCTGTGCAAACTACACTACAAATTACACAGTGGGTTGCTGTGCACCCTGAGCCAGTGTAAACAACAACACCATTTCCCCTCTTGTACTATGAATCAAACTGAACTTATATGACCCATGTCTGAGTCCACACCCATACTTTGCATGCCCCCCAAACCCACCTCCCCCATTTTAATGACACACCTACGTAGTAGTATGCAGCCCCGAGATAGCTTCCGCTCTCCTCCCCCTCCCACTGACTTCATTCATGAAAACTCCTCCTCCCTACGCCCCACTGCTCTCAGTGTGTCACACTATGCAGCTGTTTCATTTTAAGAAACGGGGACTCCAGAAGTTTGCCTTGCAGCCACCAGACTGCTCTCAGAGCCAATTGGAAACCATAGCCAATACTTGTCCGAAGTGCTCTGGCAAAGTTAAATATAGAGCCCCTTAGTTGTTGTAAGAGATTTAATAAATTCCTCCTTCAAAGTTTGCATAATGCTCTCTGGTTTAAAAGACCAAAGTCCCCTTGCTTGTTATTTCCCAGACCTATTTGTTGATCTCTTATTGCTGGAATATAGCATTTCAGTAATGGTCTGCTGCAAAGCAGCTGATGTGTTTAATAAACTTTACTGTGCCTCAGTCTGGGCACTACCTCCCACTTAGTTACAGACACAGGGGAAGGCAGTGGGCCGTAGCAGTGGAGAATGATTCATTAACACTGTTAATTCTGCAATTAAATAGTCACTATATATATATATTACTTTAACCATATAATCAATAACCAGTTAGTCATAGACAGTAAAGCACATTCTTCTGCATTCTTTAATTCTAATCATATGAGAAAAACATTAAATTAAATACAAACCAAGTTAATACATTTTCTATTATCTATAAACATGCCCCTTTAAAACTCTTGATTTTGCTCATATAAATCATAGCAAAGAATATTCAGATTACAGTCTCAAATAACCCAGCCATAATGTGCTTATACGTCTGAGCTGTGCTGTAATGCCTCACATTTTTTACGAGAACTGTTTTCAACAAAGTAATCTGATTCAACCAAGCCGTCTGATTGGTCCAAGATGTGTTGTGCAGTTATGTATTGGTTGTCATGCCAACCCATGTGGTACACACGAAAATGTAGCAATCACCATTCTTTTCACCAAAAAAGCAAAATATTGCTACACTTGACCAAAAATACTGGTACAAATTTTTTTAACTAGCAGTCACAACGCATCTACATAGCATCTATAAATTATTAAAATGATTTCACAGTAAACTAAATTAAAGTGATTTGATCCACATAAAAATGAAAAATGCAAATGAGATGTAAATAGAAACAGTTTTTTCTGTAATACAGTTCCTCTCATTATATATAT
The DNA here is from genome assembly GCF_020382885.2 of Scatophagus argus. Classification (NCBI taxonomy): domain Eukaryota; kingdom Metazoa; phylum Chordata; class Actinopteri; family Scatophagidae; genus Scatophagus; species Scatophagus argus. Next base: position 7,890,708 of record NC_058493.1, read on the forward strand.
ATATATATATACACATAAAATTTACTCACATTTTATTTAATTCCTACCATATTACTGCAATAATCTGCACCTGATCCAAGTCCTTCCACTTGTCTGCTTATTTAAAAGTATTTTTCAGCATTTTCAGAAGTTCTTGAACCCTGCAACCAGGGTGGCAGTCACATGCGCATCCTCAGATATCAGTAATAGTGGTCAGACTGGCAGAGCCCTTCACCAATATGCAAACCAGCTGCGGGCCTCAGCCTGGCAGTGTGCTCTGCTTCAGACAGAGGGGCTCTGTGGTGAAGGTCTGTGTCATGCCATCAGAATGTGTGGCAGTGTGCTGTGGGTCCTGAGAAAAAGAGCCCGGAGCTCTGCATTATCAGCTGGGTTGATAACAACATGGAAAAACTGAGGCCAGCAGGAAAGACACACAGGGATCCTGCGCAGACCTGGCCACTGTTCTCTTTTCACTGCCAATAACCATCAGAGTGGGTGGAGTGGTGTTTAGAACGTCTGCGAGCTCAGAAGGTGTTGTGTGAATGCCGGCTTGCAACTTTACTGTTTCGTTTAGGCTAACCCTAACCCTAACCCTGTTTTCAGAAACAAAAAAGAAGATACAGTCAGTCACTAGCTGGTGAACGTGGAGCATTCAGCAGTTAATGTGCCAGATACTTCCCACGGGTGTTGGTAGAGACCAAAAAATGAAGAAAAAGAAGCAGCCAAAACATGACTCCAAATGAATGCCAATGTTGCTCCATAACTACTGGATTTATAATTAGGCAATGGTTTGCTAACGTGTTTTCCATGTCAGCTGGAAGGCTGTTGATATGTCCGTGCTGCGTTCACTTCTTGTCACATGATGAGTCCCTCATTAATCTTTTCTTTATTTTCTTTAATAAAATACCACATAATACCGCAAATCAGTTTTGGAAACTGAAAAGAGACACAAATATAAAATTAAGCAGCCCTGTAAAGCGAAGGTTTCAAGTTGACACTTGAGTCACAATTTCACTTATAATTTATGATTTCGAAACTAGATCCATAATCACAGTAAATTAAATTCCAGAATTAAAATTTATATTTCTAGATGTGTTGTGTTTTTTTAATTCATAACTTATGTGTATTGTTTATCATAATTATTTTTAGATGTTTTCTTTTAGAAAAGAGAGAGAGATCTGCTTGAGGAAAGAAACTCTTCTTCTCACATCTGCTCTTTTCCTGATAAAAAAAAAGAAAGAAAAAAAACCCTAATTCAACTCATTGCAGGTCAATCGGCTTGATGTAGACGGCAGTGGATTAATAGGATGTGTTCACTCGCCACGTGGAAAAACACCTCCATCCCGCTGACCCTCTTCATGTTGTGCGCACATGATGTTACTTCCATACACAAACACATAGCGGGAGAAGCCATGTGAACACAGGGCTGTAATTAATACCATGTACAATTTCCCTTATTCCCCTACCCCCCAGACATCCCCCAGCCCCACATTAATTCGTGGAGAGGAGCTGAACAAAATGCCCCTCTGCTCGTCTCCCCTCCCATCTCTTCCTACTCAGAGGGGAAGAGTGCAGATGTGAGGAGGGTCAAATAAATAGCCGTGATTCAGCCGCAATTCCACTTTGACATCCACTTAGCCTCAGGTTCCCTCTGCCAGCAGCCACCTGTTGCTCTTCTTTAAACACTGCCTGCTGAGGAGGAAGTCCTCTCATGCGGAACTGACCCCCCCCCCACCAAACATCCCCTGATATGCTCACAGGAACTGTAATGACTTAAATAAAATTGTGTGGGGCCTCTTCACCGTCACTCAGGCTTTTTACATAGTTCAGAATTACGCAGACTGATATGGAAATGGAAAAGTGAAGAAAGAAAGGTCGACTGAGCGAGATATAGAGAGATTCAGCCATTCGGCCAGATGCTAAGGCCATCAGGTCTGTGTGTGAACAGAGAGAAAAGAGGGATCTACTGTAGAGAGCTGGATATAAAGTGGTAGGATGCAGACATCTGGTGTGATTTTGCATGATGAGATTAAGTCCAATATGAAATGAGAAAAACATACATAATACATATACTCCATGCTTTCACCAGTTCACAATCATAACCAAAATGTACATTTTCATTTGATTTTAAGAGCTGACATGATATTTGTGACTGGCACATTGTGAGAATGTTGAATATTTATTGTTAAACACAACATAAAATCTGTGATCAATCCGTGGGGTGACTGCCTTTTTAAGCCACTCCAGGGCCTCGCAGCAAAAATGCAATACAGCCAGAGGTTTAAGGTTGTTTTTCATGTCAAGGTCTTTATAGATGTGCACTGACTTTGGGGAACTTTGCACCGGTAACTTCAAATTAGTTAAAATGCTCTTTTGATCAAACCCAATTAAACACAGGCAATTACCAAAGTGAAATTAGCAACATTTAAATGCATCCATTTACTTGATTAAAGTTAGATGATGAGAGTGAGATAAGTGAAGACCAATACTTGAGGAGATGAAAGCAATAGGTCTAGATATTGGGTGTCAGGTGAAGCGCACACAGACTCAGAATGGGGCTGTGACAAAAAAAAGAAAAAAAAAGAACCCACAGGTAAATAAATGAAGAGCAATGACCGTGCCACATCCTCCTGGTCGAGCTCGACTGGGTATCGTGTAAAGCTCAAAGCTTCGCCTTGGAGTGTCGTATGCTCCAACATGGGCCCTGCCACATGCGCAGGGCCTCTGATTACAATGCAGAGAAATCCTGCCTACTCAAACTAGGTTCTATTACTGAGTCCGGAACAAAGATTCAAGGGTAACTACCTACCTGAAGTAAATGTAGACGTGTCCAGATTTATGGAGCTCAAATGTGTCGGGGAAGAGTCTTGTTATGTATGATGCAGGACTGACAGGGCTAATTACGATTCCATTAGCAGTGCTCGTGTTGCTACTTATTGGCAAACCTGGTGAAGCAGGTAGCGGGACAGAACAAGCACCCAGCAGGGAGAAAGCAGTCAAAGCGAGCTTATTGTGTTATTCTGTTACTGCTGCTGTGGATCTATGTGTGGGCTAGTGCTACCACTAACTGGGGAACAGTAAAGCATCTGTCGCCCATTTTAAATCGTCAAAGGAAAGAAAACAGGTCCTGGGCTTCACTGGCCTTACTCACAGCAGATGTCATAAAAAAGTCCCAGGACATTCATCCAATCAGTAGCATTTAGCAAAGCAGCTCTGTCTAAGCAATAATTAGCTCAAATTGACCTGTTTCTTCCTTTCTCTCCTTGCCTCTGCCCCCCTATCTTTTCAGGCAGGGATATGAATAATGAGGCAAGGGGTTAACGGCAGGTCACACAGAGCTCCCTATCTGCCATGTTATTTATTCAGTGGAATGAGAAATTGATCACATTATTGTGTTAAGAGGGACCTGATTCGTTATAATCAGCCCGGTATTGGCAGGCAAGGCCTGCGGGCCTCACCATTGCATTAGGGATGCTCAGGCAGCCATAGGTCACTCTCACTCAGGCCATTTTACAACTTCATGTCACCTCCCTGACCTTTTGATGGCCACTGACGAAGACAAAAACAAAGCAATATATGACAGCGCGATATTAGCCGGCGGTTTAACACCATGCATCTTCACAGCACGGGGTAGCATGTCAAGGGATGCATATCTTCCACAACTGTTCATGTGTGTTTGCACACCACTAGAAACAAACAGTGTGTATGTGTGTGTGTGTGTGTGTGTGTGTCTGTGAGTGTTACACAGAACACCAGTAGGCCATGACCTATAAGCTATATTTCTGTCAAAAAGAGTGACATTTATTGAGAAGGCAGTGCCAGGATTAGCAGAAACTCAATCATTTAGCTATTCAAAAAATTTACAGTTCCGAGTACTGGCTGATTTAAAATTTTTTTTTTTTTTTTTTTTTTGCTCCCTCCACACAGCATTTTTCTACGCGAATGAAAAACTGTGTAAACAACCAGGTGCACTAACCTATTTCCTCCCGTAGTTACATCATGCCAGCTCATTAATCATATGAGTCTGCTGCTCTGTTTGCACTAGGCCAACGTATTGGTTAGTGCTTGTTGATTTAACCACAACACCTCAGCACATAAAAATGGCTTTGGACTCCAGCTTAATCTTAAACAAGCCTGCATCATTTTTCATTTTACAAGAGCCACCAACTGTGCTTCACTTAAAGCTGCCCATAAAGTTCTTTTTTTCTTATTACTGATATGAACATAAAACACTATTTACATTCGGCGGCACGTTGGTTTTGAAATTTGTTGATCAGCTTGTCAAGTTGAACTTGTCCGTACTGACAGTAAGAATAAAGCTTACTCAAGACTGATCCAGCACATTCAACTTATTAGCTGCATCAAAATGTCCAGGTTTTTCATTGCCCCTGCAGACTCGCAGATCTTGCTGTCAGGTTCCTGAGAAGCTTGTGCAGAGGGTTGTTCAAGCCCACATTTCACTCTCTGCAGACTTCCAGAGAGTCCACTTGGGGTGCAGACCTCACCAGACTTCAATGATATAATTACTTGCAATTTATTGCAATTCAGCCATCTCAGACTTGACATGTCAAAGTATGTAGGACTGTAGTCCATGAGGTCTGCAAGTCCAAAAGGTGAACATTTTCATAAAGCCAGTGAATGGATGTATCAATATCATTAGCATAAACCCATAAAAGCCACAGCAGGCACATCTTTAAGCTTTGCAATGCATGATTGACAGAATTATAAGGTTCAATGTGCGCAACATGTTGCCATCGTTGCTTAGAACCTCATATCAAATATTCAAATCACAAATGTAAAATATGATTGACAAAGTTAACATTTTTTGGGATAAACATTGTAGACTTCAGCCTGGTCGGTTAGGGCCATTCACAAGCCTTTGCCTGTTAGCAAGCTGACATTTCACAGGATCAAGTTTTGAATTATGCAACTTTGTTGGTTGTAGACAAATTCTCTTACTTTGTTTTAATTAGAACTCAAATGAAGCTACACCACTGCCACTTGAGCTTAATATTTCAGTACGCTTTCCACCTCTGGAAAACACTCCTCACTCTCCCAGGCTCCCGCTTTCATCCTCTGACTCCCCCCAGATTGCTACGGCTGTTTACAGTGAAAAACATCTGCATTGAAATTATTCCACTTCCTGAGGCTTGAATAAAATCAAGTCTCCACAAAACAACAACAGGAAGAGGGCCATTTTTACAATAGCTGTGTTTAAATATGTGCAAGAATTCAGTGACGCCTGTGAGCAGATAGATGTGGTATCAGCAGGGACTGGTGCAAAATAGCATTATATTTACACATTAGCAGACAACGAGAGAAATATCAATCCCCACACAAGAGTATTAGGATTTTCAACCTTTAACTGTTAACAAATCAGAAAAACAAACAAGTACTCCCTTATAATTTATTGAATACTCTGCATAATAGCTGTGTCCACATCATGTGCACTTTTGACACTCCTACAACACCAAACTTTTTAAATTATGTTTCTTTGTCTTTCAGGTATATTTTATCCATTTCTGTTTTGTGATTGCTTTTTTTCTCTGCTGCATGTCTGTGAGTCTGCTTCCCATGTGCACATGGAAAAAGCTCTAACTGGTCAATCATTAGCCAATAGCAGTCTCTGCCTTACCTTAGGCACTTTAACACATGCGGGTTACACACTGAGCAATGGAGCAAAAACAACTACATACACTGTATTTCTCTTTTACAGCAAGTTCTTCCTTTCACAAATCGATGCATTAAATATAAGCAGCTGAGAAAAAGAAAGATCTTCAAAATGAAAAACTCAGATTGCCCAGTTTAATTGTAATGTCCAAGGTGGAAGTCTGAAAGGAATATAATAGACAAAAATCCTTTACTAAAACATGTTTAACGGTGATTGAGTCTTTGTTTTTATTTTCATTTGATGACTGGCAAAATCCTTGAAGTGCACCTAAATTTTTTACTTGCGTATTACCAACACTATTGTTCTTTACCCAGTACAGCACCTATTGCTGTCTTCAAAGTAAGATGGTGCTTACGATTCAAAAGTGTTTTAAAAGATTTATAATTTCTGAAAGCGATTAATATTTGCTGCAGGACAACAGGATATCTGCTTAATGAAATGTCCAAAATGACAAAAAAAATGTTCATACACAGTTCATTACAGGAGCTAGTACAAAAAACTGTTAAATTCTCCTGAAAGTGTTACAATTTTGCATTTAATTTTGTACTTCAGTTCCCCCTGAGTTATGGTCAGGACGTTCAGCTTCAGAGACAAGGCCGTGACCCAGAAAAAGCTGCAGGTACTGGTGTAAATAGTTGCCGTCACTCTTCACGCTGTTTGAACCTTGTTTAAAAATGTCTCAGTGTCACCCTGAAACGTTTACACAAGCGACTGTGCATGCAGAATTAATCTTACGGGCTTACAATTAAGACATTGAGGAATTTACCTCGACATGAGATGAGGCTGGCAGCCTCATTCTCTCCCCTAACAGTAGCCTTGAGAAAGTGTGTATACATAAACCTCCCGTGGTTACTCAAATGTTGTAAACTGTATAACTAAAGCTTAGGCCTCATTCATAAGCTGTTTACCTTGTCGATAAATCACAGCGTCCCTCAAGCGACAAGTAATGACAGGAGGCTTAGCAGCATTCAGAGATCTGGATACTTAAAGTCAGAGACAACAAATAGAAATTATCTGTGCAAATAAAGACTTTAAAATCCAGGCTTGTGTTTAGGCACAGAGGAAAAGGCTGTGGGCATGAATGCACAGGTGTAGCTGTCACAGTATGGTTGTAGCGCATTATAGATGTGTCCATTCAGAGAGTGTGGGGCCATCCTTATATCAAGCCACAGGTGAACCAGTATGAAAAGATCAAAATCTTATTAAATTGCGGAAAGTTTAAAAATTTGCTGCAGCAAATCCACAATTTGTACATTTAAAATATGTCTTTCTTGTCTATAAACATGAAGGAATATACAGTGGGATATATTTACTAACTTATTCATTTATTTTTAGTTTAGCAGGTTATCTGATACAGTAGATACCTGCATTGTATAACTTGTAATTCCAACATTGTCCCAAGACGTCAAAAGACAGGAAACATGTAACATGAAATCAAATAACACAGTCTTAAAACCTAAACTCCATCCACGCAAAGGAAACAAAATAAGTAAATGAATAATACCAATCAATGAATCAATAAACTGAAATACAACAAAAGCAGATTAATGGCTCAAGTAATGTTTCATTAACCTGTCACTGTCCTCCAGAAATCAACCTGACTTTTGAAAGTCCCTCTTGATTTATTCATGTCTAATGTTAGGTTTTTACATAGCACTGCTTAAGTAGTAAAGACAAGCATCTGGCTACATTATTTATTACATGATTGCACACTCGTACATATTATACTGTACATATATTGGGTTCCTGCAATATTTTGTTTAAATTGTGAAATAACAAAGGATGGCGTTTGTCTCACTATTTAGCACTTGTGTTTTCTCCCTGTTAGAAGCACCTTCTTGTGGCTGTTTATCCTGCAGCTTTTATTGCAGCATCACTGCAGCCTTACTCACACACTGATGGCCCTGTTATTTTTAACAACACAAAAGAGTGTCATTTGTTGTTACGGTTTTCCTGCAATTTCAGTAAGAGCTCAAAGAAAAACTGGAACATGGGTTATCCCAGACTTTGACAAACAAACTGTTTGTGTATTTACACGCCGGTGAAAAGGCCTAACAGGTTCCTTTGAGGGGGAACTTGCGACAGGGGAGAGCAGATTATACTCTGGCACATTCCTCCAGACTCCGCAGTCTGCCGGACACCACAGTGCCACATTCCTCATGGTTGCAAGTAAGTGCTCACTTGATACCCGCTTCAGAAGGATAGCACGGCAGACCTGAGGCACGCGTCACTCATGGAGGTGATGCATTGGCTCAAACATTTCAGCTGTGTTTCATAACCTTACAAAGAGAGCAATATATATTGAATCTGATCCCGAATATATCTTTTGCCATGTCAAGTGACAGTCTGCATTATGCATCGCTGAATTAAGTGCATATGAAGCTGTCAGTAACACAAATACACCCGTGTCCAATTATTGACGCACAACAGTATCATATCTCTGTGTATCCTTACGCTGTGGCTCAGTTACACATCTGAGGAGAAGCACCTGCTGTGACAGAAGCCACTGGGGTCATGACACTGAATTTCTCAGTTACAGGGGCCGTTGAGGGTCAGTTTGTTTCTCTGAGCGTTTCCTCCATCACCTTCACTAACCCCACCTTGGATCGATGCTTGACCCATCTTTGCTAAAAGTCAGTCAAGTTGGCAGGGTGGAAGTACAAGTGAGTCACCATTTTGTAAAAAGGATGTCAGTGACGGTCTGCTTTGCTTTTAGCTTGCTGACAAGAAATGTGTGACAATTAATTATATTATATAATATTGTTTCTCCAAACACACACACACACACGGGTAAACCATATATAGATACATATATGAAAACTCTGCATCCTACTTAAACCCAATTTAATATGCTTAATATGCTTATGCTTTTCAACTTTAACAAAACACAGAGACAAAAATACAAATGTCATACTGATATACTGATGCTATTATCTCTAATAAAAACTGCTGAATAAATAATGTATAAGTAATAAATAAAGCAAACTAATGTGGTGATGACATCATCACTCATTGTCAGAATTTACTTAAAATGCCAATTATTAGAATAACAGCAGCAGTAACAACAGCACAAGTTTTTTTTAAATATCAGATTTATCATTAATTTAAAGTCTGATGAGAACTCAGTTGTGAAAGACAGTTGTGAATAATACAGCAGCACTTACAACAATAAGAATTAACTGTGATTAAATGTTGATTTATTTTATTCATTTATCATTTATCTGTCCAGTGCGACAGTTCAGCTAAACAGGACAAAGTGGCCACTGGAAGCTTTTTATACTATACCACTGTCAATATCATATTTATCACCTAACATGTCATGCAAAAAAGTTATTAATCAAGACAACTGACTAACAAGGTCCTTCTTGTGTTAGAAAGGTATGGTGAAGTTTTATTCTTGTAATGAATATTTCATTCTGCCCTCCAGATGTGAGAAATTAACAACAGAGGCCGCCATGCAGCAGACCTGCTGCTGTGTGGATTTTAGACCAGCAATTAATACTATTTTCACCTGGTAAGGTTACCCCATAGCCCAGTCTGGTACAGCCGAGGCAGCAAGAAAAAAGACACCCAGTCCTATTTACGACTGGCCAGCTCAGTAAAGCTGGAGTCAGTCTGCAAGTGAAGGGTGGAATAAAAGAGTTTCTCAGGTTTAGGAGGCCTGGCTGAAAGCACTGAGGCCCCGTCCCACAGAGAGCTGTGCCTCTGTGAGTTACACTCACACTGCTCAGTTAATTTGTGTGATGACATATAACTGTTTCATCTACAGCGGAAAATGTATCCTTTAACTCTTGCATTTGAACATTTGATTTGATCTGGAAGATCACTCTTTAAGCTATCGAAGAATATTGTGGAGTAAATTGATGTTCGTTTTAAATAACTACTTAATTCTAACTCATACAATCTGCATAAACAAGTGAATTCCAGTAAGTTTTTACCTCTAAATACCTGTTATTGCAACAGATGGGATTACAGGAATTACTTAACAGGCAAAAGTGCTTGCAAACACTCTTTCATTATGTATGATATCACTGAGAAAGTATGTAAGTGGAAACGACTAGTTTTACATTTTTGGTCATGGAACTCTGTGGTGGCACATGGCCCCTTTGTCGGGGCAGGATTATCAGGAGCGAGCGCTCACAAAAGGAAATGCTTGTGGAGCTACAGTAACAGAAGGATAAAATCAGCCGTGTGATGATTGGGGTGACACATTTGTTTGGCTGTAATGAAAATAAGCCCATTGATGGTGCATTCAGTCATAGGCCCGAGCCCCTCCACCCCACATCCTGTCTCTTTATCCTTCATACAAGTGGCAGACAGATAGCAGCTCGGGGGATATTACAGCAGCCAGTGGGTGAGGTGAGAGGGGCTCACAGTGTGTGTGTGTGTGTGTGTGTGTGTGTGTGTGTGTGTGTGTGTCTGTGTGTGCAGACCTGTCAGGCTGTCACTTTGCATATACTGCTGATGTGTATGACGGAGCTGTCTCCGCTGCTGCCCACCAGCAAATCAATTTATGTTAATCTGCAGGCTTTAAGTATTTTAAAATACCACCTCGAATGACACGAGTGACAAAAAGCGAAAAAAAAAAATCTCATATGTCTGTCTTTTCTTACAGATTTTAGTGTACTTTAATTGAAGTTAAAAAACCGAATAGAAGTTGAGAATTAAACATTCTAATTTATACATAATTTTCCATCAGCATTTTTGTTGTAATCCCGCTAGATTATCATATTATCTATGCTTACTGAATTACAGTATTATGCTGTAAACAAGACACAAAAAACTAAAATTCAATATGGCCTTGTATAAGACCAAACAAAGCAAACTGCAGGAAACACACTCGTATAAAATGTTTGGCTGCCATCTGGAACAACTCTAACGTGATGCAACACAATGAAGTAAAAGTTTAAATGACTCAGCTACGTAGAGGGTTTGGAGCCTTCTCACTGTCCATATCACTATGTCACTGAGCCATGGCAGAGGACCACAGTGCTGATAAAACTTCAGGCCTGATGGTAAACTCAGAGCCCACTTGAAGTGTTTGATCCTGGGATAGTGGCTGTGACTCACCCCTCTGTGTGCTTTTCAGCCCCTGGTCATATGAACACACACATACACACACACACACACACACACTGAGAACATCCCTGCCGGAAAGCTGCCTCCAGCGTACCACGGGGCAACTGGATGACTTCAGACTCACTGTATCCATCAGAAATCTACCCTGCGCCCCACCCGTCTGCTCCGCCAAAGCCCAGGGCTCAGACGTGCCACACACAGGATTCAGATCAGTGTTCAGCATGCACATGTTAACACTGCCAGACGTTTCGGTAGCTGCACGCAGCTGTTGTATGAGTACTACTGAAGTGGCTCACAGAAGGTGATAGAGAGAGCAGCAGGACTTCAACCACAAGATTTTGATCTGGTCTGGTGAAGTGTCGTTGAGCAGGACACACTGGGTGCTCTGTTATTACTACTGCTCTCATACAGTGTCAAATATAGTTGATTAAGTATAACATAATCCATATTGTCACATCATATGTATATATATATTTTTAGTAAAATGTAATTAAAAATTGCTGTATTGGAAATTAAATCCATGGGTACACTTTACATGTGTAAACCTGTGAGTTTGAGCAGAAGTCTTCAGTGCCTGTAGCCTCACACCATAAAAATGGTAGCACTGACTGATGATCTGCAGAATATTGGCATTTTTCTGACACGCAACGTCTTGCAGGTGTGTCAGTAATGACTGTCCTTCCAAGACCACAACAGTGAGTGTCTTTGACATAAAGATGGCATGGTCTGTCTCCAACCAACAGTCAGTGTTGATTTCTTTTTACCCTCATATCAGTCTAGGAGTTAAGGGGGGCACTGATGAATAACTTTTGTTGATTAACTATCACTGGTTAAATATTTCTAAAAATACAGATATATGTAATATAAAGAAATAAGTAAACATCTCTCTTGCATCTATGAAAAGCTAATTGACATGGTGTGATTCAATAAAAAAATGTTTCTGAAAATTTCTTTAGACATATGTGAAGAGATTCATATTATGTTTCTGACTATAGCAGAAATTGCATTTTTAAACAAAAAAGAAGTAGAACTGGATAGTTAGCATAACCTGAATCATCACCACAGCTGAACAGTAAAATAAAAGAGTGCCATGTACAGGAACAGAAACAGTGCAGCAATGACTTTGTAGCACTGACTAAAACAATAAAATAAAACTCTATCTCCCCGATACTTTCAGATGCTCAGATGCATTTTCTGTGCTCGAGCATCTCGAAACAGCCAGCCCCCACCTCTCCACCCCCAAAACGTCTGTGAGCGCACTGACGTCGTGTTGGTGGTATTAGGTGTTACACAGGGGTGCATTTCCCTTTCAGCTGTCTGAGTAGAACACACCCGCCGCAGCAGGGCTCCCCCTTGGCTCCATGTGCGACAGTAATTTTACACAGCCGGGGCCCTCGGTCCCGGAGGTGGGCCATTAAAGTTCAGGTGAGGTTAATTACAGAGAATTGTTAAGCCTGCTGCTGTGCGCTGGACGGGTGGGAGGGATTTGACGCCTCCAATGTTGATTTCTGCGTGACACAGCTCCGTGGGCTCCGCGGGTGTTCAGCAGCAGATTTACAGACAACACCTACAAGCGCCAATCATTCACTGAAACAGCTCGAAATTAAACCCCACAACACAGCCACATGAAAATACTACAGCTTGTTATTATGCTCGACGTATAAATTACCACACACAACATGCAATTCCCCACATGAAATACACAGAAATTGAGTGTAACTACCTTTAAATAAACAGCCAAATTTAGGAAAATGATTTTCCAAACACAGAAAGCAATCTCTAATTTCTACCGAGAGGTTCTATTAACCCAGAGAGAAGCCAAAAACAGGAGCTGGAAAGCAAACAGGAATAAAGTGACTCAAAGATGCAGTCTGCTGCGTTTGAGTAAGGATGAGATTATATTGGATTAAAGGGGATTTTTGCAATGCAAATGAATGCACCTCAAATCAATAAGGCCTGTTCTACTCAATATACAAACTAATTAAGAGGTAATACAATCAAACTAGAATAAAATAGATTGTGCAGCTTCCTCAGAAAGAAATCCAATCAAACCTTTTTATGTGAAAAGATAAAATCTAAAGCGATCTTTCTTTGTACGAATAATGACCTCGGCTTTGTGTCCATTTAATAAGGAAAACTTGTCTTAAGAGGTTACGCTCAATGTGCATATTCTAATCAATATGAATTACATAGGGTTTTATCTATGTTATCTGCTCCAGACTGCTAAGCTAATTAATGTTTTATCGAGTGTTTTAACTCAATTATTTCACAAAGTCAAAGAGGTTCAACACAATTTTCTATGAGCATCTGGAACATTTTCAGTGGAGGGGAAGTAGTTGAATTCTGCAGCCTTTAGAAGAGGCGCAGCCAACCACAAGGCCTGCAGTGAACTCAGGGATGTTTTAACTTCAAACATTTGAATTTAAAAAAAGTTCTAAAACGAATAAAAATGGTAGTTAACACATAAATGCAGTAGACTCTTTTGGTTGTTTGTAGAGCACAATGCCTCTCTGACACGGTGTTACATTTTGCGTAGTATCTGCCGAGTATCATTACTAAAGTTGAGACGAGTCCCCCCCCTCCTCTTGCGCTTCATTCCAGCTGATTGCTCATTTTCTAATGCTAATGGTGCTAGGCTGGGGCTAGGGTTTCTCCCCTGTCAGCTGGCCACTGGGGCTGTGGGATGGATCTAATGGGCTCTGACAGGAGGGAACTGATCTCATTCAAAGGGGATTTGATATGTGGCATGAATGTGGTGACCCTCAATGGACATATTAATGACCGTTATCATTCACAGACTTGGTGCCATTCATAAAGCCCCTTTTTGTTGGATGCACCGGTGCTGCACCAAATGCCATGACTTATGGATGAGCTGGCCATTTATTGTTTTCACTGCCTTTTAGGTAACACGTCAAAGTGACTCAGAGATCCGCTCCGGTGGCAGAGGCTGTGGCTGCTTGAATGGTTTGAGCAGCATAGCGCAGTAAATAATAACATGGTGGGTGTTGTTTACAATTCAATTATGACCACATGCTGGTGAAGAAAAAGACAAAGGCCTACATTCACAGGAGTGATCAGTATGGAGTCACACAGCCAATATTTAGCTTTCCCCCCACTGCTTTTTATAACGCTCTTCATGCACTCAGAGTTTTGTTTGTGCTCACTTCTCATTATTACTGCTTCTAACCAAAAGTAAGCAAAGGTAGAAAAAGTAGAAAACTAGTGAAACGATCAAGAGGTTTGACAAAATTAGTGCAAATACAGATACATATGGCAGTAAGATGTTTTTTGATAAATTAGACCACATTTAGTAACTAAACTTTAAAAAAAAATTGCTACCCAAAGCTATCAATACATGAAATAAATGACTGTATAAATAACATGACTTATATCCACCAGAGTACTCTGTCACTATCCAACAAGTTTCAAAACATGACTGGGCCAAAGGAAGGAAAAAATAGGGTTACAATCAACATGTGGACGCTTTTGAATAAACAAGTCTTAAAAAGGCAGAGCACTGCTTGTGCACAAAATGGAGCAGCCACAATTAAATGTCTTGGGCAGGATGTTCATCAGAGTGTGGTTTTCCAAAAAATCCCAAACAAATCTAGCCTGTCTATAAATGGGAGAACCAGCCATAGAAACTCATATTCCGCAATGCGTCCGGTGAGAAGTGAAGAGGAGCAATTCTTCATTAAACAGGGGCAACTGCTACAAACACATGTGGCCAAGTGGCTGCAATTTGAGCTCTTCCTCGTGGTACCTGGCTAAGATCAATCAGAAACTCATGCGCCCTGCAAAAGAGCAACAAACACATGAAGCATCATTCAAAGGTTCATGCATCCTGTATTAATCAACAATCAGAGAAAAAATATTCGTCATCTGTCATATGAACATATCTTAATTTATGTCTTTTTTTAGCCAAAGGAAACAAACAAAATTAAAGCCTGCTTTGAAGTCAAAGAGATGTGTATGAGTGTGTGTGTGTGTGTTCTGAATAGAAGTAAATTTTGTATCATACAAATGGTTTCCATTATAAATTTATCATTAAACTCTGATTTTAGGGTTGCTATGATTAATTATGTTCATATTCCAACTGTTTTCCATTTCCCAATTTTCCCTGCATGCCCTCCTAGCAGCGCTGAGGTGCAGATACGAGCACAGCAGCAGCAGCGGCGGCAGCAGCTTTGAAAGTGTTTCTTGACAGCTGCACAGGAAGTTACATCCCTCCACACATTGAGGTGTCACCAGCAGTATTTTAACATTTCCAGTTTTAATCTCAGATTCCTGCCATGTGTCAGCTTCAAAATGAAGTTGTGCTCCAGCATCCTTGCTGCCTCCTAATAACAAACTGTATACATGCCAAGTCCCACTCAGTTTCTTTGTTCTGCTTATTTTTTGAATTGTTCTCAAATGTACATTTTCAAAGATGCAATGTTTAAATTGCCTGAAATGACTACACAGGCTTATGGTTTATTAAACATATCACTTGATCATATGTTTTTGATATGCTTGATATTGTGACAACAGTTATGCTACTTTATACTTCTGCTCTGCTATAATTCAGAAACAAATATTGTACTTTTTGCTAAATTAATCCAAATGTTAAACTTATGATGCCTTATAAAATAATGATGCATTGTCATAGATTACATTACACAGCAAAGTGGTCACAATTAGCTCCACCTCAACCAACTAACATTCAACAACCTATTAATGTCAGCCTTATAATCATAATAATAATGATAATAATAACAATAATAATCTATACTATCTATACTACTATAGATAATAAAATAGTGCTGACACTCAATAAGTATTTTTAAAATTTGAACATAGGAATATAATTATGACTTTTATTTAATACTTCCACCAACGAAGGATTTTGAGAAAGATCGGAATATTTCAAGAAAACACACACTAAAAACAGGTCAACCAAAGTGTATCTGATGTATTGTGTTTAACACCAAGCATTCAGTGGTCAACAATCACTGATTAAACATCCTAAAACCGACGTAACAAAAGATGAAATCAGCGTTACTAGAGTGCTGTTCTTCACTCCGAGGCTAAGGCAGCAGGACATTTTTGCCTGGCTTCCTCCACAGCTTGGAAAATCCTCCCCACATCACTACCATTGTGAGAGCTACTTTGCTTTCACAGTCCAAAGATCAAAACAGCAGCCATGTTTCCAAGGAACAAATGTCTTACCAGCTGGGCTGGTGTGAACACAGATATAATGCTGACAGGAAGCCGAGGCAGTCACTTGTAGAGCCAATTATGGGCAGAGCCATGGGGGCAGGTTTACAAACACCGCTTTTCTTGTGTCGCACTACTCTGAGGTATATGATTAACTTCCTCACCAAGAGTACCCAGGCAACCCAGAGTCTGCCCTCTTTGTAGGTGGCAAAGCTGGTGAGTCGTGGCACAGCCCAGTCGACACCAGACTACCAGGCAAAACAAAAAGTGGGCAGCGACCATAAGGGTTCATTTTGTTGTTTTTATTACTGACTGTACTTCCACATTCTTTGGCTTTTAAGGGTTCTTCTTTAGGACATGTTAAACCTTTTGGTTAAGTTTTTACAGTGTTGCTATCACTGGGAGAATGTAGTTTACAGGCCTCTCCTAAAGCCACAGAGGCTCTGCGTTCTCCATTGGAGTCAGGAGGAATTCAAATTGACCCATCTGAAGAAAATACCTTTGCTTTCGGAAGACTAATTACAGGCCTTTCTCATGAATGGAGGTTGAAGGAGCAACTTAATTAACCAGTCTCTAGATTACCCTGCATTATTCCGCTGCTGCATTCTCCCAAACCAAAATCATTTTCTTGAGGATAACACGACTTTTCCTTAACAGTTACTTTAAAAATAAAATTGAAAAAAGTAATTCCCCGGTGTTCAATTTTGTTTGAATCAAAATAAGGAAAGTCCACAGAGAGTGCCTCCTCCCATGTGGCATTGTTGTGGCGGCAGAGCAGAGTTGCCAGCAAACAACAGTCTTTTAACTATCCATAGTCTAGCAGCCCTCCATCACTGATGAATTGAAAAAGTTCCTTTCACCACATCTGCCCTATTTGTGCTGCCTTTTCTTCACCTGACTTGCTCAAGAGATTCGCTTTATCTTAAAGGTCACTTCATTCAACCTGGCCACAAACAAAAGTGAATATAACTGTCCCCAATCTTTCCTGCACAGAATTCATGCTTGAGTTGCCTCAGATAAAGAAGGTCCCTGCCAGCTAGAAGAAGGAACTCACAGTCTGCTCCATAGGGGCAGCTCTATAGAAAAGACTCCCTGTATCATACAGTCCCCCTTTACAACTCTACCTTTCATTTAATGACACCCTACATATTAACCCTGGTCAGCATCCAATTACACAGAGTAAGTGAATTATCTGTGCCAGCAAGCAATTTGAAAATGTTTTTCATGCAATGCGAGGACAAGTGAGTGGGGGAGGCTTTTTTCATCAGTCCAGGGTTCATTAAAGTGCGAGCTTGTGAGTTATTTCAAATCCATTAACTCTAAATACAGGTGATGCCCAGCCCCTTTATACAACAGGACCACCGAGATTCCCTGTCATGGAGTGTTATAGGGGTGTAGAATGACACCAACACAACTGATTTGATGAGTTTTCTTCCCCAGGCCAGCACTCAACCAAACAAACTGGCCAGGCAACCAGCAGCTCTCATTCATATTTAATTACAGCCTGCGAACATCGCTTGCAGATAAAATTACACCCGCAAAAATGATGGGAAAATTTTGCTATTAAACTTAAAAACACGGCAAAGAGTGATGTAATTCAGATTTTTAATTCAGACCACAAAGAGAATTTTTGATTATTTTACCCTAATCAGATAGAGTCACTGAGGGCAGCACCCATCTCTCATTTAATGGCATGTAAATAACACCAGGTGGTGAATATTAAGTATCAAACACAGCAGTCTGTGTCACATGACCCACCTTTGTGGGTGTAAAGTCACTGCTGGCCTCCCAGGCGACAAGCTTGTGTGTGTGTATGTGTGTGTGTGTGTGAGAGAGAGAGAGAAAGACAGAGACAGAGAGACATAGTTGATGGAGGGGGGTTTGAGTTAGTAGAGATGACCAGATGAGGGGAGTCCATCCAAGCCATGTCAAGTTAGCGAGTGCTGCTTTGAGAGAGCACAAACCAGCTATCCTGACTCTTTGCTGAGCTGTAGATACACACCACAGGTCATGTTTGTGCTTAGGGGGGCCATCTATATCTGCTGCTGGTGTTACTCTAGACATTTTGGCATCTGGAAAAAAAATTATAAAAACAAAAAATTTCAAAACTATCAAAAAATGTGGTTTTGTGATGGCATACTTTTCATATTCATAATGAATAAATGAATGAATAGTCACAATTGAACCATGTGACACTGTATTTCCAGGGCAGTCACGAAGTGAACTTACAGTCTGTCTTTCCAGTAAACAGGAACAATAAATATCAGGTCCAATGATAATATACTATAAAGAGTAGGGCAGTTTAATTTTAAGCTGAGAGCTATGATATGGAAAAGAAACTAATGATAGACGTACAGACAGGCGGACACACGCAACAGACGCCACACATGCACACACTTACGGTGTGTCATCGTCTCTTGGCGCGCCAGGGCGCCTGTCACTCAGTGGGGTCCTGGAATATGCACCAGGGCCATCGACAGGCGTCTGTGTCAATGCCTGACAAACCTCAAGGCACCAGGCTGTAATTGGAACGACTGGCCTAATCCTCAGATCAAGACACACTCATTGACAACCTAAGCGGGCAGCAATACCAGCAGTGGCTTATTAGTGGAGCTGGCCTCTTCGCTGGGAGTACTGATGACATCACTGCCAGCCAAAAGATGCTGCCTTGGACAGGCAAGGCGCATCAGGCTGGGCACTCGTTTACTGGATTAATATTACTAGCTCAGTACAGACATGCAATAGTAACATCAATGGTTAATGGTTATGACATGGGTCTTGGGTCTATTGTTACCATGAGAACTGTCTGCACCCTGGGAAAGATGATAAATGTGACACAGCATTATGTTTGCAGACAGTGTAAAATCATGCCGATCATGTAATCATTATCAAAGGAATAGTTAAACTTTTGGCTTTGACTTGTTTGCCTCTTGCCAAGAGCCAAATGATAAATATGGAGCTATGACCAGCAGTCTGTTAGCTCAGCTTGACATAAAGAGTAGAATCAGGAGGATATAACAAGCCTGGTTCCCCGTCCACCAAAGGTAATAAAATTTGCCTCCCAGAACTTCTAAAGCTCAAAGCTGTTCTATCTCCTTTCTCAAAATGTTTCAGTGTTATCTTTAAACTCGAGAATGTAACTTTTAAACTACTAACACTATTAACTGGCAAGGGCCTGTGCACTCTTGGTTCTCTTTGGAGAACCTTTGTTTATTTCTGGAGGTGTTTTCAGTGATTCCCATATTCAAGCAAAATTAAAAAAAACAAAACAAAACATAAAAACAGTGATTTGGTTTTCAGATGAGGTTGGTTTTTGTGCTGCAGGTGGTTTAACAGTCCATTAGTTGAGAGAATTTCTTCACACCATGATTAAACATTGCAGATTCTTTCACAGGAGTGACAATGCAGCCTGATCCTCTTCACCAACTAGACTAGCGCTGACTTTCCTGGCTTGCCGGTTCCTAAAATAATGTGCCTCAGGTGAGCAAGTGAGGTTAATTTGATGTTTTAATACAGCACTTGGGGGACTTTAATGTCTTCCATGTCAACTTTTGAAGCCATCAAAGAAAAGTAAAACATCATCTGTGGAAGATTAACTCACCCAGACAAGCGCAGCACATGTAAGGAATCACTCACACTAACTCAGCTTACATTTCTTGGAGCAGGCAGCCAGCAGATAGGCTCTTGCACTCCTTCAGTCTCAGTAGAAATAGTCACAGTGCTGTCTTGAAATTGCCCTGTGTCCCTCTCTCTCACCTCCTGGACTGGTAATGTGCTCTATGATAGAGGGGAGCATGTAGCAGGGGTCGGCTGTGACACCTTCTTGGCAGAGCCACAGAATCTGGCTCCCGATCCCATTCTCAAAAGCCAAGATGCCCTAAAACCCTGAGACAGTGTGCATGTCTGGGTCCCTTTCTGACTGCCTGAGATCTCCTGTCAGTGAGTATATCAGAGGATTTGACATGAACAGAGACATACAGTGTGTGCACTCAAGATATAACATGTTTTGAACTGAATACCTTGCAGATAAGATGTCACAACTGTATGAACGCAGCCATAAGAGGCTAGTAGAAGCAAAAGAAAGTGCAATGTCCATGTAGACATTATTTACCCTCATACACTTATTATGTTTCAAATTATAATATGCAGCAGAGGTTGAAATGGTCATATGATATTGCAATTAGTTACTGCAACTCACTTCAAAGAACACTGTGTACTTCTTTCAACATGGTAAGTAGTCTCTGGCGAAGTTTGAAAGCCATCAACCTCATGCAGAGCATAACATGAGTGTGTGTGTGTGTTTGTGTGCTTGTAGTTCCTGGCTTTTGTAAAAGCACCGGGAAGCTCGAGCCGTCCACCCAGGCATGCCTGTGCAGTGTAACCAAGGCTGACTGGCTGACCTCAGACTGTGTGGGCCCTTTAGCAGAAGATGAAGGAGCTTTTTCATTGACACAGGAACAGGAGGTATCGCCTTCCCTTTGCAGCAGCACTCATTCATGCCAGACACAATGCGTTATTATTGGTTTTGAATTGAAATGTTAATTTTGGGAACTGGGCAACTGGGCCTGAGAGCTTGCCCTGCTCATTTCTCATTTTTCACTTGGCTGAGGTGGTCTGATTCGAGGGGGAGCGTTAACCCTCAGTTCTCCTTGTATTACAACACCTTGGATCAGCTAGGTAAGCACTAAGGGCCTATAGACAGGCCACATATGCAGCATGTCAGAGCTCTGAATGTTTGATCTTGGACTGGATGTTGAACGGCGCTGCATCATACATGAGCTGAAAGGTTAGTGGTAAGAGGTAAAACCTGCAAGACATGGTTCTGCACCCAGGGAGCAGTCACTATTGATCCTGAGGCCATGAAGGAAAAACCAACTCTTTCAGGCCAGTGCAAGCTAGGCAGGTCAGCACTCTGCTGTACAGCCTCGCAGAAATGAGTGCATCAGCAGGCCTGGCAGATCTATATGACAGGAATTAAACAGCATAATCAAATTGTTTGCGCAACCATTTAGCATCTCATTCCCTTGCTGCCCTGGGCCAAACTGACCACTGGAGACTGGCCATCCACAGCTGTAACAAAGTAGGGCAATAACTAACAGCGATTAAAGGAATATTGATGGCCTGTGACACACAGCATCCTGAAAAATGCTATTTGGTCAAATAGCTGCAATAATTAAGTATATGAGGGTCAGTCAATTTTATCTGCTGCTTTTATTTGGATCGATTATTTAGTAAACTGGCCAAGCCTCAGAGAGCATTATTGCTGAGTGGGGTGTTGATTTCATAGCAAAGTGCTGCAGCCAAGACACACAGTAGCAACTCACAGCGGAAAGGAAACACCCAGTGGCAGCAGTCTTACAAATACTGCTAATATGTAGAGAAAGAAACACAATATCTCCATTATTTCTGTAAAATATGCCTTGACATGGACTGAAACTTTCTACTGTTACTTGCTGCTGTTGACATGTGCTGTGATGTTTCAACCATTCATATCGTCCTTTAATTTCAAAACATTATGTTCTTGATAACTTAAAAAATTTTCCCAGATATAAAACAAGCATACAGGCCTGCTGTAAATATTCTCACCACAGACTGATAAACATTACCTGAAAGCAAAAATAATGAGTTTTTGCTGTAAAACCTTGGTGCATTTAATGTGATGCAGTGGTTAAAAATAAACCAGGCCATTTAGAGGCTTCTCTCCCAGTTGATTGATTAAACATTAACCTGCTGGATCTGGGATATTTCTTATTAATCACAGGTGGCACAGACTTAACTGAGCATGAGGAAGGCATGTACAAAAAGACCCACACAGGCAGCATACAAATAAACACAGACACAAGCACGCACAAACTAATGTGCATGAAATCATGTAAAAAACATATTCCATTTAGTGGCTGCTTTAATCCAATGAGTGATGCACTTTTAGCGCTGGAGAACCCAGTGGGAGTCAAAAACCCAACTCTGGCGGTGCAATTGAGTTATACACACACAGACACACACACATCTCCACATCAAACAGCACGTTGTGGGAATTGCCATGACCTAATGCATTTCTTATCTTATATTTGATTACACATTTCACAGAGGAAACCATTTTCCTCTTGCCTACAACAAGATGTCCAGTGAGAAAACCAACCTTGACTAAAAAAAGTCTCTATTCTGTAAAGGAGTGGGTGGCAGATCTGTGATCTTGACCTGTTAGATACACGGTACAGCAGCCTTGAATCCCTTAAAAGACAGTAGAACAATGCAAAATCTCTGTCAGATCGTCTTCGTTTTCCCACAGTCAGTTTCTGAGTAGAAAAACCTATCACACTCCAATAACATCACTGAATTTTCAGCCACTGTAGCAGGCCATTACTTTGATGTAGCACTGATGTGGGTGGTCAGTATCCACAGTTACAACAGTCTTCAATTTGTGTCTGACAGAGCACTGAACTTGCCTCTGAAATAGCTACGTTTTTCTTGCTGTAACCATGGGTGACTTTTTTGTGCCTTGGGCTTTTATGAGAAAATTGACAAAGTAAATATCCTTTCAGCTGTTTTCCCTGATGAATAATGTACGCAGAGGCTGATGGACTG
Source organism: Scatophagus argus (assembly GCF_020382885.2). NCBI lineage: Eukaryota > Metazoa > Chordata > Actinopteri > Scatophagidae > Scatophagus > Scatophagus argus. The sequence goes on from NC_058493.1 coordinate 7,913,218, forward strand.
CTTTCAAAAAGGATAAAAAAAGAAAACAAAAGAAAATTCAACACCTTCAGGGTTGTCCCTGCACATCAGCTGTCATTGCGTGATGTGGGTGCCGGTCCGGGCGTGAGGGCTTACGGCACAACACAGGTGCCCTTTTCACTCCCAGGCCGAAAATGACAAATTCAATAAACTCAAGACGCCTCTCTGAAGCACCTATGGAATCAAACACACCTGACAAGAGGCTGAAGGGCTCCTTCCGAGTTGCTCTGACATCCCATCTTGACGCTCGATATCAATATCTCTACAGCCGTAGAATATCTTTCCATCTCACTAGCATGCTTTGACACTGTGAGAAAGAATAAGAATATGTGTCAGAGGTTGTGGAAGTTGAGGTAAGACTGTGATGAGGAAATTGAATCTGTGAGATGACATTAACAGAGAGTGTCCCCAACTCTGTGTGTGTTTCAGCTCCAGAGCAGACAGGCCTGGCTAGGGTTACCAACCGTAATTCTGATTGTGAAAGGCCCTCAATCAGCCTACTTAATCTCAAAGCTGTTCTTTAAAACCAAAGAAAGACGATCTGTCTCCATTCTACTGTACAAAACAAGGAAACATGTGATTCACCGTAAAATGGAAATGCATATTAAATTAAATTTGCCTTCAGCGGCAACGGGGACAGCACTTGACTGCAGGTTTTTCCATGATAACAAAAAAGGTGCTTGTACTTTGTCAAAAGGCCCAGTCTCTTAAATCTATCCTGACCTGAAAGAACAAAACCTGGACATCAAATTTTAAAGAATTAGCATCACAATGGGCTAAATGTCCCCCTTGTAGTAAAAGCCCAGTAAAACGGCCTTGCAATTTTAGTGGTGATGATAAACTGGGAGGCGCAGTTAGCGGGAGCACTGTGCGTGAGACAAACCCTCACTGTATTTTCATTAGCATCCCTGAAGGTTCCCATCTGACGATGATGGAAACAGAGCACTGTGGCTGCTCTGCAAGCATGAGTGCCTTATTAAAGAATGGGTCAGGGAGCCTCAAGTTTGGTGAGTCTGGTCCATGAGGAGCTCACATCAGGGCTCCCACCTGTTTGTCTGGGTACTCGTTTGACACAATAGGTCATGAAATGCAATATGGGCCTGAGCCTCTCTTTCTCACCACACAAAAGCCAAGAAGCGGATGAACTGCAAGATAAATGACCTTGACATTTGGACAGTCTCCATATTGCTGCGCCATAAAAATAAACCATGCAAAGACAATCTCCAAACCCTCATAAGACCAAAGCACAACTTCAATGAAGAACAAACAGAAGCAAAAAGAAAAAAAAAAGTGTCTGGTTTTGGGCAGGATGGATATTTCCTCAAAGACTTTGATTGCTCGTCTGTGATAACTGTGAAAGTGCACAGGCCTGAAAAATCCTGCTACATGTTTGTACTTACAATCTGGACGTCTTGTCTTCCAACCAGCTGTGTACACGCTGCAGACAGGATCCATTTTCCACAGGAAGCCCGATGAGAACCGCAACAAGATAACCTAACATGAAATGGCTGGAGGAAAATGACAATGCTAATTACATTGAGACTTATATATAAAACCAACAGACACTTTTTAATGCAGTAAAATACAATTACACATCATATTAGGATAATTAAAGGCAGCACAAGACTAATTTTTCACAAATAAAAACAAATTGTCACTGAGAAGCATAACATATTCATACTTTAATAATCTGTATTCATTTGACTCTGAAACATGACAGACCTTTTTTTCAATATCTGCAAGATTTAATCTAAAAAAATAATGCAGTGTGAAATCATCAAAGTCCCAAACTTAAATGCTTGAGTTCTAGCTAGGGGGAACAAAACATGAAGCCCTTTTGTTGTGGAGTCCACCTGAAGACTTGATGAAGACTGGACAGTGCATATGTTCAAGATCACAGATGGAGAGGGGGTGGATGTTAACATTGCTCACCCAACTTTTCAACATAAATATGTGTCAAAGGCACCGCAGAAGGTCTGTAAGCAGGTCCATTACATAAATGTGATTGACAGCGTGCGCAGGTGTGGCGGTGAATCAAGAGGGAAAGTGAACCATGGCTGGCTAAATGAGGCTCACCATTGTTCTCCGCAGGTCTTTGATCTCCCAGCGGTGGGCCAGAACCTCAGTGGGGAGTCCAGGCCGGGCCCCAGGCTACAGTGTGTATCGACTCAGGAGGGCTGACAGCACAAGGCAGAAGATGTGGGAGGGGGCTTCAGCTTCCCAAGATCGCCTCCGAGCAGCTTCATCTCAACCTGACCTGCACACTGAAGGACTGTGGAGGGTAGAAACAAGAGTTATGAAAATGGATCATACTTCAATTTTTCTTTCTTTTGTCTGGTTCTTATCCAGACACTCCCATTTAAATCCATCAGCAGTTGCACATAAATGATTTCTCAGTGAATTTAGTTCAGATTATCAATTCTTCTGTTGTATTTTTGTTTGTTTGTTTGTTTGTTTGTTGGAGTAGCATATACTGTAAAATTCATCTTTTTCTAATTAAAGATTAAAAATCACCATAAAGCCATTTAGTTTCATCCATTCAGAAAAGTATCCCAACCCTTTAAAACCATTTAGAAAAACAAGAAAAGTCAAGGTTTGTTTGACATAACAAACCAGAATGAAGTAGATCACCACAACAAGAATTACAAAAAATGTACAAGATACATTAACTTCTGATGGAAATAAATGATGTTATTTTTGCAGCGTGGCAGCTGTGCATACAGCCCTTACTTTAGACAAACCCTTTAATGAACCTTCAAGTGTACAGTAAGTGGACAGGAGTGGCTTACAGCTAAAGAGAGTAATGTTTCTTTGCTGATGGTTCCCATCCTCTCCAGACTCTGCAGCAAAAAGGCCATCAAGCCATTTAGCTCAGATGAGGGGAAAAAAATACCCACCAGTAAAATAAAAACACATCAGATGATGTTTGTCTGAATCTGTGAAACTGTAACACATATGAATCTCTCCTGGATGTAATAATATTGTATGATGTACTTATAATGCAGTACGTAAGTACATTATGTCTACACCCTGAAAGCACATTCTCAGTGCATCTGCAGAGCAGTGGATGAGACCCGCAGCACTACGGTAAACTGTGACAGTGAACAGAGCAGACTGGGACAGCCCCTCTTGGTCTGTAGCGATTGTGTTTCAGTGTGTTCGCCCAGCTCTTCCTGTGGTGCTCTGTGTTGTGTAGCAAAAAGCCACTGCTGGGAGCCACAGTGGAAGAGATCAATTGTACACATTCCTGCCACCTGAGATTCAAGTGTTTCTGTAATACTGCACAGCTCAATCGATACTTTAGCAAGGAAACGAGAGGGAAGAGCCCAGTTCATGCTTAGTGGTGGGACCACTCACACAGAGATAAAGCATGTGTTTGCTCCAGTATATTTCCCACCTACTGATACACACACACAGATATGAATCACCATGCTTTGACCAAAACAACCATTTCCCATACATATATTTCTATTCATGTTTTTATATTCAGTTAAAACAACGCTTGAAATATCCCTGTAATATTACTGCAATTATTGGTAACCTCATTTGCAAGAATTCATTATTGGAATTTTACTATTACTATTTGCAAAGAAATAAAACAGTACAACAACAACAACAACAATAAAAAAAATAATCATAATCATAATCATAATAAGGAGAGGTAAAGTTGTAAATGTAAATATGAACGAAGTAGTTGTCAGAATTAGCAGAGCAGTAAGAACGTGGAGCAATTTTATTTTTCTTTCTGTCCTTTGAAGGAATCTCTCCTGAAGCCGATGTGCTGCGCAAACAGAGCTTTGGAACAGATGTGACTGTTAAAAAGAAAACAGGCACTGTGGGCAAGGATCATTTAGCTTCGACGTCTTGAAATATAAAACGTAAATATTGGGTATTTCGGCTTTGTGAAGAGGAGGGGAGAGCGCTGGGGATGCTGGACAGAAATTAACAGATCCTGTATTGCAGGATGTGCAACGATGTGTTAAATTAAATGCAGCTGCTGAAATACAAAAGGAGAGAAATTCAGTTTGAATAAAAAAAGAGGGTTTTTATCCGGATCACGTGATCGTTTCGACAACTTCTTTTGGGGCTCTGTTGCAAATAATTACATTGTCGCATTCTTAACGAAACGTATATTTCCTACCAAGATTACATCACCATAACACCTTAATAGTGCAAATGCTGAACTGTGCCTGCTTCACGTGTACAGGCAAAATAAGATGTTTTCCCCGCTGAGACCTTTTTTATTATCTGGTGAACATGTATAAATAAATGGCAGGAGGAAACCTTTTCCTTTCCGCATAAAAAGCCTTGAATCTCCTTGATTCCAAGGATTAGCGATTAATCGGCGATTTCAAGGATTGGCAACGGAAATTATGAGGGTAAAACTGCGATCAGGATTTAAATGAACGAGCAGGAACGCTCACACCATCAGCGACTGAATCCAAGCAGCGCTTTCTGCTTCTGTTGTTTGTAAGTGCTAGAAACTGGAATGAGTGGCTGTGGCCCAGGCTGCAACCACGGCCCTGAGCACAAGGTAGACGTCATTTTACAGTTGTTTCTGCTCTTTTTTCATATGACTGTCAGTGGTTGATGTATAAAAAAAATGTCAGTATATTTTCAATGACATGATTAAAAAAAGAGGGAATAAAAGCACACAAACACACAATGTTTCTTTTGGAAAACTGATGTATTTGATTATTAGAGTAAAGAATTACAGTATCTTAGTTGTTAGTAGGTATTAAAGTGTAGAGAAACTGGACCCATAAAGATCTTCCAACTTTCCAAGAAAGTGCATGTAACAGTCCGAAGGTTGTCAAACCCAATATATATTTATATTTATAAAAACACTATGATTTTGTCCCCTGGCCTTGATGGACTTATCTTGTGTAAGCTATATGTACATTTTCTGATGAGGGAGTTTGTATTTCCACATCTGAATGTATTTACAGAAGCTTCAACACGTAACTTTGCACTTGATGTCAGTGAGGATGCTGGGACATAGCAGCAATGTGGAAATCCAGCAGAGAAACTAAAGGAGAATCCTGCGCATCTGATTGGCTGTCTCAGTTCCAAAAACCCAGAAAGAGGCCAGATTGAATGTTCCCTTCTGTCTTTCTTTCAAGACCAAAGTACAAGCAACAAAAAAAAAGACTGATGGAAAAAATAGAAGTAAACAAAAAGTAGAAAGTACAATACACAAACAGTAACAACAAAATGAGTTAACACTAAAGAAACCCTTGAAATGTAGCAAACTTCAATGTTTTGTCTTAAATAAAATAAAGGTAAATAGCAATTGGAAAGAAAGGAACCACATAATTTAGTCCCTTGCCTGAATTTCATTGTTTTGTTTTGTTTTGATGAGGAGATTGGGGCATGAACACAGATGTTAGACCATCTACAGAATATCAGTGTACATTATTTACAGCAAGTCTGTTTGCTTATTACAGAGCTAATGCATCACATGAACATCGACAGTTCGGTTATAGCTACTACAGACAGAAAATAACTTAATGCCAAGGTAAGGTTATCTACCCAGATACTCTAAGTTTCAAAAGCACATTTTATAAGCACCCATACATACCCATTCTGGCTTTAAAACAAACAAAAACCTAACTGTTAATGCTTCCACTTGGTTTCAAGCAAGGTTATAATCACTAATAAATAAGCTCCTTAAAACTATAACATGTACATTGTACAAAAAAGCAACTTGTCTTCACACTCATGTTCGTAAAGATTCGATGGCAAGCAAAGCAGTTCAGTTGACTTTGTCCCTGTCTTGTTCTCGTTCTTTCTCTTCTTCTGTGTGTGTCTACATATGTATACAATATGCCATCTGGCATCTTCATGTGTCTGAGCACAACCGCAAACATACACTCTAACTGGTGACAATTTCTTTATTGTCTTCCATGAAGCGTGTGAATCTGAAGTGCGCCCCATTCTCTGTGTTGGCCATTTTTTCCAAACCGGCAAGGGCAGCGTTGGGCTCCATGCTGTGTAGCTTGTCTAAGCTGCCAGTCAGCCCACCGATGGGAGAGCTACCCCCATTTCCCACACCACCTGAAATGGGTGGGACTCCTCCATTCTGGATGACAGAGATTTCATTTGTCTTCATTGCCAGGCCGTTGGAGAAGGCTGCAGCATACTGGTTCCAGAAACTGGCCGGGTCCCCATTGCTTGCCCTTGATGCCATGTCCTTCTGGAAGATCTCAGGAAACTTAACTGGGTTGGTACCCAGGAAGGCCATTGGCCCATCCACGGAGAGCCTGCGGCCACGTCTGGCGGGAGCACTGTTCCACATGTGTGTGCCCATGTGAACCTACACAGAGAGAGAGAGGGAGGAGAGAAAAAGAGAATAAAAGGGGGGAGGAAAGAGACAGAGCAATGAGAGGGATGAAAATTAGTGATGTTTACAAACTTGGCTACAAGAGCTGCACATGAGATGATGCAATGGAAAAAATAATAATAATGCTCAACTCCAAATTAAAATAGCTTCACACCCTGGGTGCAGCAGACCAGTTAGTTGCCTATGCTGTGAGAGGTACCAGCATGGTGTAAACATCTTATTTTGGCAAGACTGATACACGCTGTTTAATCTAAACCTTAATTTTCTCATCACACAAGGGGACCACAGGGCTTGGAGTAAAATTGCACTGTCCAATTTCATTGCACTGGCCAGTATTGCATGTGACATTTCACCTCTTCCAATATACTTCTCATGACAAAGGCATTTTTGTAATATTTTGACGACACAAGATATACAGAAGAACATGAAGACACATTCAAATATTTATGTTTTAAAATATGTTAGGGAAGTTCCGAGACTTTTCTATGTTTAGTGGAAAAATACTTAACTAAAACTCAAAATGTCTGTATAAGACCAGTTTCAACCAAAAGCCTGAACTTAACTCAGTACATTTAAAAATTAAAAATTAACTGCATCCCAAATTCCTCTCTAGGACACGTCTATTGACACACTAGAAAAAAAATTACTATTTTTTTTTTCAAGTTCACATAATTATTTAAAGTTTCTGTAGATCATTGAGCAGGACCCTTTTCTTAATGATTTAGTCCTGTGACATTCTTTTATGGAAAACTACACACTGATCTAGCACATAATGATTGCCTCTGATAATTAACTCTGTGCACTGAATCATTCTTAGCTGATTACATTCTGGAATTTATACCCAATAATCATATTAGTTGCATGATTCAGCCTTTCCACTAAGGTTATTTCTTTTCAGAGAGCTGTGTCATTAATTAATTACACAACATTACCACCTCTTGATGCTGAGTGCACTGACATGCCATATAAAACTAAATAGCAGCTCTGAGAGTCATTTTTCACTAACATTCTCACGCACAAACTTTTAGGAGACCAACAGTTTTTGGGATGGTTCAACATTTACCTTGAGGTTTCCTTTGGTGGTAAAAGCCCGACCACAGATACTGCACGCAAAGGGTTTCTCCCCGGTATGGGTTCTCTCGTGGATCTGTAGAGCACTGGAGGAGGAGAAACACTTCCCACAGGTGTTACAGAAGTGTTGCTTCGGTGTCCTGCGTGGCGGAGCAGCAGAAAGCACCGGGGATGTGGAGGCAGATGAAGTGACCAAGCCAGAGGGGTTGTCCTTGTTCTCTTGGTGGAGGCTATGGAGTAAACCATTGACCTCTGGTTTGTTAAGCGAGCCCACAGAAAGGAGAGAAGGGGTTGGACTGGAGGACAGGCTGGTGTTTGAGGGTTCAAAGAGTTGTGAGGGCAGGTCTCTCATTTGATGAGTCAGCATGTGCTGCTTGAGGTTGCCCTTAGTGGAAAAACCCCTGTTACAAGCCGTGCAAATAAATGGTCGTTCTTTGGTATGGCTTCGATAGTGAATGTCCAAGGCACTCTGACAAGCAAAGGTCTTCCCACAGATGTCACAGGATGTGTTCTTGATGGTGCTACGCTCACGGAAGGCAAAAATCATGCCCATGGGTTCTTTTGAGGGATTGACAGATGTCAGGTCCAAGGCTCCAATATTGGAGGGGTGAGACTGCAAGAGGCCTGCACTGGCGTGCTCAAAGGATAAGGCCCTCTGGTGCCTTTCTTCGAGGCTGGGGGATTTGCGTGGTTGTGGCTGCGAGCTGGTGGGGGACGGCGCCTGCATGGAGGAGGTAGATTCTGACACAGCTGGACTCCCGGCACTTTGGCTTTCAACATCCCCTCCCAGAGATGAGGAGTCATTGGTGAGGCAATCCCCCTCGACTAAGCCATTTGCCATAGCCTTCATTTGGCTGATTTGTAGCTCCTGTGTTTCATTATTGTGGATATTCTCTTGGCCATGTTTATCTTGCCCCTCCTGGCAAGCCATTTCAGTTAGAGCTGGTGAGTTACATAGACTGTCATGGGAGGCATCAACTGATCTCGGTGTGTCTGGCACACTGCTATCTGGGCCCTCCTCCATTCCTTCAATGTTGTCATCAGAAAAGTTGTCCAAATCATCGAAGTTTCGCTCCTCAAATGAGCCAGTGTCAGAGGCCATGGACTCTGGGTAACTCTCTGGCAGAGGGGTGTTGGGGATCTGCCCACCCATGTGCATACGAATATGTTGCTGTAGAACCACAGCGTTTGTGAACTTTTTCTGACAAATAGGGCAGGAGTGTTGGACTCTAAGGGGAGGCATGGCCCTATGGACACTGTAGTGGGTCTTAAGATTTCCCTTGGTGGTAAATGCCCTGCCACAGACTTTACACTTAAATGGCCTTTCCCCAGTGTGAGTGCGGTAGTGCATTTTCAGAGCACTTTGGCAGCTCAGCACCCGGTGGCATATAACACATTCATTTGGGTCTGTCACCTTCCTGTCGATGTTCTCCACAAGCTGCTGTAGCTTGGAAGTCTCTGATCCTTGGAGAGGATCCAGGATGCCTCCAAAGGGGAACTTAGCCTTGAACTGTTCAGACATAAGAGGCATGAGTGGGTTGGTCATCATGGGTGGGCTGTTAGATGTTGTGTAGTCGGCAGTGCTCTCTGAGGCAGAGCTCACATTTGTCATTAAGCCTGAGGAGTGGCTGCCTTCTTCAGTTTTCCCATTTGAGGTAGGCAAAGTTGCACCTTCACCCTCTTCAGACACTCCATCACCACTTTTAGCTGAAGGCTCAGCAGCACCTGAGTCACTCTTTGCAGTAACAGAAGGGCTAGATATGGCTATTGAATGATCTTCTTTTTTGATGAAATGTGGCAGGCTGGGCATGGTTGGTGGCAACAGCATGCCGACTGAGGAGGTCAACGTGGGCAAAACTGGTTTGCTGTCCAGCCAGCTGGTGACAGGTTTCTCAGGGGGCATAGACATGCCATATGGAATACCGGTGCTTGTTGGTATGTTGTCTAAATGCTCAGGAACAGGGTAGGGGTTCATCTGGATGTGTGGGTATTTTTCTTTATGACGCTGGAAATGTACCTTCAGGTTACCACGGGTGGAGAAGCGATTGCCACAGATATTACACTTGTATGGTCTCTCGCCAGTGTGAGAGCGCAGGTGGATTTGCAAGGCACTGTCACTCCCAAACACCTTGCCACAAAACCTGCACTTATGCTTGAAAAAAGCATCATCAGAGCTGCTTTTGTGTTCAAATGAAGTGACATTTGGTGGCTTGCCTTTTGTCCGCTGGGCCAAAGCTGCTAAAGAGTTGAGGTCCTCTACGGTGGTGCCAACACTGGGAAGAGAGCTGGAAAACATGGGGTTTCCAGGTGGGGGCTGAGGTAGAAGGGGATTCACTGCAGAGCTTAATAAGCTATGCATTCCAAATGCTGGCGTGGACGACTTAGCTAGTGAGGAGTTACTGAGCTGAGAGTGGAGGCTACTCATATGACTCGGCCTCTTGTCAGAGGACTGGGCATTGACTGTTGATGGCCCCAGTGTGCTAATGCTCTGAGATGTCTCACTGTTGCTTGGGTTGGACTGAGGTAGCTGTGCCGCTGCAGCCAGCTGCTTTAGGCTGCTAATACTAGCAGACTGACTAGCAAGGTTCTGTGCTAGGCCTGCGGCTGCAGCCAGCTGTTGAGAGAGATGTGAGCTGAGTGTGGTCAGTGGGCTGGCAGCAGGCCCCATTGTGCCTGGAGCAGAAGTTGGGGGCACCTGTATTTCTGGGGACTGGGAGGCCAGTAGCAGTATCTGATGCCGTATCTGCTCGATAAGCTGCAGCTGGTGAATCTGCTGCTGCTGTAGGGCTAGGAGCTGCTCCATAAGGGCTGGCACTGCCACTCTGGGGCCCCCAGTGGAACGGGCCTCTTGGGAGAATTGAGCCACAGCCACTTTGGTGCTTTGCAGATTTTCAATTATGACATTGCTGTTGATCATGGAGAAGTTCCCCAGTTCAGTCAAGTTACTGAGCTGAGGTAGAGAGACAGAGACAGCTGAAGTACCTACTGCAGGGCCAGAGGTGCCTCTGCCACCGTGGCCGCTGGCTGTGTTGAGGGGGCTCCTGCTCTCCGCATGACTGTTTTCCTCTTCATGACCACTGCTCATTCCCGAAACGTCCACGTCCATGGATTCGTCTTTTTCAAGAGTGTTGGGCTCCAAAAGGTCACTGCACTCCGTTTGATCAGTGTTATTAACTGTGTCATTCATCTGGTCATCAGGATTATGAGGAGGAGAACCAGGCGAGAAAGTTCCGGTGGGGGAGGCAGGATTTTCATTCACTATCAGAACTAACTGATTCTTAGTGCAATTCTTCTGGTGTTCCTCAAGATCTGATAGTTCAAAGAATTCGGCACAACATCTGCTACAGACATGGGCGTCTGACTCCTTGCAGGGGGGGTCCTCTGAGCAAAGTTCTGTGTCCCCTGAAAAAGAGGAAAGAGAGGATTAGTGATTAGAAATGTTTTGCAGCTGAAGAAGCAGCTTTATCCCCTCAAATTCCATTGTTGTTAATCTTAAGTTAATCAGTTTTACACTTATCCCCTTGATGTGTTCACAAAAATAACAATTGCAAGGCAACAATAAGCCAACAGAAATGAGAAAGGACCTTCAATGCAGTGGCCTCTGAAACACGATAAGAGAGGATACAAAATCAATGAGAACTACTCAAATATTGCTTAAAAGTGATCTTTGAAGATGTACATCTGGGTTTGATCAGTCCGACCAAAGGTAATCATTTTCTCCAGATAATCCATCAAAATATAGAACAGAGTGAAGTGAGGACATTGGGTCCTAATGAAATTTCATAGAAAGACATTGATTTCCTATATTCCATGCCAATCAAAGTCGACTTGTTCACTCAGTACAAATCAAGCATTTGAAGGACTTATTAGACTTTCAATTTGCTGTCAGCTTTGCTCCTTTTCAGCCAGCTATGGGCATCTTGGACAGGTTATCTATGTCACTAAACTAATTTGTATCCACTCAGACTACAGTCACAGTGAGACATGAACAGAGCCCGTGGCTATTATAAGTACACACTTAAAAAACACACAGAACAAAGCAGGAAAAAAAAAATCAGGATTTCGAAAAACAAAGGGTGACTTATTTAGTACATGAAATACATTATCTGTCATGAGTAGGATGTCTGCCTTCTAAAGAAAAGAATAAAATACATGGCTTTTAAAAAGTCATCACGCTTTTGTGAAAAAACTTGTATCCAAAAACATTAGCAAGTAGCAAGCATAGAAAAACATACTCATCAGTAAATTCTTCTGAGGGAAAACAATGGAAAAACTATTTGTTTGGATAAATGACTCGGTCACAACTGCAGTCGAGTGCATGCATGACAAAGTTGCCAAAACTGAGAAACTGGACACACCAGCTCACAGAACATGCAATGCAGACACAACAACTTCTGTTGTCATTGGGATGAAATTCAAAAGTAATGACATTCAGCCTTTCATTAGCGAAACTGTTTTTGTTTTTTTTTTATTTTCTCGTTTGAACAGTCAGGGAGTGAAAAGGCAAGACGACACCCTGCCCCCAGAGTCACTGCTGTGCTTCAGACTTTCCTTATTCTTTTCCCTCTTTGTCACACTAAAATCTCGCTGTTTAACATACAAGTTGATTTACAAATTGCATTTCTCTATGAATCCCTTTCATTGTGGCTCTGGCCCCTCGACACTTTCATCACGGCCAAGAATTCATTTGCAAATGAAACCCAGAGAAGTGCAGCCCTGCCCCACAGAGAGACAGGATGCCTTCCCATTGTTCACGCAGCATGGGAGCGGCGGGGATCGTCGGCACAGCCTGGCCCTGCTCATCTCAGTCGACTCAAAGCAGATCCTGTTTAATTCAGGGATTATCTCCCTCAATGTTTCTCTGTTGAGAGACATCAGATAACGCAAAGTTGCCATGACAGTAAACCCTGGCCCTCACACCACCAAACCATGCAAACAGGGAAGACTCAACTTTAATGATAACTTTTCATGTTAAATCCCCTCTTCCACCCACCCCTCTACCTAAACCCCAAGCGCTAATTTTGGGAAAAATGTGTCTGATTTACAATGTGAGAAATATGTGGATTAAATAAACACCTTTTCTCTCTTATTAAGGCTGATTGTACACAAATTAGTGTGAAAAAATCAATTCATATGGCACTGAGGGGGGATGGAAATGGAAGCCATAAAAAACTTTTACCAAGCAAACCTCTGGAAGATGCAGAATTAATAATTACCTAAAATATGCGTGTATGCATATATATCTAAGAATACTTAAATCTAACATACAAAAAAATACACTATGCGAAATGGATATACTATCTGAGAAACAAAGGTATACATTGAAATTAAATTAATTAACCATTTCACTAATACACATACTTAATTAAGTGTGTTGTTTTTCTGATTAAAATTATTTACAACTGCTAAATTCTATAATTTACGCATTCTCATAAAGCCTACAAATCAAGATTCTCTTAGCTATGTTTCACATGCAAATGCAAATGCAAAAAAAAAAAAAAAGAAAGAAAATTACAGCAATAAAGCTGTCACTGGGCAATATAATTACAGATAAAAGAAAAGAGATAAGAAATGACATTTGTTCCTAACATTATTTCTGTTTTTCTATTTTACTACTTAAGGAATTCGAGCAAAACATTTCCATCAAAACTATGCAGCAGCGGACTGTCTCCTCTTCAGCAACCCTATCTTAATTTTGAAATGAGGAAAGAAAATAATCATAACGCCTTTGTAGATGACAAATGCTTATATGGCTACAGATTTGCTTTTTAAACAGTGCAATACTTTGTTTCACTTAACATGATGACAAAAAAAGGATCAAAGGTAAATCAGTGCATAACTACAAATCCACTGTCCACATAAGTCTAGTGTAGCAAACAGCGCAGATGCTAGCATTAGGCTTAATTCCCAAAATAGCAAGGATTAACTTAGAATTAAAAATAAGATAAAGTCAAGCTGGTATAAAGACAGAGTCTGTAAAACTTCCACAGCATCTCTATCAAAAGCACAATGCAAGCAGTGTGTAAGGCTAAAGGGCGTCAGGAGAGACAAAGAGCAAAGGACAGAGTCTCAAAGAGATTGACCGAAGTCTGAATATGAGCGACAAGAAAGTGAGGATTAGTCTAAAAAGTTGACGGAGAGCTTTGAGAGATCCTACATTATTTTTTTGCAGGGGGCCGCTGTGAGCCTCTTGACACTTGTAACTTCAGGAGGGTTTCTGCTCTCATCGTCTCCAGCCCTCAGGACTCATCCCACTGAACACTAGATGGGGTTCCACTAAAGCTGCCATGGTCCAGGACAAGACTCAAATCTAAGAAGCTCTGCCCCGGTGACATGCTTAAAGCTTAAGGGGAGGGAAAAAGGCAAAGCAAGTGCTTCAGGCTACACCTAGAATCACACCACATAAACACTGGCAAAATGACAAGCAATTGCACTCTGTTTGCAGGGGAACAACAGTGCGGGGGGGGGGGGGGGGGGGGTCTGCCCTGCCAATCTGCCCTCTAGGGGGGCCACTCTGATAGGGCAAAAGGGGACGGCCACAACATTGATAAGGCCTCACACTCACAACAACACACACTTAAATAAAAAGCCGAGGCCTTGCTGGGCTGCCTGCAGTTCTGATCAGCAGGGTCAATGGCGAAGCAGAGAGAAACACACTGGGCCCTGAACTCTCATCACCTCCACACAGAGGGACACTGGCAAAGGTTAAAACAGCTCAACATCCCACCCTCTGTGGCTCTCACTCCGACCTCCCAGCAACTACGGCCCTCAGCATCACTGATATTCTACTATAAATACAATGACTTTCTGTTTTCACTTCCAGCTATCACCACTCTCTACAGACAACACATTTGCTATAAACACTGTCTCAGCTAAATACCCCAAAACTTAAAGACTACGTGTTCATAGCCTTATAATTACACACACAAGACACTTGCAAGAATTGGAACATGTGGCACAGTATTGGACATAATTGAGAAATTTGGTTTTCTGCAGTCTACCAGGGTTGGTGACAAAAGTAACTCTTCATTAAGTTTATTAGATTTAAATGAAAAATTCAGTAAAAGACAGCACTCAGGAATTAACTAGGTTTTACATTAATCCAGTTCCTAAAAATCACGTGAAATGGACTGCAAATGCCGTTTCTATGGCTTTCTGCTGAAAGAGACAAGTGTTTCTTTCAAATTACCTGCACATGCTTTTCAGGCAGTACTAAACACAATGTGGCTTTGAGAGTATTCCATATATTAAGTTGACAGGCCTTGTGCAGCAGGTCTTACATTGCCATGTATAATAATATATACATTTACTCTATATGCATGTTTAATTAAAAGCATGTCTTATTTTTTTGTTCAAATTAAAATCAGGGAAAATATTATGGCTGTATAGTAAAATTTGATCACACTGCATGACAGACCAAAGATAAGCTTCTATTTAAATTAAGAAATTTTCTTAAATTTCCCGAAAAATAAATACCAACTTTTTATTTTCTTGGTAGTGAGTCATTTGATAGAAAAGTCCAAAAGTCGGTCAACAAAAATACACGTTACAACGCAACGTCCTGTTACGAAATTCAACTGTTATAAACCTTCCCCTACACGCTTATCATGCCGTAGTTTTGCTTAAGTTTTTTTTCTTTGTTTGATGTATATTTTCTTTTCAACAAAATTGGAACATTTCACAGTTAATTCATACTGAATGCTTACTGCTGGGGTCTGAAGCTCTGAGCTCCAGTAGGCTCCACAGTCTAGGATTTACAGAACTGAATGCCACTTTCACAGAAACTGATTTCACGTTAAGCACGGTGTTTAAAAGAAAGGATTTAACTTTGACAATAATAAATTATCATAGTTATATTTTTTTTTCCAGCAAGCCAAAGATCATATTTGAGCGTGGGCTTCTCTAAAGGCGTAGAAGTAGAAGTAAAAACAAGTCTATTTAGGAATGTTGATTTTAGTTGGCAAAAGTTGAAATCATTTTGTATTAAACAGATGCCGTGTGTGTGTGTGTGTGTGTGCGTGTGTGTGTGTCTCAGGGTAAGACTTAACTTTTCTATGCTGCTATTTGAACAAAAAGTGCAACCGATGAGTAAACCGAAAGGGTATTTTCAGGATATGAGAAGGATGTGTCCTCCTCAGCGCTCTTTAGAGCACTTTGCCCTCCTTCCATCCTGCTTTTTCAGCATTAAAGCACGTTAGTGTGCAAACACACTATGGCTTACTGAGACGGATTTTTCGTAAAAGAGTGAAAACTTGTACGACTTTACAGCGCAGGGCTGAAACACAAGGATGGGTGGGGGGGGGATTTCTGTGCCCGGGACTCAGGAAGAGCTGAGTCCCGGCAGGAGCGACAGGGTGGTCCATCTCGGCGCACCGAGACCGACCGCTGAACGCACGAAAGCCTCGGAGAGGACCGAAACCTAAACCGGCTGCTCACTACAGGAGAGTTTTAAAGTTGGTTTAAAAACAGGATTTAAAGCTGAAGTAGAGAATAAATAAGTTTGGAAACTTTTTACACACACGGTGAACGTGGAGAGAAACGCGCAATGTACTTTCGTTATTATATTTAACTTATTTATCTTATGTAGTTAGGTTTGTGTAATACCGATAAAAGTGGGAAAAAACACATAAAATTAAGTTATTTTTTGAAGTAGAAAGTTAATTTAAGTAATTCCTGAGCATTAAGTTTTTTTCAGAAAAGTGCCACGGACTTTCATCACCAATACGCTGGAATTTGCAAATAAACAAACTAAAACCTTGGACAAGAGTCCAATTCAAAGTGTTAACTCTAACCGTCGGATATGGACACAGACACGATAAAACACCCTCAAAAGTGATATATTCGTGGGGCTTGGATAAAGGCAGCGATAGGTTATTGGACTCACCATTGTGCTCCGATAAGGGCAGATGAGGGTCGGATTGGAAGTGTTGCGGCTTCGCTTGCTTCCTCCGCGACATGCTGGCTGGCACATCAGCAGGGAAAGAATAAAAAAATGACTACAAAACCTTCTCAAAAAATTACGTAAATCGAGCCCATCCACCGCGCATGTGCCCCGTTATGATTATCAATAATGCTCTGTGATTAATCATACGGGGGGCTTCTTTGAAAGGCGATTGGCAACTCGCCAGCCCCCCTCCTATTCAAACGAAGTCTCTTTAATCAATTAGCTCCTGATTTGCTGGGGACTCTTGTCTCTCTCTCAGCTCCCACCCAATGAGTTGATCCGTACTGGGAAGAAAGGCTGGGTTTTCCAAACTCCCTTTAGATACGGTTTAACCCCTTCTGTTAGCCAAGCCAAAGCTTATCTTGACTACAGGGGAATGTCAGCGTCTCGAGTCAATGCCTGCGACAGTATCATTCAATCTTACACATTGATCAAGCAGCGATCACAGTTTTTCTTTGCTTTTCTTCCTCTGGTAGATGTGGACTGACTGGACGCTCGCGACACGAACCTCCGCGATCCCCAGCAAACTTTCTTCTCACTGCAACTCTGTACTCCGTCCTCCGCTCTCGCATTAAGATCGCTGTAATTTAGCTCTTGTTGTGTTGTACACCGACACCTACTCTCTGAAGAGTTTCAGTCGTGGCTCCCGGTGCGCTAAAACGCAGTGTCGCGCGAGCATGTTCCGTGCGTAAATGGCACCGGTACGCGTTCCCAAAAGTCCACAGTGTCTTCCGACGTCCCAATCAGATTCATTTGATTATTATTAGTCGAAAGGGGGGTTAGTTACTAACACGTTTTCATCACACAGTGCATTCCGCGAATAAACAAACTTTGAGGGCCCGTGCAGCACTGGGACAAATGTGGAGCCCGGCCCATCGAAGATCTGATTGGTCATCGGGCTATTCAGTCATGCTGCCATTCACCTCCACCTCCACCTCCTCCCTCCCTCCCTCCCTCTCTCTCTTTCTCTCTCTGATTGCGCACAGCAGATTCAAACGCTTTGTGCGCACCGGGATGATCAGTGGTAAAGACACCGGAGACAAGTAATGTTCTTCTGTATAGGAATAAATAAAGATTTTAATTTTTCTCCTAAACATTCATTTTTAACGAATGTCTGTCTCCCACTCACGTCTTGACCCATCTACACTTCGCACCTCTCATTTAACTGTTAAAAAAAAACTTGTTTGTCTTTATCCAGTGGGATGCTTGTAACAGCAGAATGACGGACTGTGTGATATCCTTATCAAAAGGTGGACGTTTTGTCGTCTTTTTTTGTTGCTTTTTAATTCCTACAAATTAGTTTTCAAGTCAGTGACAATAAACAAAACAATGCTGCCAGTGAATAAGTCAAGAAAAAAAGTGTCTTGATCATCCTGTAAGAAGTCACGTCACACGCGACATATCGTCATCATTATCATTATTATTATTATTGTTATTATTGTTGTTGTTGTTGTTAATGATCATACAGCAGTGCGCTTTCAGTGGTGATGTTTTAAGAGGGCAAGAGGTCTCACAGGAGCTTCATGTGAGCGCTGAGTCGAGTAGATTTATTAGGTGAAAAAGATAAACGAAGCTCTCAGTCGAACTGATTTTGAGAAATGAAGATAATAATGTTACTATAGGTGATGCCTCGGATGCCATTATTTTTCACTGAATATTTAAAGAGCAGCTGCAGGCTAGATGGATCTGGTCCTCTCTTGTGTCAGCTATCTTTTAGTTTCGACTAGTCTTACTATTTACTTATTCATGAAAAAAGGAAAGAGCGGGGCTAAAATCAAATACCTGTGAAGGCTCCTGTGATCTGCTTTATCAATACATTATGCCAAATATTTACATATATTTAGGTCTATTTTTTTATTTGACACACATATTTGTTGTACTGATAGATGTCTGTCTTTTCTTAAAATCTGACAATGTAACCAATTCGAAATGTAGACTGTGACTAACAAGACCAAACAGCAAATAATCATTAATAGGGGAATGTGTGTGTGTGTGTGTGTGTGTGCGTGCGCGCGCGCCGTTAGAAAGCCCGTGCAATTATGTGCACCAAACTTCAAACTGCTGGGAGAGGAAAAAGGGGTCTGCAATATTGTAATGTCCCGGGCGGGAAAATCAATGGCCATTTAATTGATGTGAGTGTTGGTGTGAGATTGTAAACAGGGTGATTTGCAGCCCAGCCGAGCGGGAGACATTTTAAATGGGATTCACTCGGGACGGTGAGGATACAGTGTTAATACTCATGGGCTGAATGACACACACGGACACAGTTTGGGGACCCAACAGACATAACTCAGTGTCAGTGACTGAAAAAGTTTCGGCTTTGACTTATTTTTTAATTTGTTGTTTTTTTGTTTTTGTTTTTTTTTGCCATTCAGGTGCTATTGACAGAATCACTTGTAGAATATGAAAACAATATGTATAATATCCAGCATAGAATGAACTGTGTATTTGGACGGCTTTGCGTCCTGAAAGAGGAAAGTGGAGGGTAAAAAAATATTCTCATCCAAATCTTACTGATTTAAATTGAAGTATACATCATACTGATTACACATATTTAAAAAGTGGGTATCTAACGTTCATGTTCATATATTAAGTGAATTATTTTGTTTATTTTTTTACTAATGAATAATAACTGAATAGACACACATATCGTCTCTATATAGTCTACCAACTGCGATTTTTTAACTATGAATAAGAGTGACTTTTTTCTCTGCAGAGGAAATTGACAGACGTCTATGGCGCATAAGAAATGCGCAGTCGTCTGCGCAACAAATCGCAGACGGTTCGGCCCTGGTGTCATCAATCACTATTATCACTGACATCCCATGATTGATCATATTGCTCAGAAATGCTGCGCGTTTGGCCGCATAATGTGATAGTTAAGGCAGAGAATCTCCCAAAGCCGAGCAGTTAGTGGTGTTCACACAGTAAGAAATCCCGTTTCTGTCTGACACCGCATTCAACACGTGGTGGGCTTCTATTCACGGTCCTGCTGCCTGCTCCACGCGATGCCTCAAGAATTACAACTAGCAGGATCAGGCCTTCATCTAGGTCAGCTGCACGTGTGTTTGTGTGTGTGTGTGTGTGTGTGTGATAATGGCAATCCAAGTGGCAAAACCAGGAAACGGAAAACAAAATCTTATAGGGGTTTACAGTTTATAAGGGTGCATATTTTCAAGGCTCCAGTGTGTTCACACAAGTGGATGGAGGTTTAATTCAGCAGACTGCTGGTATTTCTGTTAGTATATACCCCAGACTTATTTGATAGGCCTGGTTTGCCATCACTTTAAGAAAACCAAACAAAATCAAACTTGTGGGTAGAGAATTAAGAGGCTTTGCACTGTATGAAATTACAGTCAAATTATGTCATCTATCACATGTAATTTACTGATTACATTATGAAATCATTTAAGTGTATCCTGTCTGTGCTAAGTCTTATTTTTGAATAACAGTAAATGCTGAAGCCTCTGACCTCCATCATTCCCAGCATAAATATCAAGAAGTGCATGGCCTTATTAATGGCATGCTGACGTCTTGCAAAAGGATTAGGTGCTTGATTAAAGGGATTGTTGTAAGCTGGCCTCATGCTCAAAGAAATAAAGAAATAGGCCCACATTTTCCTTGTATCAAGTCTCTCTCTCGCTCTCTCTCTCTCTCACACACACACACAGTCACTGTATGACTCTTAATGGCACTGTGCAGCTTTGTCAGAGGTGTCCCTCCACACGACAACTAAGATGAAAAATAATGTTGTCATATTTAAAATTTAAAAACTGTTTTACTCACATCATTTATTCCCCTTTTGTGTCGATATCTACAGTATATGTTTTCATGGGAATGCCATTTAAATGATCAAATGAACTAAAGTTTGTAAAGCATTGCAAACAATTGCTACAGAAACATCATTATTTCTGCAATGAGCTGAAATTACTTTGTGTTCCAGATGATCAGAATGCAGTGTTTTAAGCGTCGCTTTGCCACTGAAGAAACCCATTTGAAAAATGGCCTGCATTAAAATTCAGTACCTGCAGCAGTAGAGAATAACCTCCATTAATTAAGAGATCAAACCCTTTCTATTGTCCTCCAGCCGCCCTGCCACCACTTGTCCCACAGATTGTCTCCCCCCATTGTCCCTCCTGACAACTTCCTGCAGCATCACCCGATATCAATGGCCCGTGTTTGTTTTTACATTATCTCAGCTGCAGTTACAGACACCCCCTTTCAATCCCGTCTTGTTTGAGGGAAAATAAGCAAACATTCAAAAGTGTCACAGAGGTGCTAGAGGTTACTGGCCCATCACACACAATGTGTGTATGAGTTTACATGTGCTACTAGTACAGTCATCCATGACACACAAACACACACACACACACATTCTGCCTACTCTCTGCGACTGTGTGTGTGTGTGTATAACAGCTGTAGCTTCCCAGGTATACAAGTGTACAAGTGTTAAAGAGATGTGTGCTAAAGGATCCCTGACTAAGAGTCTCGAGTTATTAGTGAGAGAGGCCAGGCGGGCAGCAGTGTCCTGTCCTGTCTGGTGTAACTGGAAACCAGATACCACAGGCAGTGTGGACTCACAAATCCACATTGCAAACAAATTCTGATAACAACCAGGAATTTCAAATTATGGTATTAATTAGCCTACTTGCGTAAGTGAAATACAAAAACAAATTTGAACAATGAAACTTAAGTTTACCTAAATCTGAAAGTAAACTAAAAATTATTTACAAAATAGTTTTTAGAAATATGTCAGTCATCTGAAATAGCATAATATAAATATAAGCAACCTGAATATGTGTTTATATACAGACTTCTGGAGTAAAAATATCTGCAATTTTAATTCTGTAAGTTATATTAACTAGACTTAATGTCTGTTTCTCATTACCCTGGCCCCATTTTTTTTTTTTTTTTTTTTTTTTACAGAACAGATACTCACATTCACAGAGATGCAATCATTAAATCCTCCAACTGTTATGATACAAATTCACTTGATTGTATCTGATTAAACATGCTCGCTTGAGTTGCATTAACAAGAAACACCATGGTACTGGACAGCCACCAAGACTCCTATTTTAGCTCCTTCTTATTCTTGAAAAACACATTCTGCTTTCATATGACATTGACAAATGATATTTGGATGAAGAGGGATGCTTAGCTTGTTAGATGTTTCACAGAATGGAGCCGGATTACACTGACACACTTCACTAAGACTGGAGGTTACAGAAGAACCAAACACTCAAAACATCTTGAATAAATTACAGAAATCACCCCCCGAAAGCTGAGTGTTTATGTATTTTTAAGAACCTGGAAGCAAAACTAAAAATTACACATTGAATTATCCCTGCATTACTTCACACGCTCATAAACACAGAACATACAGAATATACACATGTGATGTCTGCGTCTTCAGCCGCAAAGCAAGCTGGGAGACGAGTGTAACCACATAACAAAGCAGCATGCAGGTAACCACTGAGCGAATAGACATGCCACGTAAAGACAAAACACACGTACACACACACATACACACTCTTACAGTAAATACACCCACAAAGTTGAAACATATCAAGCGGTTTATTCGCAGTGACTCTGGGCACAAGATGTTTATCAACTGCTGCCAGACAGCTGTGTTGGTTGGCCAGCAGTTAACCGTGTCTCAGACAGCTCCTTATTACTATTGATAGTTAGCATCAGTGTCCCGGCTGAGAAATGGGGCTGCTGTGGGCAAACGCAGGCTATTGATCTCCCGCTTGTCCCTGACCTGCCTGGAGCTAGAAGGAAGGAATGGGATTGGAGGCTGGGTGGAGCATGACACTCCTAGACTCACTGTCTGGCACCTGGAAAGGCTACTGGTGGTGCTGGTATTCAGGTACTTATCATTCCTTCAGGTCATTGCTCTGTATTTAAATCAGTTCGGTCAGGATGTTATGTCAGCTTTTCCAACAACAGCAGCCGTTTTCTCAATTTTTGACAAAGAAATTTCAAATAAAGTCTAACACGCCTTCGACATCTTCCTCTTTTTTCTCTTTCCCCTCATATCTAAAACAATTCCCTCGGTTGTGGATGCATTGATTGATTATGCGGAACACAGTGATTGAACTTGGACGGACAGTGTTTTTCACAGTGACATTTTAGTGCAGATAGAATGAAAGTCATCAAATGGTTACTTCAGTTTTGCCCTCTGCTTTCTCCATATTCCCAATAAATAAAACAGCGCTAAATATGACGCCCTTCTGTACTTAATTGCTCATTAAAACAAGCACAAACACACATTAGACTGCACTGAGGTTTCGGCGGTTAAAAATCAGCAATCTGTTGGAAAGAACAGTGTTGCAGGCTTAATGTGAGGTCCTCTCATGTGTTTGCATGTGTTCTTTAGCTCCCTGTGACCACACAAGAGACAGCCCTAAATGTATGTTTGTGTGTGTGTGTATCACAGGGAGTTTGTGTGTGCCCGTCTGTTTTTGTAAAGTGTGTTATTTAGCTACCCGGTGACCACATGATAAAGCATGGAGGATAAAAAAATTTCTGTTGTTCTACCAAAAATCTGGCAGATCTTTTAACAAAGAGAGGAAATGATACGTTATTTAGTCAAAGCTGTTTTGTTGCACACCATGTCTGCACGGAGGAGAGGCAAAGAGGGGTGAAACCTGCCTGAAGGAGAAACGGGGGGAGGGTGAGGTGAGGTGAGGTGGGGCTTGTCATTCTTTATTTACCCCACTTGTAGAAGTCTAGTCGGATGTGGGACGTCAGAGGAGTCAGGTCCCTGATGACTAGTCAAAAGATTAGCTTGGGGGGGGTTTAAGTCACTGAAGTTACAGCACTGTTCCACCACTTTCCCAATTTGCTTCTTTCTTTCCATGTGTCTCTCCTGCCTCCTTTCCCTCCTCAGCTTAACCCTTGTTGTCTTCTTCTCCTCTCTTGCTCCCTCTCATTATGAGCAAAATTCAGCATTGTCATACTTGCCAGTATGGACATTGTGGTGACATCAAAATGATGCATGCATTTTTGCAAGATGCCTTAAAGTCAGTGCTCACTTCTGTGTGTTTGTGTGTGTTTGTATAGCGAGTCTCTCCTTCTCTTAGCTCATTTAGGCTGCACATCAGACAGAATGGCAATCACACTCTCTCATCAAACTCCGCTGCCCTTTTACTTTGCCTCCTACCACTTGGCTCATCTTGTCTGCCGAGTTGCTGCTTTTTGAGCTCCCATCAAAATGTCTGGTGAGGGTAAACGACACAGATTACCTCACCTTTTCACAAGGCCTCCCGATCCACCCGTCATCTATGATGATGTTACAGTATTTAATATTTCTGTATCTCAGTCATCCAAGTGTCAAATGCCAGATTATATCCCATGTTCAGAAACTTTACTACAGGTAGGCTATACATACTCATCACTCAGACAGACCACTGCTCATAAACACTCACATGCTTATGGACTCACATTCACACACAGACACACACACACACATGCACACACAGGACTCTTTTCAAAGAAGTTTGCTTTTTTTATTACTTCCTTTCCCATTCAGCGGCCTCCCCACTTTTCCAGAGTGCCCTGGGTGTGCAGTGAAAGAGCCGTGCTTATTATGTACTCCGAGCTCTCCAAACCCAGCTTTGTTTGGTCCAGACATCTCTCTCTCTCCCTCTCTCTCCCTTCTCTGTCTCTCTTTAATATTCACAGTAAGAATCTTGGCTCTCACAAGACGGCTGTTTTCCCAGTTTTTCTCCCCCACTAACAGCCAAGTGTGGCCCCTGTGAGTGTAAACATGCAGAAGGGTGGGACATCTCCTGACAAACATCTCCAAGGATGTGCCACCCTGCCCCGTGTCATTCATTCTCTACCTGGCACTGAAGCTAAACTGTTAACACCGGTGTGTGAGCGACCAAACCCTGAAGGCCTGCCAGCGGCTGCGCATGCCTCGTCGACCTAAATCCACACCACACTCACATCTGCTGTTACCACAAAAAAGGGATGCGGTATATGAGCGTGTCATTGAATGTTTAAGTTTTGTAACAAATCTGCAAATGTGTAGTTGTCTGTAGAACTTCATTTAATGGTTCATGATAATATTAAAGCTATTTACCGTGTCGTTTTTCCTTTACTTTTGGGGCTTGACATCTTCTTCATACATGCTCGAACCTCTGCTAATATTTATGTATGTATGTCTTGCATTGTCCTGTAACAGTGTGCTGAAGGGACTGGTGGCCTTGTGCATGTTCTGTCATTGTGTGTTGTGAATATGTCACCATGACAAATTCCTCTATAGTCATTGCACTTGGCAGTTAAGGTAATTCTCATTTAGAGTGTAACATCTTCCAGTGGTCCTTTGTTTAACCAGGTGGATAAGGTAAGAGCCACCTCTCACTGAGTGACTTGCACCCACTGGGGAAAATTGTCATCAGCTTGTAGCCCAGCGACAGCACAGCACTAGCAAACAGCAGGAGTTAGGAAAGGAGCCTATACTTAAACAGAAGATCACTCCAAACATTGATAACGCAGTGCACTGCATGGCAGTCAGTCCCCTGGTGATGTTAACAGCACTCTGCTATTATCGCAGGTGTGATCGCTCACAAGCCCACAACCACATTTACATCTTAATTACCAGCCTAATCAATGGGCTTGCACTTTGACTTCATTTGTGACATTCACGAAACCTCATTTAAGATGTAAGAATAGGCCATCGTAAGTATTGGTGGTAGGAGAAAAGTACCTATTTTCAACACGGGAAAAAAGGTAACAACACAAGGAGATGAAAAAGAGATCTCTCAGGCATGATCAGGCTGCACTGGGGGTTGGCAAAGTGAGCGCTGAGAGATATTTATGATAATTGCATACTACTCCCAAAATGACAAAGCAAATTCGTGAGACACGTAGCGTATGACAGAAAACGGATGGCTTGCGGGACTTGAGTCGGGTGATTTAAATGGCAAGTGATTGAACAACAAACTCGCATTAAGACCATATTGATGAGTTCAGTGTTTCATTTGGAATCAATAAGACGATTGGTAGAGGCTGAAGCCAATACATGCAGCAGGGAGAGACTGCAGAGGAGAGAGAGATGAGAAAGTATTGAATTGCTTCACCATAGAATAAAGAAGGTGCTGGGACTTGTTTATCTAATAGGAGGCCTTGGTAAAAACTCTTGCAACATACAGGATGGTCTCCAGCTGCTGGGTGTTATCCAGTGCAGTGGCAGTACATCATCATATTAGGAAAAAGCAAATAGCTAATCAACTAGATGTGATCCCTAATTACTTCACTGAACATGACCTAGATTTGGGCTGGTGACTGAAAAACAGATGATTTAAAAAATGGATCAACTTTTTTTTAAGGACGAAATAAACAATCAAATAAGATTACAAACTAGTGCAGTGCTTACCTTTATTATGTTTACAATGAACAGTAAGCTGCGTGCGTGGTATGACCTCAGTCAATTGTGACACATTAACATCAAGTGTCACAAATGAGTGTGTGAGAAATATTTAACATGCAAGCAGAAAAATGAAAATGGTTCACTAAAATTAACAGACAAGCTCTTTACCCAACTTAAGAGGAACAAATAAACATTCAGACAATTCAGTTGAATATAATGAATAAACAGTTGAAATAGTTGGCTAAACATAAAATTAATAGTTAGCTAGAAGTAATGAACAAAAGGGCATAGCATAGCCACTCCAAGTGAAAGTAGCACAAATGCTACCTTGAGTAAACCAACCTACATTATGAAAATTCAACTCTTTTTACAAAACATGTCCACTTTAAGCTAATTTATAGGGTTAAACAACATCCAGTCCATTAACAAAAAGACATTTTGGACATGCCAGGATGGGTTGATGAAAGGGTTGGCTAAATGAGTTCATTTGATAGCAATGTGTACATCAGTCAGGCAAAAAAAGGGTGTGCCACTGAACTAGACTGATTAATATCAGTAAATTAGCACACATGTGTGTAGAAAAAGAAGGAAACTGTTGTGATTATTAACCCAGCTTAGTAGTAGCAGGCAGTTCGGGCAAGAGGCCTGGAACTGTACAGCTCAAGCAAATCACAGCTGTGTCATCTCTCTCCTCCCACAGTGTGACAGATGATGCTAACAATGAACATTTCATCTTCAGCCGCACCACAAGCTCCTATACGACAGAGATGAAGTACATCGGGTGAGATGAATTACTGCGCAGTGATTTATCATGACAGGCCAATAGCAAAAATACAAATGAACAATTAGCAAATTTAGCCTTAATTAACCACTCCCAGACAATAGATGAGCTTGTAGAGTGCATGTGAACATGTTTCGAAACAGTCAAAGCACAAGTCTAATCTTCATGCAGTTTGTAGAATATTAAAGTGTTAATTAGGGTTAATTGAATAATTTCCCTCATTGTGTTCTGATTATGGATGTCAAAAGCAGAAGGTCTATCTTGATTAAGCAGAATGGTCTGAATACAGCATGCATGGCTGATGAGCCAATGAGCAGCAAGCTGAAATTCCTACAGAGATGAACTGAAGATAAAAAGGTCTAAATATCTGAAAAGAGGCAGATAATTCAGAAAATCCTTAAATAGAAAGTAGATTTATTTATTTTTTCTATATCAATGTGGGATATTTAATGTGTTCTGAATAGTTCAAGAATAAAAATTTTCAAAGTGATGCAGTGACTGTGGAGTTTGCCCGGTTTGAACCATACTTGCATCACATGTGTTCCGTTCTCCATTTGGCACCTGATTTGGGAACATGCTGTTTCCCACACCATCTCCTCATGAGTGATAATGTAATTTAGTAGGCAATACAATACCGTGTGAGACCTGGATGACATGCCATCCTCTTCTCAATACTGACTTAAGAATTAAGAGCCACAAGATCTTCATTGTTAAGATGAACACACACACGTACACACACACACACACACACGTACAACTAACACAAAGGACATATCTCATAATTCAATGTCAGCAAATCCAATTGCATTCCGCAAACTCAATTTGTCCAAAGCTCCTGAAATAATGATCTGATTTTAGTGGAAGTTCTAAAAATATTAAATGTTGGTAAACAAAGATTTTTTCTGTTTTGACTTAGTGGAACTAAGTTGGATGGCAAAAAACCTGCGGGAGTGCAGTAATGTGTGCCTCTTATGCTGGTATAAGAATAGTAGCTAACTTAAACCAGAGACAGCACTTAATTACATGGAGACAGTCAGGTAAAGAGTTTCTGAGAGAAAATGACAAGATGCTGCGCAAACACAGAATTGCTGTAGAAAAATAAAGATTTTTCCTTCAACATATGTATAATTTCACATCACGAATGTCTGTATGCCTCTTTGTATGTGTTTTTGTCCATAATGTGAGTGTGTGATACAAAGGAATAGGATGATGCCATGATCCACGGAGTTGGCAGCAAATATCTTACAAACAAATGATGATGTGGATACATGGGCCCATAAGCCTATATATCAGACTGCAACCCTCCGCAAATTAATAGAGTTCACAGTAGACAGCTGAAGAGCGAAATCATAAATTATGTTTGGCACATGAAAATGGCACCACAACAGGCAGACCTGTAACAGAAAAAATCTTACCTTTTGCATAAAAGAAATTTATTTCACACATTGTTTGGCATAATATATTTAATAAAATGTACAGTATGTGAGAAAGAAATATTGAAAATTATCTCTTCAACTATAAATAGCAAATCTTTGAAATGAGCTGATTTGATATTTTTTAAATTTTTTTTCTTCTTTTTTTTTCTGGTCTTGTGACGGAGCAGTAACACATCCGTGCATCCGCATCACATTACAAACAGCTCCGAAATGGCAGAGAGACTTATTGTTAAACAGCATGAGGATGACAGTGAAGATGAAGGAGCAAAAGTCAGTAAAAAGAAGAAAAAGAATAAAAAGAGACAGCAGAAAAACAAGAGAGAAATGAGGGGGAGGGTGGAAGGGAGGCTAAGTACCGGGGAGAGTGTCAATGTGGGGGGCTAATGGTGGGGGTACCAAGGTTGCAAGCAATTTCTCTTTGTTATCAAGTGAAATGACTCTGCAAATATGACAATAAATCACAGTGGAAATCAATCTGAGAGGAGGCGACTGTGAGCCACTGATAATGCATCAATCAATATTTAATGTTTAGACTTTAATTAATCCACAGGCGCCAAGCATTCTTTAAGTGACAAAGGGGGAGGAGAGGGGAAAAACGAGCGGGGAGTGCTTTTGCATAGAATAGCTCTTATATCAAACAGAGACAGTGAGCTGAGCTGCCCCATCAGTCGATTTCCCACGGCTTCCCTGTGTTAGTTTATTACCCATTCTCTTATTTACAGGAGCTCAAAACAGAGAAGAATACAAAAAATGTTATAAGCGTTTGGTCAAAATGACAGGAGAAATAAATGCCTTTAATTAATATGCCAGTCATCTAATCCATCCAGAAATACAGCTTAAAGAAGAATTCAACTCCTCTAGTATCAAAATCTGATCGGGATCCATCATACAGTGCGAAGCTAGAAAGGCCAGATGTCCTGATAAACCACACAACTGAAGGTCATTATAGTCTTGAAAAGAAAAAAAAGAAAAAATTCACATGACCACCTTGGAAGGCAAAGTGTTCATAGGCGTTTACAAATTCACTTTCTAGATGTGAGATGGAAAGCTGATCGTCATTAGGGAGAGGCAGATGTAATGTTCTTTAAAATGTGGGGACAATAGTGAATGCTTTCAGACAAACTCTCCTGAATATTACGAATATTACTGCACTTTTTTGTTACTCCCCCAAAAGAGACAAAAAACCAAACCAAAACAAAACAAAAAACCAAACCAGCAGTTACGTCACCCACCAGACAACCAGACACAGTCGCTATCAGCTCTTTCCGATCTGGCAGAGTCTCCTACACAAGTTGTTACTTGCAATTTTAAATCAAACATGATCAAACGTGGTACTGCAACTTACATCATTCACGCAATGCACAGTGAACCAAAAAGCATACTTCATACAAAATATCTGGTGTTAAACAGTAAATATATTTTTTACATTTTCAATTTTATTTTTGTTTTCACAAACACCTCGGAATGGCTTTTTAGATTTTGTGCTCTTGTCCAGCATGATGATGCCAGGAAACTTTTTTGGGCATATGCACTCATTCAACCACTAAACAATTCCACTGAATACATCCACGGTATACATGCTGTTTAAAATTAAAAAAAAAAAAAGTCAGATGGCTACATATGTCTGACATGTTAAGTAAGTGCTTGATCAAAGAAGGTATTGCTGCATATGATGAGGTGGAATATTTTTAACTAAATCTAATCAAACAAATTCCCACAGTACAGATATTTGTATAAATAAAATGACTGGACTGAATGTAGAAAAAAGCTGTGGAAACTAAAAAGCCACAGATTTTGATTTCTGAGGCACATTAAGAGATCACCAACAGTATCGACTCACTTGTCTGCTTTTCACCAGAGTTTGTTAACAGAGATGTCCAACAACCTCCTCTGTGACATTACTTTTAAACTTGTAAAAACTCACACTTTTTCTGTCTTAGCAACTGTGTGAACACAACTTTAAAAGCTGTGAGAACATTAAGACCCACTTCCACTTCACCACCTGCCCTGGCCTCCGTACCTGCACACCGCTGACACTGCTGTAACATTTGATTCAGGGGCTCTATCGAACAAAAATCCCTGTCTGAACAATGCAACCACACTGCCGTTATGAAGGACAGCTTGAGCATGGAGCCATGCTTAGCCCCTGCCCTCTGATCACGCTGACACATCCCACAGGTACTAATTACCGAATCTGTTCTGCAGAGGAGTTGTGGGAGAAGTAACACGGAAGACACTTGACATTTGGATACCTGCTGTAAGATTTACTGAGATAATTGGGACACAACTGAGAGGGGGAGGTCCACCAAGTCTGTTTTATTTGATAAAATGGCTTTAAGTAACTCTGCAAGTAATGCAGAGTAAAACATGACCTCAAGAGAGCACTGAGTGGGTCAGCAAAGGAAGGGAAAAGACTCATGGACACTTGGAGGTAAAAAACAAGCAGCCAGTGGACAATTATTTGAGGAGTTCCTTGAGATGTGGATAAAAGGCTTAACCATACCAGCTCCTGATATTCTTGACTGCACATTTTGTGTTTGATCCATTGTGCCATTGTCCACAGATTTACAGATTTTTTTATCTTCAAAGAGGACCCATCTGGCGCAGGCTGGAATGCGCTGCAAAATGTACCATGAACAAGCCATTCTTGAAAAGCAGCCATTTAGATTCGAGCTGATCTGTGAAGAAGAAGCTTTTATTGAATGATGATCGCTGTGGATGGTTTTTGCAGGTGTATGTTTGTAAATGATTGCAGCGTACAGTACAAAAACTGACACCACTGTCATACTTCAAGCTTGAATTCTTTAAATAAATATTTTCAGCAGAGGATGCCCAATGCTGCAAGAAGAAAAAAAAGACATAATTTCCACATATATTGATCGGAAATGTAGGGTTGGGTTGGAGGGGTGTTGTGAATAGTATTTAACTGACTTTTATGACAGTTGTTAAGTCATTTCCTGCAGCAGTGGTTTATGTCTTTGCAATAACCTCCATGAATGATGTAATGAGAGATTATGATACTTCCTCTCTTGTTTATGATCTGTACCTCTAGCTTTATGCCAACACTCTTGTGTGTGTATCTACAGATCAGGTTAAACCAATATCAGAGCAGTACTGGCCTTACATTTATTAAATGGGTCCACTGGATGATGGCCAGTTTGATATGACACAGGTTTACCCATGACCACCGTCAGCTGGAGCCAGTCTGTAAAATGTACAATTAAAGTTGACCTTTTTTTTTTTTTTACATATTTTATGCATGGTCTATTATTACATATTAGTCAGTCATATATTAGTCATTATTACCCCGTAAGTTTTTTGGAAACTAGGTTTTATACGTGAGCTTATTCCCTCACGTTCCCTTATTTCCCTCATAAATGAGGAAAAGATTTGAATGCAGTGGACACAGTAGTCAGCCACCTCTTTCAGTTGGGAAGTTACTTAAAACAGACCAGCCTTTTTCTTAATTTAATGCAGAATGTGGGATAGATTTGTAATTCTGTATCAATGTAGACAAATCTCTGACACGATTTTTCAATATGTATTGTTAATCTTAAGCCCTCTACAAACACATACTTACATGTATACATGTAGAAAGACACACAGACACTGGTAATCACAAGGCTTGTACTAGTACACAATCCATAGATAAGGACTCATATGAAACATATTTACACACTGTCACGCACCTTAAAAATCCAGAGGCCCTTTTTTTTATCTCTTATTCACAATGGCCCAGTGTACAAGTAGAACAAGAACAGTTGCCAACCGAACATATCCAATTGGTCATGGCCCTTAAAAAAGAGGGTCTAAAACAAGCTACACCAAAACTGAGTTACTTGAGGTGGGAGACAGTGGAGGAGCCACTGGGTGATATATTGGGATGTGAAATGCAAAGCGAGTAATGGAATAATCCAAAGTGTGAAATGCAGCAAGCTGTGGACAGACAGGAACATAATTTTCCAAGAGGCCAAGTATGACAGTGACCCAAGAAAGACAGCAGTGTCACATATGTCTTAATTCCCTCAGACACATGTGAACATGTGTAACTGTACCATCAAATCCCCCAAATGCCACAGGCTGACAAGTCTGCAACAGTGGACAAGTGTGAGAGAAGGAGGTAATAGCAGCCTGCTGTCATCGCCTGTCACTCTCAAAAAGTGAACTGACAGACTCGACACATTCTGCTGAGACGTCACAAAACACTGTCTATATGGTAAATAAACTTAAAGTACGGCAGTTCAGATTTGACATAATTTGGCCAACAGTTATAGTGTAGTGTGAGAGAAGAATGAGCATGGTATTCACATCTGTTAGAATCTTCGTGAGAAATTAGGCACCAATCTCATGCTTGGGAAATTAAGATACTTTCCATACGTCCTTTTTAGTGTTAAAAATGTGTCTGTTTTTAGAAAAGTTCAACTTGTTAAAATGTATATCTGTGTCTTCCAAAAATATGTGATTCTAGTAGTTTGGTGATGCAGGGCCAGTTGGTAAACTACTGTAGCTTGCATGGTAACCACTTGCTAGTCTATGTACAGGACTGTTCACTGTTCCCTGGCATTTCATTCAATAAAGAACTTTGTAAATGATAAAATATCTCCCCTTGCTAGCAAGCCTAACTAGCTTGGTTGCTAACGGGACAGTAGGTAAGATAAGATGAACTTTATTGATCCCACAGTGGGGAAATTCACTTATCTTGGCAGCTCACAAGAACAGAATAGTGCAAAAAGTGTGCAAAAACAGTTACAAAAAATAAAGAGATAATAAATTAACAATTTACAAACACAGTACAATATACAGTTCCCACAGTTTATTCAAAAGAATTGTACCATCAGCTCTTGTGTCATAACTGTCTCTCGCAATACTCCATCAGAGCAGGGTTAAGTAAAAGTGTTAGCTATTAAGCTGCACCAGCTTCATCCATTTGGACTGTCTCACTCTTCATTCTCTCTAATAACCCGCCAAAATGGAACCCATTGAAAAAAAACTGCATCCATCAATTTACTTTACCCTTGTGGGTAAAGTAAATATTTAGAATAAACTGATTTTGCAGCAAAATCTATCTTTTATAAATGTCAACTTCCTGTCCAGATTATCCTCCTAACACTGACACTAACCAGGTGTTTACCAAGTTTGACAAGTCTGCAGTCAGAGGTTAAATGGAAAACTTGCTGGACATGAATCTAACAAACGGGACTTAATACACTCCCTGCAGACCTGCCCTCCTCTGAGCTTAGAGTGTTTCACAAAGAGGAATTCTCAAAAATTTCTGCCTCAAAAAATACAAAAAAAAAAAAAAAAACAATGGTGGAAGACGGAGAAGAGAAACAGGTGATAGTAGCTGTGTCTACTGTCTCAGATGAAACTTTCCGGGTAAAACTGAATCCAAATGGTGATGTCACTCATTTTAACATCCCGTTGATTAATCCCTCTGTCAATTCGAAGCCCAAATTTGCTGCTGCGGACTTAAGAATGCACCCAAGCAATATACAAGCTGATTGCACATAAAGTCATAGTGATGCTGGCGTGTGTGCAAGAGTGTGTATCTATGTGTGTGTGTGTTGAAGTCTGGGTCAAGGAACTTTAGGAATGCTCTGTCCTTTTGTGCAAACTTGCTCCTGTGCCAGGACGAGGGCCTTCTCTTTAATCCATACTGATTTGGTAAACATTGACGTTAAGTCTGCTGCAGGCCAACATCTAATTCTGTTGTTTTCTCTTCCAAAGAAATGTGTATTTCTTTGGAGATGTCTTGAAGCAGATGGAAATGTGGGGGGATAAATTTAATCTGACTAAGGCTCATGCTTTGATTGGACCCCAGATTAGGATTGCAGCCTAGTATTTTCAATAATTATTCTCTAGTTGAATTAAACGCATCCTCTTAACACGAAAAACATACGCTTGCCGTGCTTGTCTGCCCGAACATCTGTAGGATCACCGCTTTTAATCTCAAAATATTTATTAAGCAAAGGGAGAGCTCAGCATGCACAGATAGCTACATAGATGGAATACATTCAGTTTACAGTTGCTGCAATTAATCAGTGTTGAGAAACACCACAAGTGATATACAGTTTCTTCCAAAAATCTCCTCGTTTTAGCTCTTTTGCTTCTGCTTTAAATTGGCAGATTGTATGACACAAAGGATGGGATAATTATTTTACAACATCATTTGTAACAATTACGTGATTGAATTCATCCAAAAGCAAGTCATTTCCTCTCCTCCCTGACACCTGGACAATAGTCTTGGCACTTATCGCTTGGCTTGCCTCCTCCTCACTGTCCCATATCAAACATGTATTGTTTTTCTACTTTTTTGTCTCAGAGACAATACAGCCACTAAGCTTGTTTGCTAATTGATGGCAAAGTGGCTGGGGCATTCATCCTCAGACCCCTCTGTTTGTAGGTGTGGAGCCGTGGAGCTCTTCTTCCTGTCTTGAATTAAGACCACTTAACCTGCCTGCTTCAGAAACCATTGTTCCTTTTATCACTGACCATTTTAATAAATCTCAGGTGGTAATCTCCCAGTGTCGCCCACCAGACACTCTTTAAGTTGTGTGTAAAAACAGTTACGTGCCACAACAATGGCCTCATCGGCTGACTTTATCTGACAAGTGTTGACAAAGAAGGCAGCTGCCCCGATTGACATAAGGTCAAGCTTAATACTACCTGGCCCTCCCTCCTCCTTCTCTGCTCCTTCCAGGAGGGAGTAAAGCAAGGAGAAGAGGAGGGCAGGCTGAGTGGGGTCAATGTGTCTCCTTCCTCAGATTTTATCAGGACAGTGGAGGACCGGCTCTGCTCTTATCACTCTTATCATTGTGGAAATGACACTCTGTGATTCACTGTGTGTATGTGTGTGTGTGTGTGTGTGCGTGTGTCTGCATGCAAATTTAATAAAGGGCAAAAAAGACCCAGAGCAGTAATGAAGCAATGAAAAAAGAAGAGAAAGATTAAAAAAGCATATGTTTGAGAAGTCATTAAGAGGGACTCAGTAGAGCCTGCTGTGGACTTGATTTACACTGGGCAGTAAGCCGTTGGTGGGTGTAAATAATGTATTAATTTTTAAAGAGATTTTTTTTTCTCTCTCTCTCTTCTTTAAACGATAAAAAAAAAATCTCCATCTGGTCAAGTGTGAAGTAGGACAGAGCTAGATTAGAGAATGTTCTCTGTTATCTTATCTGAGCATGGGCTTAATGTCTTCACAATCAATGCTCCTCCAACAAGTGGTTCATTAAAACAGAATGGCAATGTTTAATTCCATGTTTTGCAAAAGTGTGCTGGCACAAAAAACTGACAAGAGACGAATCAAAGCACAGAGTGGGATATGGATTCACATTACTGTCATGAGTGAATTAACTATGTATATGGAGATATCCCATTCCAAACAACTGCAAATGTTGTAGCTGTGCAGGAATGAGTTTTAGTTTTAATATTAACATATTAATATTAATATAATGAAAATAATTACTTGCAGAAGACAATTTATATTCTTAATTTATATGCTGAAATGTGTGGTATTTATTGTACTTTTAAATGTATCTCTTTCCCAGCACACCCTTCTGTACTCTCTTTGCTTTCCCCTAACATAATTGAAAAACTGTTTTTGAGGAAAAACATTTTTAGGCCTAAAGTGGGTTTAACAACTTAGACAAGATCGTTCTGCCACACTCTTGAACTCACACAGACTCCAGGTCAGACTTTTTAAAATAATTGATGCCGGTTTCTCAATTGATGTTCTAAAGTCTTTTAAAGCTCTCTGTAATGGATCTGTTTGTCACAAGTACTTTAAAAACACATCTGACTTGCCATCAGCTTCCATCAGCAGTCATCAGCGTCTCATGCTGGCCTCACGTTTTACTGGCAATGAGCTGTTCTGACACAGGACCTGCTTTATTCAGCCACCTATCATTAATCTATGTGAGCACCAGCATCCAGCAGGACAACAGGGGCAGTGGCACATCAGCCAGCCACATCCTGTCCCATTTGTCCACTGCTCACATGGTCTCGGCCCAATCATTCAACCTCATATCTATAATTCATGAAGGTCCTCTGGCTTTGCTCTCACAGTCCTGCCAGCTCCTATAAAGGAGAGGAGGTATAAAGCTGTTTGGTGCCAATATCTCGTCATGCTCAGAATCACAATGGCTTGGTTGGCTCTTCATTCATCACAAGGGCGAGACATGGCCTGCCATGATATTGCCCAAATATTTTTAAAACTTTGAACCCTCTGTTCCCATAAATTAGGAGTAAATCACCAACGATGCCACTGCATGGGGACAATGTATGGGCTGCTGTAGCTGGGGAGTAATTACACTCTTAGAGAGGAAGCGTGGCTGAGCATTCAAAGATGAAGAAAGTGGACAGAATGTATGAAGGAAAACTCACAAAAGTAAGAAAAAAATCTGTTTTTATTTATTTATTTTTTTACAGCTCTGGCTGTCTGTAAGGCTGGGGAGGGGGATGATGACTGAAGACTGCCATGTTTGCTGTGTGGAAATGCCTCTCTGACAGGGTCCTATGCAACCACTAGTAGACAGAAGACAGTACAAAACCACTAAGGGCTTTGCGTAAAAAAAGCCAGGAAACCTCTTGATTGAACGATTAAAAAGAAAAAAAATATATATTATTCATTTACTAGGTCAGACCAACCTGAATGGGGAACCATTAGATTGAGATACCAAACATCTGTTATTAAATGCAAGCAGGCTGCAGTGTGACATGTTTGCAGTCTTGTCTTCTTCAGATGTTTGGCCTACAGTGATCCACATCAAACACTTGGCTTGTGTTGCTCTCTCTCTCTCTCTCTGTTGCTTAGACTCTTTGCTGCTCTCTCTTTTCTAACGTTCTCAGTCTCAGCTGAGCCACATTGACGGATACCCTCCTCTCCTTTACTACTCCATTCCACTCTTCATTATCTGCGAGTTGTTTTAATTCTCTTTTTCTCTGTTTCTATGCTCTCTCTCTTCCCTCTTCTCTGTGGTTTCACTCTCTGTCCACTCTCGGTCACCGTCACTACAGCTCACTTGCTGTGCTTCCGCTGTGTATTAGCATTTCTGTCCTTGCGTGCTTGGTGATGATGAGATTTGATCCTCCATGCTGGATGATCCTCACCTGATATCCCACTTCAGGCACATTCTTAAGCAGGTTAACTTCTCCGTCAGTCTTAAGAGGATAGGACACACTGCTACACCCCCTCCCCCACCCCACCAACTGAATTCAGAGCGACACAGGCTAAGCTGACATTAAAGTTGAACAATGCGTCCATCAAACTAAGTGACAGCATGCTACTCTACAGGGTCTCTACTGTGTTTCTGCATAGAATATAACTGCAGCAATGTAGGTGTAGCCCCTCCAAAAAAGAAATGCTGAAAATCAGGTTCAAAATTACAAAGTTAAAATGATTGGAGTGCTGTATGACATCTTTGAAAAAAGGGACTGGGGCCACCTTTGAGGAACCAGGAGTGGGTGCTAGGTGAGGCTGGTGAAGAACAGGCAGTGATAACTGATGGGACATCTGCTAAACTGCAGGTGTCTGTTACTTCACTCCTCTCATGAGAGTTAACAGATGACTTCACCCAGTGACACAATACCATTTAAAGCTACAGTACAGACCAAGTATTGACCAAGTATGTAAATATATAACATTATTCCCAAGGAAAAATTTGAATCACACTAGAGGTGTTGCAGTATATTGGTGTTGACAATAATCAGGCAATTAAAAAAAATTAAATATTGTTATTTTGTTAATAATACAGATATGATGTGGCTCTTTTGTGTATCTGTTCATCTAGATAAAATACTTGCATCTACTTGTATGTACACTACTTCTTTTTGTGCGCTTTTGTACGGTTACAGGCCCTCTTCACCCTCCTACACTTTAATTTGTTATTGCCAGAAAATAGACAAAACAAGCAATAAACAAAGTTAAAGATGAATTCGACTGATAGCATTTTCTTTCAAATTATCTAGAGATATTATGGTATCTCTATTAATGTACAATCTTTTTGCTGTTATAATCATGTATTGAAACTCTGATATGATGACAGCCCTAAATCAAACTTATCTAAGGCATATTATACAAGGTCCTACACATTAGTTTGAAAGCACAAATATACAGATTGGACTACAGTTGTTTTGCTTGATTAATAATTTGGTCTGTATTGTCAAAAATAATAATAAGTGACCAGAAACCAAAATTATATTTTAAAATCGTCATCATAGCAGCCCAAAAAATATCCCAAAGTTTTCATTTGAAGATGATCCAACAGCCATGAAATTATAACCAGAAAATGTTTATTTTGACTTGATAAATGGTTTTCCAACAATCATCTCATTGTTTGATCAACTAATGGTTTTGGCTCATCATTCTGCGATGAATTAACAGCTATGGATATCAGGAATTCATACCACATCAAACGCTGCTTGGTACCTTATGATGGTTGACAGATTTGACATAACATCATGAGATCTGTTCATGAGGCGACTCGCATCTCGTGCCCAGACAAACAGCTTTAATGCCCTCATCATGACTTCAGAGGAAAGGCATCAGCCGTCCTTACATGAGAATGAACCTCAACACGGCTACATTTGCCCACAGATGAACAAGAAGACATTATTTTCTTTTTGCAAATACAGCTGGCAGGCAACTTAAAAGGGCCATTAGACTGCTCTTGTAATTGTTGAAAGATAAGAGAACAGAGAATGGAGAAAAATGCAACCAGGACAGAGACAGGAGAGTGGGTGTGGGGGTGGGGGAAGAGGATGGGGCGGTGGGGCATTCTTCAAAGCTATATCAGTTTTGCCATTGATTCAATTTGAATTGATTTTCCTCCCTCACACACACGAAAAACAGATGCTAAAATGCTTTTCTTTACAGTGTGTCCAAATGTAAAGTAGCAGAAAAAGATAGAGTTTGAGAGAAAAGGAGAGATAGATAGATACAGAAGGAAAGAAAGATAGAGAAAAGGAGAGCATTGAGTTCAGCATCCCTTTGATTGCTATCTTGGGGCTACAGTGAGCAATTACTGGCTGGAACCTTTAAAGAAGCTGATTACAGGCGGTCACAGACTGCACAACAGACAGACTGACCTGGTCCAGGTAGCTACCACTCAGCCGTCTGCTGGTCATCTTATCAGTACAAACCGTATCACAACTACCAGTGTGGCTACTTAGCAAGACACTACACCCTCAAATGTTTCAGTGGAGTTGCTAAGTAGCGAGTGATGAGTAAGAAAATGTCCACATCGGGGCTGATTACAGGTAGGGGGGTTCTTACAAGACAGTCTCTCAACCCACCAGATCACATGTTTCAGACATCCTCCTGTTTTTGTCCGTAAGTCCATCTTTCATTGTCTCTGTAAGTCAAAGGAGGCGGACAGAGACGTAAGGTGTTGGAGAGAGGAACGGTGAGAGAAGGAAAGACCAGAGGAAGGGGCAGATCATTTGTTTCCAGTTTTCTCACAGCTTCAGGCCTGGCACTCCTACTTCTGTTGATTTACAGCCTTTCTCAACACCACCACATCTGAGAGAGGAATAATTAGAAGGCTCTAAAACCGTGCAGTTTAGGGCTGTTGTAATGAAATTTGTTGGCCTGCAGTTGTGTTTTTGAGGTGGAGTCAGGGCCGAGAGGTAGACAGTGGTGACGGGGAGGATGTAGATGAGTGTCTCCGGTAGCCGTGTGCAATCGCAAGAGAACCAAAGTGCACAAATGCACTCATGCCCATACACACATTCTCTCAGATCTCATGCTCTGCTTCCCACAAACTCCAACTTGTTCAGAGAGCTTTGCAGTGCCTTTACAAGATCATTTTATTCCTACCAACTCCTTGTTATGGTGATTAAATATATCCCCAGTGCAAGGCATCAATTACTGGGCAGTGGAGCACCACAAAGGGGCCTGGCTGAGAGCTGGGTTTGGGGAGGGGGCTTGCCTGCCTGGCTGGCCTGCTGGTTTGGCTGCTGCTGTCCTGGCTGCGATATGCAAGGCGGAGGAGTTCCAGGCCTCGTCAGTCCCCAGCCCAGCTCCAGAGGAGAGCAGAGAAGTGCTGCAGGGCCTGGCTAAGGGAAGCCCTGGCTGGGCAAGGAAGCAGCTGCCTCCCTGGCTCCAATGAATAATGGAGCTCTTGAGGGAAGCCAGAACACTCCCGCCCACCTTTGCTTTTCTCCTTCTCTCTGTCTCTCTCTCTCTCTCTCGCTCTCTGCTCTGAGGTTAGCTGCTCTGACACAACAACACTGCCTTCCCAGAAACAACAACAGCTCATCTCTTGCACTGCCTGAAGTGAAAAATAAAAATGGAATCAGTGATGGCAGTGACAAAAGCTCCAAGGTGGATGTGGTGGTTAACCCATCAGTTTTATTTTGTGGAATTACCTAACCTTCCTCGCAGTTAAAATGACTATGTCAGGCATCTCCCTGGAAGATAAGTGAGACAACAAACACAACAAAGGAATAACGGCTATTACTGCCGTCATCGACAAACAACTATAATCTGGTCTCTGCCATCAGCCCCAAAGCTATTTCCATTTATCCAGGGTGCAGGCTTCTCTTTTTGTGAATGTGTTACGGCCCTTGACCACGACTTCAGCAACATACATCAGTGGGTTTCTGCAGTCTCTGCACAGACTACTCCCATTCCCCACTTCAGCATAAATAACACACACTTACCCATACATATACGGTATATGCACATAAAAAGGTGTTCACATATTTATAACGCAGTCTTTGTGTATTTAAGAAATTGTCAATAATGTAGATCATTTCAGTACTACGGGGAAAAGAAAGCTTTTATCTTTAGTGGAAAATGACACTATCTGTTTGTATTTCATTTAAAAAAGGAGAATTAAAGCAAAATCTAGTAACTTTAAAAAACTGATATTCACTGCAGTAATACTACACACACATACTACATTACACTCATCAGAGTCCCAGCCGGGTGACCTCACGACATCACCACCAGCCAGGAATGGCAGCTACGCAGACTGCTGTTCTTTAATGGCACCTTGCCTCTTATTTACTCATCCTGGGGCATGCATCATTTACTCTGAAGCTACTGGTTTTTGTCCACCTGTCACCTGACCCCTTCCGCCACCGTTGGAAGAGGCATGGGGCTCAGGTGGTGTAAAAAGGGGAGCCATGCAGGCCATCACTCACCCTCAGTGGTTGCATCATGGACATCTACGCTGCAAAAAAAAATCTCTGTCAAGTCTCTGACAAGCACTTTTGATATAGTCACATCTCAAATGTATTTTTTTTTTCTCTCGGAAAGCACAAAGTGCAAAACTGACATTTGAATTTACTTTCAAAAACTTTGAAGCCATCGTCATCATTTGGTGATGACAGCCTTATAATTTACGGTACGTAATGTAGCACGCCCAGTGAAGGAAGCAGGGAAAGGAGATAGATAGGTCAGGACTGAGGGCATGCGAGGGGATCTGAGGACAGGAAGGGTGGAGTTAGGTATTAAACACCCAGAGAGGATATGGTAAATCACGAGAGCTGTTGTCTACCTGTTCGTCACAGAATGAATCCCAGGCATGTCAGAACATGAAATAAAGCTAGAGTTGACACAAAATTGAATGTTTTGGTCTGTCTATTAAAAGACATTACCAATATTTAATAAGTAACCCGGTATCTCCTGAAACAGGCATGCTTGATTTCAAAGCACTAAATAGACTAAAATATATAACAAAATATGAATAAAATAATAAAATATAAAAGTGGTTAATTCATTCTAATTTTATTTAGCATTG
The DNA here is from genome assembly GCF_020382885.2 of Scatophagus argus. Taxonomy (NCBI): domain Eukaryota; kingdom Metazoa; phylum Chordata; class Actinopteri; family Scatophagidae; genus Scatophagus; species Scatophagus argus. Next base: position 7,954,935 of record NC_058493.1, read on the forward strand.
CACACTAAAAGTAAGTTATGTACTTTACAATTACTTAAATGGCAGGATTTCTGATAAGACCAGACTGACACATCTCTCAGCAAGTCTACTCCATACAACAGTGCAACACTCCATTGGACATGTGTGGACCCTTTTTCTGTATCCAGCCAGCCTTTCCCTGCTCACTTTCTAATCAGGGAAGGGGAGGGTTAAGGGGCGGCTGGCCAAGAGGACTGAAGAATCTTACTGGGATGTAATCCCGTCCAAGTGGCACTGGCTCTTTCTTCTCTCTTGTTAGGGCTCCTTTGTGAGGCTCCAGAGCTTGGGGCCCGGAAGGGAGCAGAGGATGTGCAGTGGATGTGGCAGTAAGGCCTGGGGAGAGGTGAGGGTGGGGGTCGGGGTAGAACCTAAACTACAAAACAAATTCAACCCTAACAAGCTGCTCATTCCAGCAATGGAATTCATAATATTGTTTCTTAAAGACAGGAAAAAGGATGATGAGATCATTTCACACATACTTCAATATACTGTTAAGATGTCAAATAGTGGATTTCTTGAATTTTCAGTTTGGGAATTTTAAATACATTGGTATTTGTCTGTTCAGAAATGGTGGCAAAAATTGCCCCAACTTAATACCCTAATCATCTCTTATTCCAAACAGAGAGCAGCTGCTCCAATAAATCAGTTGTTTTGATTTTTTTTTCTTTTGATCAACTGATTAACTATTGTTGTGAGAATCAGTTTTTCTCCAAGGGTGCAAGTGACATCTTCAAGTTGTTTGTTGTTTTGTTTGACCAACCAAATCCAACGACTTTCAATTTAAAATCACATTAAACATGAAGCAGAAAATCCTTATGGAACCAGAGCATTTGTTATGTTTTTGCTTAATAAATGACTGATTTTAATAGATAATAAGAATAGAAAGTGTCTCAACACTGGCTAAAAACTTAAGGAAATGCACCATATTTTAGCTCTAAAGAACTTTTAACAGATGTAGTTACAACACTCCTGTCTCTTACCTGTTGAATGTAAACAGTGTGTACATGCCTTCATAAATTAAGATCATAAATCTTGGGACTTTTTAAGCAGTGTGTGGTTGGCTGACATGAAGGCAGACACACCCAACAAATGAATATCAGTGACATTAAAACAACATTGGTGTGTCATCTGGAAATCATTTAGAAACCCAGTGATCTATGTCAAATGGGTATGTATCCTAAGAAAATAAACACATTGGAATCCAAAATGTATATACATGCACTTTTCTCCTCTTTGCTGCACATCTGTCTCCTCACACATGAAGAAGTATGTGAGTGCACGTGCATGTCTTCCGCTTTGAAAATGAATGGCTTATGTATCCATACCGATACATGCGTATATATCTTTTTTATTGAAGCCTGTTTGTATGACAGCAGTGTCACTGAACCATCTGTGCATGCTCTATGATTGTGCCAGTCTTTCTGCTCCTCTGAAGTGAAGCTGCCTAGTTAGACAGACAGTAAAGGGGTGGGGACGGGGGCTCAGTAGGAATGCAGCCCTGTGTATTGTTTGTAAAAATAAACCATCTGGACAAAGATATTTGAAGAGAATTTATATTAAACAGCTGCAAAAGCAAGCTTCTGTGTGTGGACTGGTGATGCAATGGGACCACACCACAAGTCTGAATCTGATCATTCTCCAGGACAAGGGAATGAAGAAATCAGTGGAGCAGAGTTTTGACTGGGGCCCACACTAATGCTTCCTTCAAAATACAAACAGCATGCCACAGTTAGGGGGAAACATAAGACTGGAGTGTGTGAAAGGGTGAAAGGATTCTCCAGCAGACAGGTTAAAACGGGGAGGCATCGTTCTGCAGTGGGACAAACATGGGTGCACAGGAAAGCCCTAACAAGTAAAGCTGAGACACTCACCCAGTTGCTGGCACATCATAAGGAGCAGATGTGGAGGGCTAAGAAGCCTGCTGCATGCAACCGGCCATCTGGCCAAGCTAAATATTGCCTCAGTGCACCCCCATTCTATTTGCCTTTGGCGCATTTGTATTGTCCATGGTCACACATAGGTACACTCCAATCACTGTCGACAGGGAGGGGGATTTATAGAGGTGCCATCAGGGTGATTAGTTCCACTGGTAAACAATGGCCTACCCTTGTTGTGTTTGACTCTGTGCTCCACAGCAGGCGTGAATGGCACGCAGCAGAACAGCACTCCCACTACTCAATGGTGTCTGTCTCTTTCTGCTAAAGTAACATCAAACAAACACTGCAAACAAAGGGGACCACTAAACGCAGACACAGAATCAAAGGGTTGGTGTCTGCACAGAGGGACTGCAACTCTTCACTCGTTCCAAAATGCCTCCTGCCCAGTATGGCTGACATTGCTGGACATAACAACAACAGGATGAAGCATAGCTGAATAGTTGAGCCAGCTGTATCATACAAAAGGAAAATAATTGCCACTTGTTGCATGTGGCTTGAGACATCTATAATAAAAGACAAGGGTGAGCACATATGCAGTTTTCTGTGTTATTATCTGACTTACATGTCATAGCTGCTACTATGCAGTTTTGCACTCAAGCGCAGGCAGGAATCTCTACATTGCTCAGATATACTTTTATGGAACTGATGTCAACTTAACACTAATGTGCTTTTCACAGGAAATGTGTACCAGTAATATGTTGGCCAAACTCAAACTTTGCCAATACATTTAACATAATGTTTTGACTTCCATTAATTTAACCAAGTATGTTTTTGAGAGCAGTTGGTATGGACCACAGAAACTCTTAGTTTGACTATTAGCATTCATGTATTTGGGCATATATTATTGTAACTGATAACTGTGATATTGTATTTCTCCTCTGATTCGTATTTGCCTCCTCTTGGCCAGTTCGTTTCACCAATAAAGGCTAGAAAAAGCTTTGCCCTTGTTAAGATCCTTATCTCCTTCAGTGACAGGCAGGCAAGTGGATACTTGCTCTACCCAAAGATATTTAGATGACTGAAAACCTTTCAACTGTCAAACTTTCTATAGGTGTGGTCATCTCTACCTGACATCAATCAATCAATCAATAAATTGTACGGGCCAGTACCATCGCATATAATGTTTTTTATTTACAAGCCACATTCAATAGATTTTTTTCAACATGTTTCTTAATGTGTTTATGTCAAGAAGACAATAATACTGGCAGATGCATTGCAATTTGATGTTTAAGACTCTAAGTACCGGTTATTCTTGTTCAAGAGAAAAAAATCTTACATATCAGCTCTGTGAGTGGATGGTCTACACTTTGTTCAAGATCCAAAATAATGCTTTAAAATAATTAACCAAATTGGAAATTTTGACGTATATGGTCTGAATACTGAATGCTATTATGGTCCAATCACTATACAATAAAATGTGCATGCAATAAATAAAAGTTAGACATCACAGGTGGCTGTAACTGTCCTCTTAGGGCGAATAGGAAGCTGTTAGGAAGCCTCGCTGCTCCTGCCCTCATGTCACAATGCCGCAGGCCTCCACTGTAGGATGCAGACTTATTTGAAGATGTAAAAAAATGCATCCGTCATTAGTCTCACCTTGGTCTGCTTGCATCACAGACCAGGCATTCCATGTCCTCTTCTAATCATCCGAGGACCAATATCCTGCAATTAGTTCAGTTTCCACATTCTGCCCTCAGGTCCTGCTTCAGCCTGGGAAATGGGATCCAGTCCCTTCCTAAGCCTCAGCTTTGGCACTGCAGAGCACGTCACACGCTCACAGTGCAGCTTGCCAGCCATGATGTGGTTGTTATCTTATGTTTGCATGGGAACCACATGTACTAAGTACTTTCCTTTTATATGTGGCGTGTTAGTTAGCACAGATAGAGTGGCATGGCGGGCTGAGGAGAGTCCTATAATGTTCAAATCCTGATAAGTGTTACGTTTAAGTACTTGGCTGAGTGTATAAATTCCTGAAATGCAAAATATGCAACCTGCATGCTATGATGTGGTTAATCAATGTTCATGTCTTCATGGCAAGTACAACAAGTAGGTAACTTTCTTTCATGTCCCAACATGCTGCTAATCAGACAGAGAATATGTTGTGGTTCACTCAACACATGTGACTTTGAAGCGTACACAAGGTCAGGCAGAGTTTACCTACACAGGAACTTGTTTGTCAAACACTACATTGGGATCATAGTGACTTCAAATGACACACAGACACACTTGTACTGTTGCATGTTTGATAAGGAGAAGGCACATATTCATCAGTGGGCCCCTGTTTATCCCATCACAGGGAGTTAATAATAGCCACAGAATAACACTTAGACTTAGAATGTGATTTTAATTGGTTTATAAATTCTGCCAATTATGCAAAGGCATTCCCCCTTAAGAGTCACCTTCACTAATCTGCTTCAGGACTAAGTGGAATCAAACAGACCGGTGTCATGGAGTCAAACCCTGTTGCAAGAGAAGGGTGCAGACACCAGGCATGCGCGTCTTGTGTATGTGTTTGTCCACATACAGTACATGTTTGTGTGTGTCTGAACAGAAGATGACTGTCTTGCAGCCTGGCAGATCATGTGAATACAAAAAGCCAACTGGATTAGCAGATTACCTCAAGATCTGCCCTCCGACCTCTGGAGCACACTCAGACAGCCGTGTATTTGGCCAACTGACGTGGGTGCAGGCTGTCGCTTCCTCCCACACATACGGCGTAAAGTGCACACACATAGAGGCAGGGGTCAGTCTAACCTTCCTTGCCTGAAAGGCCACGGATGAACAGGGCAATCTATAAATTAATGTTCCTGCTTCCAGAGGATTACAAGTATAAAGGAGATTATCTGCAATGCTACAACAATAAGAAGGGTAAAACCCAAGTATCCTCAAGTGCCAATGCTATGCAGTTATCTTTAACCACAGACAGACAGACAGACAGACAGATAGATAGATAGATAGATTGATTGATTTCCTGTTTATACCATGGACATAGAAAATTCTTGCTTCCGATTAGCCAGATGTTGCAGATGAACTTTTGCTAACAAGAGAAAGCCTTAGCAAAGTGTTTTTTTTGTGCAGCCACCCTGAAAAATAGATTAAAAGCTTCTCATTCAGAACCACACAGTGGTTGTTGTCTTGCAAACATCAGGCCAGACACTACAGTGATTACAAATTAGTTACATGCGTATCTAACTGTATTTTTAATTTGATTAGTTTGATAACTTCTCTCATCTATTACAGTCTTAGGCTGTCGTAATACATGTCAAGCCTTTGTAAGTATACTCTTGGACATTTTTTCTTCTGTGGTAGTCATTCAGTGGAGCTGGGTACACGTGGTCACGCATGGCTACCTGTGGTTTGAAGGAAACCTCCCCAGGAGAATAAAGCAGACTTGTTTGGCTCTGGCAGCTCTAATGTGTGGACACATTTTCTCCAAGTCAGAAAGCGATGTGCCAGTGGTCCTCACCGTACCTGATGACCCACAGATCACCCTTGTCACTCAATGATGTATTTCATTTCCCATGCCTCCTGGCTGACTGACAAATACAGGTTATTCACACATGTTGCTGCTGTTGTTTCTAATCCATAACGCGGCTCACATGTCCAGGTTTGCCAGTAGCTGTACTCTAAACAAGTAGAAAAGACATAGCACTGCTGCTGCCAAAAGCCTTTGAACAAAATTACTTCCTCTCACACACCACGGTTTTAATTATGTGTTGGAGAACATAAAACAGGTCGGACAATTTGTAGTGGGAAATCATATTTCCATTGAAAGGGCTAAGGACATAACCAATGATTTATAAGAGGAATGTCATAATTATTTTTCTCCACCAGGCCAAGGATCGTGTTTCAGCTAATGGGTGTCGAGCTGAAAGCACTAATTAGGTTTTGTAGTCGACTGACACCGGCAAAGAAAGAGAAGGTGCCACAATAAATAAGTTCTCACCGTGTAACTTAAAGCCTGTAATTTGAGTCGATGCTCCTGTATTAGGTTGTGGGAATTATAAACGTCTCAACAAAATGCAGATAAGTAATTGCGAGGTGTCTCACCCATACTTTGGCAGCGTGGAGGGGCTCTGACAAGTATGATTACTGGAATAAGCCCATAACAAATCTAACTGTGTGCTGCTGTATGAAATTAAAAACAAATGACATTTTACACGCTCACGACTTTCTTAACAGTTGCTACTGTAAACCTCTATAAAAACAGCCAAGCTATCATCATAAATCTGAAACAAATACATTAAGAGACTGTATTCTTAAAGGGTGTATTATATTACCATGTGCTGAGCCAACATTAAAAACAACATCAAATTTCTGATTTAGATACACATTCCTCTCTGTGGAATAACAGTGATATTTTAAAGGAAATTTAGACTGTGTAAAAAGATGGATTGTTCATACTTGTCCAAACATGACGTAAATCACTGACTAACTTGCAGGCGAATGTTGTTTTTCTTCTTCGTGCCTGACATAAAGAGCTATAAAATTCTATAAACATAGACTGTTACCTTTCAGTCTTGTATGAGTAAACACAATGGTCTGGTGGCCTGAGTGCATGACCTCCAAGGTTTGGAATTTTCCATGTCTTCTTTTGAAGAGACTGAGACATGACAATCAGAGAGCGGATCACATGACCTCTTGATTCATGGTTATTCAGTGAGAGCTGTGCATACATGCACGCACATATAGCATTCTTTTAGGCTTCCTACAACATGAGGAACTAGCGTGGGGCTGTGCAGAGTGCCAGCCAGGTGCTCTCAGCAGGCTGTCATCTTGTGAGACACACTCAATAGTCATTAGGGATGAAGGAGGCCCTATCTCTCCATCCAGGCCTGTGGCCCTTAGCAACACACACACATACACGCAGCCAAGTGCCACCTTCCTGTAAACAAACAACATGCGGCAGCAGGACATGGCAGCCGCTCCTCTCTTCCTCCCTTGACACTGATGGCTTACGTCCCTCATGTATTAGTACTCTCTTCTGGCTCTGGAGAGCAAACCAGCTGGGCAAGCCTGGACACCTGATGGTTGCCAGGTCAGATGATGCCAGGACCTGAAGGAACACCTTTCAACAGCAGTTGAGATGAAAGTCGCTGCAGGCTATGTTTTTTTTTTTTTTTTTTTTTTTACTGTGCGGGGTACTACAGTAGGCAGCAATACCAACACAACCACATGTGCTACATGGGTCATATTCCTATATAGGTAATTCAAACAAGTAGAGCAAGAAAACATGACTATTGATAATTTATTAACAAAATATCAAATTACCTGAAACATGAATATGTATGAAGTATGTATGTATGATGTATGTACGAATACATACATCAGGTCCAACGCAAAAGGATCGCTCTACCATAACACAAAATGTGTGACTGGCTCAAGGCCAAGACACAGTAATTCATTGTGGCAAATTCTATCACAGTAAAATGAAGAAACAGACTTTTCGATCAATAACTTATGACTGTTGTTATGCAGCCAGAGGATGCAGCTATTTTTGTTGTTACATTTACAGATGTGATATTAGATGTTTAGCAGATGATGTAAGCAAGGATTGTCCTGTATTATCCACATCCTGTTGGCTCAGCTGAATAAGGTACCCACACTTCTATAGGCTAAAACTTTAATCACATGACTTCACCTTGAAATATAGAACAATAAAACTTACAAAATAAACACAAAAATTGAAAAAAATTGAACTGAATTCAAATGAAGCAGCTACTGTGGTAAAAAAAAAAGAAAAGAAAACATGTATTTCAGATTTCAAATATAAAATCCCTCACAGTTAACTTTATATCAACACAAGCAATAAGCAACATCTTAAAACTTAACAAGAAAATTTCATATTATGATTTGAATTTACTGAGTGAATCACTAGCATAGGGTCTGCTTTTGATTCAACTTGTTATATATGTGAGATGTATCAACATAATATTGATATTATAACATAGTGAGATTTTGGCAGTAACAATATTGCTTTAATGTTGATTTTTTTTTTCTTCCTTGTCATGAAAGATCCATTACAGTTGAGTATATTGAGCCCCATCACCCAAACTAGTCTGAAGTGCACTTTAAAGAGAGCTGGTATACAAAATAAACACAATGGTGAACAGAAAGCAATGGTGTGAGTTGTGAACATCTGGATTGTCCTTGGATCAAAGGCTGAGAAAGCCAATGGAGCGGAGTAGGTAGGTCACAAAAGCAATAATAAACTAATCAAGCAGATAGCAGACCATAATAGTCCGCTGTCAACTGATTATATTTAGTTTAAGCATTTTATTGCTTTGCTTAATATATTTTCTTTCATTCAAATAATATTCAAATAAGAAAAAACATATTCAATTAACTTCTTCGCAATCTTCTTTGTTTTTAAAAGCACTTCACAGCTATTTGTGTTGTCTCATCCGATTAATGCTGGTAAATTTAGAGAAGCTGCTTAATGACAATACCCCGACTGTTTTTACCCAAACAGCTCATGCAACAATCCAACACAAAGTGCAGAGTGACATGCCCCGCATGACTCAGAGAAAAAGGAGAGCAGTATCACCAACACACCCTACCTGTCTGCACCACACACACACACACACACACACACACACACCCACAACTGTTCTGCAGTTGATCTGTTTTACTCTCCACACACACAGAGAACAGGGTAGATAAGTCGTTCTCTCCTGTACACACACAGTTCTGCCCTGTTTCGACCAGGCTGCAGACTTCCAGAACTCCTGTCATTCATTAGTTTACAAAAGCTGTGTGAGGCAGACATGAGATCACTGAGCTGCTTTGAAGAATGAAACACACAGACAGTGTATTAGAAGGTAAAGAGCATCTGACTGGGACCAAGACAGAATACTTATTAACCCGGTCAATGAGTGCTGCTATTGTGTCTCCCCTCACCTCCCTGACGAGGAGGAGCTGCAATGAACAAGACGTTGGGTGTGTGAAGGGCCAGACAGGTCAAACCCTTTCCCGTACCCGGCTGAATAATGTCTCCCTGATACTCTGAGAACACACCGCTCCGCTGCAGATTGTGCAAATATGACCGCTGAACGCAAACAATTTGTGCAACCATGCAAAGTTATTCTTAGAAGGCATAATATGTTTACAAATGCATAGACGTACACATGTAAGCACTTGCTCGCCATAAGCACACACACAGACACACGCTCGCTATGGTTCGTTGCTGAGTCAGTGTGTGAGGTTGCTGGTGTATGAAATGAGGGGAGTACCTTTCATTTCCTCCTCCTGGTTCTCCTCAACTGCCAACAGGGGTATGCATGCCTCCCCCTTGGCTGTTTCAGCACGTCATGGCTGTGACTCAGAGCTAAGAGAGCAAACAGGAAGGATGTTAACTGCTGTGAAACACACACACAGAAACACACACACACAGCAAGCAGTTGAAAAGAGCCCAAACAAGCGCCTGAAGAAGAGGAAAAAAACCCCAGATAACAAAGGTTTAGCTGGAGCAACATACATAGAATTGAACAAGTGACACGTGCAAGTACACAAATACTTCCATGTTTGCACACACACAGAAGGTCTTAAAGCATAAAGCCCACACACACATTTGCTGTCAAAGTCAGGTAGGCAGAGTTCAAAGGTGTGACAGAGCGAGATTGCTAGTGAAACTAAGACATGCGAGGTGGACGGATAGAAAACGGATGACAGTAAGAAAGACAGACAAAGAAGAAGAAAGAGAGAAAGGAGTGATTCGGGTGAGTCGGTCTGATGCCGTCACTCACCTCCATCCTCACCTGGTAACTTTTCTGTCACCTCATGCCATCACCTTGTCACCCCATGTCCGTGCCACCCTGTCACCTATCCCCTTAGCAACTGAGACTGTCAGCCTGTTGTCATGCGACCAGGTTCACCCCTGACCTTTTGTTTCTTTCATACACGCTACAGAGAAAAGAGCCGAGACACAGGAGGGAGGGCGGTTGTGTCCGGACATGCCTATCACCCTAGATCACAGGCCACCGACATAAATGCTACAGAGCCCATAGATTTATGAGGGTGTGTAATATTGTGGGTGCACTACTCCCACCCACCCCTGCACACACACGCACACACACACACCAAAGTTCTGTTACTAACACAGGGGGTAGGATGTCTGGTCAAGTCACACAAAAGTGTGCACACACATGCAGATGCCATTAAAACTGAAACCAGGGACTGTCCCTTTTGTTTGTGTGTACGTGTTTGTGCGACTGTTTTAACATGTATATTGTTTATGTTTTACAAGAGGAGAGGGTCATTACATGACTAAATGTGACTCACATTTGCGTCAGACAAATAAAATAAAGGTTTTGTGGCGGGTGCTGATGGCAAATTTAGGTGTAAAAAAAAAAATCAAGTAAAAAGAAATAGACCACATCCTGATTATGAGAAACCTGAACACCATAGCTGGGATATATTAATGTTACCTAGGACTTTTAGTTATGTAAACAGCCTCTGCTGTTGACTGTCGGTTTTTGTGGTCTGTGTAAATTCTGTGCTCTTATGATATTTAATGCAAGGGGGACCGCAGTAACCCAGAGGTTAGAAAAGAGTGCAAATTATTGGAAAATGTCCCGTTGATGATGTGCTATTGAACAAGGAAGTAAACCCCAAGCCGCTCCAGAGCAGGTCTGTGGTCAGCAGCAGAGGTCTGTGGTTGAACTGCAGTTTCACATGGAAGAATGGATGGATGCAAATGCTAGTGCTGCTGAAACAATAGACTGTATTTATACATATGAATTACAGGAATATGTAGTCAACGTAAGATATGCCTCGTTATTAGATAATATGGAGCTGGGAATACTATGCACTTATGCTAGTATACACAAGTCATTGTTTGGGGTGGGGAGTTCATATGTGTTTCTATTTTGCTGAGAGGAAGATAGTCTGACTTTTTTGGGAAAGCAGAGAAAAGTCATTTTATTTTTAACACCCCACATTTTTTCTAGTGTACACAGTGGGTCATAAATGCAAGGAGAACAACCAGGGATTTATTTTTTTTCCATTATAGTAAATGTTATCTCTATCTGAAGTCCACCTTCTTCACATAAATCATATTTTTTCAAAGTGTGTTACATGTTGTTTAAGTTGGTCTATAGATCCAGTCACAGTGTTTACAGTAACCTCAGTCCAGAAAACCCCTGGGCAATGTTAATTAAATGCAAGTTAATTTTCTTTTTTCATGATCTTATTTCAAAGTGTATGCATCTCATTCATCTAAAATGCATATTGATGGATAGGGTTACATTGGAGACCTAATTTACCTGTTGAGCGACAGGCTAAAGAAAATGCCAGCTTGAGTTTTCCATGACATAAAATAAGTACAGCACTTCCATGTTTCACTACATACCTTTAAATGTTACCGTTACAGCTGAAAGTGACAACAGAAATGAACACGTTTGCTGATTTCATATGTCTCCACAATGCAAACCAGTTGGCAGTTGTCACAGTGATTCAGCTTACATTATACCGTGGGCTGGGTGAATTCTCAACTCTGATGTGTTGCAGTGCAGAGTATTAATTGTTGATAATGGACACTTTCTAGTATGTTCCAGTGAAAATATGCAACCATGGCAAATGACTATGTGAAGCGGGGTAATGAGGTAATGGAAATCAGACATTGTCCCTTAAGTATATTTCAAGTATATAATTCAAGTTCTTCCTTTTGAAATGTTTGCTATGACTATGGAAACTTCCTATTGCATTTAAATATATGCATTGGTGATTATCATGGCAACTATTATTCCATAAATATATTAAGGTTTTATGCGTTGTCCCTTTCAATTATTTTTGGCTGAACAAGTTGTACCAGCTTAATATTTTATATAGGCCTACCTTATATTGAGATAATAGGGGATGGGTGTTTCAATCTGAGTCAAGGATACAGCCCAAATAAAATTCTGGGTCTTGTAACTTTAAAACTTAAATATAAGATTTGACCTTCCTCCCCACCCAATTAACTTTTGTTAGGTCCCTTATTCCTCATTTTTAAAACCAAGAGTGATCCAAAGATATTGAAAAGCAGACAGGCTAATGTTGAACAACTGAGCTGTATGTATGACAGAGATGAGTCAGTCTCAGTGTATTTAGTCAGAAACACAGAACATTTTGCCATGAGGGCTGCAAGCCAAGGAATGCATCATGAAAACAGAGCACAGCAAGCCACACATGTCCAATCAGACACCACGGAACATTACCCATAATCCTCTCGACAAATACATGCATCTGGTACCATAACAACGCTCGACTAACACTTAGGAAGGGAGAGTGTGGGACGCATCCGTAGCAACACACCATAATTACAAAGAGAGCCAGGGCTGACTAAGTTTAGAAGACCCAGTAAGCAACCCCCCCCCCCCCCCCCCCATTCTCCTCTTCACATGCTCCCACACTGATATTTAACAAAACATTAATCTTCTTGCCAGTGGCTCCAAAGAATACTGGTGATGTAGCTTCGGCGCAGAGGCTGGGGTAATAGTAATTCCATTGTTCTGCCCTTTTATTTATGCCTTGGCTCTACCAGGCAGATGAGGTAAGTCTCTTTTTTCATGTTATTATTCAAAAGTGGTGATACATAAAGCCAGATTACACAAATGTCTCTCTGTTTCACAGCGCCACCACCTCACACCTCCCTCGCCAACGCTTAATGCGACCCCCAGCCCCCCCTTTCTCGTCACCCCACTCCCTCTTCTCCCATCCCTCCTCTGGCTTTCAATAGCACATTTCCCCTTTCTCCCCCTCTTTTCTAAATCACTCTCAACATTTGCATGTGAATTGCTTGTATATCTTCTTTTATATGATGCACCGACAACACTGGCTTTCGAAAAAGAGAGAGGAGGGGAACTGCCACAAATACCCCCCCACCCCCACCCCACCCCATCATCTGCAGCACACATACACACATCACCAACTCCCACCAAAAAAAAAAAAACAAGATGTTACTCTAACTCCCCTCCCAGGATTGGCAGAGCAGCAGTTTCATTAAAAAAAGCAGGGGAACAGTGCAGGTTTTATGATATGGAGACAAGTTCTTTTGTGCTCTCCAGAGACAACCCTTCTGTCTGTCCATGTTACTGGGGCGATAATCCTGCTGGAATTTCTCCTAAGCACTTTTACTGACATTTTCAATTATCACCATGCCAGGGCCCGGTAAATGGCATTTAAGGGGCCCCGTCATCTCCATGTTGAATCATATTTGTGAATCAGACAGCGTTAGAGTTGGACTCTGGTCTGTTTGCCTGAGGCTGGCAGGAAAGCATGGAGGGTCTGTAGAGGAGCTCCACTGAGCCAATAGTCTGAGATAAGATGCAGTCAGTCGGTGACCAGGTTCACAGAGGGACCACATATACCATCACATACTGACACATTTACACATTTGCGGACTGAGGAGCAAACACACACACATACTGGCAGGCTTCTCGAACCATGCCTGCCTTGTAATTTACGACGTCAGCACGGCCCGTCCCCTTTTTAAATAGAGCACATGGTCCAGACTCAGAAAACCAAACAGACATGCTGACCTCCCCGATGCACAGTGCACGGGGTCAGACTTGTTTTCTCTTCACCTCTGACTAGATCCATTTACACAGACTCCAAAAGCACTCCACATCTTTGGCTAGGGTTACATACTTACATCCCTGTAATAATTCAGACATGTATTGCAAAGAGATTTCTTTCTCTTCCCTCTCTCCCCCGCGTTCTGTTTCAGTGAACTCTGCTTTGTTTCAAACGTGGATCAACTTCAAAGCAGTGAAATGGACAGATTGATAGTGGAAGACAAATGCTATTTCATAAGAGATTGAGTTTCGGTTCTGATCACTCAGATGCCTTTTTTGTAACAGTTAGTAGTAGTAATGGCACCAAATAAGTCCATTTCTACCACAGAGACCATTTTAGAGACCTTTCTGCTTTATTAGACTGCAAACAGACAGTGGAGTATGGAACAGAGGTAGGAAATAAGACTCATAATGCTGTTACACTGGAGCTGGCACTGTGTTTGTTTTGTCTAAAATCACAGAGCATGTCTATTGTTTAAGTGAGGGCATGTTTCTGTGTGTTAGCCCTGTGTTGTGTAATCATCTTTAAACATGATCTGCACCAATTAACCAGGTCAAATTTCTTGTGTACCCACTGTACTCGGTCACACTGTGATCCTGATGACATGACAAACACATGGCGTGCTTGATATCCCACAGACAATTTGAGAACAGCTGTTTACATGCCTCCGCGCCCCCTTTCCCCTCCGCCAAGCTGACATCATTCCTTGCATCCTGTCTCTCTTTTGGATGGGCTGTGTTATGACAAGTTTAATTGAGGGTTGTCAAGCCATAACATTTCTGTAAATATTAGACTTGCCAAGAGCGTCAATAAGAGGAAATGGCCTTAGTGTATGTTCTTCTCTCAAAAGCACAATGTGTGCCTTTGTAAGTGGATTGCCAAGGGGCATTTTGATACCCAAGTTTTGTCTCAGTGAGCTTGCATAAAATCTAACTCTCATTACGGTACTGTATCCACACAACACAGACATCCTCTAAAGCATTATTACAGCTGAGTATTCAGCTGAGTATTCAGCAGAGTATTCGCTTGGAGCAAACTAGAACAGATAATACTTTCTTGGCAATCGAAGAGATGTGCAATCCAAAGTCCTGTATTAAACATCCAACAATATTTGTCCATTGATTCATGTATTTAAAAATCTTACAGGAAGTGGAAAAAAGTCCCTGGTGTGATGATGTGGTTTCAATTGTTTTCTTTCACTGAGATTAAATGATATTTTATTCACAGTGTCGTCATAGAATAGTAGCAAAGCTGACATCATCTCTTATGCCTGTGTATACAAAAGCTGCCTCGCTGATTAAGGCAATGACAACCTCGGCTATGAATGTTCACATGTTATTCTAATCCTTTTCACTGTGTTTAAAGAGCACCTGGTCCAATGCACACTGGGGGTTATTTTGGGTTTCAGGGGGTGGTGATGGGGAGTTATGAGGATGTAGAGAAGAAAACTACCCTTCAAGTCATTAGTGAGAGCCTGCATGATTTACGTGTGTGTGTGTGTGTGTGTGTGTGTGTGCGTGTTTGTGTGTGTGTGAGAGACCTCCATTGTATTTTTGGAGAGTGTGTTCCAGTAAGTGAGAGGGAACCTTACTCACCTGGGGGGAGGGGTGTGAGTCAGGGTGCATCATCAGTCACGGCCAGCCAGCCAGCCAGGGACATTCAGCAGCAAATACTGATGTGGAATTTTTTTTTTTTTTTTTGCAAAATGAAGTGGTACCTTTTAGAATAAAACAATGTGTGAAGTGTCTATTAAACTGTGCGTAGCTCTCCTGACTAATGAAGCAGGGGGGTGTCGAGGTTAGAGAAGCAGGTTTGGGTTTGATTAGGTTACATTAAGTGTTTTCATTTTGAAGCAAAAAACCAAAACTTCTTTGGTTTCAGTTTCTCAAATGGATTTGCTGCAATTTTGTCTGATATGATGAAGAAGATGAAGATTTATGAGCTTGAGTCCAAGCTTTGGACTTAAGTCAGACAAAAGAAACAATTTTGAGATGTTGCCATGGATATGGGAAATTGTGATGGGTTTTGCATAACTCAGCTCCTGGGTGTCATTGTGATCACGTAGCAGCTTTTCTCCAAGGCTTAGAAATACTTTGTCCAACACTAATTGGTCAGTACTTTGTACATGGACATACTTTGTCACAATTAAATAAAAATTTAAGCCTCGGCTTATTGGAAATGCTTTCTTTCTTTTTTCATTTTTAGATTTGTGTTTATCAACTGAGGATGTGGTCACAAGTAAACGCTGTTAGAAGTTTGACATAATATATCTTCTCTGTTAATGCTGAAAATTACAATACTGTAAATATTTCAGTTATGTGGTGCTTCACATGGTGTAGTTAAAGCAGCAATAAGTCTCTGGAGAAGGAGCACTCTGCTTACTAAATCAGATGGATGCTTACATACTTACCAATAATTCTGTTAAAGATTAAGGGAATAATCTAACTATGGAAATTGCCATGCATCAAAATAAAGCAATGAGTAGTAATCATAACTTGTGATAGTATAACTTGAGCAAAATGCCCAAATTCAATGCACATACACCTAGAGGCACGACTACAGGTGGTGGGAAATTACATTTGCTGGAAAGAGACAACACTTTACTTCTCTGTAGCACATCACCTTCTCACTTTAGTTTTTTCCACCCCCCATACTGTTTTTTTATGTTCTCTGAATTTTTGATGGAATCTGTTCCCCCTTGAAAGCCTGTTTTCACACCCAAACCCAATACTTAGTTGTTTGCACCACACCAATATTGTGTTTTTGAAGTACATATTTCAACATCTTCATAAATACATCCATCATAATAATGCTGCTTTCCCAATATATACGGAGCCAGTGTCCCACCACATTTTCACTTCAACAACCACACCTCCCATAGTTTTGTCAAAACATCATAAGAGGTCTGATGCTGATGCTTTTCAACAAGAATTGTACCCACATATCCTGGGAGTTCAAAAGGACCTTTTGAATTCATGCCAGAATCTGAGTATGCATTTAGAATAAAGTAGAATAAATAATAATGTGTTGATATTTGGAAAGACATTTGACCCCCCCCAATCTGAAGAACTGACTTCCTTCCTCACTCCCTTACTTGCTCGTCAGCAAGTCTGCAGGAGCAGCTAAAGAGCCCTCCTTAACGAGAGTCTGCTGGAGATATAACTCAGCACTCCCAGCCCAATAACTGATGAAATATGAAAATTGACAGTGCTGTCAGGACAGCCATGCCACATGTTTACGAGTGGCTGTCTTAACTGGCCGCCTCTGTGCTTCATAAGTCATATGCTGAGTGCTCATCATAGAGCGGGGATTTATGGGGCCTGACTCTGCATATGACCCTCCCCCCAACCCCCGTGCTGCCTCGCTGCCACAGAGGAGGAATCATTATCTAGACGCAGCCACTATAAGCTTCATAGACTTGCTCAAAGCAAGTTGACTCTTGGGGCCTGCTCCTCCTGTAAACACAGCCTGACGCTCATGTTCAAGAGAGGCCTGCATCAACAATAAGCGCATTGTCAAGATTAGTCCCAAGGAATTAAACATTTTGTTAATAAAGACATATTTATTGTAAAAAACTTATCAGCACAAAACTTGGTTTGATGTTTTTGATAGTAACTTTAAATTTTTACACCATCACGACACAATTACAGGTCGACATGTTATACATGTAAACAAACTTGGAATTACACATACAATTTCTGTTTAACCACCACCCAGTGTTTGTCTTTGTAACAAAATCTGAAACAATAATACACCAGGCTCGCATCTGTTGTGTTCCCCTTGTGCTTTCCAGTCTGGCCCAGCATGCTTTGTTTGCATTTTTGTACTGAGAATGTGTGGCATTGACAGAGAGCTGGTCAAGGGAAATGCTGAAGGCAAACAGCCAGCAGGGACAACAGCTATTACAACAGGGAGTCTGAGGATGAGCACTGTATACTGCTGGTCATGTTGCCTCTGGGTTAAGAGCTAGGGCATCATGACCTGGATTTGAAAAGAGCTATAATCAAGGCTTGGACTTCTCACCCACAACAAGACAGGAAATACTTGCTAGATTGTTTACAGGGGAGGGGTTAATACTGTTGAGAAATCAAAGTGCACGGTGACTTTATGCAGTTATATCTACAAAAAAAAACAACCAAGGCAGACAGAGGTCCACTTGTAGTCCCCAGGCTGCAAACTAGACACAGGCTGAGATGGAGAATGCTTGGAGATGAATGAATGAATGATGAACGGCAGAGCGCCTCCAGCTCAGTTAGAGCCCTGTCCCGCTGCCACTGAGACTGACATCCATGCAAATCATAACAGGAATGACAGAACAGGCCACCCCACCACCCACCCAGACAGTCATTTTAGCCAGCCTGCCGGCCAATCAGCCTGCCAACCCGACAGACAACAAGCTACCCCACCCGAGGTTCCACCCCTGTGCCTGCACAGACAGACTAGGACAAATTGGGACAAAATCCCCCCCTCCATCACCACCCACTCTTCCTCTCCATTGCGCTCTGCAGCAGCTTCTGCTCAGGGGGCTAATTCCACGTTCAGATCACCATTTGTACTTATTATGCTGACATAATTAATCCCCTGTTGTGATCAGCGGGGGCATGAGGGGCTCTCCGCTTCATTGGCCTACCCCTGCCATGACACAACCAAGCTTCCCACCCCACTCCCCCACCCCACCCCCGCTTCTCATACAAATCTTCTCCTCACTCCCTCCTATGTCCATCTTGTCTGGTCTGAGAGGTCTTCTGTTTATCTCTCTGTAATCCCCACTGTATCTGTCTGTGTTATTGTTTGCCCTGTTTGGGCCACAGCTATTCTGGTCATGCACTGACAGGCCGGCAAGTCTGCCAAACATTCACACCAGCTTGTGTTTGCATGCTCACTTAGGAAACTGAGGCAAAGTGCTTGCATCAGGGTTTCAGACTAAATGAACACACTTGTTAAAACTCAAATATGAGTTAAAATTAAGTTAAAACAAATCTGTAGGATTGTTGTCTTGTTCATAATGAACGACATCAATTCTCTTTGAACATTCAGACGGTCCCACTGAGAGCTGGTCACCTGCAGCTCACTGCATCAGGCGCTGTGCAAACAACACTAAGGATTTGGCTTTGATTTCTTCTGTGGTTAAGAAAGAACAGCCACAGGTTTGATGCTAAAGTCAACGCTAAGGGCTGAAGGGCACAGTGAGGGGAGGGGGGCTAAGAGAAGAGGACAATGAGGGAGTAGGGAAGTGTGTGGGTGTGTGGGTGGGTGTGTGTGTGGGTGGGTGGGTAGGGTCTCATCAAAAAACACCAGCTGGATTAATAAATCCAACCAGTGACTGTGTCCACATCTTAAAGTGTTGGACAGATTAAAACAGAACCGTCTCAAGTTGTGAAACATATGTCAGCAAGGCTGAGCAAACACTGTCAGAATAATAACCGAGGAGATGAGTGCTGCTGTTGGCCCCAAACGGCCGCTCAGCGACAGGCTGGACTAACACTCCACCTGCTGCTTCCTAGAAATCAAAAGACCCATTTGCTGAACTTTGATTCCTCACTGAAGGGTGCCATGTATGTGTATTTGTGAGGTAAAAGCTCAAAAAATATCATCAGGATCAGTTTTTATTTGTTTTTAGTTGTACAATGTTCATGAGAATGGTCAGATATATACGATTCTGGGAAATTCTGTTTCCCATCTACCCATTTCCAATAACATGCTGAATAAATACATATGATGTGAAAATAAAATAGCTCACTGAAGCACATATACTGCCAAAAATTGAGCTAGGCAGAATTGTACAACAACGCTTATCATTTATTGAATATTTCAGTATTCTAGCTTCTAAAACTGTATATTTCTGCTAGCTATATTGTCTTTTGCCAGATAAGACTGCAACTGCGGGACTGATATAACAGGACCCCCAACAAAATTAACATTCTGACAATTTGGCATCAGGGGACAGCGGGGTAACCAGAGCACCTGCTAGCTCTGGGAAGCTGCGTGTTATTGTGGCCAGAGAAGAGAATGTACAGTCAACAGGTCTGCGTGTACTGCCGGAGGAATTCGTTACAAATACCAAGAAAAAACATGAAAGGGAAAATGTTTTATGAATTCTGTCAGACTTGAAGACAAATCATTCTTTTTTTTCAGTCAGGGTTCTCATCACTCTGCTGCTTGATACCATCAATGTCAAATTCCAGGAACATTTACTCACAACACCCCTAACCCCCGCTTCCCCAAACGCTCCCCCTCTCTTCCCGCCCGTCACCCCCACCCCCCACTCCTCATCTTTACATAAAAGTTCAGGCTGCATATTAAAAGGAGCTAAAATATTCACACTGTCAAAGGTGGTCAAAGGCTTCTGCGTTCACACAGGAGCTGACAAAGAGGAGGCACCCACCGCTTTGCCAAAAGAGAACTGTTGAAATAAATCAGCACATACAAAGACACAGAGAGATAATGGGGCTGGAGCTGGGCCTGGTCCAGAAACAGAAACACACTGCACACCAGAACATACAGACACATAGACACAGAGCAGCCGGCTGGGAACAAAGTCTGCTCATAGATTAATATTTATTTTTTGGAGCACACATTGTTCTGGACATACAGTATCAGAGTATCAGAAGACGAACAACATAACTCCCCTCCTGTGTTCAACTTGAACCTTGAAA
This sequence comes from Scatophagus argus, assembly GCF_020382885.2. Lineage (NCBI taxonomy): Eukaryota > Metazoa > Chordata > Actinopteri > Scatophagidae > Scatophagus > Scatophagus argus. The sequence goes on from NC_058493.1 coordinate 7,975,102, forward strand.
AAAAAAAAAATCACAGCTGGTTTCACATGGGGCAGTACAAGGAGAGAGGAACTGGGTATCTCAGAAACATCTGCTGAAGCCCAACACAAAGGTGGTCCTGTGAATTAATGTGTATGATCTCTCCATCTGTGTTTAAATGCTCATAAAACATGCAGTTTCAGTGCATTATGTTCTGTTATTGACTTTCATCATCTACAGGCTACATAATACACAATTTCAATTCCCGTGTTTATCTATCTCCGTGGGTTTTTGTTTTGTGAGTGATTCACAATACTAAGACAGGCATCAACTTAAACAAACATACAAATTCCTGCACCATTCTTCCTTTCATGGTCACTTACGGATCATTTTGGGAAAAATGCATCTGGGTTTTGCCTTACGGCAGAACAAAACAAAACAAAATAAAGATAAAAATAAAAATAAAGACAATTTTACAAAATTGTCAACAATGTATGACAATGTCAGTGTATGACAATCCATGATAGCAACAAATGACCATATTATGTTATTATGTCGGGGATGACTTTTAACAGCTACTTTACAGAATATGTAAATACTGTGTGTACATGTTCTGAACCTGCAGTGTTATTTCATATTTGGGATTTATACAGGGTATTCTCTCCATTTGTTATTGATGACATGTAAACCAAATAAAATGAATCCTCAGCATGATAACTTTTGTCTGTAATTGAGAGGCCAAGTTAGCAACTCTATGAGAGCAAATTAGGTGTGTCTTGTTCAAGAATCATGATTAGAAAGGAGAGATTTTATCTTTCATTTTTCCTGTACAGGTTTTTCTACTCAGTCGAGGGTTTAAAACACGGCAGCCATAACAGAGTCTTATGAAGTATAAAAAAGAAATGTAAAACTTATTCAGAAAATGCTTTGGGCCTTTACCTTTATGTCACTGGCTGTTCAACTCACTGGGGTACTCACAAACTGGGGCTCCACGTTTATGCAGCTTTTTATTTGCCCCTATATCAACATAGAGAGGAAACAGAGGCCTCCCTGAGCTAATTTCACTCATGAACACTCAGTCATTTGTTGAGCACCACACAGCAGGCCCTGCTGTCTGAGGCCCAAGGATTAAGGCTCAATATTTGTAAACCTCAGTTGGCTTTAGTGCGGAAATGGGGAGTGGAGAAAAATGGGAAGCCTTGGCAAACCAAAGTGTGAAAAACTATCAAATTGTCAGCCATGACAGAAACAGTTACACAGACTGGCTTCTGGCTGACACAGGAACAATACACTGTTAAACCTATGAAACACTATGGCCTTGTTTGTATCAATGTGGGTGGGAGTTTATTGGTTTTTGGGTGCAACAAAACGCAAATATATGCACTTGATAAGTTTATGTGCCATTTATGGCACAACAAACTTTTCCAAGTAACATATGCTCCCATCCGCTGTGATTGCTTCTTTACTTGTTTGATACAGTGTGTCTCTCGCTTGTGTGTAATGTTGTCTAAGTAATTATGTCTATCATTAAAGCCCTTTACACGAAGGCCAAGCCCCCTTAACTCGTCCCTTCATCTTTAACCTTCTTCTCAGTGGAATTTTCCCCCACAATGCACATTATCATCCTCACAATGGGCTTATAAAGTACTAAAAATCCCAGGACCTTATTTCCAGCTGTGACACACAACCCAGACCTACTTAAGTTCTCCAGTTTGACCTTTGCTTGAAAAGTCTCTTTTAGCCGGAAGCTTCGGCAGTAAATTCATAGAGCTATGAAATTAATGTTCCACAGAGCCCATCAAGTCTTTCATTAATCCCAACCAGAAAAAGGAAGAAGCAGGTTACTGAGTCACGTTTTATTTTCCTTTTTTTTTTTGTTTTAAACTTTTGCAACAAAACAGATTGTGTAACCATTGCCCTCGATATTAATTATGTTCCGCCTATCAACATCCTCTCTTTTGTGAAATGGAGAAGGTATAACAGAGGTGCAGACACATCTAACACATCTCTGTTCAATGGGATCTGCACAGCCTAAACTCTTTACCCTTCAGCACTAATAGAAAGCACACATGTGGATCCATAGATACACACACACACACACACACAAACACAAAGGCACATTAACACTTTGAAAAAGATGATGAGGACACTGAACTTTGCAGCTCTTTTATGTCAGATAGCATAATAGCTGGCAATGCAACAGAGTCCACTTGTCCTCTGTGGTGTGGTGTGCCTCTGCAGCAGCCTTTGCTGAATAAACTGAGGCAAGGCTGACATGAAGAAAAATGGGCAGATGCACTTTGTACCTGTGAAGGTGATGTGAAGTATATCCTGCAGGGTAATTGTACAGGCAGTGAACCATAGCACTGTCAATGAGGCGTTGTGTCTGGCTGCGGGTATTAAACATCAGTAGTATGACCGACCACTCTATGGGATGCTCAGCGCAGTGCTTAATTACACACGTTGTGAGCGGCAAGCGCTCAGAACAGGAAATGACAGCCGAGCGGCGCTCACTTCAAACGCAGAGGCGTAAAAGAGCATTCAGTAAAAACAGACCCAAACTCTAAGCGGGTCCTAATGGCCTGTGGGTAATGTAATCAGAGGGACACGGGGCTGCATGCAGGCCCGCAGACATGAAAGTGGGCTTCACCTGAAGACTTTGGTTTAAAAAAAAAAAGAAGAGTGAAAAACAAAGATGAAAACTGAAATTATATAATGATTGGCAGCAGATTATAAATCAAAATAAGTGATAATATGCAGTGCAAATCTTTAGCTGACTGTTGCAACACATTAAATGTGATCCTTAACAGCAGCTTCTGGAGGCTTATGAATGTCACTGGCATCACAAAAAAAAAATCATTAGAATCAACCAACAAATTCATTAAAGTTTAAAATATTCTTTTAGTGACTGAGTGTGCTTATGATTTCCACTATGACCCACAAAGCAAATTGACTCTGAGTCTTTTGAAGATAAAACAACAAAGAGATGTCAAGCTATTGTACACCCCAGGGTGGGACCTAATAATAACGTGGCCTTTGGGGGGGGGGGCTACTAACCAGACTACTCACACACAGGGGGCAGGAGGACAACTTGTTCACAGGTTTTATGGCCGTCTCAGTGCTGACGGGAAGTTAACTCAAAAAAGGTGGAATTACGAGTTAGCTATTTCTGCTCTTTAAGTGTAAGTAACTCATTCGGTAAACGTGTGTGTGTGTGTGTGTGCATCTGTGTGTGAACAGAATCTGGGCTTCAGAATTTGAGTCACAAGTGAGCTGGCATATCTCAAAACTCAACAGCTAATTTCACTGTTGTATTTGTCTAAATTACTTGGAGTTTGAGCCAGATTAGCTCAAAACGGCTGGATGTCTGCCAAAGTTGCCGAGGGAGAACACTACACCTCTGGGAAATAGAACATGTACAGCTTAAAGGAAAGCAGGAAGACTTCTAGGATGCATACAGATTATATGAAAAATTTGGGGAATACAAAGTAAAATAAGTTATAACTCCTTAGATAAATATTTCACTGCAAAGGAGGCATAATGACAGTTTTTTTAATAATGAATGAATGTTTTATTTTTAACTTTTCTGACCAAAGGAAGAAATCACTGAGGGTAATAAGCTTCAATTCATTTGTTTTGGGGGCTTTTTGTGAGAATGTGGGTGTAGTAGCAGATCTTAGAAACACTTGACTGGGTGGATGCAGCCACACTGGCCTAAGGGATCTTTATAAGTGGCACATTCAGTCCCAGTGACCCGTATCTCACACACAAACACAAAAACTTTCATACACATCCACATATATAAGCACACATGCACATAAACAAAGTCTTTTTTTCTGTGTGACACACTCACACAAACACACACACACAGTCCATCCCCAACTGCCTTCCTAAACACAATAGTCCCGCTGTGCTGACAACTCAACTGGAAGAGAGCTTAACCTTTGACCCCTGAGGTCAACTCATTAATACTAAAACTCCTCCCCTGGATGCAAATGACCAACTTATGAATAATATGGCACACAGACTTTATGAAATATTAATAAGACGCTGCCACCTTATATTTCACAAAATTCAATGACTTGTTCAGCCAGTTGAACAATTTCAGGTTTTGAGTCATGATGACCATACTTGAAACATGGTTAAGTTCTGAATAATACGCACAAAGCTCAATGAGTGGAAAATACAATTTACACCATCACACAAAAGATTTTGTTACAGATGCCTAAAACATAAAGTGTATATGAAACTATGGCTTTCAGTGATAGAGATCACTTAGGAATGTGGGTTAGAAATAGCTGAAGTAGCAACTGAGGCTTTTCAAACTTACATTCCTAAGTGAAATTCTGTGCAACTTGGTGTAACACAGTTAAAGCTTTTATGAAGTAACTAGAGGTGATATTATTAATGTGTTACATCTGATGTAAGTTTCACTACGTAAATATTGTTTTGTACTGATGTTAAAAAACAGCAGGCGCTGTTGAATTCTGCAAGTCTTTCTTAGCACTTCTCATTAGGAGCAGAGTAGTTACAGAACCTCATAATTTGAAGTGCCTTAAGTGTGCAGATAATGTAAGGTCAATGTCGAGAGCGAGGAGGCAGGCAGGCCTAATGTTTAGCTGCATGTAATTGGAAGTGTAGGAGGCAGGTGTGTAGCCATTGTTCACTTTGATGGGATTATTTGCACCTCTCAGTGCTGAAAAAACAGGTATCATCAGAAGGCAGTCATCTAAATTTACAACGGCTGGATTTAGGTTTTCCTCTCTTTCTCTCTCCATCCAGGTTCTGTAATTACAGCTGCTCTGTAATTAGGGGCAGAGCCTTCAGGACCAGGGTGACTACTGTCTACTTTAAAAGGGTTTGGCAAAGTACAAGACTTCAGGCTGGGGGATGGAGAGAAAGTACAGCATTCCTGTTTTGCCCTTTTTTAACTCAATCTCTGGGCTTAACAGTCCCAGTGATTAAATTGCTGTTCTCAAATAAGTTGACTGCATAATGCTTTATTAAACATTGTTAATGTGGGGTCAAAAACAGGTCAGTTTAAGCTGAAGTTTTCAGAGGTTCTGTGTCTTTATAACATTTTTGAATCTTTAGTACCAACTGCCAAATTGTTGTTCATTTTTAAACGATCAATATTACTTTTAACTTTTTTAAATTATTATTCAGTCAATAAGGTCCCAGGAAGCTGCTTGGCGCTGTGATCATACATCTAGTCGATTTGTGCGATGCACTTAATGGAGAGGGGTATTATTAGCTGAAGATCTGACTGTACATTGCACATGCACACACACACACACACACACATACACACAGTATAGGATTAAGAACAGATGGTCTGTGTGTAAGGTTCGCGGAATGGACTACCCAATGTTGTTCCACTCATCCAGCTCTGTCTGTCTGGATGTTGCCGGCCTCCAACGAGGCATTTTTCACTTTGCCTCATTTGTGAACTGCACCAACAATGGTGGTTGTTTAACAGTGAAGACAACAACTCCCATGATCCCACGCTACTTCACGACATCATCAGACTACATTGTTTGTTTTCATTCTTTTGATTGAGAGACGTATGGAGTGTACAGCACTCCAAGAATTTTGTGCCTTTTGATTGGTTTTGTAGTCTAGATGCAACATGTGAGAATAATGGCGCAAACTTTCAGAAGGTCCCACCTCAAAGGTTTTTATGATGTTGAGGTTACTTGTACCAACCAAAAAGTTACAGAAGTGGTTGTGTTAAAATGGAAAAAACACAGTTAGAGCCTCTAATATTTCTTTCACATCTCTGTGTACAGTGGGAGACTCAAATTCTGTTTTACAAAAATCGATGGATGCAGCACTAATTCTGATGACGGAAAGCTGGTTTGAGATACTCTTAGATGATTATTATTATTTATAAAGTATTTTATTATTAGTTGGTTACCAGTCTGTAGTCTCACTCAATGTCCTGCCCACAGCATTATCTGATTGGTTACATGCCATGAGTTATAGCCTTTCAACACTGAAGGCTACTGTGCTTGACAGGCAGGAAAGACTGGAGCTGTGTGTCAAATGGAAGGTAGAAGATGTTTCCTAAGTTGCAATAAACGTCACAATTTCATGATCTATGATGACAAGCATGCCCAGTTTCTCAATTACACCACAGAAAACATCCACAGTCACAGCTGACAGGACTTCACTCAGTGGAGTAAAACACAGCACACATTTTTGCTATCTTTTCAGTGTAGCCCTGCATCATGGTTTATGTAACTGTTATTTTAAATATGGTGCATGCAGGATGGTGGAGGTAGATCTGATCAGAGATCAGCTATTTTACATTCCCAGTTGGAGCCAGTGCAAAACTGGGTCTAACATGGCATCCATGATGGCAGTGACTTTACCATGTGTTCATACTTGGAGAGATAATTGCCATGGAGCTGTTGAACTGTGCCCACGCAAAAATAAATACATAAATAATTAAGTAAATATGGGTATATGGCACAATAATGAAGTAACATTTAGGAGCATTTTCCTAACATAAAGCAGAAAGTTATGGTCTTTCTATATGGTTCTACCACCAACCAATGGATCTTTCATCTCCCACTCGTGCCAACCCAGACATATAAATGGCAGAAAAAGAAACATACAGTTAAGTCAGATGCCTTTACTCCTGACCTTCCCTGTCAGAGTGCTCTGCAGCTAAGCTGTAGGGATTTGCACCAGCTCAACATTTACACCATATGGATGCTTTATTACAGAGTAATGATGTCTCTCTTGCTGTCTCCCTCACTTCTCTCTCTAACTAGAGATGATCTGAAAACCCAAACAGCCTCATGTGTAACCAGGTGATTAGAGAGAATTAAGGGGGATTTCATAAAATTCTACTGAGGACTGTAGAAGCATATTTCAGCTTGCTTTATGCATGTCTCTGTCAGATTCAGAGTGCTCCCAGACGAGTCCATATGGAGCCATTAAATCAAATACAGTTCATTCAGTCATACTTGATTAAATCAGCTAATGAAATACACCAAAACATGTGAACAAATAAACACGAGTTTACATTCTTTAATAAATCAAAATAGCAACTTAATGTATGCACAGCAATGAAAATAAGACATATTTTCTTTCTTTATATATTATGAACATACTAATCAGAGCTTTGTGTTAAGGTCATTATATTTGGAAAATGAAAATTATACGGCAAGCCATTTCCTCACTAATTTCTTCAGCTTTTGCAATAGCAATAATTGGATTTATATTGAAATGAGAGCTGGGCTGCTTATTGATTTTAGCTACTGCATATTAGCAGTGAATAATCAATAAAGTGGATTCAGTGCTTATTAAACTGGAATAAGCTGGGATGACCTTTTTCATTTGTAAACCAATGACTGTTATTCTCATAACTGGTCATGGAAATGCATGGTTCCTAATAAGTGCATATTACTATTGACACTGCTTCAAAACACAGCAGTTGCATCGATTAGTGCACATGGAAATTTATATATTTGTGCAACAACAGCCAAGGCTAAGTGTCCTGAACCTAGCCAGTTAACCAAGTAAATCCTATACATTTCAAGTCATTGTACATCCTCATGGTGTTTTTTTTACACTGTTTGGGTCCCTTGGGCCCATTTTCTACATGTAAAATGTTTTGGTTACTGTGTGTAGTGGCTTTAAAAATCCAACCTGTAACAAAAAGACAGAACTGCAGTGAAAACAAGAATTAGGGGCAATTCTGTCAGGCCAAAGCCAAATTATAGCTGCCCTTTCCTTTCTTTGTCAGCCTCTTACAATTTCAGTCTTGGGGAATTAATTGTAAGGCGTCAATTTGCAAATGAATGCGATTTCAGTTGTGAAAATATAACTGTGGGCTTAGTTTGGAACATTGGGACAAACAGCTCTGAGGCAGAATAAAGAGGACATCTTAATTTATTAGCGATCTGCAACATTTTTCACCTAGAAGCCAAGGCAACTGCTCTGTCGAGACTGAAATGAAATTAGTGCTCTTCTTGAGCAGGAGAAACAAAAGCGTCTCCCAAAAGCAAGTGAGGTCCCAGTCTGGCACAGTGAGGTCAGCAGGCTGAGGCCTATAGCCAACCCTAAGCTGAGCTGCAGTGCTGTGTGCAAATCAACCGCTTTTCTCCCATTTCATTTCTCATGCACGCCTTGTGCTCCTCTTTTCATGAATGTAGGACCCTATCTTTGGCCCTCCCCTCTGAAAGGGCCTTCCTGGTGACGAAGGTGACCTGCCACTGAGAAAAAGGAGGACCTGCCATGAACTGAGTGTCAGCCATTAAATATGATTTCGCCCCTGAATGGCGCGCAAACACATTCAACCACTGAAACTCATTAAGCCCGCATAATCTCTCTTTTCTTAAGCATAACAATGATTTCAGCTGGGAAATGCAATGGTTTTGGGGAGCTGAGCTATTGATTTGAGTTGCATTCAAAGTAATAAATCAAGTCCAACTTCACATCCTGAGCCCATTTGCCTAATTCAGCGCCTCTCACCATACTGGTCAATTAGTTTAGAGCGAATATATTCAATACAGAGCAATTCACTGACAAGGCATAATAAATCCTGTGGCTTGGAGACCGTCCAAAATAACCTTTTTGCTGCTTTTCTGTACCTTTCTTTACTCTACAAGTGATATTTACTGATGAAAAGTAACTGTAACTTTGGCTCAAGGCTTAAAGGACTGAGAAATCATTTTAGTTCAGTCATAAACTGTGACATGCCTTGCGGTTAACTTCCATGTTGTTATGGAAGTTAATCCTGTTTAAGCTCAGATGAGGCCACTGGCAGTGAGAGAGATGCAAGTGTGAAGGTGCCAACTCCTGTCTGACAAAGTGAGGTGCCCGTTTGATTCTTCTCAGTGCACTCGCTCCTGTCTTCTCCATCTCACCCCCAGACATGTGGCTCTAAAGGGCTGTATTTTTCTTAATTATTATTTTTATTTCTTCTTAACAAAGTTTTTGTCCAATTTCTATTGACTTTGCATCAAAGCCTGCAGGAGGAAACAAGTGTCCTAGCCTGCTAAATTACAGCCGTGCTGACTGGGAGAGGTGGGAGCAGCTGTGAGGAGGGCTCTCAGTAGTCAGACCTTTGTAATCTGCATTAACCACATTGCAAAGGAGTGCAAGGGGTCAAAGTCTTTAAGTGCCTGCAGGGATGGTTGCTCGTGGATTACATGTTATCGCTTCAAGAGGTTATAATAATTGTACAGTGTTGCTTGCTTACTACCTGTTGTTCACCTATGATGATTTACATTGTTACAGTGTTGTTTCTGAAGACATACCTCACTGAGGAGAGGAAAGTCTGGGACAAATTAGAGGGACAAATTCTTTTACTAGCATAGATGAAGGAGAACAATAGTTGAAACAAATCTGCATTTTTGAATGTCCCACAGAAAAATATTGGAAAAATAAAAAACATACAATGTAAATAGTAATAACAGTGTGTGTGTTTAAGAATTGGTTTGATTTTCAGAGGACATGACCACAGGATGAACGCTTAAGTGAATTATTCTTGCTAATACTGACCAGATTAAGTGCGTTTCCTGGAAGGTGTGCTGGAATAGCTCTGGCAGTGTCCTAAGATGATCTGCTTCGACAGAGCAGTGAGATGAGAAGAAGTGACATTCTTACTGTTCAAAGACAACAAAATGACAGCAGTTTAATTTTTTTCTGCTCATTTCACCATCTTTTTTCTTGTACGCATCATTTGTCAAAGAGAAACGGAGTGAAAATAATTTCAGAGAATTAATGAAGAGAAGTCTTGCTTTTCATTGAGACCATGAATTATTTATAGCTACATTTCAGAGTGATTGAACTTGTGAATTAATCCCGTTAACCTCTCTGATGGCAAGAAGAAAAGCATATGTCTTGACGAATGTTTGCTGGGCTCAAATTTAGCGCTATTGAGAACAGCAGAGCAGACAGATTGTATGCTGTGTCGCACGGAGATTATATAGATCCTCCACAGACTCAGACGGAGACTGTGGAGGAATGACAGAAGGCTCAATGGAGGCGTCTGTCTCCCAGCTCGACACCCTGTCCGGTCATCTCTCCCATATACTTCTGAGCCTGTGATGAATGCATGCACGGTTCTCTCTCCCCCACATACATCTGACATTATTAACACAATATAAAAAGTGATGGAGCGCTCTGCCACACTGCTGGGCCCCCCCTGATCCAGCACAGAACAGCTACGTTGTGATTTATTCCCACAACATGAAAAAGTAAGCGCGTCATTAAAATCACAGGTGTTTGGAGGCCACACGACTCGCTGGGCACGATCGATAATGTCACTCTTTTACATGGCTCGTTTTGAGGCCGCCGCAGCATCATATGCCATTAGTGAGGCCTTGATCTATTGAGAGGCCAATCTCTGTCTGGCTCTAAAGCTATGAGCGTGCATTGATACAAGCTAACAAGGTGTATGCACATGCATGCACGCCTACTACCCAGCGCACACATGCATACACTCTTGCACAGCGAGTGTTTACAGTGTCTGCACCTGCACTCACTTATAATTCAACTGAGCTAATGTAGGAGATAATGTACTGTAAATGGCAAGAGTCCTGATTGATACCTGCACTTAGAACAATTACTGAGGTAAAAACTTTGGGCAAAGACAAAAGTTTGTGCTACTTACCGTAGGGTTACCTACGGTGGCCTGGGAAAGTGATTTGTTAGTGTTTGTTGAGCGTGTTCCCAAGGCTATAAAGTGTGACACAGACAACAAATGAGAACTAATGTTCCGGTAGCAAATGAATACTTAGCACAACCTGTAAAAGAATGTGCTGACTCTGCCCACAAACACACAGATTATTAACAAATTATTTGATGCTATTCCTCAAGGCTGCTCAATCCATTTCAGATTAAGGAAAACAAACCATCATCTAATTGTTGATTTAATATTTGTGAAATATACACAATAAAGTTAATACAAATGTTACCATTCTAGTGACAAAGGATTAAAGGGATGCATGAAAAATATTTTTCGCATCTAAATAATCTACCATTGTTGTCTTTTATTTTCCCACGAGTTGATAAATTCAGACAATGAACTTGTTAACTCTAAATTCTCAGGAGTCATTTTGGTGCAGACATAAACATGTTTTTAGCTCCATGCTAATTCAGATATATTCAGCAAAGGTATGCAAAACATTTCTGAAAAGGAAAACCATTGTTTCTGCAGCAATGTCCTGATAAAATAAAACACTAGATGATGGGAAAGAGAGGATGTCAGTGAGAGCACATTTTGGATGACAATGTAGTCTAGTTGGAAAAACAAAACGTCTATTCGAAGCAACCCCAGTGGAAATGCAGACTAGTGTTTGTCTGAAAGCAAAGCATTTGCATACGGCTGTACAATGAACATGATTATCCTATAATTTATTGCAAATTTTAAATTAAAAACAGAAGAAATGTTCACAAATGATACCAAAAAGAAAGAAAAGTAAAAAAAGTATTTTTCCCCCTTATTTCCTTTCTCTCTGTGTCTCATTCTCATTGCAACTGCCATGAAAATGAACTATTAATCTGTTTCCCAAAGGAATTCCTCATGCCACGCAGGCCTGACAGCCCCAATACGATGGTTGTTGTGTGGTCAACAAACAATTTTCCTGGGCTTCACTGCCTTTCAAAGGCACTTTTTCATCCGGCCCTGATCATGTGAAAAATGTCGTTGTCAAAGGTTTCTCTGCTTTTCTTCTCACACAAAGATGTCAGATGGAGAGAGTTAGAATTTCCAAACATGTTAATCCGCGTAAGCGTAAACTCAGCCCCTTCCTCCACAGTGCTTGAGAGTTCATTCAGCACGTTGGAAATTTCCTGTGCTTGAGCAACACAAGTGTGCCTTTGAGTTAGGATGCAATATGCCCTTTAACTGAACGAATACAGGATTATGGAGTTATGCAATTCAATCGAACAATTCATGCATGCACAATATTACTGAGGTTTGTTTCTCAACGCTACCCTTGATTTCATGAAACAAAATGACACCTGCTGTGTAGAAATGGAAATTCTGAATTGTTATGAAATGATTGTCAGTTAAGTTGAGAACAATGCAATGCACAGCCATTTGGTGAGCACGTCTATGTGGACTTTAATCAGGAAAATTCAGTGACTACATGAAGTGAGCCTTTGTGGATTCGATGGTGGGATGTAAAATGAGAAGTGATTCATCAGACCACATAAAGTGACTGAGGGGTTGTTCTACTGCTCTCTGCCACGCCCCCAATAAGACCATCTCTTACCGGGTCGCCAGGGTAAAAGGTAGGCCACTTCATTACAGCCACATTCTCCCCGCCTCTTCCTGCCGGCACTCCCAGCACCCCTCAGTCCACCCATCAACCCAGCCTTTTCCTCCACTCCAGCCTCTCATCACTGATCTTTCCTGTCATCACACACACATCCCCTGTCACGCTGCCGTCTGACTGATGAGGCCACTTTTGATAATGGCATCAGGAACCGGGGTGTCTGCCTTGTCATTAGATACTATCAGAGCTGTCTTATTACAGCAGAGGCAGACCCCAGGCAGACAGACAGGTTCCTTGGTGCACAGATATGGCCAGAGATAATGAAGCTCTACAACGGTGTGCTCTAATATACCTGGCTGAGTTAATCCATCCATCACATGTGCTAAAGTTCAGTGAGCTCCCTCAGATCACAAGAACTTCCTTCTGTCACGGTGACAGCTGTTTGCCCTTGAAGAAGGGAAGTTGTTGTTGCTGTTATTATTATTATTATAAATTGTTATTATTATCTCACTGTGTTAATAGTTTTTATTGTTCATTTACTGTTTATTTTAACATTTAGTTTGCTAAAAAGTTTTCAGTTTTCCCAACTAAGAAAGAAAGATATAAAAATAGGATAAAAAACAAGATAAGTATAAATCTAAAAAAAATACAGGTTTTACATGTGTAACATATATACATTGTACATATAAAAGTATGTGTGTCAGTAAATAGGGGCCTGTAACTGTTGCATCAAGTGCATGTAGGTGATGTGTGAAACTTTTACACTTTGTATCACAACAATGAAGAAAAATTGTGCTCTCATTCTATTTATTATTGCAGACAATTTCAGTTCAAGTTATTTTATTGTGCGCTACAAATGACAGTTAAGATACTGTAAATGCGATGTATAACAAATTAAATGTGAGATTAGTCACCACTCTTTCTATACCTCTAAGAAGTACAGCTTGAATTCCTCCTAAATTTTAGCACCAGAAGCACACTGGCAACAAGTGGATTATAATGGTTTGTGTTATCTGCATGGTTTCTATTAATTCAGGACAAAGGTGAGGTAATGATCAAAGGACAGCAGAGAGAGGGGCGTGCAAGCCAGGATAAGAACCATACAACACTCACAAAGGCCCCGGCCTGCCAGGGGAAGAATAACTGTGGTTTGAATTATGGATAGATCTGAATGGTGTCTCCTCTCTACAGATGGCTGCACACATGAGAATCCCAAGGCCTGTATAATTGTATTGCTAATAAGGAGTAAAGCCAATTAGGCATTTAAGTGTGCTGTAATCACTTGGACGGGGAGAGATGAAGAGAGAAGCATGGAGGAGATAGAAAATCAGGCCAAAGGACAAATGAATGCCTCCCCTATTTCTCTCCCACACTGACAACCATAATTAGACATAAACTGTGTGTATGCCACTGAAAAGTCCTCGCTGGGGGAGAAAACCTGCATGTATTTTCTCTGCTTCTGCCCCTGATTCATTCACTTTGTGTTGTCCAAGAGGTCTGTATGACAAGTGAAACAAGGCGGAAAGAGAAAGGAGTGATGTCAATGCCCCATAGCAACCATACAACAGAGAAGCTGCATGAGAAATCATGCACTGTGAAAATAACATGAAAGGAAGACGTAATCAAATGTTAAAGACTTCGCATTTCACTTGTATTTATGTTCTCTTTTCATAATTCCCAAAGTAGACGCTCCCTCTGCCCCTCACACTGACTGCGCCATGTTATATTATGACAATTCCAGCACAGTTTTTAACTTAGTCACCAGTGACAGTGAACAAAGCAATGTAGAATCATGTAATTTTCAAGTAGTTCTACACAACATTTCTCAGCATTTGGCACCACATGCCTTTGCCATTAATTTTCTCCTGACATCTGAATTTGTAAGACAAGCCCATTGTATGGCCATTTTCTCTGCTATTCATTCTGATGTAACGGTTTGGCCTCGAATTAAGGAGTGAGTATATGTCTTGACTTGCATCAGTACTCTCAACTTAACTAATCCACACTGGTTTCAGTAATTCTCAAATGATAGGTAAGAGATGTACAGCTCATGAGGCCATTAACAGTTCAGGCAAAAAACAAGAAAGTAACTATTTTTTGCCAGCAACATCTTCAACTTGCATCAACTTGCAGTTTGAAATAGATCATACTACAGTCAGGAAATGCTGCCTTAAAGAGAGAAGATTATATTTAGCTGAATTTGTCATGCAGTATAGGTATAAGAATTCTATAAATATGGACTAAGTGGGCACACGTCATGTTTAACAATGACAGTTAATGGCTTAAAAATGGGCTGAGTTGAAAAGATACACATGCAATTTTGTGGCCAACATGATGAACTTAAATCCAGGAGAAACACAAATTTGACATCATGGAAAGTTGACCTGAATAATATTGATGCATTTCTTTGAAAGTTAATAAGTAACTTCTTTTACCTCATGTCTCATTATGTTAAAGGTCACAACACTGCTTTAGTTCTTACTTGTGCGTTAACTTCAAAAAAATTTAAATATCTGCTACGCACTGCATCAACTAACATTTTCATGATGAAATCTTAAGTAAGACCATCTCTTTTTCTCATCAGCCACAGTTCTGTCTTTCTGCCCTGCCTCATTCACTCATTCACTCCCAGGCTTGTGTGTTTGTTTGTCATCCTGCTTTTCACTCTACTGACGAATATGTGTTGCCTGGCTTCTGTGACCTCTACCATAGCTTTGATCTCCTCTTACACAAAGTTTGTTTTTCTCTTTTGGTGCATGGCTATTCCTGAGTAAACCCCACATTTGTGTTGACATTATCACAAGACATCACTTTAAGCTGGTTTGAGATTTATAGCTCACCGTTGCAGTTAGAGATGGCATTTACAGAACTTGCTTAAACATGGCTTTCAATGCTCAGCATCTATTATAGATTGAAGTGCAACATCAGAAATGATCTTAAGACTAAGAGTTCAAGTATATGTTTGAGAAAACTTATGAATGAAGCCCCTGTTATAGTAAGCAAAGTTCAATTTAAGTCATAAGGAATTTTTATTAAATCCTTAAATATCTGGGACTTGCTGCATGAAACCTCTGATCACAAAACACAATCACACCGATAGGGGACAAGTTACCGGAGAGAGACACAGTTTTGGAGGGTTTTGAAAGTTCTCATCTCTCATCGCTAAACTAAATAAATACATTTCTATTAACTTGTCAGCCTTGTGGTTGTGAGCCTGGAATTTTTGCTGATCCATTATAGCGTAGCCTTTTTGAAATTCTGCACAACCAAATCTTGAATTAGATTCAGCAACTTTGAAGAGCTACACTGAGGAAAAGGTTAAATGAATTTAAAAAATGTGTAAGGCAAAAGAAAACGCACCTTTCCATAAAGCCTTAACTGTTGAGCGGGTTAGTGTGACCATGTTCCAACAGTGCAGACGAGGCATAAAATCCTCCAGACAAGCTGTCTGTCACAACATTTGTTTGCCAGATTACATTCCTTTCTGGCTCTGTGAGTGGCAGTAAAATGGGTGAAATTCTCCAAACAGCATTACTGTGGACTCTCAAACTGCAATATGTCTGTAGTCAAATATGTTTAGAAGTGACACAATGCTGTATGCTGAGTCCTTTTTCATGTTCTGGAACTTTTTAGACTTCAGCAGGAAGGAGGACAAAAGACGGGGACGTCTATGAGGACTATCAATACATTTAAACAGGGGCATGCATTTCTCATAAAGTGGCTCCAAAAGCGGAGCAAGCTAATGGGAGGGGGTGCTGCTTGATCAACCCATAAAGGGAACCTCAGTTATGAACCAGAGAAAGAAAAAGAGGAAGAAAGAATTGGGCAAAGGGGGATAGAAAAAAAATGAAAGAAAAGGTCATGAGTGGCAGTTGATTTGAGGAGTTTCTGCGACCCCACAAAGGGCCATGACATCATCAGGTATTGAAGTGAGAGGGGAGGAGAAGGGGTTCTTTAAAAAGCTGGCCGCTTACCGAGGCCGTAATTACATTTGCGCTAAACATGCCCAAGTGCTCCTGTGCTGTGGGGGGAATCATTTTCAGGGGTGGGGGTTGGAGAGCTGAATTAATCAGCTCTGTTTGCTGTGGGGACTCTTTACGACAAAAATCTTTCTCACCAAAAGCTTATGTTCCAAAATCATTATTTTCCCTGTGTCCTCTGTGCTGTGAGGAGTGAATTTCCCTAAAGTGCATTTGTCTTTTGGTCTGGTTGTTCGTGTCTGTTGTGAGCTCAAAACCACCCAGAAAATTCAAGGTGTCCTGATGTCAGGATTTAAAAAAAAAAATGTTTCACCAACTCTAACACCACCCCTGCTGACCCCTCCAGCTCCGAGCCTTTCCGTAGTGCTGGGAGCATATAAAGCCTTTGCAGTGCATGGTGGGTAGGCATGGCGTGAAGTGTACAAGGAAGGAATGCTATTAAGTAAGTTATGCACATAATGAATCTGAGCAATGCTTGGGAAAACTTCAGCAACATTTATTCCTCTTTCAGTTTAGCCTATTTCTCAGTGAAAAGAGCAGGCCAAGTGGTGAATACAGTAAATCACTCTTTAGTTCTGCCAGAGCTGCTTTCACCCAAGGCCAGTGCCCCCAAAGACTTCATCTATTTACAGCCGCATGGTGAGTCCAATCTTGTGTCAAGTTTTTAAATAGGCTCAAAATATACAATGCTTCCACTGTTCGCTGTGTCAATTTTAACGCTGCACAGACAAGCTAAAACTGAATTATCACATTGAAGCTGATTGACAGAATTTTAAAATGCGGTTTAAACTATGCTTTCGGAAAACGGGGTCATATAAATCAAGCTTAGACAGTTGTGGTGATGGTGGTGTAATGGGAGGGTGACAAATTCACCAGTTGTATGATATTTGCGGGCTCGGGGCTTTTCCTCACTGCTGCTAACACCCTACAGTACAGCATGACGTGTCAGCACCATCCTGACAGACCCACAGTGGCTGCACACTCAGCCAGCAAATCCAATTAGCTTTCCCACGATGACATTGCTCTGCCGTTGGGATGACACACTGTAATATGATGAAATTATACACAAATGCTTCTGATTCAATCTGAGGCCTGTGGGACACCAGTGCCAAGAATCATACCTCAACACGATAACTGCAAGCTGACAGCTTATTCACTGCATTCAGTTTCATCCATCTTCTCCCAGGAAATTTAATTCTTTACACCACTGAATGCATAATTTTGAACTCAGATGCAGTGTTTTGTTTTGGCCAACACAAATACTGTTGGCGTTAACAGTGGCTAATTAACATATTTATTTTGCTAAGCACGCTGTATTTTAGGCTGACATTTGAAACGATGAATTGTGTCACATAAGCATGAATATTTTTGCAATCATCCAATATTATCTGCACCATTCACTAAAGCTTCTGAACAAACTTTTTAACATTTAAATAAATGCATGGATTAAATCCAATACAACAACATACAACAATATTCTCATTGAGCGATACAGATTCTCATCTGAGGGAATGCGTGTGAAAACAGCAGATGATGTTTTTATTCTTCTTCCTGCTTTGCCACCACGTCTGTTTTAAACTGGTATCACTGCTAAAAGAATGCAGTTTCACCACCCTTTTACATTTGTTTTGTGAGGCTGGCTATTAAATAATTTGACCCTTAAATAAAAATAGAATACACTGTACTTTCCGAGACATTCGGGACATTTTGAGTTCTATACAGAATTTGCTGAATGTGAGCTGCCAGATGTGAGTTGGGTCGCATGGGACTAATAAAAACATGAATTAACATGTAACACACCACTGATGCTTTTAGAATTTCATACTGTCCATTGTCTGTTTTAACAAGTGATGAACTGCACTGGTAGTTTGTGGATTCTAACTTTTGATTACTTAAACTTGCCTATTGCTCATTTAAATATACTATATATTAATAATAAATAAATTAACAAATATTTTAGGGATTTCCCAAAAACACACTAAAAATAATGGCCTTTACACAGTGTTTGAGTGGCCAGAGTCCCCAAAGACATACTAAAATGTTCCCACACTGAGTGGACTTTAGTTTTGCAGCAGGCAAATGATTCTCCACTCAATGGATTGGATCTTTCTTGCCTCGAGCTCTTATCCATTTTCTCCTTGCCATGATCTATTTTATGGATGTTCCTCCATGATGGCTGCATGTTGCCATCGATGGTTTCCTTTCTTTATTTCTCCAAGGACTAAGAACACCTGTCTGCTTTAATCACTAAGTCCTTCCCAGCAGGAATGCCATCGCTGAATGGACACCAAGCTGCTATCTGACATTGATAGAAACAACATGGTATAGATCCCCACTCAACAACAACAAAGAACCACCAAAGAGATCAACAAGAAAATGCATCTGTTCTCTTGCTACTGAAGTTGTCTCTTTACAGCTGGCACATGACTCACTATCATCATAAAAGAAAGACTTTCAGAGTGACTCACCATGTAAACATGACCCATACATGAATGAAATCATATCACAAGTCATTCCTTTTATGTGAATGGTCATACTCATATTCAGGATGACACATCCATAGGACTTTCCCAAAAGCAGAACCAGTCATCAACTGATCCAAATCCAGGAAAAGCACTATATCTTGTGCTTACATTTGTTTTTCAACTTGCCTTGCCAGGATCAGTTAGGTTTCATTATTTTCCACACATAATCACAGTAACTCTTTTCTTTTTTGTCACATTGGACTTCATGATTCTCTATCTGGCATGACATCATTTCAGGAAGAGGCCTCAATCCTTCAAATAATGTACTCCCAGTGGACTACTACAGTATCTCCCTGTTTGTTCCAATGGGCCACGGGCCTTGGAAGCTATGAAATAATCTACCAGTAAAGTTAACAAACTACTTTGCTGCCACTGGGGACAAACAAATCAACTCTCACCATTCAATTGAAATGGAGCCAAATGTCCCAGACCTGAGTAAGGTGCCCCTCAATGGAATTTTTTTCTGAATGCAAATAATGACTAAAGTTTGCTTAGTGATGAACTGATCGTTCAGTCAGTTTTTCATGGAAAACAATTTGTCCTTGGATGCACAATGTTTGTACTCATGGACTTTTATGAAAGGTTCCATTTACGATTTCACATGAAACCCCCCCACCCCCACCTCCACCTCCCCTTAGTGAGAGATAAGGACGGAGATTAATCAATATGTAACCCTACAGAAACACACATACACTTACACACAGGGGCTTGTTGTCATCAAACTGGCCACAAACAAGATGTCCAAAGTTTCTAATGACATAGTTTTGTTTGACCTTTATTTTGTCCTGCACATCCTCAAGAATAATTATGCCAAAGTTCACATGTTTTATGTGGTTACTGTCAGCAGGATATAGTCTGCAGTGAATGACAGGGTTGTTTCCAGAGGGGGCAGTGCAGTCCAACATTTCAGCTCTGAAACAATTTCAATTTAAATTTCAAATATAAATATCTGTATGAAATATTTATAGTGAGATACTTCATTACATGCCTGTTTTGTCACTGATGTTCCCAGATGAGCTCAGAAATAAGGAAAATAGGAAAAATAACACTGGGTCCCTAGCTTGAGGCATTGGCATGGGCGTTTATTCCTGCCAAATCCAGTGGAGGTAGCCTTCTTAGCAGCAATAAAGGGTAGGATTATCGCCCTGCTTGTAAAGACTGCCAACCTATTTGGGTAAAGTGTAAAAAAACGACAGGAACCACAGCTGATAGTTAAGTCAAGGCAGGTGTTTGGGAAAATTACAGCTGCAGCACACAGAATGGGTGATCTGTCAGGGGCGTCTGCTTTCTTAGGTATACAGTGGACCAGTGAGGCTTGCATTACTCATAATGACCCAGTGTGTACAGTATATTGGCTTAGCATGTGGTTCTAATCCTCATCCAACAATACACATTTTTTTTAAAAAAAAAATACACACCTCTGTATATTTAGTCACGCTAGCTGCATGCCTCTAGAGATAGCAGTGATGGACTGACAGTTGTTAGACTATCACTTTGGTCCAGACTGAAATATCTCAATATTTACTGGATGGATTGCTGCTGAATTTTGTATAGATATTTATGGTCCCAGCACGTTCATTCTTAACAGTGATCCACTGACTTAATGAAATTTGAAGCACAAATTCACATTTTTCCCAAAATGAATTGTTATAACTTTGCTGAGTTTTAATTTGAAATGACCAGGACACAAATTTGACTGTCCACATGACTTAAATAAAGTGGAGTACTGTAGTGTGAATGTGAATATGATTCCACCTGACTGAAACCCCAAAGAACAGACCAGTTTCACAGTGACAGTGCCGGCTGCGGTGAGACAGAATCCCCTCAGAGTTCAAAGATGACAAGTTTCCCACAGAGAAACACCAAGGGACTCAATTCAGCTTGTGTTTTTCTGTCTCTTTGGAATAAAATTCAGCTTGTTGTGAAATAAGATTGGACTCCATTAGGTTTTTAAACGGATTTGCATATGTTAGAGCCCCTCTGTTTTACATAGCCCAGATATTCAAGACGCCTGCAATGGGATTATTCTCCAGCTGTGGGGCTTGTATGCCTGAGCATGTTTGTCCAGCAAATAGGCTCCTCTGCTTACTGACCACTAGTCATTCTGGCTACTGGTCACTTCTGCCTCCAAATCTGCTTATAGATTTTCTTTGCTGTGTGGCCTGAGACAGGTCAAGAGGTCAGCCTCTTGCATGGCATTCTGGGAGTGATTGTTCTCCAAAGGCCTTGGGTGTGGAATCTATCATCATTAATGCACCACTCTGCTCTTGTTAACTGGCTGCCCAAACATTACGAATAAAGAATGGAGGTCTTTTGAATTGGCTGTTTTTGAAGGGAGATCAAATTCGTCATTTCATCTAATAATTGGGCTAAAGAGAAAAATGCCAAAGAGGTTACAAGGTCAGTCCCACATGCTGAACTGAGACTAGATCTGATAGCTGAGATTTTTAAAGTGCATATTGGCTTCACCAAGTTAATACTGCATCATTGGCTTCACCAAGTTAATACTGCATCAGTAAATGTAAGTGTAATACATAAAATTCCATTATGTGAAGGATAAACGTAATTTCTATAAAAATATACAAGAACCATCTGCCATTTGACTGTACTGAACAAAGACCACCAGTCTAACGTCCATACTGGAGCTTTTTTTTTCAAGTTGCATGACAACAGCTGTGAAGTCTCACACTGATGAATATGGTCAAATGTATGCATCTTCGGAAATGTTTACGTAAAGATTGTGAACCTGGGTTAGATATTGCGACCCAGGACTAACATTAGTGTCCTCCATCACCCGGTCATGCACTTCTTTCAGCCTGCTGCTATTAAAACTGTCCACATGATATAGGTGAGAGAAGCCAGCTGCTAATGTTATAGCGTGAGGTCTTTCTTCTCCCATCCGTGGTCCAAAGCAAACGATTTCCCCATTTTATCATTGTTTCAATTTAACCTTTGACCCCACATGGGAAACTAAATAATGAATTCCATATTTCCCTGTGGTGGACGGCAGGATGGCTGTTAGTGACCATCAATCAGAGCCAGCAGAGCTGAAGGGTCACGTGACTTGCCACAGCGTCACACATGGTGTCCTCTGCCTGAGGAAAAAGATGATCAGGAAGTACACAGGCATTAGAGTGTATCAGCTTAACAGAGACTATGCAGATGAGAAGAAGACTTACTGTCTCGGTCTATATACCAGATAGAATGGCGAGGATCACACTGGTGTTTAAATAGTTTGCTCATAAAGTAAAAAGATAAGACAGAAAAAGCAAATATAACAAAAAAGTAAAAGAATAAACTTGAGCAGCTATATATCAAAGACGAATGTGGAGTCACACATGCATCACGTCAGCTCTGCACACTGTTGACTCAGCAACAAGAGACTAATGCTTGAAAATGCTGAATGTCACAGCCCAGTAATCATGTGACATTAGGAAACCACAAACAATAGGATGCTAACTGAAACAGACAATTATTATTGCCTAATACTGAAAGATATCAAAAAGGCAACAGAAACACAGAAACAGACCTCACGTCAGTTTGTTTGAATTAGCCGGGTTGAAGTGCGTGCTCCCTGTTGTTTAGTACAGTATTTGTGTGAGTAGAGAACATTTTCTGCATTTTCACTTGACAACAGAATTCATTTGGGCAAAAAGATGGGGTGGGATACGTAGGCTGAAAAGGTTGGTGCATTCCTACACAGAAATCATGCACGGTGCAGCTTGAGAAGGTAACCATGGGAAAGCAACAGAACAGCAGAAAAGAGACAAAATCATGGACAACAAGAGCAGAAAGGGACCTGTTATGTGCAGTGGAGAGAGGGAGAGGGAACAGCACACGTGTGAATTACATCTGAAATGACACCACTTTCATTAGTTTAAAAAAAAAAAAAAAAAACTTTCTGAAACTATTGCCCCAGATAAGAACCGTGTGAAAAATCGATGGGGGAGCTCAGTTGTCAGTATGACGATGTGCTGACTAACCCTCGGAGGAGCAAGGCAGAGTGGGAAGAGGGTTTAAAGGACGCCCACTGGAGATAAGAGACCATTCACATGGGAACAGCGGTAGACCTTTTTTATTTTTTTTTTTCTAAAGTCACCAAATCTTTAAAGGAACAGAGTTGAGTATTTGCCTTCCTCCTGACTGAGACCGGGATGACAGCTCAGGGCCGGACGGAGAGCGCTGTCGACAGTGGGAAAAGGGGAATGGGACGAGCAGAATAATCTCCTCCTAAGCCGTGTCTATTTATCACGGAGGTAATGATAAGAATCAGATTTAAAGGTGAACCCTGAGATGGGTCAGAGCCTCACACAGGGGGTAACGCGATCTGCAGGAGAGCGCTGATAACCTGGGACAATATGCTGGGAGGGGGGGGCCTGTCAGATAAATAAAACAAACGGCACTGGGCTATAAAAGGGGGCCCATGTGGCGTCCAGGTCGTAGAACAAATGCACCATCACTAACAACAGGAAGAGAGTGATGACTTGAGAGAGGAAGAGAGGGATGGTTAGAAAGAGATAAAGAAAGCAAAAGAGATGACTTATTTCAGCGACAGATCACTTTCAGAATGGTGAAAGAGACAGACAGTCAGGGATGGTGAACAATGTCAACCAGAGAGTGCATTCCAGTGTGATGCTCTACAACAGTAAATTAAGAACTTAGTTTACTTTTCCTCACAAAGTGCATTACTTAAACACGTTCAGCTGGCTATTACAAACAGCTAAATATAAGGGGATTATTCATTAAATTAAATTATTAAATTAATTTCTGACATTATGACATATAAGCATTTTTAAAATATTGGTGATTATATTTAGATTCACAAGGTTGTGTCATTTTAGTTCATAAAGTAATTTTAATAAAGAAAATTAGACAAGACAAAAGCCTAGGGAATCATGTAACAAAACTATGTCACAATGTATGTTACTTGCTGCAGCCTTCCACAGTAAAAAGTTAGAATTCAGCATTGACTTTCACAGGCCACAGACAGCCATGGTGTGTCCTGCTTCTCATTACAACCAAACACCAGTTGATTTCAGAGTGCACAGAGGATCTAATCATCACTGTTGCAGTAGAATGAAAACATGCAGACATGCACGCCGTTCTGGACTGAGTACTGCTGCTGCGTCCTATTTCAGGTTGCCGGGTTAATGCTGGGCTGCTGGTGGACGTCTTGAGCAGATTGCCCTCTGCTCGATATGTCGCCTGGTGAGGTCACTCAATGGCCTCGGGGACCGTCGGGCACTTCCCCTCTGAGGAACAACAGTGCTTTGACCTCTGGGAATCTTCCCTCTCTACAACACGTGTGAGGTCATGTTTTCCAGACCCTGCGCATGTTCTTGTGTTTTTTGTCCTCCTCAGCAGACTGTGTCAACACAGCTCTGCAGTTATGGAAATATAGCAAGGCAGACGGAAGCATATCCTGTGAACATATCTTGTGAACAACGGAAGAAAACATGTCACTGACACTGAACAGGTCGGTCACGTGTGAGATAAAATGCCTGCAAATGTGTAGGCTGTGTTTGTCACTCATAAAAAGTCAATAGGATTTGGAGGTGGATGGTCGACTCCCACACAGTAAATGAATTGCTGGAGCTGCTGAGCACAGATGACTGATGACTTCTGTGGAGACCACGAGAGCCCTCCTGCCACTGTCACTGCAGTGTCTCTCGTGGGTCTGAGTGACTGGATCATGTCATCCAGCACCAAGGAATAATCTTTGTGTTGCAAGAGATAAAGATGACGCTATGATGCTCCACAGACTGCAGGTTTCAATCAGTGCTCTGATTACAAGGCTAGTTCAAAATAAACCACCTGTACTGCATGTGCAATGTCTGTAAAAACAAGAATTTCCCTCCAGGGATTAATAAAGGAATTCTGATTCTGATTTTGATTCTGTAAGGAATGCAAATTATTCACTGATTTTTTTTTAAATCAGTGAATAACACACACACAAACGTATGTATTCAGAGGAATCCAGTAAAAATGCACCGAAAGAAAATGAAATTGAGTTGAGAAATCATGTAACAAGTCTTTACCAACACATGTTCATTTTTTTCTGTCTTTTCTCCACCTTCTTTTATGTCAGGGGAATGAAGCTGTTGTGGAAACTTCTGTACAGGAAGTGCATGGTGAAATTACTATTTCCTGCTTTTAACAATGCCCCAAACCATATTTGTGAGTAGGCCTCATCCTTCGGATAGCTCAAAGACAGCCCCATTTGTTCACTTACAGTATGTGAGAGAGTCTTTAAATGCTTTTAATTTACAGGAAGTCAAATCCAAACATCACTGTGTGATTGCGATGACTCACAGAATCACATACCCATGAGGCTATGCTGTTTATATCTCCCATGAGGTCATGTCTTACTCATATCATCTAAACACACATTTGTGATGCCAGCCGTACCCAATCATGACATCTAAAGTCCTGTGCTCATATGATTTGTAAATGAATCATACACCCGTAAACAATAGACAGATTCAAGGAAGACTCATATTTATTTTATTATGGCTTGTTCTTCTGTTTTTTATATACTCATAATTTCATAACCGTCTTTTATTCTTTTTGATTAAACGAAATCAAACAAAGCATGCTGAATGTTAAATGTAAAAAACAAACTTCTGTGACAAAGAGAGCTTTATTTGTGAAATGCCCTCCAGGTGTGCTTTAAATATTGTTTCTCTGGTTGTTTTCTCACATTTTTTCATCAGATGGTGAGCAGTAACTAAGTGAATGCAGGAGGCTGATAACTTGCTGTTTAGTAACAATAACAGTAAACAAATTCAAACCAACCCCCACCTCACATTCCACAAGTTTTGTGTGGTGAAAAGGTTGCCACATAACTGCACGTGCACACTCTTAAACATGTACACGTTTGGCCCCAATATGCTATTGTTCTTCTTTTGTGTCAGTTGAAAGAAGTTATTTCTTCAATTCAGGGAAAGTTCCTTTTCTTATAACATCGGGGTTTTCCCCTTTGCTCTCCGTCTCACTTTCTCCTTTCTTCTCATTCCTCTTTCTTTGACTCTCTCTGCCTCTTGTATGCTAGTGTCTGCAGCTGTATTTTTAATCAAGTGAAGGATCCATAGAGAAATGGGCATTTCTTTCAGAGCATTACATTCTTCCCCCTCCTGTCTGCGCTCATGGATCACTGGTTAGCTTAGAAATACAGCCAGCACAAAAGCAGCAGCTGACATGTGGGGCTTAATGGTAATAATGGCCATTTTTAAGCCCAATCAATCACATTTAGTGGACATCTCCATTTTTTTGCCTGTGAAAAGGTATAAATAATAATAACGATAATAAAAAAAAGAAACAGGAGAAGAAAATGTGGTCGGTGGGGTGAAAAAAAAAACACCTCGGTAAATATTTTAACTGCTTATTAAGATTTGGAGCACACCACAAAAGGAGCATCTGTGCTCCACAGAGCAGAGTGAAAGGAGAGACCCAGATGGTTCTTAGGACTACACAGTGAAAACTGATCCATGAACTGGGCAAAGTAAAACCCATTTATTTAACTATTTACTTATTGTGTGTGCATGTGTCTGAGTCTGTACTTATGTTCAGACCCGCTCGTGTGTGGATGCAGTTGCTTTTATACATGGGAGGACAGTATGTTTGTGCTTTTGATTGTGCAAATTGATCTGCAGCACTAAAGTCTCAAAAGTCCTGAGAGGACAGAATTCTTTGGACAGCCTATAAAATGTGCAATGAATACCTCAGTTTGTTTATCTTTGCAAGGTTCAGATATTTCAATGTCTCTTCGCCTCCCCTTTTATGAGTCTCTGGACTTGCGGTGTGATTCTTAGACACGCAACACAGAGGGCAAATGGAGGGGGTGAGTCAGGTTGTCTTTGCACGACAGTGGATTTAATTTATGACCAACTCCATGGCCATTTTCTTGCCACAAGGAAAAGAAATGTATGTCAAAACACTAAAGACACAAAAGTACCCAGTTTAGTACTTAGTGTGTTTAGGATGGCTTGCTGAAAGTTCAAATTACTCCCACTTTGGTTTTGTCCTTCAGAATAATTAAGGTAAATGTAATAAGAGCGAGCAGAGAACATAGCTTTTCACAAGATAATATGGAAAATTTTACAGCTTTCATCCCTTCCTAATCCTCCCTGCTCTTTTATCTTGTTGGCTTTTTATTGGCTGTGCAGCTCCTGGGAACTTTACCCTAATAAAAAACAATCCTGCTGAATTTTCCAGAGAATTTATGCAGTATGTAAAAAGATGGTTATGTACTTTTTTCACTGGACACTGCACATTTCTGTCTTGTTTATTTATCTGAGTAAATAAATGTGTGTGTGTGTGTGTGTGTGTGTGTGTGTGTGTGTGTGTGTGAGTGTACTGGGGTGGACAGTTTTAAAGATAATCACAGAAAATCCATTCACCTTCTAGTCAGTGAGTATTACTGAGGCTTGAAGGTCTATCATACAGAATAATCTGAGTGGTTCGTCAGAAAAAAAAATATCTCTCTCTCTATATATATATATATATATATATAAATAGATAAACAAATACATGTATGTATTTGTTAGATTAAATGATTAATGTCATTTGTATTTTATTTGATTTAGTTCTTCAGAGGTCACTCTCAAGCCTTTGACCAGGTAAGGCACATTACATTTCATCTGCATAGCTCTGTTCATTTTCAAAATCAAACTCATAAAAGCATCATATAAGCAATAACCGTAGAGAGCCCTTGTAGAAATTTACATATTAATCCAATGTTAAAAATCCTCCTCCATTAAAACTTTTACTGGCTAAAATAAAACTGAAAATGCTTCATGACAAAATGAATCTGTCCTGTGCCAAGACTTTGTTCTGAGGAAGCTGCATTTCTATAAGCATAAATTCAGTGTCCCCAGCATGGGAAGCTGTAACACAGACACGTCTGCTGTAAAGACACGCGTCGCAGACCACAGTATTCCAACAGTCACTCTGCTGCAGACAGAGTCACTTCCTCCACATGAAGTCTGAGTTACAAAGCAGCAGCGGGGTGACACTGAATTTAGCCTGGAAGATAAACACAAAGATAAATGACACACAACAGCTCTCTGAGGGGATATTTCCAGACTACAGTAGGTTACTTACTAGATATTTTATCAGTGCTCTTCTTAACCAGTTAAGCATATACCATCATAGCCTAATGACTTGATGAATGAGTAGCATAGTAACAACTAAATGTGACTATATTGGACGTGAGAAAAGGTTAAATAAAGGTTAGAATAAAAACAAACTCTGAAGTAGTAACATGATACTCTTTCACCTCAATCAAGTAAAGCCTTAACAGCAAAAGCACATCTTTATCTCAAAAACTTCTCTTCTTTGCAAGAAGTTATCTTTGATGATTTGAAAGCAGAACTTAGAAGTAAACTATCCTAACCACAAATAAATAACCATCACAATTGAAGAAATAACAAACCATCACCTACAATAGGGTATTTTTAGTGACCACTACAGGGGAGGAAAAAATGAGGGGTAACCTCAGATGTCACTAAATCCAAAACAGTGGACTTTAAACCTCCATTTGCTCATCATTTAGAACCAGCTTTGATGTACTGACTATGTGTTTGCTGATCTAAGAAAACAGACAGGCTAACAATTTTCATTATTGAAATGAACATGTGGCAAACATCAAATGTATGTGAGGAGGCAGGTGGTATTTTGGTTCTTTCCCTCAGCTTTTCTTGTTAAAACAAGCATTTATTTATATAGATGTATTTTAACAATGTAACAGTACCTGCACCAGTACCTACACTATTTCGTATACAGTGTTTTCTAAGGTGTTTTCTAAAGTGTCAGCTGTTTTTCCTTGTGAGGTATCCTGATAGTATAGTGTTATCACAGCTCTGTTGGAATGATCATGAGGTATATGTCTGACAAGTCTCAGTTGAAATCATAACAGCAGAGAAAAAAAGATGATCTGTTTACCGACAATAATCAATTAATAATGTCTAGTCACAAGTGATGTATCTATTTATTAATTAGATTGCCTTCTGATCATGCACAGAAGTTGGTAGTGGTGTTCATGAGCCCCTACATACATATAGATGTTTGGCTAACCATTGTTAGCTTGGAATTACATTGTTAAATAATCAGTTAGGCAGAACTCTTCCCCATGTATAGCTAAAATGCACCCTACTTCTGTCCTCAGCTGCAATTTTCAAGTCTTAACACAATCATTCAGGTCATAGGATTATAAAGAGAGCACAATGCACACATTGCACTTAGCTCTGAGTAAAAGCATCTGCACACTGCCAAACAGATCTGTGCTACAACTATTAGGTTTCAGTGGTGTTAACTGGTTAGCTGGGGATAACCAGCAGAGCATAGGGATATTGACTGTAGGTCAGAGTCCATGGCCTCAGAGCACAAGTCCAGCGCCCACCTGGGGTTAAAATGGTCAGACCCCATGTGCCTCTGTGCTGTGTAAATAATCCAATTATAGCTGCTCAGCATCAGATTGATGTGAAACTGATTCATTCATCATGTGAACTGACAGGCAGGGCTCAGCGGCTGCATCCTGCTACTTTCCAGTTCGCCCCTTTCTCTTTTTCTCTCCCTAAACACACGCATGATGTTTCTGACAAATCATGCAGAGAATCTGTGGGGGCCATCTGCTGCTCCTCCCTCATAATGACAGACTGACCAAACTGCGGTCTGAGGAAGCCCACTGTTGTAGGTCAGACGCACGATTCTGTCATTTTGGTCATAAATTGAGACCCTGTGTGATAATTAACCACATAATCATTTGAATTTCACCATTGTTGGGGGTGTTGCAGCTTTCATTTCCGTTGTTGGATCAGAAATATCCAAATTCTGGTAGCTGATGTTCCTAAACAGTAACAGAAATAACATCAAGGATGCATAACTTTTTCCCTTGACGGGCAAAAAGTGAAACCTAATGGTGTGCCACAGGCTAAAGACAGGGACCAATCGTATTGTATAGTATAGTTTTGTTAAGATACGATACGGTACTAAGATCCTAAGTGTCCTTTCTTAAATGATCTCCTGTACAAAGTGTCATATAACAAAAAGTGTATTATAGTGTATATCAAAATAGTGTATTATCAAAATAAAGCACATTCTGACAAACAGATAAAAGAAAGCTTTCCTCGTTGGGTGTTTGAGATCAGCCTCAGGGATGAGGTGAGCAGTGCAGATATCCTGCACTGGGTACTGCACCTTCAATGTTCATACGTTGTCAGTTAAAGACTTGTAAAAATAAAGATTGTAGCACATCTTACATGTTGCAGCTCAGACAACAAACTTTCAGTCCAGTTTGAGTGATTGAATTTCAGACCTCAGCCATCAGAACAGTTTTAGTACTGCATTCAAAAAAACGCAAGTGGCAAGTGTGCAAAAGTTGTTTTTGAATTTGAAAATTATGAAAGCGAAATTTCTTTGAGGAAAAAATTGGGTGTGGTCTGCCATGTGGGATCTGGTTAGCTATGCACAACTGCCACTAAAAGAAGCAATCAGCTCAGTCCACCTCAGGTTTTATTATCATTTTTTCCAAGCAGATGCCTGTGGCCTCTCAAACAGCTGCGTCTGCCAATGTGGCGTGTCACACTAAACTGATTAAAACACCCTGCAACAATCAACAACAAAAAGGACTCTGATATACATAATTATAATCAAGTTAGACAACAATGTCAAATAAAAGAGCCTGAATAAATCAGGATCCAGTGGTTTGCATCTACTGGGGCTCAGGGAAGACAAGCTGCAGGGCTGTTGAGGGCCTTCACCGAGCCCTATGGGCCAGGCGAAAAAGAAATGTTTGGTTAGCGACACTGGCTTCCTCACAGGGACTTCTGCATTACATTCAAGTCCCTTACACACACATACAAGAGTATCTGCTGTGGGACTGGAGCGTGTAATGAGAGCCAAAATAAAGAGGCACTTAAAGTGTGGCCCCAGCACCTACAAAGGCTTCCTCAGTGTGGCGTATAATAGGGCCTGACCGTGTGACCCCTCTACCCCAACCCACCCCCACATCTGTGTTATTAATGTAACAGTGCCATGCATGGGCTGTGACTTGGACTCAGACTGCCAAGCACAAATTTAACCTCATCTCATCCTTTTTAACAGATAAACTGGTTACAATATGATGTCACAAAAACATCAGAACTGACATATGATCTTGTTGTGTTCAAACCTTAAAGTGTAAATCGATGTTTTTTTATTCCCCACATAAGACAATAATAACACTGAGGACATTAAAATGTATCTCTGCCATGCCGCAAGTGATATGCCATTGTCCTGTGGCTGTTTGAGCGCTGTCCTGTTTGTTTTTATTGTTTGTCATCTTTCCAGAGGTGACATCAGCCTCATGGTCCTGTAAATCATGTCACTTAAAGCGCCAGTGGAAACACAGGCTGGTGTTATGGCTTGATTGGCGCACAGAGGGGTGGACAAGAGAATAAGGGCAATGAAACCTGTGGATTCTCAGATAAATCTCTTCCCAATGCCTCATGGACCATTAACTGCCTATCAAAGGCCCAACAGGCTCCCCCCCGCTGACCTACTATCAGTGTAATGGGAACACATTCAATCACATGTAATTCTCTGAACATACTGGTCAACATTTCAGCTCTTGGTATGAGATGAGAGCCACTGAGGTGCAATTCCAAATGTTTAGTGTTAGTTTCTTGTAGATGCATGTGTAATTACCTTAACTTGAGAATTATGTAAGCTATAATTTATTATTGGTTTGTAATAAATTTAAAATAAAGTAGCAACTCCCTTAATGGGGAACTAAGGTGGCAATATGTCCTCCATTTATCTAATTCCAGGTGTCGGTCTGTTGGACAAACACCCTTGTGGCTATCAGCTGGTGTGTATGGTACAAAAAAGTCTCATAAATTGTATTTTCCATTCTCAGGACCAGAGGAAGAGAAAAAAGCAGCCCACTGCTAGATCCTGTCAGCAGCATTTTATATAATTACCATGTTTATTGGATTTTTATTTTCACAGTGACAAAAGGGCCATCTGCCTACAGCAGCTCTCCAGTCGTGCTCTAAGATCAGCTGTGAAACATACTGGGGAACAGATCAAAGCTCTCTGACTCCCCCCACCAAGCTCCAGCTCATTTTCCCCATCCAAGCCCAGCTATGTAGCCATTATGTATATTTGTTTCCTTTTTGCACACAAATGATTTGGTTTAGGGTGGAAAACTGTCCTTTAATAATTGCCCACTCATGTTTTTTCTTACTCTTTAAAAAATATTTTCTGTTGCTATTCTGTGTGTTTTGTGATGTTTGGAGTCCCAGAAACATTGAAAGATCCATAACAGGATTGAATGTTATCTCAGAAGACTATTTCTCTACAAAAATAAAGAGTTTTTCAAGTTTCTTGCTTTCCTCCCTCAGTGATAGATAGATAATAGCCCACCTTGGCCTCAGAAACCAAATCACCTATTTGGCACAAATATAGCTTTGTGTGAGTTAGGAATGATGACAGAATTTTTCTGGTGCATTGTTTACCCAATAGGTAGTAGGGCACCTTTGTCAATTGTTCCATTACCTCACATGCAATGATGTGGATAACAGTATTTTAACACTCATCTCAGCTTTGGTCTATCTGGGACGTCAGTCAAGAAACGCAAAATCAATGATAAGAACACTTCAAAGTTTGCTCAGGAGCAGTCAGGAAACCTAGTTCAAATTGGAGTTGCTCTAAGCATTTGTTTTATCACACTCCAAGCCCCAGTTGTGCGCAGTTTAACACATATTCAGTGAGAGTAGGGTCCTAAAAGTTTTTTTTTTTTTTTTTTTTTCACATTTTAATCTACATTTTATCAAAAGAGAATCTTAATTATTCTTGCAGTAATGAGCCTTTTGTCTGGAGAAAAATATGAATCAAGTATATGATTGCTTGGAAATAAAAAAAGAAACCAAACTACTGTAAAAGTATTTCAAATCAAGTAAGTCATTGCCATGTTATTACAAAGCATGACTTCCCTTGTCCCAACTGGCTCATCTGTGTCACTATGGAGCCCCTCGACACAGAGAGGTGAGAGGCCTGTTAAAAGACGCTCCGCTGGGAACAAGGAAAGTGGAGAGAGACTGCCTCTTTCCCTCTCTCACTGGGATCGTATTTCTGAGGGTTATCAAGCGGCTCATTTAAATGAGGGCTGGTCACAGCAGGAACCAGCTGAACAAAGTTACTATTACCAGCGCCTCTCCTGTGCTGCTCTCACTCTCCCCTAATTGGGTTTGACTGCATTTGTTTAAATCCACAGTGGAAGAAAGAGAAAGGAGGGTGGAGGGGTTGCAGTGAAACTGAAGTGTGTCAGTTTGTCCAGACACGGTGGCACTTTAGGAAAAAAAAAAAAAAGGGGGCTACCACTCCCTGGGCTTATTAAACAAAGGCTGGGGGTATGATGCTTGGTGGGTCACAGAACAGATCTAGTCAGTCAGTGACTGGAACAAGCCAATCCTGGTCTCTGCTTGTACATGCACAATCACCTCTGGTGGTCCCAGCTCATTTCCTCAGTCAGCGGGAGCACTGACACACTGTGTACGGCGGAGCATGGACACCCACATAGGCATGTAACACATGAACATGTGCACAAACACTCCTAATCCATAACCACTCCCCCAGCTACCAAGCCACTTGAGCTCCAAGGTACATGTGGTCTGCGGCTGTTGTGACAGGGAGACTTTGATTTGAAGTACAACAACGTTTGACAGCAGTCAAGAGAAAGTTAGAGGGCATTAAAAGCTCAATGTGTTTGAATCAGCAGCTTTATCCCCTCCCCAAGGACAACAGTGACCCTTTCACATATACTAAAACTAGGGTCCTACAATCCAGCACAGTTACCCTCTCTGACATACTGCAAAGTCAGATGATGCTGACCAATCAACCAATAGCATTTTGAGCTAACCGGGGACAAAGCCGATCAAATGTTGTTTAAATGTCAGCCATCCGTAGTTCCCAGTACACATAAACAAAGACAAATGATAACTTTAATGGCCTGCTACTTTTTCAAGCATGTTTTTTCCTCTCTTGACTACACTTTGCCTCGCATCACGCTAAAAAGGGATTCCTTGTAAATTTTATTGCAGCAGTGTCAAAAAGACTCCCATCGAAGAAGCAGTAAATATTCTAACAACGTCTAGATGCAAGGCCATTCCTGCTGGCTCCAGGCACTGAATTAGGTCGGCCTGTTTCTAGTTAGACAGTCATTAAAGAGATCTTACAGCCACAGCAAATGGTTTCCTGTCCTGAGTGCTTAACTCCTGTAGTAGGAAATGTCCTAGGCCGTAAAGGGTGAACCAAACTTCCTGAACATTTTTTAAAGTTACCGCAGAGGGCACGCGGCGTGTTCCGACCATTCGATGTGGCCAATCAAACAGGACCCTTCTCGACCTTAATATGGCACTGACCGTTTAAACAGGTGGTGTCCATTTATTGGACCAGCGTTGTGTTTAATATGGGAATGACAGGCTTATTCACTTGCCGGGGGAATACCCAACCTGGTATGAAAAGAACAACACTGAGAAAGAGGAAAAATAAACAATGGATGCTTCATTGCTGAGAAAATATCATTCATCAAAGCAGAGATGGACATTTTTTAAGGGTTTTCTCTTCCCAGTGATGTTGTTGGATTTAGGGCATGAAACATTGCTGTATCAAAATCTAACAACAAGCTGTGTTTAACACTTAAGACCATAAAGAAGGATCTAGTAAATAAAGAACAGTATTGTGAATTGTATTTAGGACTATAACTACACTGTATCCATTAACACATTTTGCAAGTAAGTATAAAGAGAACAGCTTGCTTGGAGAAATCTACCTCCCTTCCAGCAGCCAGGTTGCAGGCTGCATAATCACCCCGCAGGCAGTAAAGGTGTTGAGACCTGAGAGGTAGAGCACCTGTTGATTACACTCTACAGGTGACTCTCTTTCTCTGACCTCACAAAAACAAAAACCCTGGGTTTCCTGTTCCCACTGCAGTGTCTGGCCTTCAACAAGAGGAAAACCCAGCCTGGCAGACAGCATGCATCATCTATTAGTCATGTGGAAACACATTCACATTCAAGCCTAGTCGAATGTATAATGCAGCACAAAGGTGGGGTTTATGGTGCTATAGTTTATCAGGCCATGTATGTCTCCGTGCCTGGGGCCACAGACTTGAGACAAAGAGCGAAAATATGATATTACAGCATCAGGCAGATGGTTGACTAATATCCCGGGAGATGAGTACTTACATGACTGTTATGAATCAACGCACTCAAGAGTCGATAAAAGTACTGTAAATGTCAAGTTAATAGCTAGCTGCAATGGGCATATGAGTTTTAAAAGGAAAAGATGAACAATGCCCACGTTGTAAAAGAGGTGGGGTTGTTGGCAGGTCAGATTCCTTAACTCCATTAGCAGTCCTTACACCGTGTTTGAGATTGCAGAGGTATGAACGCACAGGTTACTTAAGAAGTATGAAGGACATAAACTGTATGGTCCTTGTCTGAACCACAGTTTGGAAGTAGTCAGTACACCGAAGTAAGTACACCAAATAAAACATTAAAAACACGAATGATATGCCTGACACAAAATGTAATCATAGAAAAGTATGGCTTTAATTAAACATGAACAGCTCATATTCACACACCACATTTGTGCAGGAATGCATACAAACACTCAAATGGACACAGGCAGTGGGCA
Source organism: Scatophagus argus (assembly GCF_020382885.2). NCBI lineage: Eukaryota > Metazoa > Chordata > Actinopteri > Scatophagidae > Scatophagus > Scatophagus argus. The sequence goes on from NC_058493.1 coordinate 8,010,481, forward strand.
TAGTGCTGCACTGTTTGTGGCATTGTGTCAATGGAGGCAGATATGTAACTGCAGAGCAGCACACTGGTAATGATGCTGTCCAGTCATTAATCACTGACTCTAGAGAAAACAGAGAGTTCACTCATGGCAGAATCGGCCTGGCCCTGGGACGGAGATTAGAGGCCTAATGAAAGCAAAACAAAGCTGGACATGTGAAATTTATTGGCACATTTATAAAAGCAGCCCCAGAAGGACACTGCCACCAATAATCATTTCAGAATCCCAGTCAAGTGCTGTTTCCTCAGCCAGACGCAATCTGGAGAGGGGATATTTGTGGAGTGGCTGAACAAACACAGATTTGCTGGTATCTCCATCTTTCCCAGCAGCTGGGAAGGCAGAGGGTAGGCAGGTCGTTGGTGTGCTGTGCTGACGCCCCGCCTCACTCCAGTTGACTTCTGGGAACAACACTCTGTCCTCCTGGCTCCTCCTATGACCCAGCATGTCGGAGTGTGTAGCAGCTCACTGTCTGCCACCTCCCAGCTCCTTCCTCTTTGTGCCCCGAATCCCATTGGCCGTATATAGACACTCACAAAGAGGTGGGTCCTTAGAGTCCCATCCAACCAGCATATTTTTACATTGTTGTACAATGCCAAACCAAACAAACACCTCTTTTTCCTGGTCAATTATGTTAGTAAAGCTGATGTTTTTACTCCAAAGTATGTCACCCTCAGTTGTAATTTACCCACTACGAAGCATAAAACATATGTGAAAGCAGTTGTGTTCGTGCAGATTTTCGTTTTAAATTGTTTGTCAAAACCTACCAAATAAAGACCTTGCATTTTAGTACACGATACATTTATCAGATCAGATTCCATTCATCTCCCTTGTCATCAGTTATCTTATTAAAATATTTATAATGATATCTACTCTTTATCGCTCCCTTTAATATACCAGCATGTAAGAATATATGATTATTTTTCATTTCCAAAGTTTAACTGTTGGACAGAAAAAGTCTCCTATTTAATTGCAAAGTCCATTCACAGTGTATGTGCACAGGGGGCTTTATGTTTCCACATCACACTTGTGCATGCTGAATACTGGACCAGGACTGGTTTCAAACCGGTCTGAGATCACACTCGTAGGCCTGGTCTTACAATGAGATTTTCAATAAGCACAGTGAAAACGTACAAAGCTCAGTGAAGCTCAAACATTCAACTACAGGAACCAGAGCAAAAACACATTTTTGTCTGTTTAACATGAGTTAGCAATGAGAAACACTGTATAAAAACTAAACTTGCAAAATAAAACACTAGTTTCTGTCATGCAATGCCACATTATTATAAATCTGTCCAAAACAGAGGGCATGAGTCAAGATAGAAATGAAGATATTTGGCCTAATGGCAAGTTGCCTAATGTGTACCACATGCAGCAGGCTGGGAGGAAGAGGAAATGGTACTTAAAATGGCCATTGTTCTAATTCAGAGCCAATCTGGAGATAATGACACCAACATCAATAGCAGACAGTCGATGGATAACATCTTTTTTCCTTTGCGTTAAGCTGTTATCATCAGCCCGGGGATTAAGTATTTTGACGTAGAGGTTATGACCTTGGTGCTGTGATCGTTTATGATTTTAGTCCTTGAAGATGAGACTAAAAATCTATATGTCTAATTAATTCACAAGACCTGCACAAAAAGCAGCTGCTGCAAACAGGTGAGTTGAAAGTATAGGCTCTGAGTGCACCATGGCTACTTTTGACCGAACAGATGAACGTGTAGCAATAAATCAACGTCATCACATCAAACTAAGAATGCACATAAAGAGTTTCAATCACAGTCCTATTCACTATGATCCGATGTGTATCTCTGTCAGGGTGAGACCAGTGAATGACTGACCTTGTATCCAAGTTTTAACTTTCTGTCTGCAACATTCCCAGTTCATTACGTCCTCGCTGTGTGACATATGTGGTCTCTGAGTTTGTCTTTGGTTGATGGTCAGTTGCTTGTCTTTGCTTCACACTGTACACTGAGCCATTCTCCATGGTAACCACAAATTAGGGATGATTCCTACTTGCGCCCTTTGCCCTTGGAAATTTGCTTTTTTTCCATCGCCATTCTCTTTGTGTTGTAATACTACACCACCCCTCTGAGAACACTTTAAATTATTCACTTCTCTAAAATAGGCCCCTGGGTGCATGACGCCTGACTGACCTCTAACCTGCACAATTTGGGTCCTTTGGCACGGAAATCTATATATTTCTATTTGTGGAATCCCAGACGTTGAGGAGATGGTGAAGCAGCAGTGGATGTGACCTGGCTGTCACCATGAAAAGCCCCAAGCTGATAGAGACTGGCAAAATTAATAAGTGTGTTCATGCAGTGGCTTTTGTGCTGTCTGTTAATTTACAATACCTACAAGTGAGACTGCATGGAGATCATTTCAAGGAAAACTGGAGATGGTACTGGTAAAAACCCCAAAACACCACAACTATGGCTGTGCCGAAAAAGGCAACAAATGGGACTGAGAGGTTATGAGCATTTAAAAGCCCTCTCTTGTCCCCGAACAAGCAGATGTCCAAGTGTGGAAAACTGAGCATGAAACAATGTTGTTTTGGAGAGCTGATGGTGATATGCAAGCTGAGATGTAAACCAGGGCAATCAACCTGAACAAAAAAAAAAGAAGAAGGAGACATATTTGTCTAAGGAAAACATATGGCAAGTCTGTGATCTTTGTGAAGTTCTGATGGTCACAGCATGCCTGTGAGGCCTAGAGAGGTAAAACCAGCGTGTTTGTTTTTGTTTTAAATACCTTAGAATTATGAGATTTCGGTGAGATGACAGTGGTGTCAAAAAACAAAATGGCGAAGCTTTTATGAACAACTTTGCACTTCATTCACGAATTACCAAACAAAACAAAAATACACCCGACTCATCCCATCTTAATCCCGTTTTACTGTATGTTCTGGATGCAGATTTCGCAGCTCTAAACATTCTCCATTACTTATGTTTGGGGGATTGTGCATGTTCCATTGCTTTTTTGAAAGCGAGATTGTGCCAAAGAGTACATCACACCTTTAACATTTTTTTCAATGAATCAAAGTTTACCATATGGCTTGGCAATAAGGGTTAGACTTTAATCTTTTGTTTATTTTTTTTCTACACAGAGTAACAGTACTAAGAGTCTATAGCCATGGTGGCAACTCTGTAAGGCAGTACTCTGGCACAGCAAGGCTTTGGGCTTATTAAATAAGTATAAAATATAACCTCAGTTCTGTGATTCAAAGATTTTAAACACTGTGAAAAAACACTGGAATGATTAAATAAATTTAATGTAACACCCCTGGAACAAAGATAATTGCCCCAAGACCAAACAAGCAGGCTTAAAGGTCACTGCGGTGTACATGAATGTGTCAGAGTGTGTGAGTTCATACGTGGATGTCTGAGCGCTATTTGGTGCTTGGCGTTGCAGAGGCTTGGGAATTCAGCAGGGTGCCACCGCTGACACAGAGACACTTCAACCCGCAGGCTTTAATCCTTTTTGAACCAGCCCAGGCACTAACATGGGACCATATGTTTGGAAGAGCACAAGCGCTCTCCCGTGCCATGTTAAGGGGGAGAGAGATGAAAACATTTTGCCAGCCTTTCTTCCCCTCGCAATCGGATCAGTCATCAAGTCATCCAGCGAGTATAAATAAGAGATCACTGGGGTGGGGGGGGGGGGAATAAAACAAACACTCACACTTACAGCACAATCAGCACCCATCTCCCTGAGAGAGGAGGGAGAAGTAAATTACATAAAGCAGACATATGTCATTCTGATTCCACTCAGATTGTGGATTACTGCTTTGATTAATCACTCTTTAATCTGAGCGCTGAATTTATATGTGCCCCATCACGGAGAAATAAGCCTTTTCCTCTCTAGCAAAGGGCCGTGATTATTTCTTTCTTCTCCCTGAGCTATTCTTCATTGCCTGAGGATTGCAACTCAATTATCTTCGTGTCAGACGATTATCTCCGGGTTTAATTTAATCTTCATTACGCCCCTGTCATATTTCAATTACACACGCTATCATAGCGTTAACACATACTGTACTTAAACCTGTTATTTCTTCGATTAATATTGTGGTAAGAGCTACTGTGGAGGGTAACAGATGTCATAATTATGCACTTACTGCACATATTTCACACTTGCCGGCAGTATGTCAAGACCTTAGTATGCCGCAGTATTAATCTAATGGCAATATGCTTTAGTTGTGATCTATAATACTGCTGCAATCTGCTTGGGTCTCTGCTTAATTATGACACACAGAACAAGTACCATCCAGCCGGGTTAAGGAGGCTCAAGGCTTACTAGATTACTTAGCATCACGCTGTACCTCAGTGCTGCGGACGATGCAGCTGTAACAATCCATAACGTCAACACTGGTTCTTAGAAATGTGAATATGACACACAGCCTGCCAGATATACAGTATATCGTGCTGCACATACATTATTACGCATGAAAGTTATGTGCTGCTTTTTGTTTCATTCAAGCTCATTTGTGTTTTGAGCTGTTTTGGGTGCCTTACAAAGTGACAAAAACATTACCAGACCCTTAACACACCTGTTGTTATGGATGATATTCTGGCCTATCAGGGGAAAAACAAGGTAAAAAACAAAACAAAACAAACAAACAAACAAAAAACAAGATCAAACACAGTACTGTCAGAATGCAGCATGATAAATGATATGCATTTCATTTGAGTTGCAGACCAGTGTAGTGATTTCTTATTTCTAAAATTCTCATTCACAAGCTCTTTGTGTATTCTGTTCACAAAGGCAACACTGGAAATGATTGGAGCTGAAAAAAATATCAGTGCAAAAATAAGGATGAGCTTGCGTGTATGTATGTGTGTGTGTTGCTGTTCTTATTTTTAAAGAACAACAAGGACACAGTATTGACTCATAAACATTTATTTATTTCTAGATAAAATGCTGGAACCTATTTGAGTGAATGTTTCAGTTTAGTTTATGTCAGAATTATTATATTATTGCTCCTTGAACTAATTCCATGTCCCTCTCCTCAAGGTCTTTTTATCTTACAAAAACAGCCTCCTTCTAAGTTCCCGCATGGTATTATTTATAATAAACAGTGTTACCACAGTGGATGTGTAGTACCTCCTATCTAGTCATATAGCATAAATCCCATCTTTATATATTACTAAGATGTTGGAGAACCACAATTAGTGTTGTTGACTGGTTCGGAGATGGATTATCAACAGAATCTGCTTTTTGCGCACTTCATCACAGATTATCCATGTATTTTTCTCCAAAGGATAAGAAATCCTCATCTTTCAATAACACTGCTGCAAAGCAATACCGCTTGTATCACTGTCACATACAGCCCTGTAACAAGTAACAATGGAGAAACAGTTTAAAATGAGAGAGCTCTTTTCCTGATATCCATTACTTTTCTTATTTTTACTTTTACTTTTTTTATTTTTACTTCTTATGGAAATGTACCACTACTCCAAACTACTCAGAGAAGTTGAACTATCTGGTCTTTAGCTGCAATCATGAAAAGCCAGCCAAGTATGTCTCCACATCTAACCCAGCATGATAATGCACTAACCTTGTTGCCAGTTCAATGAATCCAGACACTGGCTGCCTGAGTTTCCTCCCGCTAAGAAGGGAGAATAGATTACCAATAGCTCAGGCAGGGAGGCAAACAAACATACAAATAAGCTGCACTCAGTCGGAGAACGCCTTGCAATTAAAGCAAAATGCCTGTGATGCCCACCAGATAGGAAATGTGTGGGACATGAACCAAATGTGCAGAGCAGACCTGCCAACCGGCCCACATTGAGCGGAAGAGCTCCAGGGCAGGCTGTCAGACATGTAGGAAACATTATGCAAGAAAGCAAACTCAAAATCTTGAATTAGTTAAATCCGAAACAAAGGATGTTGTGAAGGTCTTAATGAAATTATTATAGAAATATTATCAGATAAATCTATGGATAATAGCTGGATGGGGTATTAGCCATGCTCTGAGTGGGGGGACTTTCAAAAGCAAAGGAAAACCAAGACATCCATGTTTCTCTTTGGCTTGCGTAAAACACCACCTGACTGATGCCCTGAAACTAAATTCACCAGTTAATGGATGCTGTGTGGTGCTCTAACTGAATCTGGGAAGTATTTGAAGTTGAGCTTGATAATCTCTGCAATCTCAAAGGGATATCCTGGCGACTAATTTTTTAGAATCAACAGTAATATGAATAATATGCGTGAGGGGCCCAGGGCGATTGGCTGCTCTGCGCTGAACATTGTGTGCAGGGCAACAGTGCGCCGAACACCCACACAAACGCATGCACAAACGCACATGCAGCTGTGGGCGAGCATGAACAGCGGAGGAAAGGATCTCACTTTCCGACTTGCACATTTTTGAATTCTGCATTTCTTCAAATCAGTGCATGCATGTATGAGTACTGGAGTAATGTTTTGTTTGTCTTTGTGTTTGTACATGAACATATACAACCATATGTGTAGTTCCAAAGGAGGGGATGGAGAGGTGGAGAGCTGGAAAGGGGGAGTAGGGGGAGTGAGTGTGTGGGTGGGTCACAAGCAAGGAGCTGAGGCAATCAGGGATTATTGTTACTGACAGAGCTGCACCTTGATGGGCCAGGCGCTGCATTGTTTGTCACCTAACCAACCTCAATCAATCAATCATCTCCCTCAGCCTGCATCACCAATCAATCAGCTCTGTGCTACGCCCACAGAGGGCCCTCCTGTGCCCCGCTGCCTGGCTCAGGTTACACCGGCCAATCAAGTGTCAGAGCACGATGTAAGACCCATATCAGAGCACTTAGGACAAGGCTCAATATTCAGGGAGTGGCTGATAAATGTTCATGTGCTCTTGTTTAAAACTAATTTTAAGGAGTGTTTTACATTCATGTAATTTTTCTTTCATGACAAATGCATAGAGCAGAGACAGGTGGACCACAGCAGGTGATTATCCACACTGATACGCAGTGATCACAATTACAGCCGTCGAACAAAGTTGTGGTAAAGTAATGTTTTATGCTTGCGTGCTGTTTGAGTGTCTTAGGCTACTTACAAAATTACATCTTACATGCATTTTCGCTGCATATTTGCTTGTTAATTCCTAACACGTGTGCTGCACTGTAGCTCTGAGGCTTTACTTAAAAAACATCTTAGGAAATGCCTGTAAGTCAGAGATGTGTGTTGAACTCTGGTAAGTTTCACTTCAGATGTTATCAGTGAGGGATTAAAAAAATCTTCACAATGCCTCACTGGAAATTTACTATCAACTTTACACATTTAATGATTAACACTTCTTGGAGGTATTTTGACACAGCGGTTGGCTTATTGGCAGAAGAACTGTTACAAATCTAACTGTTTTAAAAGAATGCGTGTCAGCTGCTTTATTTAAACAGTAGGCTGCAACAACATTTTTAACAATAACACGTTTAGGAATGCAAATGCTCAGAATAAAAAACAATTTGATGAAAACCAATAACGCATTCAGGTAATCCTAAACATAAGAGCAGTCATGTGTGCACACTAATAAAAAGAGCCTGCTATTCTGTAATCTGTGTTCACTTATTTAACTGGATGAACCATACAGCATGTTGAAACGTAATTCTTCATATGATTTTGTCCATGAGGGGTGTAAATGTACTGAATGACCACCTCCACCAGCTCTGTCTATTGATCTCCTTCATGTTGTGTGGAGGGTGTGTTTCATCCGATGAGGATTGTCTCCCTCCCAGAGCCCCAACTGGGCCTGATGTTTCTTTTTTCAGCACATTAGGTTGCAGCCTTAGGGGTGCTTTGACCAGTGGATCAATGGCTCTTGCGCTCTTGTCACCATTCATTTGCAGTGAGCGAGTGCTGGCTCCAGTCCCTGTCTGCCGTTGGCCCTCCTTTCACCTGGCCTCCTCTCTCTCCCTGAGCTCCCCTGACAGCTGGCTGCCACAACCAGCAGCAGACAGACGACAAGTCCTTGGGCTCCACAAACGCATGCACGCCCCCCACAAGCACACACATTTCTGCGGCAAGTGGCTATGACGCATTTGAATGCTGATGCCACGCACCCACACGTTAAAAAAGAAATGTTTTCTGCTCTCACTCACACCCTTCCACCGCCCCCAACTGTTTGTCCACCCCCTTACACCCATCTACCCGTCTGTCTCTGCCGCTCTCACTCTCTGTCTGGGTTTTTCAGCCTCTTCCTCTGGTCTCTGGAGTCAGAGAGGGCAGATCATCTACTTGGAGGGGAACCAGCTGTGGGCCAGAGTGGCTCCAATGTCAACTAACATCCGTGATCTAACATGTAACCACTTCTGCTGCTGCTCCGACACCAGCTAGTTCTGGCACTCTGGTCCCATCAGGACACACAAACCCAACCTCATGTTAGAGTCTCAAATAAACAGAAAAATGGTCAGGATTTGTGTCTGTTTATCCAAATGGTCAAATATGATGTAAAATAAGTAAGTGTAGTGGGTAAGTAAGTTAGAATGCAAAATTAAGTTTTCAACTTTTGCTCTGTGTGAAGCCAAACGGCTTTTACTGCTACATTAAAACTGTTTACTATTCAGGAACAACAAGCGCTCCTAAATATCCCCACTAGTTATTGTGCCCTTGTGCTACAGAACATATTGCACTGTATGTAAAAATGAACAAACATCGGCTGGGCATCAGCCATCGACGAGGAGGCTTGTTTTATCGCCTGTACTTTATTACAGTTTGCCATCTGCACAGAGGTATGTTAATAGCTAGCTGTGACTATTTACACATATGAAAAAGTACATCCATCTGCCATGTTCCGCCAATCTCGCATGAATCAGTCCCGCCTTCCCCAGCGAACAACTGCTGTTTATTCACAAGGTGACAGGCAGCACCAAAGCCTGGCGACACCTGCACCTTACATCCTGCCGTCTGACATATGTGAACCTCACACAAGCACACACATACACACGGAAACATCTCACATCTCACCTTGCCATGTCACACCCTCCCCATAACCCACTCTCTCCCTCACCACGTTTCTCAAGGTTACAATAAACAATATGTTTTCCCCCACCCGACATTTGCGTTTGCCACTTTGTTCTGTGGAAAATTCAGATGAAGAGGCACTTGTGTCAATTAAGTGAGAACTTATCAATTCTAATCAGTCAAAACGGGATTATGAGGTTAATTACTTATATAGTCATTTAGGTTAATGCCCTAGCCAGGACTTAACACTCTACCAGGTGAGAAAGGCTAGCTGGGTAGCCTGAGCCATTTCAGGCAACCACAAGATCCATAGCAATTACTATCTAGCAGAAATACTGTATACACATTGCTTATAAAGTGACAGAGAAATGCCTGGAGGAAAAACTAAGATGCTTTTAACAGCAGCAATAATCAAATAATATACGGTTATGCATAACATGCTCTACTCTGCATCAAATTACAGCTGCTTTTTTGGCGTACATATCAGTGCACTATATTGGATAAATAATAACAATCCATATAAACCAAATATCAGTGTGGAAACTGAAACATAAATCTTGATTATGCGCACAGAAACACCCTTGGCTGCAGTGCGCAAATGCCGAGCATTACGGCATAAGTGTGGGGTAAATCACCCTCTGTGAGAATGTACGGCCCCACATCAGTCAACAATAGCAATAATCTCACTAATCGGTGGTTTCTGCTGCAACAGCAGCACAAACAGGAAGAGGGGACATTCAGCTAAACAGGCAACAGACAAGGTAGAGCAATGCTGTTTTCCTCAGATGCTTCATAACATACTGTACGGTATTCTGATATTATTATCATTATCATCATTAATATGCTATAAATTACTCCTTGTACTATTTGATAACAAATTCTTTTTATTTTTCTGCTGTTTTGCTCATTTGATTTTCACAAATGTAAACATGGAAGGAAAGTGCTCATGAGAAATCCATCTCGTGACGGCAGTACCCAGAGTCAGGTAGAGTACAGTGTGCTGTGTTGGAGGTGACCAGCAACATGATGCATTAATCCCCACCTGACACTAATACTTGATGTATGATTGACCCTGAAGCAGGACACTGCACGTTACAATCTGGGCCATATGGCAGGACATTAGCCCTTCAACCCTCCAGCAGGATAATCTCTCCATTCTGGCAATGCTTTTTCTTCACAGATTTCTTTGCACAATAATTGCATGACAGTATTAACGTATTGGGACAGATTTAGAATGCTCTGTGTCACTGCCAGAGGAAGTAAGGAACAGTCTGTGCGCAAGGAAGCTGTGCAAACATCCTGTGGAAGACTTACACTGATCAGCCACAACATTACAACCACTGACACATGAAGTGAATAAAATTAATCATCACTGCAAGTTTCTGCAGAGAAACCTTGGGTTCTGGCAATCACATGGATGTTCCCCTCAGCTAAACAGTGTAAAACATCATATTTTGAATGTTTTCAAGGACTACAACAAGGGCCTGCAGACTCCCCAATCTCAACCTGACTGAGAATCCGTGGGATGCACCAGAGTAAGACCTCTACCTTGCCACTGGGTTGGACCTCTCACATCAATGACAGATGGATGGATTCGGCTTATTCCATATGATTGCCAGAACCAAAGGTTTCCCTGCTGAACTTTGCTTTAGAAACATATGATTCATTTTATTCACTTCAGTGTCAGTGGTTTTAATGTTTAAAAAAATAAAAAGGATGGCATACATGAAGAAAGGTACTAAAAGGTAATCATCTTTATACTGAGAAAAGTATACTCCATGGTCTCTCCTTTGTATCAGGTTGCTTGGGTTTATGGTAACTTTTTTTTTTTTGCTATACCCTTAAGATTAAGTGTAGCTACAATACATATTTCGGGGTTTATAGAAATGACAGGTGGAGAAGCGGTTTAAAAAAAAAAAAAACAGCCTATGCTTCATCCAGGTAGCTGAGGATTTCCTGGAAGTTCTCAAGGCAAAACCCCACAAACTGAACTGGTTCCCGTTCCCTTAAACACTGTCAACACTTCCAAACCTGCCCCTACAACACTCTCATATCGTCACCCCAAAACCACTGTTGCGACCACTCTCCCCCCCACAGCCAAACAACAGACACACAACACGGTTACCAATCCCCCACAGCTCCACACCAAAACACCCCCCACCCCACCCCAACCCTGAAACACTAGTCTTCTTGCAGTGGAGAGCTGCTGAAACCTCAGCCCTCTCCTCTCCAACCCCAGCTAGTAATGAACAAATTCACTGCGCATTACTCTGGACTTGATCTCTAGCAAAATAGTGCTGGAACAAACAATTTGGTTTGTCAACACCTTTCTCTGGACTCCTCCATCAATGTCAGGGGTCCAAATTTAAACAGCAAAGTGCATTTGACTGCAAGACCCTGAGCTGATTAGACTTCCCAGCTCAGCGAATTGCTCTAGACAGGACGGCAGCTCTGATTGCTAACCCGGCTTGAAAATAGTCTCCACTGCCTGGGATTAGCATGAATATTTTGATATAGATCGATAAGCAATCTCCACTCCATAAGA